>NW_024870984.1:5000000-6200000 GCF_019054845.1 Dipodomys spectabilis | reverse complement strand
TGGGAAGTTTGTTAGGGTGGAGGTGGGGTTTCCAGCAGAGCAGGATGTAGACACAATGTATGGAGGCATTTTTCAGGACCAGGGCTTTGTGAGAGCAGTGATAAGATCCAGTGCACTAGACTAGTTAAGATGGGGTTTCTAGTGTTGCCAGTTACCACTTCGAAAAGAGGAGTGAGGTTGGATGGGTATTTCAGTGTTGTAAGGCACGACATGGACTATGGACAGTATTTCCAGCAAGGCAAAACAACCTTCCAAAAGGGACTATGAAGGGACTGGGATTTAAAGTTGAGTCTAGTGAGGCTTCCAGAGGGAGGCCAACTGGTGCAGTGGTTTCCAGTGAAGCAATGATGGTGTCGAGAGATGGGAGAGTGTGGGGGAGGTTTTCTCGGCTTCCAGAAGGAGGTCAACTGGAACAGTGGTTTCCAGTGGAGCAATGTGGGTGTCCAGAAATGGCATAGTGTGGTGGGGGTTTTCTAGTGGAGTTTTTCAGGAGCAGGGCAGGGTTTGGAGCCATGGGGCTAGTTGGAGGAGGGGCTTTGAGAAGGAATGTAAGAATTACAATGGTGTAGGATAATTGTGGGCAGGGTATCTGGTGGAGTAGGATGTGGAACTGAGGGAGGAGCCAAGGGGGAGTTATCTGGAGAACAAGTCAGGGCATTGAGAGAGTAGATGTGGGAGGTAGAGAGGGTTGTGGTGGAGCAGTGCTGCCTTTCCAGGCAGGAAATGGGCTGTGTGAGAAGCTTCTGGCCAAGCAAAGCAGGGCTTCAAGGGCAGTTATAGGGAGATGAAGGGTTTTTGGTATAGCATGATGGGCTTTGTGGGAAGTGGTAGTTTCAGGGCTGTGTCTGAGAGATTAGGCCTCTTACAAGTAGGCTAGTTATGGGCAGAGATTCTGATGAAACCAGGGGGGCTGGAGTGAAAAGGCTGGTTGGGGATGGGGTATGAAAGGGAAGGGAGGAGTTTGGAGGTACTAGGATATGGGAGCAATGCGACTAGAGGGACTAGAGTAGTTAGGGGCGGATCTCATGTGGTGGACGAGGTGGGGATTTGAGGGAGGAGCCTGGTGTAGGCGGGGTTCTATTGCAGCAAGGTGGGACATAGAAGGAGATATGGATGTGGCCTGGTTACTGGTGGTGCACAGCAGGGATTCCAGGAAGGGGTGGAGTGGAAGAGGGATTTCCCTAAAGCAGAGGAGGGCTTTCAGGAAGGAGTCTGGTTGCAGTCAGGCCTTTGAAAGTTTTTAGCATTGCTACGAGGGGGTAGGTTATTTAAGGTTGAGCTTTTTAAGAAGGATGGTGACTAGAAGTGGGTTTCCAGTTGATCTACTCAAGTTTTATGGGAAGGAGGGATAGCAAATGTGCAAGACATAGTGAAGAGTGGGGCTACAAAAAACAAAAAGTTACTACTAATAAATAAAATATAAGAACACCATTTTCTGTCAGTGTAGAATTATATTACTTTTATGTGTGTGAGAGATACTGGAGAAAGTAACCAAGTATTAAATCCTTCCTAGGGAAATTTTTCTTTATCCCAGTTGATTGAAAATAAAACCATAGGTCACATCAGGCTCAGAGGCACACAGTAGACTAAGACACATGAAGCTAAGAACTTGATTCCCCAGCACCACCAATAAGGACCACAAATAAAAAGTTTAAAATATCTCACTTGGTCATAATGGACAATGTTGTCTTAAAATTGTGAATGAATAGAACTTTTACTCTAACCATTTTAGAAATCCTAAAACTAAGTAAGTAGTAATGTTTTAACTTTATACAATATTGGAAAGTATACTAAAAATAATTAGGAAAATATAAAATTGTACACAGAATGTTCGTTCTCCAGCATCAATTCTAATCTAAAAGAATTTAAAACCAGAAAATTGCGATATAGTGAGATTGCAGCATGGTTTCTTTTCAATCATCAAAATGGTGACTTAAGCAATGTGTTTTTATCATCGGATGCATCGATGTTAAAATCATATCTAAGAATGTGAAGCATTACTATACAGACCCTGAAGAAACTCAGAAGGATCTGCAAAATGATGTTGGAATAAAATTAATGACTAATTAAAGTAGGAATTGATCTACACTAGGCCCATAAATACTTTCCAGAAGAAAAGGCTACTTTAAAAATAAACAGTGAATAGGAAGCAGGCAGGAAGACCTTGAAGTAAACATTACCCAATGAACAACATCTACGGAGGCATGATTGCAGTCTTCTTTTACCTAAGCTACAGTTACTGATCTATGTACTTCCCCAATGCCAAATAACAAAGCCATGAAAATGCAGTAATCATTTTCAAGGCATTAGACTTTACAGAAAGAATTCAATGAATGTATTGCTAGAAAGTAAAGATAGATGTCTGAGCTAAAGAGTGAAGAAAATATCCTCAATCTCTGACCCTCTGCGGTGAGAGGGGTACAAGATGAAGCACAAGGAGAATGGATAGAAGTACAGTAGTGCATAACAGTAGTTCCCAAGATGCAATGATGAATGTAACAGGGGAGAAAATCAACATGATCATCACAGGACTTAGCATGGGAGAGTAGAGAGAAGAACAGTGAAAATCCAAGGAGAATTACAAAGGATGTCCTTGCATATTTGGCAGAAGAGTGCACGGCATTGAGGTCTAAACTATGTGGAGGTATTATAGGCTCATATGGTGCCACAAGAAGTGATGAAACTTATGATTTACAGGGTATTGAATAATCATAAAGGTGCTGCTTCTGTAGTGCAGAGTTAAACCTTGGTAAATTCTGTTTTGAAACACACTCTAAAACCAAGAAAAGAAGATTCAAATTATATATGTGATTTGACCATTTGCAACGATAGAGTTCAAAAAAATCAAATCACATAATGTGGATATAAAAGGATAACATTAATAAAGTAATATTTAAACAACACACATTTTATGTGAATATTCTTGGTTATAAGTGATTTGTTTTCCTTACAGATTTTGAATGCACAAAACAACAAAAAAACAAAAACAAAGCAAAACAAAAAAACACTTGCCACTAAAGCTGGATGCCAGTGCCTCATCCCTATTCTTATATAGTCACGAGGCTGAGATTGGAAGATCATGGTTCACAGATGGCTGGGGTAGCAATCCATGAGATATTTATGTTCAATTGTTAAATCAAAGACAGAGTGAAACCTTGGTTGAAATAGTACAGACTCAGTCAGTCATGAATGAAGAAACCAAGCAAGAATTTGAGGCTCCGAATCAAGTTTCATTACTGTGCGCGTACACACACACACACACACACACACACACACACACACACACACACACACACACACACACAATTGGCATGAAATAGGAAGAGCGAGAGAAAAAAAGGGAATATTAAGAGTTTAAAAAGTAAACCTGTCTGTCAGGACTATCCTAAGCATATATTAATTAATAAAAATGAGGCAAACCTTGGAACCTATTTTTCTTTGAGTAAGGCTTCCTTCACATAATATGATTGTTTTCCAAGTCTTTCCCTTTTCTTAAGAAAGGGGCTATCATTCTATCATTCTTTCTGATAGAAGCATAAAATTACAACATTTTCTTGATCTATTCATCCATTGAGGGGCATCTTGATTGGTTCCATATCTTAGTTATAGTAATAATGCTGCAAAAAATATAGTTGTAGATTTAGTGTGTTTTAGCTTGAGATCATTTCTACAAGACCAAGAGTGGGATTGCTGGCTCCAGAGTTATATACATTTGACCTTACAAAATGATGCTAATTGAAATGAATTCCATGACATGGAAACAGCAAATTTTTTTTTAGATATCAACCTTGATGTCGGTAGAGTATCTAGATATTATTTTATTTCATTTGTCTTTTCTATTGGTTTATCCCTAGCAAAATCTGTCTTGATTTTGGTACCTTCCATCTTGTATTTACATTTATCTGATTTGGAGATGGAAAGGGAAAAATTATAGTGATGAAAGAAGTGCAAAGAGAGACCCATTGCAACAATGATATTCACAAGACACTTTCAGAAATGAACTTCACAACTATGGGGTGGGGAGGATGTGTTGGGAGTGGGAAAGGAAATGAGAACAACAATGGAGTGGATAAAAATATTCAACGAGGAATGTATCTTATTCATGTAACTGTAAACACTCTGTACAGTATTTTTGAAATAAAATAAAATTTAAAATTTGAACCTATCCTAGAAAAAATATAGTTTTCAAAATAAGACATCTGTCACAGTACTTGTGAGGGATTCTAGGGTCAAACTGTTAAACCTGGAAAGGGATAGATTGCGAAGCCATCTCAAACAGCAATCAAAAGACTGAGAGCTCTGCTCTGGAAAGGTCAGTCAAGGGAAGACAGGGGTATGAGTTATTACCTCAAAAGTATATAAATTGGAGCTGTTGGACACTAAAAGATTAAGACTTTGGAGACAAGATGGATGTCTATGTTATGGATGTAATGACTATTACTCCCTTCTGCTCCCTAACAATAAGGGATTCAATTATCACTATGTATACAAACAATACCTCAGGTTAATAGTTGTAACCAAAGCTAGGTTAATGCCTTAGTTTGTGGACATACCTATAGCCACTGACCACCACCTGCCTTGTAGTAGAAGGAATATAAACATGTTAAGCAGGATTTGGTGATCCAAAAGCTGGCAATGAGGCTTTGGGTCCTCTGGTGTCTTCTTTCCTATCATTTCCAGTGATTTCTCAGTTTTTTGGCCAGGTATCCCATCATCTTTCCTTTCCCATGGTTGCGGTTAGTGACAGTACTGATTTTCTGAACACCTCAAAACAAACTATGGAAAAACACTTCCTCAAAAAAGATTGAGGAAGATTGAGCAAAGATACCAAACGTTATCAGTGACCCTGTGATCCTCTAGCAAGTAAGTACAATTCAGGAATATCTTTACTTCTGATAATATGAGATGGATAATTGTCCCTTTTGTATATTTGGTATTTGTTATTGCATGCATTTTCAGAAACACATATGCATTGTTAAATAATGTTATTTATTTCACAGGTCACAGACCATGTCACTGGAGTGATGACCCTAATGTCTTATCTCAGTTGCCTGATTCAGACTTAGATGAGTGTGAATTGCCTAATTATGAACATTTCTCCATGAAACTCAACAACACAGAATGAAGTGTCAGGGTCAGGCCATTCCATACCAGTAAGTATTTTTACATATATTATTGTAATATACACCTACACTGCTCAGCACTCATGGCACAGTGGTTTGCTATAATTGTTCTCAAATCATAAATATGCTAGAGCTTAAAGCAGAATGATGGGCTATTCATTTTCAACGCAAGAGTAATGATCACCCCCTGAAATTATTCTCAGTGGAGAATCCTTCCTATACATTTTACTGACTTAGCTTCTACTCTCTGTTTACCATTATCAGGAAGGGTCACACTGTATCGAGCTACAATATTGCAGCAACTTAGCTGCCTTAGAATGTTACCTCCAATCTTGATACCAAGGTCAACACTGCAACTCTAATCACATAGTTAGTGGACACCCGAACTTTTCAAGCCTGGTTAAAAATTCAGCTATCACTGCTCATTGCCAGTGTTAAAGAACTCACTCCTTTAGATGTGTTATGTATCTTCTTGTATTTCCAACACTGCCTTAGATGTTGGTTTTTGAAGTAGAGCTTTTAGTTTGCATTTGATTTATGGAGGTGTTAGTGATGCCAGTTGTTAGTAATTTGATGTTTTGACATTGTGGCTATTGAGGAAGTGAATACACATTACTCACAAAAGTTTCTTTATGTGTATAGGTATTGTGATATTGTGAACTTCCGAAAAGCCAGCCATGGGAGCATGTCCCTAATCCCATCACTTATGTCACTGAGACAAGCCTTGAAAGGTCCAGATCAGTTGGCACTTTATAGTGAGAACCTTTTCTACAAAGAAAGGGGAGAGAATAGCAAACAAAAAAAAAAACAACAAATGAATCTTCCAACAGTTTTGTCACATATTCTTTACACTTAGCCATTAAGAGCACCATAATAGTATTGTTTATGACTTCTTACCTACTCTTTTCCTGTTCTGAGATGTTTTATTTATGGATCTCTAAGATGTCATATAAGAATTACATAAGAAATCTATATAAATCATATAAGAAATCATAAAAAATAGTTTGTTAGGGATATATAATCCAAAGGTAATAATTTCAGGAAAATATTAAGCACATAAAATGTAATGCATTGACTATTGAAAACTTCAGCAGTTGTAGTTTATTTATTCTTATAACAAAGATTATAAACGAAGTTACAGTGGTATTCCAACTGGAACACAGAACTAGAAATATGAAGGGTAGCACTAAAGAATGTCACTGCTACCACTAATAGAGTAAGAATGAATTTAGGCAAAACTCCTTCATAATAAAAGCCACAGGACAACCCTAATATTGCTTTCATTGTTTTATATGAGGACAAGACTTTTTTTAGTGTAAAGACAAATTTTCAAAGATATTAACATCAATTGGGTATATATTTCTTAAGTCCTTCAGGAAGGATGCTGTGACCATGTTGATGGAAGCTGACTTCTTGGGGACCTACTACACAATGTGCAGACACCATTCCACGCACTGAACCTGCATTAGGGTAATTTAAGTGCTCATGAGTGTTCTTCAAGTTAGGAAATACATTAAGTTTTTTATTAAAAACAAAAGTAGGAAAGAAGCCCAAACAAATTTCCCAAGTTGCTAAGACTGATCAGTTGAGACCCATAATTCAAATCCAGAATTCCACCATCCACATCTGAGGATATTCTGTGTCACATTCATTACTTTTCAAGAGCTATGGAGCAGATGAATCCACATTATCTTCCTAATTATGGTTATGAGATAAATAACATTGATACAAAATATAAATATTTTTAAATGAAAAGGGTGTGGATAATGACAGCACAAGTGATCTTTATATCAAAGGAAGATCAGTTTAATTTCTAAAGAAATACCTGAATGAACATCATTCAGCTTCCACTGTTTATTATTCCTGGTATCAAAGACACCTGTGCTGACGAACACAGGCTTTTATCAATCAGTACCCTCAATACACAGTGAATAGATTGTTATGGATATACAATCCAAAAGGAATAATTTTTGTGTCACTTACTTCCTTGTTGTACCAAAAAAAATCTATTCCCTATTCTAAAACATATATCAATTTAATGGATATTAGTGTTATCAGTATAAATTAGGTGTGCATAATATATGTAATGTATCTTATTACATAACATAGAAATTATATATTTATATATCATATATGTATACATATATATGTATCATTACTAATATTCTACGACTATTATAAATAATATATGTATAAAACATTTTAGTATTATACTGTGAAGGATACAAGGAATGACAACTTTATGTAAATAAACATATATGTATGTTTTTGTCACATAATTTATTTTTGTGCCATTACTGAGACTGGTTTTGTCCCTGAGCCATTTCTCTCAGGCTTCATATAGCTATCTTCAGATCTCAGCCCCTAAGTAGCAGTAATTACATACATGAGTCAGGTTATAGATTTTTAACCCCATCCTTGGCATATTCTTACATAATTATTTTTGAATGCTCAATTATATTCTGATATTCCATTTCTAAACCAATTCAGAATAAATAACTACTAATTGAGTAAAACTCTATGTTACAATCGAAATTGTAAGGACCCTACTTTATTATCCATTTTCAAAGATATTGCTAGTTTAATTCCTGGACAGACAAGTAGAAAAATTAAATTATGTGTGCATAATATATGTAATATACTATATTACATAACATATAAATGATATATTTATAATATATGCATAATTAGTGATAGTCTATAATTACTATAAATACTATATGTATAAAACTGGTTTTAATATTATACTGTGAAGGATATAAGGAATGACAATATCCCTATCATAACTGTCTCATTTTTAACAGTACACAAACTATGTTATAAATAGATATCTTCAAGAAAGCACACCTCTGTAATCAAATATTCTCCTCATCATTATGAACATCCTCTAAGATTGGCTACACTTATCCACAGCAAACACTTTGTGATACTTTCTGGATAAAGTTGCTTGTCCTCATCCTTATCAGTCTTTCAGCAACTTCAGTGAAGAGCTTTTTCTCTTGCTTTGCCTGTAGACAATATTATCCTTTGTTATTTCCCAGCAAAGAAATTGTGGCTAGCAGGCTTGAGCATGGTACATACAAAGGTTCTTTGGTTATGAATTTTTCCTTTCCTTTCTTGATAAGTGAGCTGTAATAACAAAAACCTCTTAAGACAGTGTGTAAATGAAAACATATTGATTTGAAAATACTACAAATATTCGTTCTTTGAACTTATTTTTAATTCAAATATAATAGGGGTGGTTTTATTGGTGTACACCTTTAAATCTAGCTATTTATAAGGCTGAAAACAGAAGATCGTAGTTTCAAGCTAGACCAGGTAAATGGACCGTGAGACATTTATCTTCAACTAAGAACCAAAAAGCTAAAAGTGGAGCTGTGGCTCAAATGGAAGACTGACAACCTGAGCACAAAAGAAAAGTAAAAAAAAAAAAAAAAACAACCAAGGCCACGAATTTAAGTCATAGTATTAATATTCATATACTATATATTTATGGTTCCTAAAATATTATGTGAGTTAATTTGTCAAAACCTGCTCATACATTACATATGAGGTGTGAAATAGTAGGTAAGTCTGAAATGACTACAAGATATTTTGACAAGGCAACTGGAAGAGTTATCAATTAATCAAATAGTAATGAGGGATACAATCAAAGCTCACTTTGGACTCTTTTGAATTTGTTAAAATCAATAGCTAGGAGTTGTCAGTAGACATGATGCTATTAAGGAATTGAATTAAAGAAAGAACAGAGCTGGAGAAAAAAAAACGAAATAATTACCTGTACTCAGTGGCAACACTCATGAGAAGGAAGATTACAGAACTAAGCCATGGGATACACAAATATGTACAACATGGCAAATGAAGAAAAACAGTAATAAGTATGTAATGTAATGCAGACTTCTATGGATAGGTATTTTTAATGTTTAAGGGCTATGAAGTGTTTATGTGATGACCTAAAATTTAAGAAATTGGTAAGGTCAACTATCTCTTGGGCAAACTATAGCAGATAGGTTAAGTAAAACAGGACCACAATAGAGTGTCTTGATTTGCCAACGTGAAAACAGGTCAATATTTGGAAAGCTATCTTTTGGACATGTGGTTGGAGTGACAATTGCTGGAGTTTGTTCAAGTGTCAGTAGAAGGGTACAGTTTTAGCACAATGATAGAAATCTTTCCAGGATCTGGTACATTTTCCCACTGTCTTCAATTTCCCTTTTTTTCTGAGAACTAAAATGTTGTTACTGGAAGCCATTCCCAAATTGTGCCTTTGGCAAGTTTTCAGATATTCAATCACTTGCCCAAATAATAGAGAATGGGACCAGGTCTGCATTGAGCACTCATAGTAGACAGGTTTCTGGCCATTCTCAGGAGGAGCCTTCTGCAATTGTGGGATGGATAGGGCTGGATAATTTACAGAACAGCCATCATAGATGGAAAGTATTCTGCTAATTTGACCCTGATATACTGGATGTTTTATCTCCATTGTATTGATTTTTATGAATCAGTTAATCAGATTCTTTATACTATATGATGTTACTAAATTGCGAAATGCATGTTTATTGCATTTCCTTCGTATAACATATAGTATGTTTTGATAAATCATTCATGTTTTTATTTTTTTCAATGTGGATTACTCCTAGTTCTCAAGAGTGGGGAAATGCTTTGGAACTTTGTAACTTGAAGTCATATGTTGCCATGTGTCATATCCTATTTTCCTTGTACAGAGTTGATAATAAATTATATGTAATTTATTTTTTATTTTTATTTATTGTCTATTGCAGAGTTTGAACTTGGGTCCATGGCACTGTTCCTGAGGTCTTTGGCTCAAGGTTATCTCTCTACAACATTGAGCCACAGTATCAATTTTAGTCTTGATTGAGTAACTGGAGATAAGTGTCTCATGGCAAGTTTTCTGCCGAAGATGGCTTTGAACTGATTCTCAGATATCAGCCTCCAGATTAGCCAAGATTACCAGCATGAGCTACTAGCATCTAGCTATATGTAATTTCAACTGTAATTTTCTTCAAGTGTTTCATCCTGCACTGAAGTTTATTTTTCTGACAAACTTTCTAATAAATATGTAATCTATTTAATTTTGATAAGTACTGCTGTACCTCCCAATTATTTGTGGCATTTCTGAAATCCAAGTTCCTATGTGTGTCAGGGTAGATACTTTTGCCTGTAACAAGTATTGTTGTTGAACACATGACATCTGGCTACTAAGAGAACAAAGGATGTGAAGCTACAGTAGCCAGATAAATAACTACCAGGACAATTCAAGGGCAACTCATGTACTCTCTGTGTAGGTGCATACGGAACATAGAAAAGACATTCTTTTTTTGTGGGGGGGTCCGGTCATGGGGCCTGAACTCTGGGCCTGGGTGCTGTCCCTCGACTTTTCTGCTCAAGGCTAGTGCTCTACCACTTGAGCCACTGCACCACTTCTGGCTTTTTTCTTTTTGCTTATGTGGTGCTGAGGAATTGAACCCAGGGCCTCATGCATGCAAGGCAAGCACTTTACCACTGAGCCATCTTCCCAGCCCGAAAAGAAATTCTTATACTTGAAAGTGATTGAGTGTGTGTGCACATAGATGTTGACTTAATTATCTGTGGCTATAGTTTTACACATTCATTAGTATAAAACAATATTTCATATATACATGTATATGTAAATATATATGTATATATATATATATATATATATATATATATATATATATATATATATGCAGATCACAGTTTCCAGAATCCAGAGAACCACCTCCATGGGCACTGCTTGCTTATGTTGCTCTTTGGGTAATAAGAATGAAACCTGGAATTGTCCAGTGGTACAGAAATTACTCAGAGATTCAAGCATTTGTCTTTCAATATGTTGCTTGTTCCTAACTCTAAAATTAGGAAGTTTGTTAATATATAATATATGTTATATTAGAATATATTTATTATACTATATAATGTATAATATATTTTACAGTATATATTATATATAATATCTGACAGAATTATATATTTATAAGGAAAATTATAATAAACACATTAGTGTCCATACTTTCCTAGTCATGATTAAGTTCGGCAGAGTTGGTGCATTATATCTCAACAGGAAAACTCTACTGAAGTTCTGATGACCTTGAACTAGATAAGAATTCTTGTTAAAAAAAAAAACTCTCCTCATTTATGAGAAAAAATAAGTTTGGAAGCTTTTTTATGTTTTTGGGTTTTTTTTTTTTTTGGCAGGTCATGGGGCCTGAACTCTGGGCCTGGGTCCTGTCCCTCTCCTCTTCACCTCAAGGCTAATGCTCTACCACTCTAGCCATAGCACCACTTCTTGCTGAGGAATTGAACCCAGGGAGTCAAGCCTGCAAGGCAAGCACTCAACCAATGAGCCATGTTCCTAGCCCAGGTTTGGAATTTTCTCAGAAGAGGAATTTGGCATTTGCTATGCATCCTTGATTAGTAAGAATAGGTATCATTTTGCTCCAAATTTTGTCTCCTTTTATGTTCCCTAGACAGTTACACAGGATCATCATTCCATCGCATATCTTTAAGTCCTTCTTTTATTTCTTTTTGTCATTATTGTGTTGTTGTTGTTGTTTTGATGATCATGAAGCTTGAACTCAGGGCCTAGATAGTGTCCCTGAGCTCCAGGCTAGTGCTCTACCACTTGAGCCACAGGACTAATTCTGGCTTTTTCTGCCTGGGCTTGCTTTGAATCGTAATACTCAGATCTCACTCTCCTGGGTACCTAGGATTACAGGTGTGAGCAACTAGTGCCCAGCAAGTCTGTCTCTTTTAGATATTATTCTAAAAGCCTCCTAACCAAGGTCACTCCTCAGATAGTAAATGGACCTATGCTAACAGTTCCTTCACACTCTCATCTCCTGTTATGGCTATTATGTGTCTTTTCCATGTTATCTTGAACCTACTTCACTGTTTTCTTCCTAATCCATGATTGTATATGTGTTACTAATAATTACCTAAATTTAGTGGCTATCCACCCTAAATTACTCAACCATTAATTTCATTTATTTTTTTTTCAATATGATTGTTGTTCAGTTCCAATCTGAGCTTATACTCACCTTTTCTACCTCTTGGCATGTGCAGAGCCTGGGCCTTTTCTACCTCCAATGCAAGAGGTTAGCCAAATTATAGCCTACAGTATTCCTGCTTAGGATTCAGGACAAGTAGTTGAGTGCCTGAAAGAAGCAATGCATTCTGGGCATGGGAATGGGTGGGAGAGACAATAGCCTATAGAGCAAACTGGTAGACACAACATTTAACAACTTCTTTGGGGAAACTGACCTCCCTCACAATGGCAGTGAGATAATACACCTAGTGAATTTTCATATATAAAGGAAGTTGTCATGTCTCACTGCACAACTCACTTTTAGTCAGAGAGGGTCATTCTTTTGTGTACTCCTTAGGCCCAGTCTCACTTTATCTCCATCTTAGACTTTGCCCAGACTCTGTTCCTACCAGAAGGTGCCTGATGAGGAGGAAAATGTGATCTCTTGGTTTCTGACTGGCCCTGTGAGAACTGAGGTCACTTTAAGTTCTGAACCTATTCCTCCTGACAAAGCTGTGGTGAGTGGTGGGAAAGCTCATTCTCTGAATTGTGGCCTAGTACCAAATCTCTTCAGAGAAGTCAAGGAATGATGAATCCTGCCTGAGGGATTGAGTTTCTCTATTTCCAAAGAGGTCAATTAATAGCTGATTCTGAGTCCCAGGTGGAGGTCTTTTACCAGATCCTCCAAGCTGGACTGGATGTTCCTCAGATTCCAGACCATCCTCATATTTCTTTAGCTCTTTCTCATGAACCAAAAGGTCACAGGAGTTGAGTTCAGAAACAAGGAGAAATGAGAATAGCAGAAGAATTACTAGCAGGGGAAGGAATTAGAAAATTTGGGTGAAAAAGGGCTCAGAAAATCTACGATCACTCATATCATTTGGGAATCACATCATAAGATTAGGGAATAAAAGTAATAAATTACTGCCTAAATTTGTAACTCCACTGATCTGACTACATTACAAGTGCTCTGTCAAAAGGTAGCTGTCCTAGCTCAACGTTGATGAGCAAAATGGAGCACATTTTTTCCTCACAAAATTCTACTGAGTATCTTCATCCATGCCCCAGGTTGTTCTTACTTTCTACTTCTCTGTTACTTTTCTTTGCTGGATTCAATAAATGATACTTGAATGTGTTATCATCTTCAGACATGTAATCACATTTTCTTTTTTTTTCCTATTTTTAATTTTTTTAATTTTATTTGTGAACATACTGTACAGAGGGGTTACAATTACATGGGCAGGATAATGCACACATTTCTTACCAAGCATTGCAGCCTCCTCCTTTGTTTACCCTTCACCTCCCTTCCCAGCCTCCCCCCTCCCCCACACCCAATCCTTCCCCTCCCTCCCAATCCCCCCTCCCCCGCACCGACGTTGTAAAGCTCGTTTTTGACATGACAACTTGTACTTCTCATTGTTGCAACAGGTCCACCTGAATCCTTAAACGACTTGTTTTTCCCCATCTCCTCCACAAGTTATACTGACATCAAATATAGTGAAAGCGGGGGAATACTGTGGGGGAGGGACATACAAAGCAACAAAGAAATAATCTTATAAATGCATTAGAAACACATGCATGAAAGAAAAAAAACATTAAAATACATATCTAAGGGTTCATTTTCCTAACATCACATTATCTGACCTTTTCCGTTTGACTCATACATATACTAGATATTGCAAATAAGGGAAACCATGAGACCTGTGTCCATTTGTTATAAATTAAAACAAATTATGGGAAACATATGTCTATGGTACATTTTCTTCCATGGCATACTTATTTGAAGTTATTAAGTATTATTTTAATTGTTTCATTTTTAAAACTTGAGGAAAATATTTTGTTAGTATTAGCACTAATCAGTTGCACATTTTTTAAAAATTGTTCCATGTCTGTGTTTTTGTTATTAAGCTTCTAAAATTGTCTTGTCCCCCAACTGTTGCCTTCTTAAAATTGGATCAAATTACAAACTGTATATGATGGTCCTTTATGTGTTCATTGATATATTTAAATTTCTTCTAATATCCACATATTATAGGATATCTTCAAGCTGTTGTAACTCCTCTAAAAATTAATATGGAGGTCCCTTTTAAAGGAAAACACGAAGCCACAAAACCTGTGAAATTAGGATTAGGTGTATATCCAAAAATATTTAGCAGTGATATTGGAGAAATTCACTTCTCTTATATACCAGAACATGTTTATAGTTATGAATAGCACATTTCTTTATTCCCTCTTTTTTGTGCATCTAAGTTGATTGCACAGCTTTCTTTCTTGCTGCCATGCACATGGATGTTGATGTTGATTTATATATCTTCTTTATGTATCAAGGTTTCAATAAAAGTCATCAACACATGTGTCTTTTTGGTATTGTCTAAACTTCCATTATGATCTCCACATGGGTTGCACTAGTTTATAATACCACAAAACCAAATACAGTTCTTGATTTATTTCAACCTCTCCAGATGTTTATTTATTCGAATGGTGATAGTTATTCTGGTGTGTAAGATGGGATTTCAGTGACTTTCCTATTTATTTTCCTTTGTATTTCCTATGTGGATAAGAATCTCAAATATTTCATTTATTTATTAAACACTTACATTTGTACTGCATTCCTGATCAGTGTCTTTCTTTTACTTTTGGTATTTTATCAGTTTTTAAGTTCTATAATATTTGGTTTTTTCACGTTCTAAATACTCACTTTAGTAAGAAGAATTTTTTCATTGCTGTGGTGCACAATTAACTAAAATCAACAGATTGTACATTTATACCACTGGAATTTTTTTTTTGTTGGTTTTACAGCCAGGAAATTGTTTCAATAAAGATGCTGAACTTTTTTCACTAGATAGATTGAAATGATAGTATTTCATATTAGCCTAAACTAATCTCAGAACTAACAGTCACAGCCTGGGCCACATAGTCTGGGCTAAGTAAAACCACTAACACAGCACATCCTGCATTTAAATAGAGCAAAGGGCTTCATAAAAGTTAGAAGAAAGGCACCCCCTTTATGAAGCAAATTCTGAAGGTCACAGCAGATATTAGGAATCTGAATATTAAGAAGATCTAAGGATAAAAGTATATAGAAGAACAAATTTAGAGTTCAGAATTCGGGAGGGGGAACAACCACTAGATACCAAAACTCAAGGCTGAAGGGAAGAAGTGTTTTACACCAAACCTCAGCTGTGTCTGACTCTCTCACACCAAACACACACACAAACACACACACACACACACACACACACACACACACACACACACACACACACACACACACACACACTCACACACCCCTAGTGAGAGACCTTAGCCAAAGTATAGCCATTCTGGACTTTGCCCATTTTGAAGGTCTATACTGAAAGTATCCATTGTGAAGGCATTTACTGAAAGTACCTATTGCAAAAACTTTTACCGAATGTTAGTACTCAGTTTCCTGGAAAAACCATGAAATGTCCCAATAACCTTCTTCCCGTAACTCCTCTAGCAATAGCCATCAGAGGATGACAGGAAGGTACCTAAAGCTACAGATGTTTCTTAAGATTCCATAGTTAACATAATTTGCTCCTTACTGCTAAGCCTGCACATGTTAGCCAATAAGATTGTTACAATATTATCTCATTAAATGTCAACCAATCATGTAACTGACAAGCTATGAACCAACTTACCTCAGCCCTATGCCCTATAAAAACCCTGTTAACTGAAGGTTTGGAGGTCGCAACTCTGACCCACTGCGATGCTGACAATTTTGAGTCCAGGCTCGAGCTTGCAATAAATGACCTTCGTGTGCTCACATCAGAAATGGCTCCTTGGTGGTCTTTGGGGATCATTATCTCAGCACAAGACTAGTGTACACAGAGAACCCCAAGGGCAGCTGTATCTGAGGCAATGAAGTTTTTCCCTCTTCCAAACTGAAATTGTGGTACCCTTTGCCTGGAGGATGACACCCTATGAGCCCTGCATGCATGGTGAACCAGACGTGGGAAGCCCTGTAAGCATCTCCGGGATGGCCTCTTAGAGGCTGGAGAACTTTACTCTTATAGTTGGAAATGGCACGAGGCAGGAGGAAAGTGGGAATCCAGAAGATAGGAGGGGCACAGGAGTAAATGTGCCTATCCGTGGAGACACCTTGACCATGCTAAGGAATTTCCCAGCCCACACATAACAGCCACCATGCAAGTCCCCAGAGGCCACTTGTCTGGGGGGCAGTCCCTGGTCCTGATCCAGAGCCAGAACTTCCCCAGTGGCCCTGTGCCTGGCTAGGGTGGAGCAGTACCCACCAGCCTTTCTTCCTCTGCCCTGCTCCACATAACCTCCCAGCAGCTGCCCGGTCCCCAGCACTCATGGCAGGCCAGCTCTGTGGGGTAACCTGAGGCTGTGCCTGCAATTCCTGGTACCTGCTTCAAGGCAAGAGTGAGGCCTAGTGCACAGCAGAGCAGGCCCTCACTCACATCAAGGGCCTCCAGAGAGGCATGACCACCACTGGCTCAGCACTACTGCCCTCCTCACCCCCAGAGTTTACCTATAAGTCCCTGCCTTTTTTCTTGAAATTCTTCAACCACTGGTTGTCTCATTTCTCATTGTCTGTTTGGGTGGGATTTGAGACTCCTTCCTCTCCTCACCCAGCCATGAGGCCCCAGGGGCCAAACTCTGCACCTCACAGACACTCCCCAGAACCCAGCTGCATTTGGGGCTGCTGCTTCCTGAGCCATTGGCCTACTGCCTCCTTCCTCCCTTCATCAGCCTCTGCCAGGGCCTCCCGTACTCTCCCTACTACCCCCATCCCCAACCCCAGCTCGGCCTCCCCCGAGGCCTCCCCTCCTCTCCACACAGCTCCCAGTGCCAACCCAAGCAAGGCTACTGCTCTGGGGAAGACAACTGTGGGCCTGGCCCAGCAGAATCAAAGGTTCCACAATGAGCAGCCGGCTTACAAATTGAGGCAGCATAGGTCACTGAGAAGTGTTTTTCACTTCACTTACACAAGTATTAGTTGTATTAATTTGGTATTCAATTTTGGATTTTGTAACCTCTTATTAAGCCTTTGAAGAATAGCTGGTAGAAATATAGTTCCAAAATTCAGATTGTCTCTTGTTTAATTCTTTTGAGATTCAAAGATGTTTAAGTAGTTATAACCATCATGAACTCTCATTTCTATAGCAGAGTCTATTCAGAAAATACTTGCTTATGCATCTGTTATCAATTACTTACAAGACTTGAAACTTTTAAAGTTTCAAATATTACAGGAAGACCTTTGATTCATGTTGAATGGAAGTGATTAGGTTGAGCTGTTGCATACTTTCTTGTGTATTCGTGTGTGTTTGTGTGTGTGTGTATGTGTGTGAGTGTGCATCTGTGTGTAGGGGGGTATATGTGTATCATTGAAATCATGGATAAGGATGTTGAGCCCTGGTCTGTACTTGTTTCCTTTTTCTGAGATATACATTATGGCGTTTCTTTGTTGGTGCTATGCTCTGATTGCTTGCCTTTGCCTGATGTGCACATTCCAGCTCAATTTTTCAATTAAAGCTTCTTTTTTTTATAATTCAGCATAAAGGGCTCTGATAGTGTTTTTAGTCTGCCATCTAAGATCTTCTTTTCCTCTTCAAAAATTAACATTCAATATAAATTTTACCTCCTGACTGATTTTCCCTTTAATTTGCATTTTGAAATAAGGATTATAAAGGATTATATGTCCTTTAATCTCTGTATTTATGAAGAAAACTCATTTTGAATTCTCTGTTTAGTGTAATAACACCTGGACAGTTTTGTTAGCACCAAGACCTTAAAATTACTTTTGTAGTTTTAGTTTAAAATACCTCCTCCATGTTTACAGCATGGGGAGACAAACAATTCCTAGTAACAATGATAACAGTTTTATTCATTAAAATATCAGATAATTCATAAATTTTGATTATGTCTAGTGGCAAATGAATACATTTGCTCAATAGATTTGTTTGATAGACCCTTGCACAAAAATATCACTTATGGGGGCTGAGAAGGTGGATCAGTGGTAGACAGATTATCTTGAATGCACGAGACCCTAGGTTTGATTCCACAGCACCACCTAAGCAGAAACAGCTAGAAGAGGTACTTTGGCTCAAGTGGTAGAGTACTAGTTTTGAGGTGAAGAGCTAAAGGACAACGACATTTCACCATCATCAGCAAATTAAATAAATAAAACTCATACTCAAGCACATTAATTTCAGTATATTTGATGTCAGTATAACTTGTAGAGGAGATGGGGAAAAACAAGTCGTTTAAGGATTCAGGTGGACCTGTTGCAACAATGAGAAGTACAAATTGCCATGTCAAAAACGAGCTTTACAATGTCGTTGGGGGGGAGGGGGGAAGGACTGGGTGGGGGGAGGGGGGAGGCTGGGAAGGGAGGTGAAGGGTAAACAAAGGAGGAGGCTGCAATGCTTGGTAAGAAATGTATGCATTATCCTGCCCATGTAATTGTAACCCCTCTGTACAGTATGTTCACAAATAAAATAAAATAAAATAAAAAGATAACAATTTTGTAAGTCAGGTAATGAGTTCATTTCTTGTTTGACAATCCCATCCCTCCTGTCCCTGTCCACAGTGGTATAGCTCGTTGTGAACACAGTATCTACAGTGTACAAGTACTGCATTTGTTTGCCTGTTCTCCTTGAATATCTCTGGCTCCTTCAATGCCATAAATGGATAAACTAGAACAGAAAAATCCCTCTTGTTTCCAATTCCTGGAATACATTTCAATATAAGCATCTGTAGTTTTATGAGCGTGTCAGGCTTTGTACACACATCCCAAACACGTATACTTTCTACACCCAGTCATAACTCCCACTTGATTCTAAGGTCCACACAGTGATTCGTTTCACTTTCCACACAGGAAGAACTGAGATTCAGAAAGATTATATAAGTCACTGAAATACTGGGCTGAACATAGTGGCTCACTCTTATACACTACCTACTCCAGAGAGTAAGATCTGAAGATCATAGTTTGAAACCAACCCATATCCATTACATGTTTATCTCCATTTAACCAGAAGAAAGCGAGAATTGTGTGTTTAACATGGTAGAGCTAGAATGCCATCAGACTTGAATGGGAAACCTAAAGAATATTGACAAAATGATGGGTTTTAAGAACTAATGCTGTCCCATACATATCTCAGACACCACACACACACACACACACACACACACACACACACACACACACACACACACACACACCACAATCACACTCCTTAAAACAGATGTTAGTACTGAAATCCAAATAGATTTTTTTAATTTTATAAGTTTTATTTTTTGCTTTAGTGAGGTTTGACTTGATAGTTTCTACTGATGAGCCACAACTTAGAACTTTGTTATAATTATATCCATATCTGTATTCAGAGGAACATTCTCCTAGTTAAGTCTTCCCACTTTTTCAGCAATGATAAGTTTTCTCTTGTTGGTCCAGTTTCTTTTTGGGATCTCAATCTCTTAGACTTTTCTGTCTTGCATGGTCTGTAAGCTCATTGATGCAGTAGAACTCAGCCATCCTAATAACCTGGACAGAACCTGTCATGGGAAAAGTGTCCTAAGCTCACCATTCAGTGGAGGTTGTTAGTACGCACCAATAATAATGTTCTCTTCAGAATCGGTAACTTGTTAGGTCCAGGAATTCAGGGAAAGCACTCACTGTGTGCTATTTCATGTTTTTTTTTTTTAATTTAATGGCAGCTTCCACCTATTGTCTACTTTAAGCATTGTGTGAAGAGAAGGATTGCCCAAAGAGACATAAGCACTTTATTAACTGTTGCTGTCAAACATAGAAGGAGAGAAAGAAGTTCTGAAGGAAGCATAGAGCCTAGAAACTGATTTTGTAGAAACTCAAACTGCCTTTTATCTTACCTTCAAAATAGAAAGTCAGAGACTGCAGTTACTTGTATGCTCCATTTCTATTCCTGAGCAGGGGGATCCCTTCCCCTTTGCCCTTCTGACAATTTACATCAGGGGCAGGTGGGAAGATGTAACAAGAACACTTAGAGTTTGGGTCTGGGATTAAAAACTCCTTTTTGTGATCATAAACATTCCACCACCTCCTGAATTGGATCTGAGGGGCAGAAAGAAATAAGGTTAGAAATTCAGAAACTTATAATTACTTCTAAGTTTGCTATCTAAACTTATCCATTCCCACCCCTCAGAATCCTATTTCCCAACTGTATAGACACCCTTACACTCTGTTCTCCTGGAGCACTTGAGTGTGGGGCATCATCTCCTTCTTATGTGTACTGCTTTACAAATGGAGATTTTCTCCTAGGCTCAAAATTATTTCATTGATTGGGACATTGTTCAATATGCTAAACAGAGAGTTACCTGGAAGGAAGGTCCTAGAAGGCAAAACATCTACTAGGACAATGGAAACCCATGGTTTGGCATGCTTAATGTTTTAACTTGTGCACTGAACTAACAGGAGAAGATGACACACTAAGAAATCTGCCAATTATGCCAAATAAAGAGATATGATGAAGGTCAGAGAAAGGACATAAAGACATTTATTTCATCTTGGTCATGACAAAACAACATCTTACCATACCTTCAAAATACTAATCCATACTCACCTACTTTTTTATTCACCCATGTCATTAGGTCTGAGTTGTATGTAGGAGTCCTCAGGGCCTTCACAACAGGAAGATCTCGGGGAGAGATTAACACTGGTCTGCCATTTTGAGCATAAAATAACCAGTTTGATGAAAGCTCTTTGTAATATCCTACAAATATGTGCATTTATCCTACTACACTTGGTAAGTATCCCCTCAATAAATTATCTTTGGTTTTGTCACTTGTTGACATAGCAGCTGTCTGGTAGCTCCATTGTGAATTCACTTTATGCTGTGAACCAGAAATGGAGGAGAGACTGACCAGAACACATTTGCATCTTTCTCAATGAGCAGTGAATGGCAGCGGAGTATTTAAGAAGCTCCCCATGTTATCAGTTAGCTAGTACCATCTTGGATTCCAGCTCAAATCTTGATAAACAGATACAGAAGTTAGCTTGTTGTACCATATTGACAGCTAGAGAGGTAGATGAGAAAGTGGAAGGGTTTGGTGTGAAAGCCACAGGTTGATATGAAGCACAATTCAAAAGATGTGGAGATGAAGTGAGCTAACTGGAGGGAAATGGAGAGGCAGGTGAAACAGAAGAGCACCTAGAGAGAGAAGATAGAGCAAGTTTGATGCCACCTAGACATCAAAGTATTCCATCTGAGGTACAACAAACTGGTTGTGCAGAGCCACAGAGAGTAGTTGGAAGAACATCAGCAAGTGCTCTTGCCCATTTCTAGGGAGCTCCCAAATTGCCATGGTAAGAATTGGTAGCTTTTCAGAGCACTGCTGCTGAGCACATCTCAGATCCCTTGCTACCATTATAATTGACACTTGAGAGGAGCAGCAAGAGTTGTATGCGGTGATTACAGCACACTATGTGGAGCCTGTTCTGTAGCATTGTGGAGTGTGGTCTCTCAGGATGCTTAGAGCAAAGATCCAATAGCTGATGTCAAAGAATGCAATCTACTTGGAGTAGACATTTATGTATGGCACGTGCCTGAACAGAAGCTGATAATGAGCTGCTAGAGGTAGTTTCCCTAAAGATCTAACAGCCAAAACTGGACAGGAAAACCCAGAGTTCTACACCACATCAGGCCACCATGCCAATTGCTTCTACCATAGTACTGGCTATCCAGTTTACAAACCCATGACCTTGTTACCCTGATTGTGCCCCACAATCCTTCACAACTTTTACGCTTTCACTTTGTCTATGCTTACTTGTTCCTGCTAAACAGTTCTGGATACCTGTGTTAGCTACCCCAACCCCTGCAAAGCTGTTGCTGCTAACCAATTTCCTAACACTGGAACTCAGCAATTACAGTCACAATTAACCTTTACCTGGTATCCTAGTCTCTACTACTCTTTTCTGCTACCCATAATTCATAACACCATGGTTCCAGCCACCTGAACCCTGACACCCCTGTCTCACCGGTCTCTGATACCCCATTCCCAAACAAAGTAAGGGAATAGTGGGCACAGAGAGTTGACTTGGATACTCCTCTTGCAGGCATATTGGGACAAGTTATTCCTCAGGTTTTTAACGCGAGGGACTAACTGGTGGTGGAAAGAAAACAGCTTACTCAAAGTTGACAAAAATCCAAGGACATGACATAACTTATTGCTAGGAAAAGAAGGCCCTGCAGTGAAAGTTAATGAGAAAGAAAATTTTACAAATAGCATTGGGAACGATGCAAAAGGTTGAGCTTACTCTCTTCTACTAGTAGTCTGAATTATTTTATGACATATGATATGTAACTACATTGCATTTTAAAAATTATATGAAGATGCACATTTATGTGGTATTTATATTAATTGATGGACTAGTTGAATAGGATCACGTTAATGATATTCAATAGTTTATGCTCTATGATATGCCCATGGGTCTGCCTTTGGCAATATGTATTGAGCTATCTAACAACAAATGGAATTTCATTGTCAAATACTACACGGAGATTATTCGTGCTAGTACCAAAATGAAAGCGGGAACAAGAAAACTGAATAAAGCTACAAGTTTGAAGGGAGGGGGGTCACTGGTAAGGGCTACGATAAAAGAGAAATTCTTCACCATGGAATCTTGGAAGAATAGAATGTGTTTTATTGAATTACTAGCTTTTAAATCATTCTTAGAAAGCAAAACATTGTTTTTATTCTTGATATTTGGAACCTCTTTAATGAATAGTTTAACAAAAAATTATCAAAACGACTTTGAAAATTCAATGATGTGAATTATCAGATTAACATTATACTCAAAATTGCCTTGAGAGGCAGGCAGGCTGCATTCCTTTTCTAGTAAATTAATGGAATAAGCTTCCTTTTGAATGGTTGGACAATCCCTGACACTTGTTCCAAAACAAAAAATATACTGTAGAGAAAAAAAAGAGTAGTTCCGGGAAGATGGCAGAGGAGAACCTGGAGGCTAAACAAGCTCTCACCTAGAAAGCAGTTTTAGTGTTCCAGTGAACAGTCCTAGGTGGGAGAATTACACCAAGTGTGCCATCCCAGTACAGAGAGTTTTGCCAGAAAGGGAAAATCCAGGAAAGGAAACAGATCTGAGCAATTGTCGGTAGCTGTGGCTGTGGTGACAGCAGCGGTAGCAGTGGCTGTTTCTGCCATACCTACAACATAGAGAGTCCTGGACAAATGTGCCAGACACAGCAAGTGATCGGATTCTACCCAAAACCAGCAAGAATTGACAAGGAGCAGGTATCTTTATCCTGCAGATCACAGACCAGAGACGACTCAAGAACCAATACACTGGCATGAGTAGAACCCTGACATAATAACACCTTCTCAGGGAGCAGAGGAGGCAAGGTCACCCCTCTCCCTCCTTCTCCCCACTGTGCCACTATCTGAGATCTCCATCTTTGATACTGGCAAAGGCTCAGAATGTAGCTCCAACCCTGGCCTTGGAGGAAAACAAGAGTCATTTAGCAGGTCACAGGAACCTGACCTGACCTGCCAGGCTCAGCTCCACCCAGGAGAAAGTCACCCAGCCTAGGCAGTGAAAACTCTGCCCCCAGAGGAATGTCTTTCTTCACTGGGTAAACAGAGCCAGAGGGTTCTCCTCCCTATAGCAGCCTAGATAATCAATTGAAATTCAGTAAACATAAACCCTGAGAATTACTCCATGCTGGGCTCTGTGAGTGTCTCAGAAGGTAGCCCCTCAGGGAAAAGCTATTGTTTGCTGAAAGGCCTCAACTCTACCCAGAACCTAGGCTCATCACAGCATCTCCAAACAAGAGGAAACAGCCAACTCCCTCTTTTGTAAGAAACAAAGCAGATCTCCCTCCCACTGAACTAGCCTGGGAGGAGGGTCACAAAATTCTGGGTAAAGCGGACCATTTTTCTGCCTGCCCAAACAAACTAACTTAAGAAACCAATCAAGCCACAGGAAAACCAAATACCACAAGTAGACCAGAGACTCCACCAAGAGACTAGTTATAGACACAAGGGAGATACAGGATCTTCCCATTCAACACCCCCCCCCCACCCCGCCAAATAACCCTTTCTTTGTACCTTTTTATTAACTTGTAATTTTTTAAAAAATTGTTTTCTATTAATATTTTATTCCTCTTATAATTTTTATTTTAGGTGTATATGTATGTGCACTTTTGTATTTTTATTTTATCTCTACTGAACTTTTGATCCTTTTCCTTTCTTTCTTTCTTTCTCATTCTTTTCACTTTTTCTTCTCTTCATTCTCTTTTGGGTGACTTAATTGCTGTTCTGCTCATCCTCAGACATACCCTTCATTGATTATTAGACCTTTTTCCACATTGTTTACACACTTAATCCAGAAATTTATTACTTATTTCAAAAACTCTTAGGCTTAAATTCCTTAATAACTATATTATCTCATAATACCTATATAATATTATAATTATTTTTTATTTTTATTTTTATTATAAGTATTTTTAGTTCTTCATATCTCCTTTCTACTCCTCCTCTCCTCTCATCCTTTTCCCATTCTTCACTCAATATTACTTCTTTAAACTTGAATAATTTTTGTGTTTCACTTTTTAAATTTAAATTTTGGTTTTTCCATTTTTTCCTGCCTCTTTTATTTTCTCTTCTCTTTCTCCTATCATTCTGTTCAATCCATTTTCCCCTTTGAGATTAAGACTTGGTTGATTTCACTCTCCGTTTCCCTATCCACATCTCTCTAATCCTATTTTTCCCCTTTTCTCCCTAAAACTAATCATTTCTGGTTTGTAAAATTCTACTTTGCTGTTCTTAGCCCATTAATAATTTGTTGTTTTATGTTGAATAGATTGTATCTGTTGAAATAGATTGTATCTGTCGACTTTTGACTGTGCAACTACAGGACTTTGGTTGATGCTTGCCTTAAAATACTAGCAAAAAACTGGTGTTACTTTCATATCAAATAGAGCCATTCATGGAATCTATTAAAAGACAGCTGAAAAAAGTCAGGGAGACCCGAAAGGGAATGTTGAATGGAGTCCAACAGAAGGAATTAGAGTCCAAGGAAACCATAACCAATCAACTAAGTCCTGTGAGAATAAACCTTGAACACGAAATTAAGGAAGTAAACAAATTCATACAAGATCTAAAACAAAGCTCCAACAAAGAATTTGAAGCCATCAAAGCTGACCAATTAGAAGGAAAAGAAATAAAAAAAAGTAGAAATTCTTGACAGTAGGTTAGACCATGCACAAGTCTGAAACTCGGGGATTGAAGACAGCCTATATATTATAGAGGAAGAACATACAACTATCTAAGACAAATCCAAGAAATATGATAGATCTATTCAACATTTGGAAGACACAAACAGAAAGCCTAATCTGAGGATAATAGGTGTAGAGGAGCTCATGGAAACAGAAGGTCTAGGAAATTTGTTTCACAGGACCCTAGCAGAAAGCTTCACAAACATGCAAAAAGATAGGCCTATTCAGATACAAGAAGCTTTTAGAACCCCAAATAGACCAGACCATAACAAGACATCACAACTACACATTATAATATCCACAGGATCAATTCAGACCAAGGAAAAGATCCTTAAAGTTGTCAAGGAGAAAAGATCAATCACCTATAAGGGAAACCAATTAGAATCACCTCAGATTTCTCAGCAGAGACAATTAAAGCAAGAAGAGCCTGGAATGATGTAGGCCATGCCCTAAAGACAAACAACTATCAACCAAGAATACTGTACCCAGCTATACTCTCCTTCATAACTGAAGGACAAATAAAAATTTTCCATACCAAAGAAAAAGTGAAACAATATATCTCTACCAAACCCGCCCTACAAAAGTTACTTAAAGATGTCCTACACAGAGAAAACCAACAGGAACATAATAAAAGCTAAGAAACTGCACCCAAATTGAGAATCCAAGAACCGTAGGAAGAACCCAGTTGGAGCAGCCCCCAAGAAGGTGCATAAAATGGCAGGAACTCCCAAATATCTCTCAGTACTATCTCCCAACATTAACAAACTTAACAATACACTTAAGCAACATAAACTGTCTAGTTGGATTTTTAAAAAAAGATCCTTCTGTCTGTTGCATTCAGGAGTCACAACTTGCTCATAAAAAGGAACACATGTTGAAAGTGAAAGGCTGGACAAAATCTAACAAGCAAACAGCCTCATAAAGAGAAGGAGTTGCAATCCTAATATTAGATAAAATACATTTCATATTAAAATTAGTGAGAAGAGATAAAGAAGGTTGCTATATACTAATTAAGGGATCTCTCCTTCAGGAGGATATTACAATTCTAACTATTTATTTCCCATAAGAGCACCCAAAATTATCCAAGAAACTTGACTTTTTCTCACATCTCCCATAGATCCAAAGATATTAATTGTTGGGGACTTTAAAACACATTCTCCCCACTAGATATATCAACTCGGCAAAAAATTAACAGAGAAACCATGGATATAAAAAAACTGTATAGATCACCTAGATTTAACAGACATCTACTGAATATTTCACCCAGCAGCATCAGAATACACGTTTTCTCAGCAGCCCAGGTAACTTTTTCCAAAATAGACCACATTTACGTCACAAAGCAAACTTGTCCAAATCCAAAATCATTGAAGTTATACCTTGCATTCTCTCAGACCACAAGGGAATAAAATTAGAACTCAACACCAAAAGCCACCAATGAAAGTCATGTAACACATGGAGGTTGAACAAGACACTGTTGAATCACCAGTGGGTCATGGAAGAGATCATAAACGAAATTCAAATGTTTATAATATTCAACAAAAATGAACACAAAAATTACCAGCTCCTCTGGGACACAGCAAATGCAGTACTCAGAGGCAAGTTTATAGCTCTGAATTCCTACATCAACAAATTGAAGTGATCTGAAACCAACAATTTAATGACACATCTGAGCCTCCTTGAAAAAGAGCAGCAGGATAAACCCCACTCCTGTAGATGGAAATAAATAATTAAAATTAAATCAAAATTAAATGAATTAGAATCCAAAAAAGCATAGAAAGAATCAACAAAACAGAGTTGGTTCTTTGAAAAATTAACAAATTGACAGACCCTTAACAAATCTTATTAGAAGAACAAGAGAACACACTCAAATAAATAAACTCAGAGATGAGAATGGAAACATCACCACAGAAACAACCAAGATTCAGTACACTATAAGGAATACTTCTCAAACCTTTATGCTAATAAGTTTGAGACCCTGTCAGAAATGTACTGTTTCCTAGTAAATATAGACATGCCCAAACTAAACCAAGATGAGTTAAACCATCTTAACTGGCCCATATTAAGCAATGAGATAGAAATAGCAATAAGAGACCTCCCATCTAAGAAAAGCCCAGGACCAGACAGTTTTACAGCGGAAATCTACAAGGCCTTCAAAGCAGAGCTCACATCAATACTCCTCCAAGTCTTCAATGAAATTGAAAGAGAAAGTTCACTACCGAACTCATTCTATGAAGCCATCATAAACCTCATCCCCAAACCAGGCACAGACTCATCAAAGAAAGAGAACTATAGACCCATTTCTTTGATGAATATTGATGCAAAACTTCTCAACAAAATTTTGGTCAATCGACTTTCACAATTCATCCAAAAAATCATACATCATGATCAAACAGGATTCATTTCAGGGATGTAAAGCTGCTTCAAAATACGCACATCAATTAATACAATAACTTACATCAACAAGAGCAAGGATAAGAACCTCATGGATACCTCAATAGATGCAGAAAAAGGATTTGACAAGATCCACCACCCATTTATACTGAAGGTTCTGGAAAAATTAGGAATTCAGGGAACATTCCTCAATACAATAAAGGATGTATATGACAAACCTACATCCAGCATTTTACTTAATGGTGAAGAAGTAAAGGTATTTCCTCTTAACTAATGAATGAGATAAGGATGTCCACTCACTCCACTTCTCTTCAAACTAGTATTAGAATGCCTAGCTACAGCAATAAGATTCAAATATAAAATGGAATCCAAATAGGGAAAGAAGAAGCTCTCCCTCTTTGCAAATGACATGAACTTGGATTTAAAGAATACCATGGACCCCACTCCCAAATTATTCATGCTAATTCAAAACTTTGACAAAGTAGCAGGGTATAAAATTAATCCTCAATAAACAATGACTTTTCTGTATGCCAACAATGAGAAAAGTAGGGCTGAAATCAGGAAAGCAACTCCATTCGTAATAGCCCCACAAAAAATAAAATACATAGGACTTAACAAAGAAAAGAAGGACCTCTATGATGAAAAATTTAAAAACCTGAAAAAGGAAATCAAAACCGAACTTACAAAGTGGCAAAAACTCCCATGCTCCTGGATTGGAAAGATCAACATAGTGAAAATGGCAATACTTCCAAAGGCTATCTACAAATTCAATATGATACCTATCAATATTCCAGCCTCAATCTTTTAGTAAAAAGAAGAGGCAATCCAAAAATTCATATGGAACAATAAAAGACCATGAATAGCAAAAACGATTATTTAAAGGAAACGACAGTGCTGCAGGAATATCAATACCAAATTTCAAACTCTTCTACAAAGCTATAGTAATTAAAATAGCTTGGTACTCTCACAAGAACAGACCATAAGACCAATGGACTAGAAATTAAAACCTAGAAATGAACCTATAGACCTATAGCCAACTAATCTTCTATAAGGGAGCTAAAAAATTAGAATGGAAGAAACACAACCTCTTCAGTAAATGGTGCTAGCAAAATTGGTTAACTACTTGTAGAAAACTAAAGCTAGATCTTTATATATCATCTCTGAACCAGAATGAACTCCAAATGGATCAAAGACCTCGGAGTCAAACAGATACTCTGAAAACATTAAAGAATGGAATAGGAGAAACAGTAGGTCTCCTTTGCACAGGCTAAAATTTTCTTAATAGACACACAGGATTACAACATATCAAAGAAATGTTGGACGAATGGGATTGCATGAAATTGCAGAGCTTCTGCATGGCAAAGGACATAGCTAGCAAGATCAGTTGAAAGCCCATTGATTGGGAGAAGCTCTTCACTACCATAAATAGACAAGGGTCTCATATATAAAATATACCTGGAACTCAAAAATATTAAATCCCCCAAAAACAAATCCTCAAAGAAACAACTGCCCAATAAATAAGAGGGCTAAAGACTTAAAGAGAAACTTCCCTGAAGTTGAAAGAAGGATGG
Organism: Dipodomys spectabilis; assembly: GCF_019054845.1. NCBI lineage: Eukaryota > Metazoa > Chordata > Mammalia > Rodentia > Heteromyidae > Dipodomys > Dipodomys spectabilis. The sequence continues at coordinate 6,170,599 of NW_024870984.1, read as the reverse complement.
CCGAAAGACACATGAAGAAATGCTCAACATCTCTAGTCATAACAGAAATGCAAATCAAAATAACATTGAGATACCACCTCACCCCAGTTAGAATGGCTATAATCAAGAAATCTAATAACAACAGATGCTAGAGGGGATGTGGGCATAAGGGAAATTTATTGCATTGTTGGTGGGCATGTAAACTTGTTCAACCACTTTGGAAAGTAGTATGGAGGCTGCTCAAAAGTCTCCACATAGAGCTACCCTATGACCCAGCAATCCAACTTTTGGGCATTTACCCAAATGGTCAAAAACAAGACCACATTAAAGCTACCAGGACAATTATGTTTATTGAACCATTATTTACCATAGCTAAGATATGGAACCCACCCAAATGCCCCTAAGTAGATGCATGCATCAATAAAATGTGATATATATATATATATATATATATATATATATATATATATATATCACATTATATATATATCACATTTTATATATATACCACATTTTATTGATCCTATATATATATATTATATATATATCACATTTTATATATATATATACCACATTTTATTGATCCATGCTTCTACTATATATATCATATATATGTGATATATATGTATATATATGTTATATATAAGTATAGGTATATATACATACATATATATGATATATACCATATATATATATCATATATTTATGTATATATGTATCATATATATATGTACGATGTATATACATGTTCGATATATATATATGTTGGATATATATATATATATATATATACACACACAATAGAATTCTATGCCTCCATCAGAAAGAATAACATTGCCCTATTGGTTAGGAAATGGAAAGACTTGGAAAAATTGATATTAAGTGAAGTAAACCAATCCCAAAGAAACATAGTTCCCCTGGTTTCCCTTATTTGCAATAGGCAGAATATGTCTGAGACGAGCAGAATAGGTCAGAGAATTTGGTGTTAGGTGAAATGAACCACAAGATAAAGATTCCATGTTTATTTTTCCTTGCGATATTTTCTAACATATTTATAAGATGATTTCAATATTGCTTTCTATGTCCATCACCCACAGTATAGCCCCTGCTTTCACTGTATTTGATGTTGTTATAATTTGTGTAGGGGAAGGGAAAAAACTAATCTTTTATCTAGTGATACTGGTGGACCCATTGCAACAATGAGATATACAAGTCTTTAGGTCAAAAAATGAACTTTACAACTTTGATGGGGAGTGGGGGAAGGGTCGGGTGGGGAGAGGAGGGTAGTATGGAAAGGAATGGGAAGGGGAAGCAAAGAGGTGGCAACAATGCTTGATAAGAAATGTACTCGTTATCTTGCCCATGTAATTGTAACTCGTCTGTTTGGTATTCTCACTATAAAATAGTAAATAAAAAATGAAAGAAAAACGATGTTTACACCTTGGCCGGCGAGGGTGGGGGGCGGGCAAAGGGGTGTCTGGAGAGCACGGGGGGCGGCAGATGAGAACAGATGGGAAGGGGAAACAAAGGAGGAGGCAACAATGCTTGATGAGTAATGTACTCATTATCTTGCCCATGTAATTGTTACCCCTCTGTATGGTATTTTCACAAATATAAATAAATAAATATGAAGGAGACTCAAGGCTGCTGAAATGACCATATTTCCAATTTGGACTTTCATGGGACTTTTCTACAAACAACAAGATTTTCATCTTAACATAATAATTTCAAAATGTATTGCTACAGAATAGATTGTAAATGTAATATTTAATACTATTGGAATACTTGAAGACAAAGTTTTACAGAAAACTTTAAATTTCAGATAAACTGCAATATTCCAATAAATACATAGAAGAAATATAAATAAAAATTCACTGATCAAAGCAAACCCTGACAGGAATGTCTGAAAGATGCTTATCTGAAAACAGGAATTGGCACTGTGGCTCAAGTGGTAGAGGGCTCCACTTGAGCTGAAGATCGCAGGGATATGTTTACACCCTGAGATTAAACTCCAGGACTGACAAAAATAAAATTTAAAGAATTGAAGCATTAAGGCTGGGAAGGAGACTCAGTGGTAGAGTGCTTGTCCTGAATGCATGAGGTCCTGGGTTCAATTCCTCAGCACCACATAAGCAGAAAAATGTGGAAATGGCTCTGTGGCTCAAATGCAGGAACACTAACCTTGAGCTGTAAACTCATCAGGTACAGCAACCAGACCCAGAGTTCAGGCCCTCCTACAACCACCACCACCAACAACAAATTAAAGCATCAAACAACCTGAAGTTGTCCAGAATAATGAGTGCGGCATTATCCATTTACATGACTTAGTGACTTTAAACCTAGTTTAAAAGGGGAGGTGGTGGGCAATTTGTGTGTTTGCTAAAACCTGCAAAATTATTTTGTCTTTCCCAAAGAGGAAGAAAGGAAGGAATGGGGGAGGAATGGAGGTGTTTGGTGACCTTTCCTTTTGGTTCAGTGGTTGTTTTCTGGAGTCAAATTCATAGAAATTCTGCTTGCAATCCTATTTGATTGGGGGGTGGGGGAATGAAGAAGCTATGCCCTGGAAGTGGTTTTGTCCTGTCCTTGGCCTAGTTCCAACCATCACTGGATAATCCAAGTCCCACTTCAGGACCAAGAAGCCTTGAAGACTACTGATCCACTAGGCAGATGGACCTAACCACAGCCAGAAAAGGCAAAAAATGCAATGCCGAGGGCAGCACTGGAAATCTATACCAGGAAGAGAGTTTTATATTTTTTATTGTAAAAATACTATACAGAGGGTTTACAGTTACATGAGTAGGGTAATGAGTACATTTCCTATTGAGTATTGTTACCACCTACTTTGTTTTTCCCCTACTACCCTTTCCCTCCCCAACTCTCCAACTCCTCCCTCCTTGACCCCTACCCGACACTGTAAATTCATTTTTGACACAGTGTCCTGTACATCTCATCATCACAATGGGTCAACCTGCATCCCCATTTCAGCATTCTGCTATAACCTTTCCACACCCTAAATTACAAAAATGTATACAAAAATGCAAAACACTGGAATCAAATACAATGAAAACAGGGATTATACAATGGGAGGATGAACCTCCAAAAGAATCACATAGTGCATTATAAGTATATTAAAAACAAAACAAGAAAGAAAAAATCACTTGTGTGTCTGACTTGGGGTTCCTTTCACTTAATGTCATCTTATATGGTTATACGTCCATAGCCTTTGATCTTCTCTGCTTGTCCTAGACATATACTAGTCCTTGCAAACAAGGAAAACCATGGGAAATATGTTTCTTTGGGCCCAGCTTACTTCACTTAATATAATATGTACCAAATCCATTTCCTAACAAATGTGACAATTTCATTCTTTCTAATGGAGGCATAGAATTCCATTGTGTGTGTGTGTGTATGTGTGTCGTGTGTGTGTGTGTGTGTGTGTGTGTGTGTGTGTGTATCACATTTTCTTGATCCATTCATGAACTGAGGAGCATCGAGGTTGGTTCCATATCTTAGCTATGGTGAATAATGCTGCAGTAAATATGGTTGCACAGGCATGTTTGTGATCTTTTGGGTAAATGCCTAAATGCCCAAAAGTGGGCTTGCTGGGACATAGGGGAACTTTAAATGAAGTCTTTTGAAGAACTTCCATACTGCTTTCCAAAGTGGTTAAACAAGTTTACACTCCCACCATCAATGAAATAGGGTTCCGTTTTAGCCACATCCCCTCCAACATGTTGTTATTAAATTTCCTGATTATAGCCATTCTAACTAGAGTAAGGTGCAATCGCAATGTTGTCTTGATTTTCAGTTCTTTTGTGGCTAGAATAGTTGAACATTTCTTCATGTGTCTAATGGCCATTTTTATTTCCTCTTCAGGGAAGTCTCTCTTTAAGTTTTAGCCCACTTAATTATCGAGCAGTTGTTTCTTTGAGGATCTGCTGTTGGGGGATTTAATTTTTTGAGTCCTAAGTACATTTTAGATATAAGACCTTGTCTGTTTTATACCACATGAAGATCTTCTCCCAGAACGTGTGTTTTCTATTGATATTGCTAGCTATGACCTTTGCCTTGCAGAAGCTCTCATGTTTCATGCAATCCCATTTGTCCAACGTTTCTTTGATTTCTTTTTCTGACTATTGTAATATGTTTATTACATACAGACTGCATCAGCATTTGGAATTTATAATTTCATCTCATCTTGTAATAGTAAATTACATGTTTCATAAAGAGATGAATTAAGGAATGAATTTCTTAACTTATTTTTCTTTACTCTTTGTTTCTGGCTCTCTATTAAGAAAATTTCGGTATGTGCTAAAAAGCCCTAGAGTTTATCCTATTCCTTCATGTAATGTTTTCATGGTGTCCTCTTTTATTTTGAGGTCTTTGATCCATTTGGAGTTGATTCTTGTGCAGGATGATATATACCGATTCAGCTTTAGTTTAATAGGTGTTTAACCAATTTTTCCCACACCATTTACTCAAAAGTCTGTCTTTCTTCCATTCTCTTTTTTTAGCTCACTTGTCAAAGATTAGGTGGCTATCGGTCAGGGGGTTCATTTCTGAGTCTTCAGTCCTACTCCATTGGTCCTCAGGTCTGTTCTTGTGCCAGAAACAAGCTGTTCTTATTACTATGGCTTTTTAGTAGCGTTTGAAATTTGGAACTGATATTGCTCTAGTGCTGTTCTTTCTGCTAAGAACTGACAAACCTACAGCCAGCGTTATACTTAATGGTGAGAACTTAAACCCATTACTTATAAATTCAGGAATAAGATAAGGATGTCTGCTCTTTCCATTCCTTTTCAACTTAATATTAGAATGCTATCTTGGGCAATAAGATAAGATGCAATCTTAAGGGGATCCAAATAGTAAAAGATGAAGTAAAACTCTCGCTTTTTGCAGATGAGATGGTCTTGTATTTAATGAAACCCATGGACTCCATTCCCAAGTTACTTGAGCTGATCAGAAACTTTGGTAAACTAGCAGATTATAAAATTAACTCTCAGAAAATAAAGGCTTTCCTGTATTCCAATAATGATAAGAGTGCAGCTGAAATTAGGAAAGCAACCCCTTTTTACTAGCCGCACAAAAAATAAAATACCTAGGAGTTAATTTAAGAGGTGAAGGACCTCTATGATGGGAACTTTAAAAACCTGAAAAAGAAAATTAAAGCAGAGCTATGGAAGAGGGAAACTTCCCATTCTCCTGGATTGGGAGGATTAACATCATGAAAATGGCAATACTGCCAAAGGCTATATCCAAAATAAATGCGATACCTACCAATATCCCAATGTCACTCTTCAGTGAAATAGAAGAAGCAATCCAAAAATTCATATGGAATAATAAAAGACCCCGAATAGCAAAGAAGTTTATTGTGATTCTCATTTTGTATTGCCACCTTGATTCTACAAAGTCATTTATGAATTTTAACTTTCTTCCCTCCCTTTGGATAAACCTCACAAACACTATGCCTCTAGGTTCCAGACACTTAACTCTTAGCTCTGGACAATTGTTCCTAGATAGTGAGTTACTTAATTGTATTTTGAGCACGTAAAACATGCATATAAAACTAGCACATTTTGATCTTATGAGAAACAGCCTTTTTTTCCCCTCTCAAATTTATTTCCTGATAGGCATTTTTATAGAGAATCTGTTTTCATTTTTAAATGAAAGACTGGTAGGAAACTGTGTTCATAATCTGGCTCCTTCTCTTGCACCTCAACCCCTAAAACACAAATTTCACAAAGCATTTACAAGAAACAATACAAAAACCAAACTTGGAAATGCTCAGATGCAGAACGTTTTACAAAACCCAGAATAACTCTGCTGTCTGAGGGAGGGGCTGCCTGTATAAATTAACAAACAAACCCAAAAGAGCAGCAATGAGTACCAGACATGAATGTCTCTGGCTGCTACTCCATGGACAAGGAACATGGAAGGGCTTCCTGAGCCTGCTGGAGAGTGCATGGAGGAAAGTTTCCTTGCCAGCCTGAGTACGAAAAGTTGGCTTCACCTGCCTGGGTCTGTCTTCTTGTTTTCTCCCCACAGCAGAGCAGAATTGTGCCCTGCCCTAACAAGAATAAATACTGTACCAGCTAATCTGCAGAGTGGCTTCTGTTTGGTCTAAACACCTTCCTAGGTAGGCGCTCCCTGCCCCACGGTGTGTGTGTGTGCTCCCAGGGGCTGATCCTCAGGGCCCAAGCCTTCGGGGAAGGCATGTGTTACATGTGAGTCAGTAACACTGTGTCATTCACACAGCAGCTGCCGGGTTGCTGCCCTAGCTGAACAGCAGGTGCACCCTGATCCTCTCCCACAGTCCCAGGCGAGGTGCCTGCAATGGCCTGATATGGGCAAGCTGCCACTAGGATCCTACTTCACCAGACAGACCAGCATGCCAGATGAAGTGGCTGCCACCTGAATTATCAATTATTTTTTGGAGCAGTATTAAACAAAGTGATACACATTACTGTATGATATGTAATGCTATGCTATATCCTTGAGTCTCTAGTCCAAAACCATTGAACTTTATACAAACAAGAATGGATTTTATTGTTTGTATTCATAAGGCCATAATGGAAAACTGAAATAAAAGTACAACCAAACTCCTATCCATAAACACGTGATTAAATCACAGAATTTGAAAAAAATTGTAAGTAGTGCAAATGAAATTATACTAGAATAGTAAAATACACACAAAATACATTACATTAGTTACATTCAAATGTAAAATAGGTAATTACAGACAGAATTCCTACTGGATAAAAGTATTACAGTGGTTTAAAAGGTTGAAGTGATATAGTTTATATATTTTGTTTTTATGAAACTTATTTATATCTCCAAGTTCTGTTTATCTCAGTGAAGGAAAATGTTAGAAAATAGATATTATATGTGGCACCTCTTGCTTGCAGTACCACGAAGGAGAGTGGCAATTCCTAATGGGAGTCCTGAGATGAAACCCACACCCAGCCCAAGTAGGCCCATCAGGGGTCCATGTGGTGACCCTAAGGGGGTCCAAGACACTGCATTGTTGCTGCAGCAGGTGCAGGACCTTTGCGGTGGGCTGTAGCCAACAAGGTTCCATTAGTGACCAAACCAAGCAACCCAGACTCAGGTGCCAAAGCCGGGGAGAAGGCAAGGCAAGTCCTGCCTTCCATCTGTGCAGCCTAAATTGCCAAGGCCAGGCCCTTTCCCCTGCTTTGGAGAACAACGAGGGTAGGGGGTGAGCCCATTGCCTCCAAATGGAGTATCCCTGGAATGGCACCCAGAGCTGGGCCCATGTGGGCCAGAAAGGTGACGGAGGAGGCTACACAGCAAAGCAAGAGGAACTTCATTCCCTCGGTGCTGCAGCTGGTGTGCTGATTGGAATATGTAGGGTTGGCCCTGTATCCGAGTCCACAAGGACCAGAAAATGGAGGTCCACTGAGTTGCTGAAGGGGCTCCAGGTTGCTGAGCTGCTGCATCTGTCACAAGCCAGCTGGCAGAAGGGCCCGCACATGGCTCCAATACCCAGACTCCCTTAAAAACAGATGAGGTGAACCAAGGCTGGGCTGCCTGGCCCCAAGGGGGCAGACTGCATGCCCAGCCTTCCTTTACCAATGGACTGTACAGTGTACAAACAGGGTGTCCCCCACCCCGCACTCATGGGGGCAGGCAGTGACCCCAGAACAGAGTCTCCCTAGGATGGGCCACGCACTCAGGAGCACAGAAGACCAGTACCAACACAGCTGGAGGAGGAGAGGGCAACAGTGGCCTCAACTCCATACCCATAGCTGCCAGCTCCTGGGCGAAATGGAGCAACTGAGACTGGGAAGTTAGGTGGGAAGGGTGGGCTGGGCTCATCTGGAAATGCTGGGGAGCATGCACACACATCCACTCACTGCACATCCACCATAAAGGAGTTGGCCACAAATCTCAACGGGTGACCTGAGGAGGCACCCACACCCACAGGGACTACAGAAATGGAGTTTCATGTGGTAGCATGGAAAGGGCTCCAGGGCACAGCTTTGGAGCAATGAACAACTGGCAAAAAAAAAAAACAAAAACAAAAAACAAACGAAAGACTTCCAGTAAAACTTTTCAGCAATGATAACCTATTATACTTTAAAAACAGTTTTACTTTCCTCCTGTCCTGTATTTTTGCATGGGGCCCTCTGAATTAACCAGAAATCTCCAGGATCTCTTCATGCATAGTAATACAAATAAATATAGCTTCTATTCTTTTTTTATTAAGGGAAGTTGCATTTAGTTCTTTCCATTGTTTGATTCATGAAAAAGAAATCCTGAACTATATCTGTAAAACACCGAACTAAGCATTTCTTCTGAACTCCTCACTGAAGAAAGAGAATAAAATGATTGAGTAACAGGTATCACCCATATTGTCACTGTGCTAGCTCTCTCTCTGATTAGAAAATAATCCTGCCATGAACGTGCAGATCGCTTATGCAAAATGTTTCCCAACAATTCTTGTTGATATATTGCATTTATCTTCCTCTTCCTGCCTCCTCACCTGCTCCTCTTCTCCAGAGTCCTGTTTCCCTCTTCCTTCTCTCCTACCTCTACTTTCTCCCTGTCCCCTCCTCTTCTCCCTCCTGCTATGCCCTTCATCCTCTCTTACCCCTTCTTCCTCCTTTCCTTTCCTCTTTTTCTTACACTTTCTCTTCTAATTCTTTTAGTCCTGGGGGTTGGACACACACTAAGCAGATGCTCTCCTGCTTGCTACAGGCCTCCAGTCTGGACTTCATTTCAATGACACTCTATTTCTTTGTTGCAAACCCAATAAAGTCTTTATGATTTAATTCATTGTTCATATTCTACACCATGAATATGTGCTACTTCATAGAGTGTGGCAAATAGGTTTGGGTTATGCTTTGGGCTTCAGTTAAACTCATCAGAAATAATGTGTTTGAAGGCAATCTAATGTGATCCTGTTACTCCCACATCAATGAACTGGTTACTTCATATCTTGCAAGAGTACTTCCATATTGCTCCCAGTTTAATGAACTGTCATTTTGTGGTAGCACCCACAGTAACACTAACCTAAGGATTTCTGGGGATCAGAAGATTAAGTCTAGACAGGAAAATCCATGCGATATTTATCTCAAAATAACTACTAAAAAGCCAGAAGAAAGCCTGTGGCTACGTGGTTTAGTACCATACTTCCACAGAATAAGCTGACGACAGGGCCCAGGCCTGATTTGAAGACATGCGGTGGGTGCATACACACACAAACACACACGCACACACACACACACACACACACAATTTCCCAGCTAGAGCAAGTATCTGTTTTCCCAGTAACATATCTGAGTTCCAATTTTATGTGTTTGGATATTTTTTGAAAGTTTTATCATCAACTTACCCAATTTTAATAAATGACAACCTGTTCACTATTATTTAATTCTGGTTAGAAAATATTTTAAGACACATTTTCATGTAGGAAATTGTTTTTTCCCCAAATCGTGACTGTCTTGGTTTGTAAGAATGAAAGAATTGTGTCTTTAATTCATTAGTTCATAAATTAGAAAAAGTATCCCTAACCCTAGAACCAATTGCCTTTGGATTGTAAAAGCCACAAAAGTACATTAAATTTATACATCCAGTCTTTGATTCATCTCATCTTTCTTAAAATAGTTTCTACTTAATATCTTGCCATTTTTCTAACACAACATTCAGGCTCCCTCAAACTAATCATACCCTAATCCTAATATTATTAGCAGTTTCTTATTTCCTATTCATCCTAATTCTATCTTGACTTGTTATTCAAAGATTTATTTTCTGTTTGACCCTAAATTTTCCATTTCCCTAATGCTAACACTGTCCAGCTGGAACTGAAACCTAATTTTCAAACTAATAATAGTCCAAAATTAATAATAATAAATACTCTAGATTTATTCATTTTAATGAATATTCCAGTTTGCACTCTGGAAATGAGTTTCAATTTGCCCTAATTCCAACAAATTTCCTGACTCTACCTGTGAAGTTATCTTGTTTCCTAACATGAACCATTATATTACTTGTCCTCAAATTCTCTTACCAGGAAAAATACTGTAGTTTCCATTAATCCTACCTTTTCCTGCACAACTGTATCCTAAAACAATTTCAGATTTACATATCACCTAGTCCTTTACTTAACGCTAACTCTCAACCTAAAACTGGCTGTAAAACTCTCATTAATCATTACAAGAATGATCACTGAGAAATAAATATAATGATAATGCTCTAGTTACTATTAAGGCTCACATTTTTGCTTCTACTTGTTAGTGAAATCTCAATTTTATAGTAAAACCTTCCTATTCATAACGCTAATCATAATCAGAACAAAATGCTGACCCTGATTTTAATCCAAATTATATGTCAATACTAACACTAATTAGTTAGTATTACACTAGTTTTCATTCATCCTAACTTGATTCAAATAAGCCTTCCAAACATAAGTTTCAATTTTTTTCCAATATCTTAGTTATTTTCTAACCCTAAACTTAATCTTAACTGGAATATTGAGAATAAATATAAGCCTAATTTCAAGTTGATTCTAATATTAATAGCAATACTCTAGTTCACATTCATTCTAATTCTTGCCAGGCTTAGATTAAAATTTACCTTCAATTTGACCCTCATTTTTTTTCTCTTTCAACCTAACCCTAACCATGGCTGGAATCCTAACCATAACCTTAACTCTAAAGGTATCCCAATTCTAAAATTTATGAAAAATGCTCATTTTTTGCAATCCTGAAATTCCACTGTAATCCTCAAAATAAATTGCAGGTTTTCCTAAGCCCTACAGATTTTCTCACTCTTATCTCTGAACTTATCTTTTTCCATAAGAGGAATCATTATACCCATTGATCTCAAATCCTGATATTATGTAATACATTGTACTTCCATTATCACAGATTTTTCTGAATTCCTAAAATCTAAAAAAGTTCAGTTTTACTTAACATTTAACACATTTCTTTTTCTTTTTTTTCTTTTTGTCGGTCGTGGGGCTTGAACTCTGGGCCTGAGCACAATCCCTGAGTTCTTTAGCTCAAGGTGTGCGCTTGAACCACTTGAGCCACAGCACCACTTTCTGGTTTACTGGTAGTTAATTGGAGATAAAATTCTCACAGACTTTCCTGCCTGGGCTGGCTTTGAACTGCCTTCCTCAGAAATCAGCTTCCTGAGTAGGTAATGAGGCTGACTGGGGGATTACAGTTAAATGGGTAAGGTAATGAGTACATTTCTTGTTGACCATTGTTACTCCCTTCTTTGTTGTTGTCCAACTATCCCTTCCCTCTCCCATCTCCATCACTCTTCTCTCTCCATGGTGCAAAGTTCATTTTCAGTACAGTGTGCTGTATTATGGTTGCAATAGGTCATCCTGAGTTGAACCTAAATTTGCTATTTCTCTAACCCTAATTCTAATTCTGTCTGGTATCCTAACCCTAACCATAATAATAATGACAGTTCAATTAGAAGTTAACAAAAAAATACTCGTTTTTGTTCATCCTGTTAATCCTCTGTACATCTTAAATTTGTAGTAGGAAGACCCCCTATCAGGCAGGCAAGCCCACCTAGTCATCCGGAGTGACAGAGCCCACCACAACAAAGTTGTTATTAAAGAAACAACTTTATTGAGAAGGTTCCTACACTGACTGGCCAGGGCTGCAGCACAGGCTCAGGAGCTGATACTGCGACCCCCAGTGGCCCACGCACTTAGGTTTTTAAAGGCAAAAATCACAGCCTGGTCATGTAGGCAACCAATGAGATTGTCACACACCCAAAAGATTGCACAGTCATACCAGACCACACACAGGTGGCCAATGAGGTTACACTTTGTCACATAATGGCTGTTTAAACCAGCCTATCACTTTTGGTTTAAATGATTCACGAATTCAATGGTAAAGTGGAGCTTAAGGTAAGCATATACAAGGAGTTTAGTGGAGTTTAACATAAGCATATGAAAAAGGTGGAGTTTATGGTAAACTCAGGATGTTGCCAGCATGAGCCTGATTACTGGCTCTCTGTTTAAAAGGTCAGTCCTTAACAGAACAATGAAGGTGGGTTAAGTTGTTAAGGGGAGGGGATCTTAGGGGCATTCTTCTCATTCTAAGAACTGGGCTGGTTGGAGCCAAGGTCCAGTTAACCTTGTTTAGAGGTTTTTGGTTTTTTTCCTAAAATCCCTAAAACAAAAACAAAGTCTGTAAAGAAGCTGTACTAGCTCGAGTCTCCTCTCAGGGCCTAGTTCAAAATTAAGTTACAGTTTAGCTTAAATCTTCCAAAAGAGTTTATATGTGCATATATAAAGATATAATTTTATGTAAAAAAACAAGATCTTTGGAGGAAGGAGTAACAAAAAGGAAATAGAGTGAGTATAATCAAATGTTTTAAATATATTATGGAAAGAGAATAACGAAACTGCCACTTCTGAAAATTAATAACCATTAATAAAATAACTAAAAATAAATAAATAAATAACACACTGCCTTCCAGTGTTCGTGAAGAGAACTATGATATGTTTTGTGAAAGAAATACTTGTTCTAAACTTTGTTCATGCATAATTTATATTGTTATTGGCCAATTATTTAACTTAATGAATAAAAATAAGATTCCCTGACAAAAAAAATATAAAACAGTTACCTAGTAATTGTTTGAGAAAAAGTTATAATCATGAGTTTTAAGAATCTTTCTATTTCCCTACAAAGCAATGATTTAGGTTTACTAATCTAATATTTGTAGTAAGTTTAGAGAACATAATAGGCATAAAATACAATGAACTGTACATCTAGTGTCTTGGATGAGTGATATTTTAAACATTGTTTTTTATTCAAATGAATACTTAGGTTTACTTTTCAAAATAAATGCAATTTTAACTCCTTTCAGAACAAGTACTTACCCTGCAATTAAATGTATTAGTATATTCAGATATTTAAAAGCCCAATTTTCTGTTTGTTATGTAGCTCTACATATTCAGAATGACATGATTTTTCTATTCATAAATGTCTAAACTCTAGGATTTTTCCTTCATCAATATAAATTGTCTCATGAGGTTTTTGTGATAGCTCCAGTAACCAGTGTGGGATGTTTGCTTCATCAATATAAATTATCTCATGAGGTTTTTGTGAAGGGTCCAGTACCAGTGTGGTCAAAAATATTTCCTGAATTCTAAATTTTAAATCTAATCATTTTTAGCCTTTGATTTTTATCAGTTATTGTCTCTTCAGAGCAACTAAAATAAATACTACTTTTTAAACATTTAACTCACATTGTAAATAATATTCACATGGGTCAAACAGAGACTAATCATTTCAAACTCACCATATTTGATGATCTCAGTGTGAAGAATGTAGAGAGTGTAAGAATCTTATACTCAGTAATATTTTTGGTAAAATTAAATTATATATCTAGATTTCTAAATTGGAAGTAAATCACATGGAAATAAGAAAATAATACAAAAATGATTACCTTGGGATCATTTTCTTCTTAATTTTTTTATTGTGAAAATATCGTACAGAGGGGTTACAATTATATGGGCAAAGTAATGAGTACATTTCTTATCAAGCAGTTTCCTCTTCCTTTGTTTCCCCTTCCCATCCTTACCCATATCCACACCCTCACCAGTCAAAGTTGTAAAGTTCGTCTTTCGACATAACATCTTGTACATCTCATTATTACAATGGGTCCAACGGTATTCCTAAAATTATGAAGCAAAAATATCTCTAGGAAATATATTTTTCAATAAAATGTTTCAATCCTTAGGTAAAGTGCATTATACTTCAATATAAAGTTTATCTCAAAATAGAAATTCTGCAACTAATCTAATGCATGTTTTCATGCACAAAATTCTGTGACTTCTAGTCTTATTATGTGATTTTAATTATATTTTTATTGTGAAATGATCCCTCCTTATATTTATTACAAACTTCTGTAATTATACAAATCATGCTTGTACATACTAATTTACATAATTTAATATACAAACAAAATTATCTTTTTTCTTGTCTCCCACAGGGAAGGATGAGTTGCTGAAGTATATTAAATGAAAGCACTCTAACAGAAAGTCTATATGGAATGGAAATTTGCAACGTGAGGATGGGAACATGAGCACTTTCTACTTGGCTGAACAAGAATTCTTGTTTCTACAGTACTTTCTTGCCATTTAATCACATAGGGAAAGCCACAAAATTTGAAGTTCATATGAAGGAATTACATTCCTAAAAGTTGTGGCAACCCTGCTGGAAGCTCAATCTTATCACAAATTCTTTGTGCTTGTTGGCTGATCTATTTCTCTATCACATGTTTCATATTATTAAGCATATTAGTAATTCAACTGGAAGTACATGGCAGGAGACTCCTGAAATCACATCTATTGCAGTGTAATATTTAGAAGAGAGGAAAAAAAGATTATATTGATCTCCAATTCCTCCCTTTGGCCTTTAATATACTAATTAATTGTCAAAACAATCGTGTAAGATGTTAGTTTATTTTCCCTATTTAATTAGAGATTAAGCAAGTGTTTTTTTGCAGCAAAGTGATGACAGTAGTATCACAGCTCTGATATGAGCACCTCTTCCCTAACAAGTAATGCTCTATGGACTGTAAATATGGAAGCCACACTAAATTCTCTCTCTGTCTGTCTCTCTTTCTCTCTCTCTACTCACACACACACACACACACACACACCCACACACAAACACATAGAGTTGCCACCCAGACACATCAGAGATCAGTTCCATTCCTTTGAAATTATAGTTGACTGATGTTTGTGCTCCCTTGCTTTTCTTTGCTTCAGGATCTTGCCTGGATTTGTATGTTTCCCTGAGATCAAGTCCCTTGTTCTAAATATACTGTGTATCTTTGTATGCTTCAGGCCAATTAAGAGTACCTTGAATACAATATCTTCATACTTGACATTCAAGTCAAACTCCGTGAATTCATACTACTGTTTCAAGATACTAGAATGTATTGGATCTCGAGACAAAAAAATGCCCACTTTGTTGTTTTAGAAGGAATTGAGATCATGAAATAGAAGAATACCGATCAGGAACTGAGCTAAGAGAATGGGAGTATGTGGGAAAATGTAGAATGCTGTATGTGTGTTAGAGATACAGAATAATAGGCTCATTTATTGAAAACTTGTCATCCTCTATTGAAAGCTCAATTTAAGCATACAGTTTTCCAGTTACTTTGCTTACCTATCACTTCTGATCACAAATTCTCTTATGAGTGTGTATAGTATCTTTGAATAAATCACACGATTTGCAGGTACTTAACATCTTAAGGAAAGACAGTCTGCTTCTACATTTTTCATTCTATGTGACAAACCCTTATTTTTTGTTTCCCTGTTTGCTAAATAAATGTATTCCTGGAAACAGGATATTGACAGCAAATCTGAGTGTAATTTTTATTTTGTAAATTTCAAATAGAATGTAAACTTTGTATTGACTAGTCATTTTTTAAAAATGAGTGATATTCATGAACACAATATTTTGATGCTTTTAAGTTAATTGAGAATTGCATGGTAGTTCTTGTGTCTAATTGACTTAACCATTATATTATTCATGTATAAACATTGCATTGCACTTATTTATTTTTATATATAAAATAATTCCCAAGGGTTTACTTTAAAGTGATAATAGGGGAGTTGTCCTCATGTTCCAAACTTTATATTTACTTCAGTAAAAATAGTAGAAACACATGATGTTTACTGAAGCAATTTAAAAGCTGAGAACGCATTTCTAAAGAGACTGGATTTATTGATTAAAGCATAGAATAGAGTAAAAAAAGTCAGGTTTCTTTCTTTAGACTGCATAAATTTCATATGAATGTAACTAAAGATGAGATGAATATAAATTCATATTTATATTACTGAGATTTACATCACAACATAAGCAATATAAGTATTTTAAGGAAGTGGTCATTCAAAGCCCTAGATACATAATGGATGAATAATGGAATTGAAAATAGCAAAGGGAAAACAATTTAACATGCAGCTATTATGATTTTATAATACTAATATGGAAGTAATGGAGCTTTTCCCTTTCTGAAGAACGTTTAGCCAGTAATTTCAATGTAAGTCATCAATTGTAATGAGTCTAAAGTCTTTTCCTCCGAGATATCCAAGAGTACTATAGTCATCCTCTGAAGAGTAAATAAGTAATTATTTTCATTAGCTTTGTTTAATATTAATTTACTTGTAGTAAATAGGTTTAAAAGTCTTCTCTTTCTCTCAATTTAATAACATACATTTCTATTTCTTCTTAAAAGCCTGAAATCACTATTTCAAAGTAGCATAAGCAGGAAAACAAAATAACCTGACACAACAATCACAAATCCTAAATTATGTGAAAAAATCCACAATATAAAAAATAAATCTGAGGAAGAGGAAAAAAAATGACAGAATAACAACAGAAAATTATCCTAGCTATCTCTAATAAAACAGAGATTTAGAGTCGTAGCAGGTACTCCACAGCTAGAGGGTCACATGAAATCAGCTATAATTATAGATATGCAGCTATAAATATAGATATAATTATAGACATACAATTCATAAGAAGGTTTTATACTGTCTTCACAAGAAAAGAGAAATCTATGAAAAGGTGCCACCCAGGAACACATTGGGCAACACATTCAAAAGCACATGTGCAGTGTGGAAATAAAAGGCAACATGGAAAAAAAAAAAAACAGGAACAGAAGTGTACATCAGAGAAAGCCACATCCATATACATAGACAATTTGCCATACCACTGGACAGTCCAAATGGTCACTGGAACCACAAATATTAACATCACAACATCTCACCACAACTGATTTCTATTCCTACACTTAGTGGACTTGACAAAAATGCAATTCCAGAAAAACACATTACAACTGGAAGCCAAACCAAGACCCTGCAAATCAACTAAGAACATAGAGAGTCACCTATTAATATCATAGATCCCCTTAAAGAAAACCTCCAAATGGACAGAAAAAAATCAGAAAAATACAAAAAAAGTAATGTCAAAGTAGTATTATTCATACAGTAAATATCCAGGCATTAGAATAGACAATCAAGGACGTAGAAGATAGTTATCAAAATGTATTACACATACTGCTGGAAAATGTGATTAATGGAAAGATAGAAAACTTCTACAAGGAAAATTGTGAACAAGATGAGACCAACCAGTCATTAGCAAAATAATTCATGGAGACTTCAAACAGAAAGATAAATAAATTCTGAGAAGGCAAGGGAGTCCAAGAAAAAATGGATGCCTAGTTAAAAGATATGGCATAAGACACAGTTAAGAAAACAATCCTTACATCTCCCCCAACCAAAGAAAAAAATGTCCAGAAAGTTCATACAAGACCTAAAACAAAGCTTTAATAAAGAGACAGAACCCCTAAAAAATGATCAATTAGAAGACAGGGAAATAAAAAATCAAAGTAGAAGTCTCCACAGCAAATAGATGACAGTGAAGATAATCTCAGGGTCAAAGACAGAATAGATCTAATAGGAAAGAGGAAATAATCATTTAGAACAAATCCAAGAAATAAGAAATGATCTTGCCAGAACTTCAAGACTCAGTTAGAAGATCAAATTTCGGGGAGATAGGTATCAAGAAGGAGAAGAGCAAGATACTAAATGGATGGGAAGCATATTACAGAATTCTAGCAGAGAACAGGCCAAAAATCCAACGAGATAGGCTCATTCAAAGAAGAGAAGCCTTTAGAAACCAATCAGCATTCTAGAACTGAACAATCCACCACCACATCATAATCCATTAGAGGATTATTAAAGATCAAGGAAAGGATTCTTAAAGATGCCATAGAGAAAAGATTAATTATTTATAAAGGATATACAGTCAGAATAAATACAGATTTCTTAACTGATATGGTAAAAAGGAGAGCCTGGCATTATATGTGACAAACATTAAAGGTAAACAACTACCAACCATGAATACGTTCCCAAGCCAAACTCTCCTTTACATTTAAAGGATATATAAACATATTTCATGACAAAGAAAACTTGAAACAAAATATGTCCACCAAATTATCAGAATAGAATATGATTAAATATATCCTACATAGAGAAGATCAAGAAGAGGAACTGGTCATATAAAATGTTCCCTACCAGAAAACAAGGTAAATATATTAAGAGTAGATGAGGGACAGCTCCTAACAACAGGTGTATAATATAGCAGGACTTATCAGATATTTCTGTCTTAACTCTCAATATCAATAGACATAAATTTCCAAATAGAAGACATAGATTAGATAGTTGTATCAAAAACCAAGATGCATCCATGTAGTATCTATGAGAGACACATTATCAAACGCATTCTATGAAGCTAGAATTAGACTCCTCCCCAAATCACATAGGGACTTACCAAAGAAAGAGAACTATGAACCAAACTCTTTGATAAGCATTAATGCAGAACTTCTTAATAAAATTCTCACTAACCAATTTCAGCAACTAACAAAAAAATCATATGTTATGATCAAATAGGAATCATCTTGGATATGATTTGAGTCAATATTCTTGTCAGTAAACATAATACAAACCATCTGCAAAAGCAGGGACAAGAAACACATGATCGTCAATAGGGATGTAGAAATAGCTTTTAACAAGCTCCAATACCCCTTTATGATTAAAAGGTCTGGGAACCTAGGAATGCATGGAACATTCCTCAATATTAAACTGAGTATGTATATGACACAGATAATTAGCATTTACCTAAGGGTGGAAGCATGAAGACATTAACATGAGGAATGAGAAAAGGATGTCCACTCTCTACTACTCGTCAATATGGTAGTGGACTTTCTTGCAAGAGCAATAGACAAGAGAAAAACATAAAGCAGATCCAAATAGGGAAGGAGTAAAACTATCCCATTTTACAATTGAAATGATCCTGTATTTAAAGGACCCTGTGGATTCCTCCCTCTAGTTAGTAAAGGTGATGCTAACCTTCAGCAATGTAGCAGGGTATAAAAACCACAAGAATCAGTAGTTTTTCTGTTACCAACAATGGGAAGATCCACGCTGAAATCCAAAAAACAACCTCATATGTACTAGCCTCAAAATCAAATCAAATCTAAACAAAACAATACAACAACAACAAAACTAGGAATTAATTAATTTACCTAAAATTGTGAAGGCCCTATATGTGAAAACTTTAAAAATATAAACAGGGAAATTGAAGGAGATTCAAAGAAATAGAAAGTATTTCAATGTTCCTGGTTGGAAGAATTAACATTTTGAAAATGGCAATACTTCCTCTAAACAATTGGCAATGCAATACTCATCAAAATCCCAACAATATTCTTCAAAGCAGAAGAGAAGCAATGCAACTATAATATGGAATTACAAAATTACAGATGAAACAGAATGCTTAGAAATGAATACATGGGCCTATAGTCATCTTACCAACACAAACGCTCACACACACACACACACACACACACACACACACACACACACACACACACACACACACACACACACACACACAATGGAATTATATTCACCCATCAGAAAGATGACTTTTCACCAGTAGTAAGGAAAATGAAAGGTTTGGGAAAATTATATTAAGAGAAAAGAGAAAGTAATGCAGACTCAGAGCAATATAGGT
The DNA here is from genome assembly GCF_019054845.1 of Dipodomys spectabilis. Classification (NCBI taxonomy): domain Eukaryota; kingdom Metazoa; phylum Chordata; class Mammalia; order Rodentia; family Heteromyidae; genus Dipodomys; species Dipodomys spectabilis. The sequence continues at coordinate 6,151,037 of NW_024870984.1, read as the reverse complement.
TTCATGGATTCATTCATTTATGATAGCTAGAAGATGCTTACAAATCTATAAGTAAACAAGACAGATTCTACCTCGTCCATTAGAATGGCCATTACTAAGAAAATTAACTATAGCAAATTCTGGCATGGATGTAGCCAATTGGGAACTCTATTACACTGTTGGTGGGAAATTAAACATGTTCAACCACTGTGGAAGGCAGTACGGAGTTTCCTGAAAAGAGCAAATATGGATCTCCCTTAAGACTCAGAAATTCCCCTCATGGGCAGTAATCCAATAAATAACAAACAAGCTCACATGAAAGCTACCAGCATAACCGTATTCAGGGCTCAGGCCCAGAGTTCAAGGACTGGAAAAATGTTACCACTGCTGGTATTTGTTTCCGTAAATATGAACCGTTTTATATAAGATACCAAATCAATCTATTTGCAGTAGCTAGATTAGGACTTAAATGTTAGTGGGTGATAAAATGGCTCTTTTGTTGAATGTTAAGAAGAGATGTAGGTAGTCCATGAAAGGGAGATTTTGTTGTTGTTGTTGTTCGAGGGGCTTGAAGTCTGGACTTGGACACTGTCCCTGAACTCTTCAACTCAAGGTGAGTGTTCTACCACTTGAGTGACAGTGCCACTTCTGGTTTTCTGATGGTTAAATGGAAATAAGAGTCTCAGGGTCTATCCTGCCCAGGCTGGTTTTGAACTGTAGTCCTCAGATCTCAGCTTCCTGAGTAGCTAGGATTACAGCTGTGAGCTACTGGCACCAGGTAAAAATGGGGGATTTTTAGAAATGAAAATCCACCTCTTCACCTGTGTCTAAACCTCAGATATTACTATTAGAACACTTCACCTTCACCTCATTTCATCAGACATTTGTAAATTTTCTCTTTTCCTTCATGTGGGAATACTGCAGTCAATATCAACTCAGCTGGGGGACTGGATCAATTGTATGGTAATTGTTAGCACTTAATTTAAGAACTTTTACATCAGAAGAAATGAAACACTCACTTGGAATAATTGTTTTCTCTTTTTATTACAAATCTGTGCTTGATTATTCCCTAATGTGATATTGGACTTCCTAATAGAGTGATAAAATTTTCTTTATTTTCAACCTTTTCCCACATGTGGTCAAATATTTAAGAATTCAAAGATTTGCACTGAAAATTGATTAAGCTGACTTCTAAGAAAATGTGCATTTCTGGAATTTGGTCTTCTGTCATGTACTTACATGCACAATCTTTCTATGATTTATTTGTACTACAAGGAATTCTACTTTCCAATCTTTGTGTGACCAATTTTAGTCTGATCAGTCTTTCTGATCCTCTCTCTGGAGTCTCATTTGAGTCTGCCTCATAAAAAAGATATTAGTTATCAGCTAAATGATTCTCAGCTTCTGTTTTTTGCCTGACTTCTTGTAGGCTGTGATAGCAACCCTGCCTGGCTGTGCTTACTGGAGTGTGTGTGTGTGTGTGTGTGTGTGTGTGTGTGTGTGTGTGTGTGTGTGTGTGTATGTTTTGTTTTAGATATCTAGGATTACTATTCAAGGTAGTAGTTTCTCTGGGCCCCTGTGATCCCCTGGTCTAGAGTCAATGAGTTATACTCCTTAGGATACAAAGAACAACTGACTAAATTCCTGTTAATTGTTTCAAAATGAGGCAATCAGGCATCCTTGCAAAGCCATCAATAATGCTTTGTAACCACTTACAGAAGTCGTCTATCAAGATGGCTTTTCAAAGTTGACTGTGAAAAATATTCATTTCTAAGTAGGCACCATAAAGCAGATCACATTCCTGGGATCAGACTTTTGGAAGGAAGGTTCCCCTTCCTTCCGTCTCTTATGATAGTTCAAACCATAATATTCTTCAGTTGTGGCCAGCCTGGAGCACATATTCCCAAGAATATTCTGTAAATACGGGGTAAATACTTGTCTACTACAGACTGATTTATCTTGCTTTTATCTGTTGTTATTTTCATTACTTCAAACACATGGATAATTTATATTGGGATTAGACAAAGGATTAATGGAATAAACATTCAGTTTACTTTCATATATCCAATATAATACACTTAACCCATAATGGACAAATAAATTCAACTCTAGAAACAATGTCAGGAATATAAAATAAGCTTTAATACGTATAATCTGGCACACATAAACCATCCTCTACAGAAAAATTCAGTCTCTCTGTAAATATTTATTTGGTATGAAATAATAAAAATTTAATTAATGAATATCACTTTTAATTATCATCTGAAATAGTCCTCGTGTATATAATTGTAAATAATTTTATAAATATCACCTAGACAAGAATTTAACATGCATGTAGAAATCAAATTTCCACAATTTAAGCTATATGAGAGGGATCGTACCCTCGTGTACTATGTGGTGTGAATTTTGCCACAGTGCTGAACCCTTCCAAATAATACCAAGGGTCATGTGTGATAATTTATTATTTGATGTTAAGATGATTGCTAAGTGTAGAATACACTTTGAATTATTACATTAACTCACAGAAATGAAGCAATGATTTGTTATTTGTTTAAATTCTAATGCTTCTCAATTTTACAATTCATTAAATATATTATTAAAATTATTTTCACTTTCTTCTTTTCTATAGCTGATGAAATTAAAATTATATATTAAACATTCAATGTTAAGAAATCAATAATAAGTAAACTATTATTAAAATGATATACTATTAAACTGTGTTTTGAATTATACTTCTAACAAATTGTGATGTAAACAAGTGATCATTTTTAAACTTAGCAGCTTGTTATTTTTTTTTTTTATTTTATTTTTTGGGTCTGATCGTGGGGCCTGAACTCTGGGCCTGGGCGCTATACCTCATCATTTCAGCTCAAGGCTAGCGCTCTACAACTTGAGACCCAGCACCACTTCCAGCTTTTTTCTTTTTGCTTATGTGGTGCTGAGGAATCGAACCCAGGGCCTCAGGCATACAAGGTAAGCATTCTAGCACTGAGCCACCTTCCCAGCCCAGCAGCTTGTTATTTGTTTCCTAATTGTGTCATTTGTTATTCTTGGTTCAAGTCATCTCTTCATCTTAATTGTTTAGTTTTCTATTTTATCTCAATTGGTTTGCTGATTATGCGTTTTGTTTTCCCTTTTTAATGACCGACATGAGGCTGAAAATCTGTATGCTAGTTTATTACTTCCTACATTAAAGTCAAATTGCTGCTCTCCACAGCTGTTCTACTCTACGATGCTACAGTATTTCCCCCACTCCCATCTCCTGTATTGCTGCTCTCATATATTTTATTTTATTTTTTATTTAAATTTTATTGTCAAGGTAATGTACAGATGGGATATAGTTACATAGGTAAGGTAATTTATTTATTTCTTTTCTAACTTGTTAACCTTTCCCTTATTTTTCCCTCTCTTCACTCCCAACGCCCCCCCCCCAAGATTATTTACAACATATTGACTTGTGATTACCACTGTTGCATAGGTTCCCCCTTTGTCCTTTGTCTCAGGGAAGGGAAAGAAAAAAGAAACAAAAAGCTGGAAGTGGTGCTGGGTCTCAAGTTGTAGAGCGCTAGCCTTGAGCTGAAATGATGAGGTATAGCGCCCAGGCCCAGAGTTCAGGCCCCACGATCGGACCCAAAAAATAAAATAAAAAAAAAAATAACAAGCTGCTAAGTTTAAAAATGATCACTTGTTTACATCACAATTTGTTAGAAGTATAATTCAAAACACAGTTTAATAGTATATCATTTTAATAATAGTTTACTTATTATTGATTTCTTAACATTGAATGTTTAATATATAATTTTAATTTCATCAGCTATAGAAAAGAAGAAAGTGAAAATAATTTTAATAATATATTTAATGAATTGTAAAATTGAGAAGCATTAGAATTTAAACAAATAAATCATTGCTTCATTTCTGTGAGTTAATGTAATAATTCAAAGTGTATTCTACACTTAGCAATCATCTTAACATCAAATAATAAATTATTACACATGACCCTTGGTATTATTTGGAAGGGTTCAGCACTGTGGCAAAATTCACACCACATAGTACACGAGGGTACGATCCCTCTCATATAGCTTAAATTGTGGAAATTTGATTTCTACATGCATGTTAAATTCTTGTCTAGGTGATATTTATAAAATTATTTACAATTATATACACGAGGACTATTTCAGATGATAATTAAAAGTGATATTCATTAATTAAATTTTTATTATTTCATACCAAATAAATATTTACAGAGAGACTGAATTTTTCTGTAGAGGATGGTTTATGTGTGCCAGATTATACGTATTAAAGCTTATTTTATATTCCTGACATTGTTTCTAGAGTTGAATTTATTTGTCCATTATGGGTTAAGTGTATTATATTGGATATATGAAAGTAAACTGAATGTTTATTCCATTAATCCTTTGTCTAATCCCAATATAAATTATCCATGTGTTTGAAGTAATGAAAATAACAACAGATAAAAGCAAGATAAATCAGTCTGTAGTAGACAAGTATTTACCCCGTATTTACAGAATATTCTTGGGAATATGTGCTCCAGGCTGGCCACAACTGAAGAATATTATGGTTTGAACTATCATAAGAGACGGAAGGAAGGGGAACCTTCCTTCCAAAAGTCTGATCCCAGGAATGTGATCTGCTTTATGGTGCCTACTTAGAAATGAATATTTTTCACAGTCAACTTTGAAAAGCCATCTTGATAGACGACTTCTGTAAGTGGTTACAAAGCATCTTAATAGATGAGCAGAATAGTTCAATAGCTATGTACTCCAAGATATGTTCTTTGTTGTTGTTGTTCTTAATGTACTGTGATTTCTTTTTATGCTTTTGTGTTTTCCCCACCTAAGGTTTATCCCCTGTAGTCACTGTATTTGATTTTGATACCCAGGGTATCACAGTACATTAAGAACAACAACAACAAAGAACATGTCTTGGAGTTCATTTCACTTAGAATCACCTTATACAATCATATGTACATAGCTATTGAACTATTCTGCTCATCTACTAAGATTATCCTTGATGTACCCAATAATGCTCCCCTATTACCCAGTAATCCCACTTCTGGGCATATAACCAGGTGATCACAAACAAGGCCACAGTAAAGCTACTACTGTGTATCACAGTAATATTTACCAAAAATGACACACACACTCTCTCTCTCTCTCTCTCTCTCACACACACACACACACACACACACACACACACACACATGCACAGATAAACACACATGGAAAACTATGCTTCAATCACAAAGAATGTGACCACCTCATTTGTAAGGAAATGGAAGATCTTGGAAAAAATCATATTAGTGAAGTAAGCCAGACTTAAAGACACATAGGTCCCACGGTTTCCTTTATTTGTAATAATTAGTTTACATGAATGATAATCTCATGTATTTTAATTTGACATTTTGTTCTATGTTGAGCGCGCAACATTATTGCTATATTTTTTTGTTATTATTTCTGCAAATAGGCAGGTATACTTAAAGAATTACATTCATCTTATCCATTATTGAAGGAAGAACAACTAAAAGAGTAACCACTACTAGGAAGAACAACTCCTACTTAGCTTCATTCCTGTGTAAGGCCAATGTTGTCCCCTGTATCCTCATGTTGTACATTACAACTCTATACCTGGTCATAATGTATACCTAGTATCTTATGCATTGTGAACTAAATGCCCGAACTAAATGCTTTACTTTAAAAAAAAATTCTGTCAATGTTTGAGGATGGTTTGTGTGTGTGTGTGTGTGTGTGTGTGTGTGTGTGTGTGTGTGTGTGTGTATGTTTACAAAGATCAGAACATAACATTTTTCTTCATTTCGAATACATCTTACAGGTCATTGTAAGTTGTGGCTAATGGGAGCAGTCTCTTGTTATTTTAAGGATGAAACAGAAAAAGATATTTGTGCATGTAACACAGTTGCTTTATTAGTGTCGTTGAACACTGAACTTCGATTTACATCTTGGCTGTTGTTGTGAATAATGTGAATAACAATGAACTACAGATATATTTATGAGTTACCCAGAGAGAAATAATCACATGATTGGTGGGTCCGATGATATTTCAAGTATGATTTCTTTAGAAAACTGCATACAACTTTCTACAAGGAGAATACTAACCTGGATTTTGTCCAAGAGTAGAAAATTTCCTTTTCTTCACACTCTCACCAACATGATTACCTTTTATTCAAAAGGGAATAAAGGGCAAATTTTACTATCTTCAGTACCCTAGACTGGCTTAAGACCGAAATCCAACCTCCTAAATGCTTGGAATTACAAACTTTTACCACCACACCTGGTTCCTTTGATTTTTTTGATAAGACTTATAATAGTTATAAAGTAGTATCATAGTAATTTTTAATTACATTTCTCTAATGACTTCTTCTCACAGCATTAAGCCAGCACAGAAGTTGTATTAATAACAACTGTGTAAACCCACTGGTGATATAGAGGGGTTTGTGGAAAACATGTCTATTCCAACTTTTGTCCATTTTTAATCAAGTTTCTTGTTAATCTCATCTTTAATCTCTCTATACAAAAATAATTAATTCAAGGTAGTAAAAAGTAAAAAATTAAGCAACTCCTAACATTTTTCAATTTTCAATAACATGATATTGCTTAAATCATTTTCTGTTTATGCTTGAGACTATATAACAATTTATTTAGACCTTTTACATATCTATATATATTTTATTTATTTTACATTGATTGCTCTTTCCAAAGCCTGCGTGTCTAATTTTGGTTTCTTTCAGTCTTAAGAAGTTCAGATTTCAAACTCAAGAATAAATGGATGTAAGCAAACAAAAAAATACAGTTCCTCTCATCTGATAATGCCTCTACAAGAATGAGAAAAGAGTTCATCATTCTAAGGACCCTTAATTCTTAAGATAACATTTGCTATAATGCTAATGTTATTAACATTTTAGTGTTGGGAAAAATTGTAATTAAAGGCACTAAGTGCATGGCCCAAGACACACAGTGAGGAAGGAAATGCGTCAAATTTTCCAAAAGTCTTCCAGCAATACACAAAAGGTAGATAAATTCTCTCCATTCACTGATACTCTCAATTCAATATTCATACTGTCCAAGAAATAATAGCATAGCAATTATTGCCCATGGTAATTGTTTTCTGTTACATTTTGTCTTCAACACAGACTGTGTTGGTGACATTGGGTTATCATGCACAGAGCTGAGCTTATAAATTATGGTCCAAAGAGAGGCAAATTTCTTCTGTCCCATAGTTCCAGTATCATTTTTAAAAAGTACTAAATCTTTTAAATATCAACACTTACTGTATTTTAATAATTCAAGAATGAAAAATTTCACATATAATCACTCCAAAATGCTTTAAGACTAGGGGATGATAAAACAGGCCTCTGTGAAGTAAATTTTTTTCTACTTTTAAAATTATTCTGAAAGCCTGGTACTGGTTTGTCACACCTGTAATCCTAACTACTCGGGATACCTACTAAGGAGCCTGAGATCTGTGGATAATATTGGGAAGCCAACAGGACAAAATAAATTCATGAGATTATTTTTCAAAATTTTAGCGAAATAGCAAAGGTCCAGGAATGGAGATGTAGCTCATATAATAACTCACCAATCTAGAGAGAAAGACGTAGCGAGATGTTGAAGCCCTGATTTCAAACTCTGAGCATGCCAACACGCAGGAATGCACACACACTCACTTTTTCAAAATATCTTCATATCAGTGTTTTGCATTAATTTCTTTGTTAACGATATTATATGGGTAAAATGGGCTTCATAAACTCTTCCATCTCAAAACATTTTTATACATTTTTGTTGTAAAAATACTGTACAGAGGGGTTATAGTTATATGAGCAAAGTAATAAGTACATTTCCTATCAAGCATTGTTACCTCCTCCTTTGTTTTTCCCCCACCATTCCTTCCCTTACACCTCCACAAGTACACTCCTCATACCCCAAAGCCCCACCAAATGTCCCTAGCCTAAATTGTAAAGTTCATTTTTCAAAATAATGTCTTGTGCATCTATTGTTATACAATGGGTCAAACAGTATTCCTATTTAAGCATGTTGTTTTTTTCCTTTCCCTCCCCAAATTAGAGAAGTGTACATTCAAGATGCAGGTGCACCAACATCAAATAAAGTGAAAACAGGGTTATACTGTTGGGGAGGAACGTATAAAAAAGAAAAACAATCACGTCGTACATTATAAATATGTGAGAAACAACAGCAAGAAAGAAAAAAAAACACTTGTGTCTATATCTTGGGGGTTATTTAGCTTAACATCAACTTATCTAGTCATATACACATAGGCTTTCAACTTTTCTGCTTATCCCAGACATATACTAGTTATTGCAAATAAGGGATACCATGGGACCTATGTTTCTTTGGACTTGGCTTACATCAGTTAATATAATTTTTTTCCAAGTCTTTCCATTTCCTAACAAATTGAGCGATGTCATTCTTTCTGATGGAGGCATAGAATTAATATATATATATATATATATATATATATATATAGTATATGTGTGTGCGTGTGTGTGTACACACAAATACACACAGAACATTTTCTCCTTTTTTGTTTTTTAGAGTAACTTAGTTTTCCACCTTCATCATTTTTTCAAATGTTTTTATTGTGATTAAGTGGTTACAAAATTTCCCAAATTTCACAATATTGTGGGATAGTGATGCTTAGTTTAAGTCACAAACACATTCTAACTTCGATGGAGCAAATTGTCTATTATGGTCTACAACATTTATGAATTCTATGAGCTTTGCAATAGAGTTATTTCTTCCATATGTAAACTTTTTTTGTTTTGAAATATGTATATTTCTTTTGTATTGCATAGCATCAGCTGTTCCCTCTTTCCCACTTGTTCCCTCCCTCCTTCCAGTGACATTGAGTTGCTTAGTTCATTTTGGTCAATGTCCAGCACAGCTGATGGATCCCACTGTTGTATGTTTTTCCCTGATTCCCTCTAGTTCTGTGTCGTCCTCCTGGTTTCCCTTCAGTGTGCACATATGACGGGCAAAATGGGGTTATTTAGTAGTGATTCGACCAGATGAGTGGAAGTTCTTGGTTTCTTAAGTGTTGTTAATTTTGTCATATCACCTTACATTTTGATTTAACATCTGCTTATCACGGAGACCATGTGCCCTTTGTCTCTTTGCTTTTGGCTTAACTCACAACATGATTTCCTGTAGCTTGATTGATTTCCCTACTAATGCCATTATTTTGTCCTTTCTAATGGCTGGAAAATATTCCGTTGTGTATAGTTACCACAGTTTTTTGATCCATTCATCTCTGGTGGGACATATGGGTTGTTTTCATATCCTGGCTATTGTGAACAGTGCTGCAATAAACGTGGAAGTGCATTTGTCCTTGAATATTGGTACCTGTTATTCAGGATAGATGCCTAGAAGTGGTATGAGTGGGCCATAAGGAAGGTCAATATTTATCTTTCTGAGGACTCACCAGACTGCTTTCCAAAGTGGTTGTGTAAGTGTACATTCACACACACACACACACACACACACACACACACACAGAGTGAGAGAGAGAGAGAGACAGAGAGAGAGAGAGAGAGAACATTTTCTTGATCCATTCTTCTACTGAGCAGCATCAGGGTTGGTTCCATATCTTAGCTATGGAAAATAATGCTACAATAAACATTGTTGTGGTGGTAGTTTTAGTATGGACTGGTTTGTGATCATTTGGGAGAATGCCCAAAAGTGGGATTGCTGTATAATAGGGAGCTCTATGTGGAGGCTTTTGAGGAACCTCCAAACTGCTTTCCAAAGTGGATGAACAAGTTTACACTCCCACCAAGAATGCCGTAGGCTTCCCTTCTGGCCATATCCCTTCCAGCATCTGTTGTTGTAAAAATATGGAACGATTCACTAATTTGTACATCATCCTTGTGCAGGGACCACGCTAATCTTCTCTGTATGTTCCAATTTTAGTGTATGTGCAGCCAAATTGAGCACAAAACATTTTTTATATATAAAAAGTAATTGATTTTCTTAAACTAGACAATTCAACAAAAATAAGTTCAAAAGAATTGTGAAATTTTAGAACCATGTGTTTCTTATATAAGCACACATTTAAGAATAAAGTCAAGATTGACATATCAAAAACAAAATAATTCCAGATATTTGTTGTTCATGAGATTTGTAGGAGGAGGAGTTCAATTATTCTACAAAAGGCACTTGTCATAATGATCATTGCAGCAAATGTTAAGGTTTGTTAAAAGTTTTAATGTTTTAAATATGTTTAATTTTGGGATTTGCTTATATATGGCAAAATTAAGTCATAAAAATTTTTGATAACGTATATAATATTTCTGGTAGCATGTACTAGTAAGTATGAACATTTCAGATTTTATAGAAACTTTACTAATGTGAAGTTGCAAAGACTGTGTAAAGAAGCAGAGTGAAGAGTTAAGATTTTAAGTACACAGTTTCTGTTAAATCTTTAGGGCTCCTTTACGTTATATGTTAGTGATGAACAAATAATGATATAATCCACATACAAATGATGAGATGAACTATAAATAGTAACCTTAGTGAGTAAATTTAAAGGCTACTTATAGCTTTATCCAGTTTTAAATGTACAGGAATATGAGAAAATAGTAAACTCTACTATGTACACTTCAAATACTGAAAACCCTGGTAATTGTTTTGTTTTTTATTTTAGTAATCATTAATATTTAATTATTGTTTTCTCTATTTATAACAACTTTTTGTGAGTCATGATTAAGAGGTACTTTGAGAATATTATTGGGATGGCCACACAATTTTTCATAGGTGCATGTGAATTTACAAAGAGCAAAACTAAAAACAAAATATTGATTAAAAATTATATCAAGTAGAGTCTGAATCAGGAGTGTTGATAAATGTCCACACCTAAAATCTTAACCCTAGGCTGGAGCATCTTATTTAAATATTGTTGAGAATTTCAAGACTTCCTTTATTTAAGGCCCTTAGAAGTATGTACAGCATGCATGTGTACAAAGCCAGTGACAACAGACAAATATGACTAAGTTTCCCCAAAAGGAATCTATGAAGTCAATAGTTATCTTCCCAAGCAGATGAAAAAATGCGTCCAAAATGATTCAGTGCCCCTACATTTGTGGAGTTATTTAAGTTATGAATTCTTTGTTAGACATATTCTTTTCTTTTAAAAATTGTCAAATATTAGTTTATAATAAACTTTGTCTAGTATTTCTTGGTTCAAAACAGAAATCTTGATACAGTTGATGTCACTTGGCTTTCTTACTATCTCAGTTCAAAGCCAACCTAGGCAGGAAAGTCTGTCACATTCTTAACTGTAACCAAACACCAAAAACGCCAGAAGTGGAGTTTCTCTCAAGTAGTAGAGTCCTAGCTTTGGGGGAAGTTGGCCAGGGAAAACATTTCTTCAGGGACATGGTCCAGCCTCTGAGTTCAAGCTCCAGAACCAGGACAAACTAAACAAACAAACAAGAAAAAAACGCACATATTTCTTTGGGACCATCCATAAAGCACTGGTTTGAGAACAGACTCCTTTTGCTGATCATACTCACTGAATCCTGCTTTTTTGGAATACTAATTGCGCTGGAGAATTCAGGACAAGACTAAATGAATTAATAAGTGACTCCTGCAACAACAGAATCATCTCAATAGTGAAACATCCATGCATAAGACAAATTAAAACCTCCAAGTCTTTGTTTCCTTGCAAAAGAAAGCTTTTAAAACAATGTTTATTTCCTTTTGTTCTATGCTGGCCTTCAATTGGCACATTGTTTCCTTTTGAAATACTTTCAAGAAGAAGTTTTCAGACAATTTTTATATGAATAAAGAACACACTCGAAAAAATTACATGTGCAAGATAATGAGTACAGTTTTTATCAAGCATTGTAGCCTACTCCTTGGTTTCCCCTTCCCATCCCTAGACATAAAAGAAATGCAAATCAAAACAACATTGAGATATCACCTCACCCCAGTTAGAATGGGTATAATCAAGAACTCTAATAACAACAGATGCTGGAGGGCATGTGCAGTCCCACTTTTGGGCATTTACCCAAATGTTTACAAACAAGACCACACTAAAGCTACGAGCACAACTAAGTTTATTGCAGCATTATTTACAGCTAAGATCTGAAATGAGTACATTTTTATCAAGCAATATAGCCTATTCCTTGGTTTCCCCTTCCCATCCTCCCCCCCCTCCATCCAGTCCTCCCCCCCCCAACAACAAAGTTGTAAAGTTCGTTTTTGAAATAACGACTTGTACATCTCATTGTTGCAATGGGTCCACCTGTATCCCTATTTAAATGATTTGTTTTTTTTCTGTTCCCCTCCAGAAATTATACCGACATCAAATACAGTGAAATCAGGGGTTATTGTTATCCCGTGGGGAAGGGACATAAAAAGCAACAAGGAAATCATCTTATAAATGTGTTAGAAAAAGTCACATGAAAGAACAAAAAACATTCGAATACATATCTTAGGGTTCATTTCCCTAAAATCAACTTATCTGATCTTTTCTGTTTGACTCAGACATATACTAGTTATTGTAAATAAGGAAAACCATGGGACCTATGTTTCTTTGGGCGTGGCTTACTTCAATTAATGTAATTTTTCCAAGTCTTTCCAGTTCCTAACAAATGGGACAATGTCATTCTTTCGGATGGAGGCATAGGATTCCATTGTGTATATATACCACATTTTCTTGATCCATTCATCTACTGAGGGGCATCTGGGTTGGTTCCATACCTTAGCTATGGTAAATAAGGCTGCAATAAACATAGTCGTGCTGGTACCTCTAATGTGGCCTTGTTTGTGAACATTTGGGTAAATGCCCAAAAGTGGGATTGCTAGGTCTTAGGGGAGCTCTGTGTGGAGTCTTTTGAGGAATCTCCAAGAACCGACCTCAGGACCACTGGAATAGAATTGAAAACCCAGAAATGAACCTACAAACCTATAGCCATCTAATCTTCAATAAGAGAGCTAAAAAAATTGAAGAAAGACACCCTCTTCAGGTAAAATGAATGTTTTCAGGCTTCATAGAACTAGCACAAAGACATCTTTGGACATGAGGTAACACGCCTTTCAGAGACAACTTAGTAAATACAAAATATAAAATTTAAATGACTTATAAAAACATTATTCATGTACATATGGCCATATAAGATAATGTTAAGAAAAATGAAACCCAAGATAGGGACACAACTTGTTTATTCTTTATTGAAATTGTTTTTAATGTATCTAAAATGTACTATGTGATTTTTTCGTTTCTCCTCCATGTTCTTCCCGCATGATATAACTCCTGTTTTCACTGGATAGGATGTTGGTGCCCTGCATCTTGCATATACATTTTTCTAGTGTGGGGAGGAGAAGGGAAACAACAAAATGCTGAAACAAAGATTCAGGATGACCTATTGTAACAATGATATGAACAAGACACTATGAAAAAACGAATTTTACAACTTGTGGAGGGGAGGGGGAATTGGTCAGATGGGGAGGGAATGGATAACACAGAAAAAACAAAAGAGGATGTAACAACAAGAAATGTACTCATTACCTTACTTATGTAACTCTAAGCCCTCTGTACATTATTTTTTACTATAAAAACATAAAAGAAACCATTATCCATGAGTACATTAACTTCAAATTCCATAAATGCTCTTAAATTAAATTTAACTTGGAGAAGATTCTCAGAAAAATTTATTTGTGTGTGTGTTGTGAATTATTTCCCAAGTGTACACAAGTTAACAGTAGAAGAAACAATAGGAATAATAAGAGAAAGAAAAGTTCTGTGTTTAAGTCTAATGGTTCATATACTATGGAAGACTCTGCAAATAAGACAACATTGAACCAATAAAGCCAAGGCCATTATGTAGATCTATGGGAGTGACATAGAGAAATAATTAATACTAAGAGGAATATGAATGATGAGGCCACTCTCTTTCAACTTCTATCTCTAAATCATGGTTGCTAATCACGCAAATTTGTAAAATGTACAATTGAAGAATAATTCTGGTTCCAAAGTAAGTTAGATATAAGAGCATGGACTTAACTGGAAAAAAAGTCCATGGTGAGAAAGCAGGAATTATACTAGCAATGAACTGGTGGCCAAGATCTCATTTCTTTTTCTTTCTTTCATCTTTTTTCTTTCTTTTTTTTTTTTTTTTTTTTTATGGTTGAGGCAGGGTTTGAACTCAGCCTGGGAAATATCTCTCCATTCTTCAGCTCAAGACTAGTGCTCTACCTGTTGAGCCACAGCGCCACTTCCAGTTTTCTGGTGGTTAATTGGAGTTAAGTGCCTCAGAACATTCCTTTCCTACTCATACAGGATTTGAACTGCAATCCTCAGATCTCAGCCTCCTGAGTATCTAGAATTATAGGCGTGAACTCAAGTGATGGAATACTAGTGATGAGCAAGATTGCTGAATGAGGTTGCTGAGGCTTTTGCATACAAACATACAAACATACACATACACACAGGCACATATATGTGCAAACACACCTGCACAAATAAAACAACTCTCAGAATATGGAGAAATGTTAGAAAACAATAGAAAATATATCCTGAGTAAGACTAGATCAAGTGATAATTTTTAATATTAGAAAGTCCTCAAGTGAAATTTATTCAAAGTTTGATAATATTACATACCTAGGGACCAGAGATAAAAAGAAAGTCAATTAATCATTATTAAAGGGATTGGATCCATGGAAGAATGAATCAGAGACCCCTGCAGGTGCATCTGAAAATGTTCATATCCTGTGTGAAATGATAGAACATCTTTGAAAATAGTACATAAACAACTTGAGGAGTCAGTCTAATGAATAAGATCATAGGAGAAGTTGAGAATTGCTAGTCTGTATCTAGATTAAATAAACCACCAAACTTTGGAAGGGCAATTTGATACAAGCCTGGAATTCTAGCACTCAAGCTAAGACAGGAGATTAGAGAGTGGGATTACATAGTGATACCTTCCCTGGACCAGGTAGTATAATTTTGTCTCAATGAAACAAACCAAACAACAAGAAAGGAATACACAGTTGGAAGTTTGGGCTAATTTTGTCATTATGTTTTGAGAAGGCAAGTTTCCTATTGAAATGCAACTCATATATAATCCTCAGTTGTGTTTTAAATGCTCTCTGCATTACACAACATTCCTAGATGCAAAATGGCTCATGATTCCCAATCAAAAATTTGAAAAAATAAGCATCATTCTGTTGGATTTCAAAGAAATAATGAAGGATTACAAAATTTTAAGCCTGGAAAAATACAAAGTTCATCTAATGTAGGACTTTGTAGATCTTGCTAAACTAGAATTTATATTTAAAATAAATATTTTGGTTTTGTTTCTAATTTCATATTCTATAGGATACTACAAAATTCTTTTTAAGTAGAGGTTTTAATTCACAAATTCACACATGAATCAGGCATTTTATTTGCTTAAAATATTCTTTCAAGCGAGGTATAATTAGAACTTAGTTAATTGATAATTCCAACAGTTCATGTATAAAATGAGATAGTGTGAATAATCTGCACAGAGTTGCCAACAAATGGATGATATTAATTTATTAATTTAGAACAAGCAATTTTTTGAGGCTTTGGTGTAACATGGTATGAAGACAGTAATTGTGTGAGGTCTTGGTTCTTCTATCTATTTGTAATACAGGAAGAAATTTCCTTAATTACATGCCTCTGTATACAATGAGAAAAATGCGAGGTTGGAGTTGGTTTTATTTTTTGGTTTGTCCTCAGGTTGAACTCTGGGCCTGGCCACTCTCTTTGAGCCGGTTTTTGCTCAAGGCTCATGCCCTACAACTTCAACCTCAGTGCCACTTGAGTCTGGCTTTTCCTGAGAAGTTTATTGGAGATAAGAATCTAAGGAATCTTCCTGACTGGGTGGGCTTTGAACCATAATCTTCTGATCTTAGCCTCCTGAATATCTAAGATAGATAAAAATATAAATAATATTTGCAAGTGCTCTGATTTCTAGAAATCAGAAAAATGTTGCAGCAAAGTTTAGTGTAGTGTACTTTCCACAATAGGAAAGGCATCATATTAGCACAAGTGTAGTATTTTTTCACAATAGTGATAAGCTATTCATGATGTGAATTAAGGGAATTTTAAGGTGCACCATACAAATTGGAAACTGATGGGCTAGGAAGACTTTATGGCATAAAAACTTGGGGTTGATGATCAGAGAAATAATAGCTTACTCTGATGAACAAATGTTTACTCTTGAGGAATTAATTATTACACATACTTCGTAGTTATATCCTCCACCAGAATGTGGCTATTTTTTTGTTGATTTCTCAATATGTAGCACCCAATTAGAAACTGCAGTTATTGCAGAATTAAATAACATACAAACAGGTACTGTTTTTAATATCTCTGATATGGAATGTTCAGAATTTGAAAATGAGTAGTTAGTATTTGTAAGAACTTTGAAGAACACATATATTATGTCCTTTTAACAATTATTCAGTTTTAAAAGTTAGGAGTTTCCATAGAATTAAACTGTTTTCTGTTTTACTATGGGACAATATTAACTTATAATTTTTTTTGAAAATTATGACAGATATATTGTGAAAATATTGTATATTTGGATAACATTCAAGTTGATGAACCTCTGATAAAGAAAGGTGTAATTAATTCAAATTAGATGCCAAATAGTGTTCATTTTTTAAAAGGTAATGCACATAGGATAATATTTACTATAGCAATACAGTGAAATTACACTTTATGTAACTTAGTTTTGTTTAATTTTATTTTTAAGGTGATATATACAGGGGTTGCATTAATTTTAAATTAGTGAATACATAACATGTCGAAATTTTACCCACTACCTCATTTTTCTCACACTTTTCCTTTCCCCCCAAACCCCTCACAAGTTGTAATGTAAATTTCCAACATTTTGTCTTGTGAGTACTGCTACTGCACTGGTTTGCACTTTGACTTTTGTCTCCCCAATTTGCTGTTCATCTTGCCTTCTCAAATTAAGATAAATGCATGTGCAATACACACAGTATTGAAATCAAATACAGCAGGGGATAAACTATAGGGGAAAACACAAAAGAAAAAAGAAATCACGTAGTACATTTAAAAAAAAAAAACAACCACAAAGAAAAACCTCTATTTCCATATCTAGGTGTTTATTTTGCTCATCCTATATGCAAAGCTTTTGAGACATTCTGCTCATCTGCTAGTGTTAGTCTATACATGTCCTATTATTACAAATGAGGGAAACTATGGAATATGTTTCTTTGGGTCTGGCTTATTTTATTTAGCAGGATTTTTAAAAATCTTTCCATTTCCTTTTGAATTGGAAGCATAGAATTCAACCATATATATATATATATATATATATATATATATATATATATATATATATATATATATCAACAAAATGTGATATATATACATATATATATATCACATTTTGTTGATTCGTTCATCTACTGAATGGCATATTGGTTTGAAAATGTTTGCATGTAAGTATTACTTAGGGTCATTCAAAAATGACAGATGACACCTCCCCAGAAATACTAAAATCATGATTTCTTCTTAAGAAAGGATTTTATGGTGGTACAAGTGTTGAAATATCTGGATGAATGTAATTTATATCTTGCACTGAATTAGGCAGGAAGATATCTAATATTATATAGGATAAAAATGGTAGTGACAAAATATTCCCTTGAGAAAGATATAGGAGTCTGCCAGAAGTATGAAGAAATTCAGATAATTTTAAAGAATTTAAAAATACAAGCTCAAATATGTTTCTTTAAATAAAAATTATGTAAGTGGAAGGGCAAAAGAAGGAGAAGAGAGGAAAGTACTGACAGCAGATCATTGTCCCAAGTTAGAGTATAAAAAGTCATAATCTAGAGTTCGGATGAAGATGGCAGAAGGTCTAGGCTAAACGAGCTATCATGTAGACAACAGTTTTAGTGTTCCAGTCAACAGTCCTAGGCTAGAGAATCACACCCAGTGTGCCATCACAGTACAGAAAGTTTGGCCAGAGATGGAATATCCAGGCAAGGAAACAGATCTGAGAATCAGCGGCCTGAGCCAACATGCCTACAGAGAGAGTCCAGTCAAAAAGATGCCAGACACAGTGTGCGTATTCTACTCAACACCAGGAAGAACTGACAAGGAACAGATATATTCATGCTGCATATCACAGACCATAGAGGGCCCAGTCACCAAGATTCTGGCATGAATAGAACCCTGACATCCTCACTCCTTCTCAGAAAGCAGAGGAAGGAAGGTGGCCCCTCTCCCACCACCAGAGAGCTCCATCTTTGATACTGACAAAGGCCCAGAAATTGATACTGACAAAATGCCCAGACTTTTGACTGTGCAACTACAGGACTTTGGTTGATGCTTGCCTTAAAATAGTGTTCTAGCACAAAAATGGATACATGGAATCCAATAAAAGACAGCTGAAAGAAGTCAGGGAGACCGGACAGGGAATGTTGAATGGAGCCCAACAGAAGGAATGGGAGTCCAAGGAAACCATAACCGATCAACTAAGTGATTTGAGAATAAACACAATACCAGATTCAAGAAGCCTTTAGAACCCCAAATAGAACAGACCATGACAGGATATCACACCGTGACATTATAATCCCCACAGCATCAATTCCAAGGAAAAAATCCTTAAAGCAGTCAAGGAGAAAAGATCAACCACTTACAAAAGGAAACCAATTAGAATAACTTCAGATATCTCAGTGGAGAAAATTACAGCAAGAAGAGCTGCCATGCCCTAAAGACAAACAATTATCATCCAATTATACTGTACCCAGCTATACTCTCCTTCATAACCGAAGGCCAAATAGAAACCTTCCATACCAAAGAACAACTGAAACAATATATATACACCAACCCAGCCCTATAAATGACACATAACGATATATTACACATAGAAAATCAACAAGACCACAATAAAGGCAAAGAAACTGCACTCAAACTGAGAATCCAAGAACCATAGGAAGAACCCAGTTGCTGCAGCCCCCAAGAAGGGGCATAAAATGGCAGGAACTCCCAAACAGCTCTCAATTCTAACTCTCAACATTAACGGATTGACTCTCCAATTAAGCGACATAGACTGTCAATTTGGATTAAGAAGCAAGATCCTTCTATCTGCTGCCTTCAGGAGTCTCGTGTTGCCCATAAAAACAAACACATTTTCAATGTGAAAGGCTGGGACAAAATCTACCAAGCAAACGGCCCACATAAACAGGCGGAAGTTGCAATCCTAATAACAGATAAAATAGACTTCTAATTAAAATTAGTGAGAAGAGATAAGGAAGGTTGCTACATACTAATTAAGGGATCTCTCCTTCAGGAGAATATTACAATTTGAAATATCTATTCGCCAAACAACCAAGAACCCAAATTTCTTCAAGAAACACTACTTTCCTTCAAATCTGACATTGATCCAAAGACATTAATTGTTGGGACTTTAACACACCACTTTCCCCACTAGATAGATCAACTCGGGAAAAACTCAACACAGAAACTGCATATCTAAACACCTGCATAGATCAACTATATTTAACAGACATCTACCGTATATTTCACCCAGCAGCATCAGAATACACGTTTTTCTCAGCAGCTCATGGCACATTTCCCACAATAGACCACAAATTAGGTCACAAAACAAACTTTTCCAAATTCAGAAACATAGAAGTTATACCTTGCATTCTCTCACACAACAAGGGAACAAAATTAGAACTCACCACCAAAAGCCACCGAAGAAAGTCCTGTAACACATGGAGGCTGATAAACACACTGTGGAATGACCAGTGGGTCATGAAAGACATTACAAAGGAAATTCAAATATTCATGATATTCATCAAAGATGAACACACAAATTACCACCTACTCTGGGACACAGCAAAGGCAGTACTTAGAGACAAGTTTATAGCCCTGAGTTCCAACACAAACAACTTGTAGATATCTGAAACCAACAATTTAATGGGACATCTGAGAGCCTCCTTGAATAAGAGCAGGAAGATAATCCCTAATCCAGTAGATGGAAAGAAATGATTTATATTAAATCAGAATTAAAGAATTAGAATCCAAAAATACCACAGAAAGAATCAACAAAAGAAAGAGTTGATTCATTGATAAAATTAACAAAATTGGCAGAACTTTAGCAAATCTTACCAGAAAAAGAAGAGAACACACCCAAATAAATAAACTCAGAGATGAGACTGGACACATCACCACAGAAACAACCAAGATTCAGAACATTATAAGGGAATACTTCTCAAAACTTTATGCTAATAAGTTTGAGAACTTGGCAGAAATGGACCTTTTCCTAGCAAATATTGACATGCAGAAACTAAACCAAGATGAGTTAAACCATCTTAACAGGCCCATATCCAACATTGAAATAGAAACAGCAGTAAGAGTCTTCCCATCTAACAAAAGCCCAGATCCTGATGGATTTACAGAGGAATTCTACAATGCCTTCAAAGAAGAGCTCACACCAACACTCCTCCAAATCTTCAATGAAATTGAAAGAGAAAGTTCACTACCGAACTCATTCTATGAAGCCATCATAACCCTCATCCCAAAACCAGGCAGGCAGTCTTCAAAGAAAGAGAACTATAGACCCATTTCTTGAATGATCATTAATGCAGGAATTCTCAACAGATTTTTGGCCAATCGACTTCAACAATTCATCCAAAAAATCATACACCTCGATCAAACAGGATTCATTTCAGGATTCATTTCATGCAAAGTTGGTTCAATATACACAAATCAATTAATATAATTCATCACATCAACAAGAGCAAGGACAAGAACCACATGGTTATCTCAATAGATTCAGAAAAAGGATTTGACAAGATCCAACACCCTTTTATGTTGCAGATTCTGCAAAGATTAGGAATCCAGGGAACATTCCTCAGTACAACAAAGGCTCTATATGACAAACTTACAGCCAGCATTATACTTAATGGTGAAAAACTAAAGCCATTTCCTCTTAACTCAGGAATGAGACAAGGATGTCCACTGTCTCCACTTCTCTTCAATTTAGAATTAAATGCCTAGTTAAACCATAAAACCAGATGCAAACATTAGAGAGATCCAAATAGGGAAAGAAGAAGTAAAACTCTCCCTCTTTGCAGATGACATGATCTTGTATTTAAAGAAGCCCACGGACTCCACTCTCAAATTACTTAAGCTGATTGAAAATATTGGTAAAGTAGCAGGGTATAAATTTAACGCTCAAAAATCAATGGCTTTTCTGTATGCCAACAATGAGAAAAGCATGCTGAAACCAGAAAACAACTCTATTTATCATAGCCTCACAAAAAATGAAATACCTAGAAATTAACATACCCAAAGAAGTGGAGGATCTCTATGATGAAAACTATAAAAACTTGAAAAAGGAAATCAAAACAGAACTTAGAAAGTGGCAAAAAAAAAAAAACTCCCATGCTCCTGTATTGGAAGGATCAACATCGTGAAAATGGCAAAACTTCCCAAGGCTATCTAAAATTCAATGTGATACCTATCAATATTCCAACATCATTCTTCAAGGAAATAGAAAAGGCAATCCAAAAATTCATATGGAACAATAAAAGACCCCAAATAGCAAAAACGATCCTTAACAGAAAGAACAGAGCTGGAGGAATATCAATACCAAATTTCAAACGCTACTACAAAACATTGTAATCAAAACAGCTTGGCACTGGCACAAGAACAGACCTCAGGACCAATGGAATAGAATTGAAAACCCAGAAATAAACCCACAGACCTATAGTCATCTAATATTTGATAAGGGAACTAAAAAAATAGAATGGAAGAAAGACAGCCTCTTCAGTAAATGGTGCTGGCAAAATTGGTTAATCACTTGTAGAAAATCAAAAATAGATCTATAATGTCATCCTGCACCAGAATCATATCCAAATGGGTCAAGGACCTCGGAGTCAAAGCAGTCACTCTGAAAACATTACAGGTCTGAAATCATTACTAGGTCTCCTTGGCATAAGCCTAAAGTTTCTTAAAAGAGACACAGAAACACAACAAATCAAAGAAAATTTGGAAAAATGGGATTGCATTAAGTTGCAGAGCTTTTGCATGGCAAAGGATATAGCTAGCAAGATCAATAGAAAGCCTACTTATTGGGAGAAGATATTCACTAGCCATACAATGGACAAGGTTATCATATGTAAACTATACCTGGAACTCAAAACATTAAATCCACCAACAACAAATCCTCAAAAAAACAACTGCCCAATAAATAAGTGGGCTACATAGCAACAATGAGATGTACAAGTCGTTATGTCGAAAATGAACTTTACAACTTTCATGGGTGGGCGAGGAGTATTGGGGGGTGGGGGGAGGATGCGAAGGGATGGGAAGGGGAAACAAAGGAGGAGGCAGCAATGCTTGATAAGAAATGTACTCATTATCCTGCCCATGTAATTTTAACTCCTCTGTACAGTATTTTCAAAATAAAAATAAATAAATAAATAAAAATAAGAGGGCTAAATACTTACGGAGAAAATTCTGTGAAGAGGAAAGAAGGATTGCCAATAGACACATGAAGAAATGCCCGACCTCACCAGCCATAAGAGAAATGCAAATCAAAACAACATGGAGATACCACCTCACCCCAGTTAGAATGGTCATAGGCAAGAACAATAATAACAGATGCAAGAGTGGATGTGGCCAGAAGGGAACCTTACTTCATTGTTATTGGGAGTGTAAACTTGTTCAACCACTTCGGAAAGTTGTATGGAGGTTCCTCAAAAAACTCCTAGAGCTCTCCTATGACCCAGCAATCCCACTTTGGGGCATTTACCCAAATGATCACAAACAAGACCATACTAAATCTTCCAGAACAACTATTTTTATTACAGCATTATTTACCAGAGCTAAGATACAGAACCAATCCAGATGCCATTGAGTAGATGAATGGGTCAAGAAAATGTGGTATATATACACAAAGGAATTCTTTGCCTCCATCAGAAAGAATAACAATGCTCCATTTGTTAGGAAATGGAAAGACTTAGAAAAAATTATATTAAGTGAAGTAATCCAGCCCCAAAGAAACATAGGTCCCATGTTTTCCCTTGTTCAAATACCACTTCTGGTTTGCACACACACAGTCTATGTATGAGGGTACGTTCTCCATGTTAAACAATAGGGTAGTACTCCCTATCTGAACGGGAAAGTTCCACAGTATAACCCTATGCCCACATTAGAGGGTGTACAATTTTCTTGGAGCTCATTAGTTTACCCAGGAGAAATATAAATATCCATAAATTTTGGAGCTAATTAGTAAATATCTGAATTAACACTAGATCCTAGATGTTGTGTTATTACAAGTCAACATTGTATTATTGTTACATAAGAATCCTTCCCTACTTGCCAATGTGTAAGAGAAAATGAAAGAAAGGCATTAAAGCAAAATGCCTTATCTTTTTAGGAATTTAATCCTAGTGATGAGGGTAATGTCTGAACTCTTCCATTCAATAAAAGCTTGAAGTTTATCAGAGCACCTCCTACATATAAGAATTTGTGGCAGTTTGAATGACAAGGCTATTTCATCATGGAGATATCACCAAAACACTGTTCTTATTGAACTTGTCTATACCTTTTTAGTTTTCAAATCCAAATAGCATATTTCCTTCAATATCTCTGTAACAGTTTTGAACTTTTCTTCCTGCAAATTCTTTCCTTTCTTTACTTCTGTAAATCTGCGTTTATTACTTTCTTGTTTCCTTATTTATCTCATTCTTCCTATCTTGTCCACACTGGTACTCACATTGTTCAGAATTGTGTCAGAACTTTCCCTTAACTCTTCCCTTTAATAATGCCCCCAATTTTATTATTCTTTTTCATATAAACTTTACAACTATCAGAGTTTTTTTTCTCCCTAAATCCATCATTTCCACCTGCAATCCCTATCACCAAGAATATCACTAACACAGTTGCCTGACCAGAGATGTAGAACACTTTAGATTTTTCTTACCCTTCTGCTCTCACCCATTAGTTAAGATGAATGATTAAGATTTTCTGAGTTTCTGTCACTAATATGATTTCTATGTACTCATTTTTATGCCCCTGACACCAGCCTGTTTCATGTAATCATCACTGGTCACCTAGATTTAAGCAACCTTTTACAACCTATGTTTTTCCCCATAGTCTTTTCTTATTGGCCCTTTCCATCACCAAATTACTTCTGCTTGTAAGCACACAGAGTGAAGGGCTCAGACACAAATTCTAGTATCATTATTTACTCATTACATTGACTACTGGCCTTACATTTCTCATCTGTAAATGGATGTAATCTACCAGAAATATTGAAGAATATATTTGTTGGCTTATAGAGCAAAAAAAAAAAAAAAAAAAAGAAAAGTGAAGAGTCCTTACATTTTCCCCCTTAGCTTACAAATAAGGAAAGTGTCAAATTCAGTTTGTTGGTATAAAGTCACAAATTTTTTCATGCAGAAATAAAAATAAATTTTCCTCCTGGCTCTAAGGACCGTGTCCTTTTAATGTAACTCCAGATATTTAAGTGGTATTATGTAATTGTGTCATGTGTTTACAGCTATATTGAAGAATATGTCATTGGAAAACATTGGTTATTGAATAATGTCTTTATGAGAATGGTATTTGAACTAATCACACTAAGTTGAAAACTACATCTTAGTCCATCAAAATTTTTCTTATTGCTTTATTTGTTGCCAAGAGTTCTTAATAAATTTATACATAGATTTTCTCCAGTTAACTGGATGGAAACTAAAACTGATCATGGATTTCTGCCTAATGAGTGAAGTATGCTTCTTGAGGCATGTGTTGTTAACTTCTAGGGATATATAACTAAGCCAATGGCTATGTGGGTAGTTAAAGGTTTTCTCCTAAATTCCTCAGGCTAGAACAAACAAGATCATTTGTAACAGAAAGCACTCAGCTTATTGCATTTTATCTATGTGGGATAATCAACATGTGCAAATAAACGATTTTATTTATAAGAAAACAATAGTACCAAGAAATGTGAGTATATTTAGAGAGACTGAAAGAATAACATTAAGGTATTTACTGTCTCACCTGTTTATGTGATTGTATTTCTTGATATTGAGACTCTCCTCTTATTATTCTTATTGTATTAATCCAATGCTTTTTAGTACTATGTATTCAATGTGGGAAATCTGGCTTACAAGATGTCTAAAAATTTTTCCTTTTTAATCACAACCTTGTCATTATCAGGCTACACTGTGGTCATCATCATCTTCATAAAAATTATTATTAGAATCATAAGTGCTAACTATTGAACGTATGATACCTGTCTATGATTTTGCAATATTTGTATTATGATTAATAATTTTAATGTTACCACTGTGCATGCATACATGTTAAAATTTTGAATAAATAAAGAAACAACAAAAAAAACTAAGCCATATCAGGTAGCTTGACTATGTGCTTATAACAAATTATTCAATAGATTTTTGAGGCATTGCAAATTTCTAACCAGTATGAATTATCTTCCTCTCTCCCTGTCATTACACACGAATATTTAAGAGTTTGAACAAATTTTTTCAAGTAATATACTATAAACGTTACCACAATATCATGCGTATATCTAAAACTCCCTTGAAATTAATAAACTGTACTTTCTATTGAAATATTAGTTATTTTATACTAGGAAACTTTTCGAAAAATAGACAGCCTATCTTTGAAATAAAAAAAATAGTTGAATAAAGGTTTCAGAGGGAGCTCCAGGATGATGGCGGAGGAGAAGCTGGAGGCTAAACAAGCTCTCACATAGAAAGAAAGCAGTTTTTGTTCCAGTGAATAGTCCTAAGCCAGATAATCACACCAAGTGTGCCATCACAGGACAGAGAGTTAGGCCAGAGAGGGAAAATCCAGGCAAGGAGACAGATCTGAGCACTTGCCAGCTGCTGTAGCTGAGGTGGCAGCTGCTGAGGCGGTAGCGGCGGCAGCTGTAGCCACCATACCGGCAACAAAGAGAGTCCAGGATGAAGGCCCTAGAGGCGGCAGGTGAGCGGATTTCTACTCAACACCAGCAAGAACTGACAAGGAACAGATATCTTCATCCTGAAGTTTGCTCGCCTACCAGAGACGACACAGGAACCAAGATTCCGGCGTGAGTAGAAGCCTGACATCCTCACTCCTTCTCAGGGTTCAGAGGAAGGAAGGCCACCCCTCCCCTCGCCACTACCAGAGATCTCCATCTTTGATACTGACAAAGGCCTGGCTGAGCAGCTAGCTCTAACTCAGGCATTGGAAGAAAACAAGAGTAATTTAGTAGGTCACAGGAACCTAATCTGACCAGCTAGGCTCAGCTCCACCCAGGGAAAAGTCATCCAGAACAGGGCACAAGCCCCAGGAGTGGATTTCTTCGCTGATTACACAGAGACAGAGGCTGTCCCTCCCTACAGCAGCCTTGAAAATCAATTGAAATACAGTAAAAATAAATCCTGAAAAAGGCTCCCGGCTGGGCTCTGTGAGTGACTCAGAAGCTAACCCCTCAGGGAAAAGCTACTATGTGCTGAAAAGCCTCAACTCTACCCAGAACCTAGCCTCAACACAGCATCTCTAAAGTAGAGGAAACAGCCATCTCCCTCTTTTGTGATACTCAAAACAGATCCCCCTCTGGGAGGAGGATCAAAAAATCCTGGGTAAGCAGAGCATTTTTCTGCCTGCTCATACTAACCAACTTAAAAAAACCAACCAAGCCACAGCAAATTCAAACACCACAAGCAGACCAGAGACTCCAACTAGAGACAGGTTAAGGACACAAGGAAGATATAGGATCTTCCCATCCCCCCAAAAAAATCAAAGAACTTTTTTGTACCTTTTATTAAAAATTTTTTCTAAAACTTTTAAAAAATTTTTAATATTGAACTTTTTTTTGAAAAAAATTGTTTTATATTAACTTTTTTCTTCCTCTTATAATTTTTATTTTAAGGGTATAAGTGTGTGCTTTTTTTTTCTTTTTTGTTTAGCCCTACTGACCTTTTGATCTTTTTTTCTTTCCTTCTCATTCTTTGAACCTTTTCTTCTCTTTTATTCTTTGCTCATCCTCAGATATAACCGTAGTTGATTATTAGATCTTATGCCCCATTGTGTACACATTTAATCCAGAAATGTATTGCTCAATTCAAAACCTTTTAGACTTAAATTATTTAATAATAGTACTACCTCTTTATATCTATATAATATTTTAAGCATTTTAAAAGTTTCCCACATCTCCTTTTCATCCCTACCCTTATCTTATCCTATCCACATTCTTCTCTGAATATTACGTTTTTAAATTTGAATAATTTTTAAGTGTTTCACTTTTTAATTTTTAATATTTGTTCTTCTATTTTTGTCTCTTTTTATATCTTTATCTTCTTTTCTTTTCTCTCTCTCTACTATCATTCTATCCAACCTAGTTCCCACTTTGAGATTAAGAATTAGTTAAGTTAACTCACCCTCTGCCTTTACATATCCTTCTATACCTATTTTTACCCACATCTCTCCAAACCTAATAATTTCTAGTTTGCCAAAATCTTCTTTGTGGTTCATAACCCATTAATACATAGTTGTTTGATGTTGAATAGATATATCCGTTGAACCAGAGTGTATCTGCAGACTTTGACTGAGCAACTACAGACGTTGGTTGATGCTTACCTTAAGATAGTGATCTAGCACAAAACTGGTGTTACTTTCATCCCAAATGGGCAGAGCAATCAGGGAAAACACAAGAAAAATGACAAGTCTGGGTATCTCAACTCCCACTCATAATAATCCGTAGACAGAACAGATAATAATCCAGAGGAGAGTTCACAATTAGCTCTACAAACACTACTGGTAAACATGGTAAACGAAAAGATTGAAAACCTGCAAAAGACTCAGTATGAGCATGATAGGGAGAGAGAGGAGGCAAAAAAAGGCCAATACAGGAATATCATGAGCATGAGGAAGCTACTCAAAGATTGATACAGAATTGCATGAGCAGCTTGAGAGCACTCAAACAGAAATAAAGGAATGGTGTGAGCAGGCTGAGATCTGTCAAAGAGAGCTACAGGAATCGCATGAACGGGAGGAAGCTAATCAAAGAGTAATACAGGAATTGAGAGACCAGGATGAGAATACACAAAGATAATTAAGGCATTCATGGAATCTGTAAGTTGTGAACTAAAAGAACTCAAGGAGTCCACAAAGGGAATACTGAATCTAACCCAGAAGAAGGAATTGGAGTCCAAGGAAACCATAACCAATCAACTAAGTGATTTGAGAATAAACACTGAACACCGAATTAAGGAAGTAAAGAAGTCCATACAAGATCTAAAACAAAGCTCCAACAAAGAATTTGAAGCCATCAAAGCTGACCAACTAGAAACAAAAGAAAAAAAAACAAAGTAGAATGTCTTGATAGTAGGTTAGAACTTGCAGAAGATTGAATCTCCAGGATTGAAGACAGCATGGATATTATAGAGAAAAAACATATAACCATCCAAGACAAATCCAAGAAATATGATAGATCTATTCAACATTTGGAAGACACCATCAGAAGGCCTAATCTGAGGATAATGGGTGTAGAGGAGCACTTAAAAACAAGTTAATGGTCTAGGAAATTTGTTTAACAGGATCCTAGCAGAGAACTTCCCAAACATGAAAAAAGATAGACTTATTCAGATACAATAAGTTTTAGGACTCCAAATAGACCAGACCAGAATAGGACATCCCACTGTCACATTATAATCCACAATGGATCAATTCAGACCAATGAAAAGATCCTTAAAGCTGTCAAGGAGAAAAGATGAATCACCTATAAGGGGAAACCAATTAGAATCACCTCAAATTTCTCATCAAAGACAATCAAAGCAAGAAGAACCTGGAATGATGTATGCCATGCACTACAGACAAACAACTATCAACCAAGAATACTGTACCCAGCTTACTCTCCTTCATAACCGAAGGTAAACTAAAAACCTTCCATACCAAAGAACAACTGAAACAATATATATCCACCAAACCAGCCCTACAAAAGATTCTTAATGATTTTCTACACAGAGAAAACCAACAAGACCACAATAAAGGCCAAGAAATCACACCCAAACTGAGCATCCAAGAACCATAGGAAGAACCCAGTTGCTGCAGCCCCCAAGAATGTGCACAAAATGGCAGAAACTCCCAAATACCTCTCAGTCCTATCTGTCAACATTAACGGACTTAACTCTCCAATTAAGCAACATAGACTGCCCAGTTGGATTAAAAAGCAAGATCCTTCTATCTATTCCCTTCAGGAGTCACATCTTGCCCATAAAAACAACATTTTCAACATGAAAGGCTGGAACCAAAGCAAACGGCCCCCACAAACAGGCGGGAGTTGCAATCCTAATATCAGGTAAAATAGACTTCAAATTAGAATTAGTAAGAAGTGATAAAGAAGGTCACTACATACTAATAATTAAGGGACCTCTCCTCCATGAGAATATTACAATTGTAAATACCTATTCACCAAACAAAGGAGCACCCAAATTTATCCAAGAAACACTACTTTTCCTCATATCCCACATAGATCCAAAGACATTAATTGTTGGGGACTTTAACACACCAGTTTCCCCACTAGATAGATCAACTCGAGAAATCACAAATCTAATCAACTGCATAGATCAACCAGTTTTAACAGACATCTACTGAATATTTCACCCAGCAGCATAAGAATACACGTTTTTCTCAGCAACACATGGAACATTTTCCAAAATAGTCCACATTTTAGGCCACAAAGCAAACTTGTCCAAATTCAAAAGCATTGAACTTATACCTCTCAGACTACAAGGGAATAAAATTAGAACTCACCACCAAAAGCCACCAAAGAAAGTCCTGTAACACATGGAGGCTGAACAACACACTACTGAATCACGAGTGGGTCATGGAAGATATTAGAAAGGATATTCAAATGTTCATGATATTCAACAAAAATGAACACACAAATTACCAGCTCCTCTGGGACACAGCAAAGGCAGTACTCAGGGGCAATTTTATAGCTCTGAGTTCCTACATCAACAAAGTGGAAAGATCTGAAACCAACAGTTTAATAAGGCATCTGACCCTCCTTAAATAAGAGCAGCAATATAAACCCCAATCCAGTAGAAGGAAAGAAATAATTAAAATTAAATCAGAATTAAATAAATTAGAATCCACAAAAAACCATAGAAAGTATCAACAAAAAATGAGTTGGTTCTTCTAAAAAATTAACAAAATTGACAGACCCTTAGCAAACCTTATCAGAAAAACAAGAGTACAACCCCAAAAAAAAACTCAGAGATTAGAATAGAAACATCACCAGAGAAACAACCAAGATTCAGAACATTATAAGGGAATACTTCTCAAAACTTTATACTAATAAATTTGAGAACATGGCAGAAATGGACCTTTTCCTAGCAAATATTGACATGCTGAAACTAAACCAAGATGAGTTAAATCATTTTAACAGGCCCATATCAAGTATTGACGTAGAAACAGCAATTAGAGTCCTCCCATCTAAGAAAAGCCCAGGACCAGATGGTTTTACAGCAGAATTCTACAAGGCATTCAAAGCACAGCTAACACAAATACTCCTCCAACTCTTCAATGAAATTGAACGAGAAAGTTCACAACCGAACTCATTCTATGAAGCCATCATAACCCTTATCCCAAAACCAGGCAGGGACTCATCAAAGAAAGAGAACTATAGACCCCACCTTGCAAATCTTTCTTGGTTTCTTTCTTTCCTTCCTTTTTAGTGCTGGGGATTGAACTCAGGGCCCTGTGCATATTAAGGAAGTTCCATAATACCACGCAATATGGTCATTTCAATCGCTCCAATTTCACTCTTCAATTAACTGGTACCTTGTTCCTGATACTTTACGTGCCTTGATCATAATATTTAGAGATTTCTGCACTTCATAAGATTTTCTTCATTTTACAGAATATTTGTTTTCTCCCTTCCTATGTATCAAGATACTGAGCAATAAAGATTTTCTTGAACTCCCCAGGCAGAGTTCATGGCTCATTATCAGGTTCTATTTTACTATGTATATCATTATATTATTACATTTACAATAACAACTCACTTAAATAATTGTTTCTCTTCTTCAGTCTACTGGTAGATCCATGTCCAATCCTAGCTTTTATATAAACAGGAATAGAATTTTTCTCGTCTTATTTTCCACTTTTTGACATGGTGCAAATTTTCCTGATCATGTAGAATTGTTTTTATCCATGAGTATTTTTTCAGGACATTTCTGCATATTGTGCATAATACACTAAAGAGATTTCCAGCCAAAGAAAACAACTCAGAATTCTAGAGATTAATGACTGTACTCTGGGTTCTTGTGCACTTGGCACTGGATTTGGCATCTCAGTGTTACAGCAATATATATATATATATATATATATATATATATATATATATATATATATATATATATATATATATATATATATATATATATAAAGTTGCTTTCTTTTTGGTTTCCCATTTTCAGCTATATGAAACATTTAAGTTGCATAGCAAGTTAACCATGGAAATATTAGCTGGTAATCTTTTTAAAAATATTTTTATTGTAAAGAAACTCTATAGAGGGGTTACAGGGTTCAGTTACAGCATGGTAATGAGTACATTTCCTGTTGAGCATTGTTACCCCCATCCTCTGTTTTCCCCCTACATTTCCTTCCCTCCTTACTTCCCCAACTCCTCCTTCCCCCTACCCTGAAGTTGTGAAGTTAGTTTTCAACATAGTTTATTGTACTTCTCATTGTTACAATTGGTCAACCTGTATCCTTGTTTGAGCATTTTGTTGTTTCCCTTCCCCTTCCCAAATTAGAAAAATGTATATACATGATGTAGAGAACTGGAATCAAATGCAGTGACAACAGAGGATATGTGAGCTAGTAATCTTTAACTTTTAAATTCAAAAACAAAAATAAGCAATGAATGATAAAATTTGTTCATAAGGGAACCCTCAGCCTTCCGTTTGATACTCTGATTCTTCCATTAAAATAAAATATTGTTAGAATCAAGTTCTGGTCCAGGTTAAAATGCTAATACACGTGGAAATGATGACGTTGAGTTGGTATTAGTTAAATATGCCTTCCTATTAATGAAATACATGGAAAATGTTTTTACAAAAACTGGATGATAACAAGAGGGATTTTCGACAAAAGCATTATAATGGGTAAGGTGTGTAAAAGTTACAAAACTGGAACTGCATGCTGGGAAAAATATAAACTGTATGGGGAGGAGTAACGTACTGTTTTAGATGAGCCAGGTTAAGATAGATCATTATGTAACAAGAAATTTTGGTTCTTTCTAACAACTAGCAGATACTTATCTAATTATAAAAAATAAATACTAGAATGAAAAATCCAAATGAACTTTAATGATGCATTTAATATTTTGGAGACAACAAAATTTTCAGTGTTAGGGACAGTTTAATTAATTATGGAATGTATAAGCACTGGACTCCCATGCAATCATTGTAAGTGATGTTCTTAGAACAGTATGAAATTTCTAAGGATAGGAAATATATGAATGATATAATGAGATGAAAAGTCAACTTATAAAGTAGGCTCACACCTGTATCTTACCTACTCACAAGGGTGAGATTTGAATATTATGGTTCAAAGCCAGCCACCAGAGGAATATCCATTTAACCACCAAAATGACAGAAATGGGCCTGTGGCTAGTGCTGTGGGAAAAAAAAAAGCAGAGAACAGTGTGTAGGCCCTGGATTCAAGTTCCAGTTTGGGCAATAAACAAATGAATAATCAAACAAATATATGACCCCAAATTTTAGGAAAATATGCATATGCATATATGAATGGCAGAGGGGTCTAACCGTGGTGTTCCAGTGTTTACATTGTGGAGTTCCAGGATGGGAACATCACAAACATTTAATTAAAGGAAATCAAATGTAACAATATGTTGGACATGATCTGTACAACTTTGGAGGGATTGAGAGAATGAAGGAAAGAGGAAGAAAAATGAGGGAGAGGGTAACAAGTTTGATAAGAAATGTTATCACTACCTTACTTATGTAACTGTAACCCCTCTGTACATCACCTTGACAATAATATTAAAATAAAAAATAAAAACAAAACAAAAGCTTTTATTTATATCATTATATTTAAAAGTATACTTTAAAAGAGTTATAGGCATGTTTTAAATTTCTAATGTGTTGCCCCACTCTACTGGAGTATACTGGAATATGGGGAGAATTACTTACACATGAGTCCATGAGTAAGGACCGTAAAAGAATTCCATAAAGAAATGTCAACATGGACCAAAGGGTCCTACCCATAATACCTTCCTTCTATAGCAAATCCACATAATTTAATCATTTAAAGACAAATGATGAACCAACGTCTCCATTTGTAGAAATACATACTTGTGATAAGGATGGAAAAGGCACTGAGACCCAAAGTGAATGATGCACAATTTTAAGGAAGATTCCATAGATAAAGGAATGTGTCCCACACACTTCCAACTGTAAATCTGGGAAAGTCAGTCATCTTTGTCATACTAATAAAAACCACAAAAAAGCTAACTGTGGGATTCAAAAAGATTGCATGAGAACAAGTGTTCATTGTGACAGCACAGTAACTTCAGTGCAAATTACTATGTCTCTCTTTCCTTGCCTTATTCCCACCTCATTCTTGAATTCTGAAGGTGAGATTCTGGGGAGCCAGTTCCCTTTGGTCTAGTAATTAATGAAAGTGAACAGGTGATTGGAGATACAATTTCTTCACATAGTTCTTAGATTCCCATTTTTTATTAAGCTTACGGAGAAATAATGGGATTGCAAAACACAAGAAAGTCTTAACTTTTCCACTAATTTCTAAAATGTCTGCTGTAAGAACAACAAAATTAATGAAAGAAACAACTCAGAAACCGAATAAAGATATTTGTGGTGTATTGATACCAGGAGAAATTGAAATGTCACATATAAATATCAAATTACATTTACAAAGCACAAACTCTAATTCTTCACTGAGCTAATGTGATAATTACACATTTATATTTTCCAACAAAATCACCATTGAGAATACCACAGTCAATTTCAATCACAGAAGCAAAGCTGCAAAGAACTGCTAAAATTTTTACCTATTCTTTCCTGGAGTTGAGAGGGTTGATTCTGCTGACGTTGACTGTTTGATCCTCTTCCTCCTCACAAATAAGTGTGCCTATGTAGAACAATTTATACCTATATCTTAACTTCATGGGTGTCTAGCCTTTCTGGTTGGATCTTCAGTCTGAGTATCACCTACGGAGCATATATAGTTTATGAACATGGACCATGCCTTAACAAACTAAAACATGCTCTAAAACAGTTCTAACAGAAACATCTGTGATAATGGAAATATTCTATATATGCATTGTCTAACAGACTAGCCACTGGCTATATGTGGCTAATGAATCTTAAATGTGAATAGTGTCTGAAAAATTAATTCTTCCAATTTCAGTTAAATGAAATTTTAAATAATAAGATTCATTTACTCACTTTTAACTGAACAGCTCAGTTTCCAAATAAGGAAGCTGAAGTTCTCACAAAGATGATGATAAAATATAATCCAAGTGAAGAATTTTCCATTAGATACTAACTGAATGCCTGTGAATTATCTGATTTTTCCTGTCTTATAGAATTCAGCCATCACTCACCTAGATTGACAGCTGGGAGGAAAGGGGTGGGAGATAAACACAAGCTACTTGGGATACTGAAAATTGCTCCTTGAAGATGAGGGTTATGCATGAATCTTTTCTATATTTAGTAGACAGCAAAGTGTGTGGAATCCTGAAGGTAGAAAATTAATGATTGTATTTCAATCAAACAGGTGCTCTTTTTTTATCAAAATGGGAGAGAAGTCAGACAGGTGAATTCTATAAATATACAAACAATATAGAGAAAATTTGCTACATTCTATTCCATGATAGGCCCTGGCATAAACGTTGGCACTCTGTACATACTATGTAAATATTCACACACTAAAAAACAGAAATGTAATCTTTTATTACTGTTAAAATACATAGAATATCTTCATAATATATATTTGTGAGCCTATTTTTTCCTTAATTTCTTCCACACCTACATTAAGAAATGCCTCTAAGAAAAAAGCTTCTAGATGTGTTAAATTTGAATTCTATCTATTTATTTTGTTGAATTGTATTCTAAATAGGACTGAGGGCTTAGGGCTAGAAAAATAATAAGTATTCTCAACAAATTGTCATGCCTCCTTTTTAAGGGGAGCTAAACGTTTATTAGGAGAAATATATATTGGTCTTAGTAGCTAGGAACATTCAAGAAACAAAACAAAAAAAACAATTCCACGGCAGACTCAAGTGTTTTCATATCTTCAAGTGAACACTAGCTGCTCTATATTCCATAGTATATTTGCAAGCTTTTTCTAAGCTATTGTCATTCTCCAGAGTAAAGTTCAAGCATGCCTATTGCTCATTAGAAAGATTGAAGTTGCTCAAACTCAGAACCCATTGTTTGTATAGGCTCCACATGGCTATCTTTACTTCACTCAGTGGCACTGAGGGATGGGAGCTACACTGGTAATATATAAATATACACATACACACATATCTCACTGGCTTTCACTATTACTGTAAAAATTAAGTCCTTTTTGTCTCTGACCCAAGAGCATCATAAATCGTCTAGCATCCATTAAAGTGTGACAAGTTCATTATTAACTTGCAAGTAGGTTATATCTCTAGCATCACACAATTCTAAATACTCATATGAAGAAAAATATATAACTAGAGTTTTGGTGTCCTTCTATATTACGAAGCTCTCAATTTTCATCTTATTTGCCTGGAGGAGGCAAAAATGCTTGATAGGAAATGTACCTTGTCACGTAACTGTAACCCCTTTGAACAGTATTCTTACAATCAAAAATGTGCAAAAAGGAAAAAAAAGAAATTTGACGTCACATATTTCCATTAAAACTAAATTTAAGGCCTGTAATTCTACAGGTTTTTAAGGACCAAATAAGTTGTGGATATGCCCCAAGGCCTTTACGAAAAGATAATGGAGAGAGATACAAAAGTGGCAGTAGGTAGGTGACCAGAGCAAAATTATGTAGCTTTACTTCACTGTTACCATAGCAGGAGTCCAAATCAATATGATGGTTCGTAGTTACAGGACCAGAAGACATACTGGAAACTGACATCAATGAAGGGTCATTCATTATAGGAAAACATAAATCAGAATGCACCAAAGGTTGCAATCAACAGTGTCCAAAAAAGCAACACAGAATGGGATAAAGTTATTGCACGTATATATTTGATAAGTGGTTCACATCAAGAATATATAAAAAACATCATTGCAACGACACACAACCTGACTTTACAATGTGCAAAGAACTCAGATGTTTCTCCAGAGAAGACAAAGTGTTAACAAGCCCACGAAGAAGGTGTTTAACATCACTAATCACCACGAAAGTGTAAGTCAAAATAATGAAGAAAATTACCACTTCATATGAATTAGGTAGGATAACTACAAAAAATAAAGTAACAATACTGCCAAAAGTGTGGTAAAATTGGAACCGTTCTATGGGAAACAGAATGGCATCTTTTCAAACAATTGAAAACAGGATTATTCATACCTGTAATCCTAACCACTCAGGACAGGAGGCTGAAATCCAAGGATCACGGTTCATAGCCAGCCTGGGCAGAAAACTGGAAGTGGATCTGTGTTTTAAAGTGGTAGTACTCTAGCCTTGAGGGAAAGTTCAGGGACAGTGACTTGGCCCTGAGTTCAAGACCCATGACAAAAAAATTTTAAAGAAAAGAAAGAAAAGAGAGTTTTCATGTGATCCAGTGATTCCATTTCTGGGCATATACTTTAAACATCTAAAAGCAAGGTCTGGAAGAGATCTTGTGCACTCATAGTCATTTTGTACAATACTCAAAACATGTAGGCAATCCAGTGGCCATCAACAAATGAATAGCTAAAGCAAATGTGGTTTAAACATACAGTGGCATATTATTTCAACTTTAAAAAGAATTATGGGGCTGGGAAGGTGGCTCAGTGGTAGAGCGCTTGCCTTGCATGCGTGAGGCTCTAGGTTTGATTCCTCAGCACCACATAAGCAAAAAGAAAAAAGCCGGAAGTGGCGCTGTGGCTCAAGTGGTAGAGTGCTAGCCTTGAGATGAAGAGCTGAGGGACAGCGCCCAGGCCCAGAGTTCAGGCCCCACGACCGGACCCAAAAAAAAAAAAAAAAAAAAAAGAATTATGTTGTGACATATGCTATATTATGGATGAAATTTTGGAACACTGCTAAGTGAAATAAGCCAGTCATAAAAAGATCAAGTATTACATGATTCTACTTATATCAGTAGTTACATAGAACAGTCTAATTGATAGAGACAGGAAGCAAAATCATACTTGATGTATACCTTGAAGCAGAGGAGAGGTGGAAAATTGTTTTAATGAATAAAGAATTTGAATCTTGGAGGATGTAAAGAGTGTGGATATTGAGATTGTACAATATTGTAAATGTACTTATTACTACTATGTTGTATTCTTAAAATGATTAATAAAACTTTGGAGAGAATTATGAAGGGGTTAAGCATAATCATGGTACATTGTATGCCTATGTGGATATATCAAAATGAAAAATACACTTATTTAAGTAGGTAATGCTAATAGAATTGAAAAAAGACAATAAATTTTAAGTTAAGTGTGCAAGTTTAAGTCAGAGGGCTTTGCTTCTTCAAAACAGCAATTTAGAAATCTAATTTCTCTGTCAACATAGTGTTGGTGGGACATTACAATGTACAGTGCCCTGTGAGTAACAAGTGCTTATGTGACACTCAGAGGGAGTTAAATCACTATATCTGGGTAGTTATGGATAAAAGGTAATGGTTGGAACTGGCTCCAACATGGTGAGGATGAATGATGCAGCAAATATTACACACCCTTTTCACATGAAGCTTTAGGTGCTAACACGTGGCTTTTTCTGACTATGGTCTAGGGAGTGTCCCTCTACTTCCCATCCAATCAAAAGTGTATTCTGTGCTTGTGCTCTGAGATGGGGCATCCAAGAAGGAAAAATTCCATACTCATGCTCTGAGACTAGGAAACCAATTATGAGACACTATGTCCTTCTTTTCGCTGGGGAGTCTGTTTCACTGCTTTGTTTTTGCTTTGAGGAAGAGACTGTTGCACTGCTCTCTTTTCGCTTTGAAGAAAAACTGCTTTAAAAACTGTTCTGCTCTCTAATTCTTTAAAGAAAACAAACCCGAGACTTAGACAATACTGCTATTCTGAAGATGTTGCGGGGAGGGAAGCCTTGACTTTCAGCTTTGAGACTAGATTTAGAATTTGATAACTTAGTTGCTGTGGTTTCAGATTAATCTGAACCAGGCTAATATCTGTATTTTTTCAATTCTTCTAACTAGAATCTCTGAAGTATTAGGAAAAAACAAAACAAACAAACAAATAAAAAACAACAAGAACTTGATATTAGGCTAACAAAGGCTCCAGAAATTCTCATTTCTTTTTTTTCTTGTATGAATCTAATGAAAAGTTCATGCAGCAAACTAGCATGTTTAAGGTGTTACATTCTGTAGAATGTGGTTTCTTTTCTTCCTCTTATTCTGAGATAGAAATTGATCTATTCTAAAGCCAGAGGATATGTTTTCTTCACAAGCTAATCAGGTTCGCTGAATTTTGCTTTCTTAAAAATTGCTTGACTGCTATAAGAGGGAATTGAAGACTGCTAGGCAGGAGGGATTGAGTGTGATATGTGGGAAGTGTTCTCATACTCTGCATCTAGAGAGCTAGAAAATATGATGATCTGCTCGCAGCCTCAAGCAATTCAGAAAGTGGCTTGCATTTTCTAAAACCTAAATCCAAACTTTCACCTTCTCCTTCCCACCAAGAATTCCCCCTCAGGCTTCTTCTTACCATAGTGTCTTGGCAGCTTAGAACTGCTTTACCTCAGAAATGTGGCATCAAAAGTGTGCCCTGTGGTCAGCCAAGCAGCTGGTATCTGACTGATTCATCTATGGCTCTTAAAATCCTGCAGCTCAATCTGTGCTCTGTGCTCAGAGTTCAGTAAGTGTGCTTAAATCCATAGCTACGTGCTTCCAGAGAGCAGTCTTTCCTCTTTCTATTAGCAGTAGGAACACAAGTACAGACAGGTTCTTTATAATGAAGCAGCCACACATAGCTGTTGGTTTCATAACCACTTGCTGAGGCGAGTTTCCTAAGGGAACCAAGGCAATATGCAAATAAGGTGTTTTCACCTGGAAGCTCATAAGCCTCCATTCCAAAAAGGGAGCTGCTTTTAATAAATTCTGTCTGGGAATGGACTATGTAGGAGTTAGAATATTCTTTTTCTCTGAAAATGATGGAAATAAGGGAAAGTATTGAATAAGCATAATCATCTTCCAAAAAGCTATATAACTAAAGTATATCCTGTTACTAAAATCGTTCTAGGGACTTGAGGAATAGTTTAACTCATAAAGCACAAGCTGAGTAAGAATTTTCTAACAATTTCTGGCCTGGGTGTCCTGGTTTAGTGGATTGCTCTGATATTTTTAACCCCTTTCAAAATAACCAGCTGAGCTTCAAAAGAGCCAATAGAGCAAGATTGTGAACACAACTTGTGATCAATAGCAGAAGTAGTAACTCATTAGGGGTATAACCTGGGCAGACTTCCTACTCATAGTGGTTGCTTTCTGTCAATAACATGCTTTTTAACAGAACTAAACATTGCCATGCTAAGTTCCTTTCAAATTGGTGGTCCTTCTTGGGATATTGGGTTACAGTAGGGGAGTATTCCCAACAATGTGGGGACTAGTCCAGGATCCATGTTATGCAAGGGGGATGTAGGGAGACCCTCAGGAGAAGACATATCCTGAGTTGTTGAGATAGCTCAAGGTTGGGTTAAACACCATCCGTTGTGGTAAAGGATGGAAAGTGTATCAGCAATTTCAGGAAAGGGCCCAAGGAAGCACCTCAATAAAAAGTAATGTCATGCATCACCCATGAGAGGAAAAATTGGACTAGAGCATACTACCTGGTTGGTTGGGGATTTTTCTGGGCTGAGTGTGTCTTAAGCACAAAGAGAAGTTGAGTCTCAATGTGTGTTTTCATTCTCTGGCCCAAGAATAAAAATGGGCGAGCTGGAGGAATCCATTGTTGAGAAATCTCCAGTAACGGGAGAGTTAAATATGAGAAGGGTGCACAAGAAACTTACAAAAGGGAGGATTACGTGCACCAAAAACTGAAATCACAACAGACCTGCTGAAATGGGGAATAAGAATTCTAGGCCTAAGGAACCCAAGAAAAATGATCTAAGGACCTGCTTCTGATAATCCATTGGGAGAATGTTGACAAAGGTCTGAGAACACTATTAAATAATGTATGATTTTCATTATGGAGCTCCATAATGTGCATTTCTCCAAACAAAAACTTGTTATGAATATGTGCTTGCATGTGTGTGTTTTAAATCTTATATCCTGAAAGGGGAACTCAAAAAGTCCTACCCACTATACTCCCTCAGCTGCCCACTTTAAGTCTGAAGCCTGGATTGATCCTCTAGCTGATCCAAGGATGCAAGGCATTGAACCTTAGTTTCAGAAGCTGATTTTTATTTTTGAGCTCTAATTTTATTTTATTTTATTTTTTTAAATTTTTATTTTTATTTTTTGTGAACATACTGTACAGAGGGGTTACAATTACATGGGCAAGATAATGAGTACATTTCTTATCAAGCATTGCAGCCTCCTCCTTTGTTTACCCTTCACATCCCTTCCCAGCCTCCCCTTGCCCCCCAACCCAATCCCCCCCCCCCCGCACCAAATTTGTAAAGTTCGTTTTTGACATGACAACTTGTACTGCTCATAGTTGCATTGGGTCTACCTGTATCCTTAAACGACGAGTTTTTCCCCATCTCCTCCACAAATTATACCGACATCAAATATAGGGAAAGCAGGGGTTATACTGTGGGGGA
Organism: Dipodomys spectabilis; assembly: GCF_019054845.1. Classification (NCBI taxonomy): domain Eukaryota; kingdom Metazoa; phylum Chordata; class Mammalia; order Rodentia; family Heteromyidae; genus Dipodomys; species Dipodomys spectabilis. The sequence continues at coordinate 6,110,069 of NW_024870984.1, read as the reverse complement.
GGGACATACAAAGTTACAAAGAAATAATCTTATAAATGAGTTAGAAACAAATGCATGAAAGAAAAAAAATATTTAAATACATATCTAAGGGTTCATTTTCCTAACATTACATTATCTAATCTTTCCTGCTTGACTCATACATATACTAGATATTGCAAATAAGGGAAACCATGGGACCTATGTTTCTTTGGGCTTGGCTTGCTTCACTTAATATAATTTTTTCCAAGCCTTTCCATTTCCTAACAAATGGGGAAATGTCATTCTTTCTGATCGAGGCATAGAATTCCATTGTGTATATATACCACATTTTCTTGATCCATTTATCTACTGAGGGGCATCAGGGTTGGTTCCATATCTTAGCTATGGTAAATAATGTGCAATAAACATAGTTGTGCTGGTAGCTTTAGTGTGGTCTTGTTTGTGAACATTTGGTTAAATGCCCAAAAGTGGGATTGCTGGGTCATAGGGGAATTCTATGTGGAGTCTTTTGAGGAACCTCCATACTACTTTCCAAAGTGGTTGAACAAGTTTACACTCCCACCAACAATGAAGTAAGGTTCCCTTCTGTCCACATCCACTCAAGCATCTGTTGTTGTTAGAGTTCTTGATTATAGCCAATCTAACTGGCGTGAGGTGGTATTTCAATGTTGTTTTGATTTGCATTTCTTTTATGGCTAGGGAGGTTGAGCATTTCTTCATGTGTCTATTGGCCATCCTTCTTTCTTCTTCAGAGAAGTTTCTCTTCAAGTCTTTAGCCCACTTATTTATTGGGCAGTTGTTTCTTTGAGGATTTATTGTTGGGGGATTTAATTTTTTGAGTTCCAAGTATATTTTAGATATGAGACCCTTGTCCGTTGTATGGCTAGTAAAGATCTTCTCCCAATCCGTGGGCTTTCTATTGATCTGGCTAGTTATGTCCTTTGCCATGCAGAAGCTCTGCAACTTCATGCAATCCCATTTGTCCAACCTTTCTTTGATTTGTTGTGTTTCCGGGTCTCTATTAAGAAAACTTCGGCCTGAGCCAAGGAGGCCTAGGGTTTCTCCTATTCCATCCTGTAAGGTTTTCAGAGTGTCTGCTTTGACTCCGAGGTCTTTGATCGATTTGGAGTTGATTCTGGTGCAGTGTGATATATAAGGATCTAGTTTTAGTCTTCTACAAGTAGTTAACGAATTTTGCCAGCACCATTTACTGAAGAGGCTGTCTTTCTTCCATTCTATTATTTTAGCTCCCTTATCGAAGATTAGTTGGCTATAGGTCTGTAGGTTCATTTCTGGGTTTTCAATTCTATTCCATTGGTCCTAAGGTCTGTTCTTATGCCAGTACCAAGCTGTTTTGATTACCATGGCTTTATAGTAGGGTTTGAAATTTGGTATTGATATTCCACCAGCAGTGTTCTTTCCATTGAGGAGCGTTTTTGCTATTCGGGTCTTTTATTGTTCCATATGAATTTTTGGATTGGCTCTTCTTTTTCCTTGAAGAATGAGGTTGGAATTTTGATAGGTATTGCATTGAATTTGTAGATAGCCTTGGGAAGTATTGCCATTTTCACGATGTTGATCTTTCCAATCCAGGAGCATGGGAGGTTTTGCCATTTTTTAAGTTCTGTGTTGATTTCCTTTTTCAAGATTTTAAAGTTTTCATCATAGAGGTCCTTCACTTCTTTAGTTAAGTTAATTCCTAGGTATTTTATTTTTTGAGGGGCTATTGCAAATGGAGTTACTTTCCTAAATTCAGCCACACTTTTCTCATTGTTGGCATACAGAAAAGCCATTGATTTTGGGGGGTTAATTTTATATCTTGTTACTTTGCCAAAGTTTTGAATCAGCTTGAGTAATTTGGTAGTGGAGTCTATGGGATTCTTTAAATACAAGATCATGTCATGTGCAAAGAGGGAGAGTTTTATTTCTTCTTTCCCTATTTGGATCCCCTTTATGTTTACATCTTGTCTTATTGTTGAGCTCTAATTTTAATGTTCACTTGGTAAACTAAATCCTCTATATCCCTTTCTCTGAGTAAATACGCATCAACATGAAATATAAAGTTATTTTGATAAAAAATAAAAATAACTCAGAAGAAATTATAAATGCAAAAACAATCTTCACAGAAGCAAACTCCCACAGATATTTCATGACTTTGACAAGGATAAAGTGGGTAAAGTTAGTATAAATTTAGAAGTATGACAATGCACAAAAACATCAAAAATACTCATATATTTCATTATATAATCCAAAGCAAAAAGCAAATGTTTTTAGATGATTTTTTAAAACCCAGTCTTTCAGGTACTGGGAAGGTGGCTCAATGGTAGAGTGCCTGCCTTGCATGCATGAGGCCTTGGGTTTGATTTCTCAGCATCATAACAGCAGAAAAAGATGGAAGTGGTGCTGTGGCTCAAGTAGTATCACTAGCCTTGAGCTGAGGGACAGCACCCAGGCCCCAGAGTTCCAGCCCCATGACCAACAAAATAAAAATAAAACACAAAACAAAACACAGTGTCTCACTTTTGTGACCTCAACTCTGTAATAACTCTGCTTCAGCCTAGGGCTAATATTTTAGGTGTGGACATTTATCAACACTCCTGAATCAGACTCTACTTAATCATTTTTTAAATATATATTTTGTTCTTAATTTTCCTCTTTATAAATTCACATGCACCTATAAAAAACGGTGTGGCCATCCCAGTAACCTTCTCAAAGTACCTCTTAATGACAACTTACAAAAAGTTCTATTATATTACAACAAGGAAAACAATGCTACAAATAAAGAAAACCAATAATTAAATATTAACGAATAATAAAATAAAAAACAAAACAATTACCAGTGTTTTCAGTATTTGAAGTGTACTACAAATTAGATTTTATTATTGTCATATTTCTTTACATTTAACACTGGCTAAGATTATGATGTTCAACAAGAATTTTATAGACTATGAGTAGTGTTTAAAGTCACCCACTAAGATTACCATTTATAGTTCATCTCATAATTTGTATATGGCTTATATCATCATTTGTTCCTCACTAACATATAAAGTAAGGAAGGCCTACAGTTTTAATAGAAACTGTGTAGTTAACATAGTCAACTCTTTATTCTGCTTTACACAAAGACTTTGCAACTTCTCATTAGTAAAGTTTCTATAAACTCTGAAATGTACATACTTAGTAGTACTTATCTGCTACCATAAATCTTAAATACTTTATAGAAAAGTATTATGACCTGTCATACAGTCCCAGTTTTGGCATATATAAGCAAATATCCAAAAGTAAATATATTTAAAACATTAAAACTTTTAGCAAACCTTAACACTTGCTGCAGTGTTCATAATGACAGGTCCTTTGCATAGAATAATTGATTTCCTCCTCCTACACATCTCTTGAACAACAAATATCTGGATTTATTTTGTTTTTGACATGTAAATCTTGACTTTATTCTTAAATGTGTACTTATCTAAGAAGTACATGGTTCTCAAATTTCACAACAATTCTTTTAAACTTACTTTTTTTTTATTTGTCTAGTTTAAAAAATCAATTACAATTTATATATAAAAATATTCTGTGCTCAAATCAGCATCACATATACTAACATTGGAATGATACAGAGAAGATTAGCATGGCCCCTGCCCAAGGATGACAGGCAAATTCCTGAAGCATTCCATCGCCCAATTTGTTAGGAAATGGAAAGACTTGGAAAAAAAATTATTGTGTGAAGTAAGCCAAGTCCAAAGAAACATAGGTCCCATGGTTTCTCTAATTTTCAATAACTAATATATGTCTGGGATAAGCAGAAAAGGTCAAAAGTTATGTGTATATGACCAGATAAGTTTATGTTAAGGGCCGGGCGCTGGTGGCTCACGGCTGTAATCCTAGCTACTCAGGAGGCTGAGATCTGAGGATCGTGGTTCAAAGCCAGCCCGGGCAGGAGAGACCATGAGACTCCTATCTAAAATAAACCACCAGGAAACCAGAAGTGGCACTGTAGCTCAAGTGGTAGAGCGCTAGCTTTGAGCTGAAGAGCTGAGGATCAGCGCCCAGGCCCAGAGTTCAAGCCGGACGACCGACCAAAACAAACAAAAAAAAGCTAAAAAAAAAAAAAAGATTATGTTAAGGGAAATGAACCCCAAGTTAGGGACACAAGTGGTTTTTTTTTTCTTGATATCGTTTCTCACGTACTTATAACGTGCAGTGTGTTGTTTTTGTTTTTGTTTCTTTATATGTTCCTCCCCCATGCTATAACACCTGTTTTCACTGTATTGGAAGTTTGTGCGCCTTCTTCTTGTATATATTTTCCTCTAATTTTCTGAGGGGAAGGAAAAAAACAAAATCCTTAAATAGGGATACAGGTTGACCCATTGTAACAATGAGATGCACAAGACACTATGTTGTAAAGTGAACTTTACGATTGAGGTGGGGAAAGGGAGGAGGTTAATGGACTTGTGGAGGTGGAGGGAAGGGATGGTAGGGAAACAATAAAGGAGGAGGTAACAATACTTGTTAGGAAATGTACTCATTACATTGCTCATGTAAGTGTTACCCCTCTGTACAGTATTTTTGCAATAAGAAAGTAAAAAATGTTCTGAGATGGAAGAGTTTATTTCCTTTATTTTACTCATATAATATCGTTAGCAAAGAAATTCATGAAAAACTCCGATATGAAGGTATTTTGAATAAATATGTGTGTGAATGCACGCATGTGCTCAAGCATTTGCATGTGGGTTGTCGTGCTCAGAGTTTGAAATCAGGGCTTCAAGGTCTTGATAGGCCTTTTCTCTCTAGATTGGTGAGCTACTAAATGAACTATATCTCCATTCTTGGCCCTTTGCAGGTTCATTAAAATTTTTGAAAAATAATCTCATGAATTTATTTTGCCCTGATTTGCTTCCAACTTTTATCCACAGATCTCAGGCTCCTGAGTAGATATCCCAAGTAGTTAGGATTATAGGTATGACAAACCAGCAAAGGCTTTCAGAATAACGTTAAAAGTAGAAGAAAATTTACTTCAAAGGGGCATGTTTTAGCATCTCCAATTTTAAAGCATTTTGGAGTTATTATTTATGATTTTTTATTTTTGGATACTTATAAGACAGTAGGTGATTATATTGAAAAGTTTTAGTACTTTTTAAAAAGGATACTGGAATTGTGGGACAGAAGAAATTTGCCTCTCTTTGGACCTCAATGTATAAGCTCAGTTCTGTTCATGATAACCCAATGTCACCAACACAATCTGTGCTGAAGACAAATGTGACAGAAAACAATCACCATGGGCAATATTTAGTATGCTATTATTTCTTGGACAATATGAATATTGAATTGAGAGTGTCATAGAATGGAGAGATTTTATCTACCTTTTGTGTATTGCTGGAAGAGTTTCGGAAACTTTGACTCATTTCCTTCCTCACTGTGTGTGTCTTTAGGCCATGCACTTACTGCCTTTAATTACAATTTTTCCCAACACTAAAATGGTAATAACATTAGCATTATAGCAAATGTTATATTAACAATTAAGGGAATAAAACTTGTGAAATACTTAACATAAACTTCTAGGAATGAGCTTTGAGTTTAGCCAGCAGTCTTTTTAAAATACTAAATAGAATGTGATAAGTAGTACAGAAACCATTACAGGTAGTGAGCAACCAGAAGTAAGATCTATTGATCATGCTGCTTCCAAGGAAGTGGATAACTTCTCATGCTGTAAATCAAACTGGTTATCTTATGTCTTGATAGTGTAAAAATGTGCAAAACTGATAAAACATAAAAGTATCTGAGCAGTATAATGTGTTTTACAACATTTAAGTTACATCGCAAAGATAAAGAAGACATAGAAGAATAAATTATTTTTTTGTTGTCCTATCATAGGTCCTTAGAAGGATGAACTCTTTCCTCATTCTTATACAGGCATCATCGGATGAGAGGAATTGTATTTTTTTTTGTTTGCTTCCTTCCATTTATTCTTCAGTTTGAAATCTGAGCTACTTGAGACTGAAACAAACCAAGGGAAATTAGACAAACAGGCTTTGGAAAGAGCAATCAATGTAAAATAAATAAACTACAGCCTTGTAATAGTTCTAACTAAATTGAGTTATATAGTATCAGTTGTTAACAGAAAATGATTTAAGCAATACCATGTTATTGAAAACTGAAAAATGTTAGGAGTTGCTGCATTTTTTTTCTTTTCTATTACCTTGAATTAATTATTGATCTGGTTTAGCGAGATTAAAGATGAGATTAACCAGAAACTGGATTAAAAATGGACAAAAGGTCTGAATATACATGTTCTCCATAAAGCCCTGAAAATTGCCTGTGGGTTTACAGAGTTATGTTTAATACAACATCTATGCTGCCTTAACGGATTTTGAGCAGAAGTCATTAGAGAAATATAACTCAAAATTTATATGATACACTTCATAACTATTATAACTCATCAAAAAATCAATGGAACCAGTTATGGTGGTAAAGGCTTGTAATTCCAAGCATTTAGGAGGTTGGATTTAAGTCTAAGGCCAGTGTAGGCTACTGCAGATAGTTAAAACCTGCCCTTTATTACCTTTGAATAAAAGGCAATAATGTTGGTGAGAGTGTGGAGAAAAGGAAATTTTCTACACTATTGGTCAAAAAACAGATTAGTATTCTCATTGTAGAAAGTAGTATGCAAGTTTCTAAAGAAATCCAAAGTTGAGATATCATCTGAACCACCAATCATGTGATTATTTCTCTCTGGGTAACTCGTAAATATATCTGTAGTTCATTGTTATTCACATTATTCACAACAACAGCCAAGATGTAAATCGAAGTTCAGTGTTCAACGACACTAATAAAGCAACTGTGTTACATGCACAAATATCTTTTTCTGTTTCATCCTTAAAATAACAAGAGACTGCTCCCATTAGCCAAAACTTACAATGACCTGAAAGATGTATTCGAAATGAAGAAAAATGTTGTGTTCTGATCTTTGTAAACACACACACACACACACACCCCAACCACAAATATTAAGACAGAATTTTTTGTTTTAAAGTAAAGCAAAGTGGAACTTCTCAGGCATTTTGTTCACAATGTAGAAGATACTAGATATACAGTGTGAGGTATATGGTTGAAATGTACAACATGAGGATACAGGGGACAACAATGGCCTTACATAGGAATGAAGCTAAGTAAGTAGGAGTTGTTCTTCCTAGTAGGGGTTGCTCTTTTAGTTGTTCTCCTTTCAGTAATGGATAAGATGAATGTAATTCTTTCAATATACCTGCCTGTTTACAGAAATGACAACAAACAATATAGCAATAATGTTGCACGCTCAACATAGAACAAACTGTCAAATTAAAATACATGAGATTATCCTTGATGTAAACTAATCATTACAAATAAGGAAAACCATGGGAACTATGTTTCTTTAAGTCTGGCTTATTTCACTTAATATGATGTTTTCCAAGACCTTCCATTTCCTTACAAATGAGGTGGTATCTTTCTTTCTGATGGAAGCATAGTATGTGTGTGTATGTTAGTGTGTGTGTGTCATTTTCTTGATCCATTCATCTACTGAGGGGCATCAGGGTTGATTCCATATCTTAGCTATGGTAAATATTACTGTGATAACCATAATTGTGCTGGTAGCTTTAGTGTGGCCTTGTTTGTGGTCATCTGGTTAAATGTCCAGAAGTGGGATTACTGGGTCTGAGAGAGCATTATTGTGTACATCAAGGATAATCTTAGTAGATGAGTAGAATAGCTCAATAGCTATGTACATATGACCGTACAAGGTGATTCTAAGTGAAATGAACTCCAAGACATGTTCTTTGTTGTTGTTGTTCTTAATGTACTATGTGATTTATTTTTATCCTTTTGTGTTTTCCCCACCTATGTTTTATCCCCTGTAGTCACTGTATTTGATTTTGATACCTGGGGTATTTTAAATATGTTGATCTGAACTGGGGAAGGGGAAGGACAAAAACAAAATAGTGAGACAAAGAACAAAGGGAAAATCTATGCAACAGTGATATTCACAAAACAATAGGTTGGAAACGATCTTGCAAGGTGCGTTGGGAGGGAAGAGGGAGAAAAATGGGTGAAGGGGTAACAAGTTAGAAAAGAAATTAATTCATTACCTTAATTATGTAACTATAACCCCTCTGTACATTACCTTGACAACAAAATTTAAATAAAAAATAAAATATAATATATGAGAGCAGCAATACAGTCAGTGGCACTAGGGGAAATTCTGAACTACACAAAAAAAATAGAACAGCTGTGGAGAGCAGCAATTTGATTTTAATGTAGGAAGTAATAAACTAGCATACAGATTTTCAGCCTCATGTCAGTCACTAAAAAGGGAAAACAAAATGCATAATCAGCAAACCAATACAGATAAAACCGAAAACTAAACAATTGAGGTGAAGAGATGACATGGATCAACAATAACAAATGACACAATTAGAAAATATTAACAAGATGGTAAGTTTAAAAAACATTACCCATAATTCTATTAAATGTTGTTTACATCACAATTTATTAGAACTATAATTCAAATCACAGTTTAATAGTATATCATTTTAATAATAGTTTATTTGTTATTGATTACTTCATATTGAATGTTTAATATATAATTTTACTTTCTGCAGGTATAGAAAAGAAAAAAGTGAAACTAATTTTAATAAATTAATATAATAATTCAAAGTGTATCCTACACTCAGCACTCATCTTAACATGAAAAAATAAATTATTGCACATGACTCTTGGTATTAGGTGGAAGGGATCAGCATTGTAGTAAAATTCACACCACACATTACAGGAGGGATGACTCCTCTAATCTAGATTAAATTGTGGAAATTTGAATTTTACATGCATGTTTAATTCCTGTCTAGGTGACATCTAAAACATATACAATCATATAAACGAGGAGTATTTCAGATGGTACTTAAATGTTACATTCATTAATCAAATTTTTATTATTTTGTACCAAATAAATATTTAAAGAGAGACTGAATTTCTGAGTAGATGATGGTGTATATGTGCCAGATTATTCATATTGAGGCTTTTATATTTCTGACATTGTTTCTAGAGTCGGATTTAATTTTCCATAAAGGGTTAAGTGCACTATATTGGATATATGAAAGTAAATTGAATGTTTATTCCATTAATCCTTTGCCACTTGTCTAATCCTAATATAATTTATCCATGTGTTTGAAGTAATGAAAATAACAACAGATAAAAGCAAGATAAATCAATCTGTAGTAGACAACTATTTTCACCTTTATTTTCATAGTTGGTCCTCTTTTACACTACAGAATATTCTTGGGAAAATGTGCTCCAGGCTGGCCACAACTGCAGAATATTATGGTTTGATGTATCATAAGATAAGGAAGGAAGGGGACCTTCCTTCTAAAAGTCTGCTCCATGGGATGTGATCTGCTTCATTGTGCTGAATTGGAAATGAACAATGTTCACTGTCAACCTTGAAAAGTCATCTTGATAGACCATTTCTATAAGTGTTTACAGAGGATTATTGATGGCTTTACAAGGATGCCAGATTGCCTCATTTTGAGACAATTAACAGGAATTTAGTCAGCTGTTTTTTGTATCTTTAGGAGAAAAACCCATTGACTCTAGGTCAGGGGATCACTGCGACCCAGAGAAGCAACTACCTTGAATAGTAATCCTAGACCTCTAAAACAAAAAAATACCACACAAAACAAACAGATGGCTGGGAAGGTGGCTCAGTGGTAGAGCGCTTGCCTTGCATGCCAGAGGCCCTGGGTTCGATTCCTCAGCACCACATAAGTAAAAAGAAAAAAGCTGGAAGTGACGCTGTAGCTCAAGTGGTAGAGGGCTAGCCTTGAGCTGAAGAGCTGAGGTACAGCGCCCAGGCCCAGAGTTCAGGCCCCATGACCGGACCCCAAAAAAAAAAAAAAAACTCAAGTAAGCACAGCCAGTCAGTTCTGATCACAGCCTAAATGAAGTCAGGCAAAAAACAGAAACTGAAAGTCATTTAGCTGATAAATAATATATTTTTTATGAGGCAGACTCAAAGGAGACTCCAGAGAGAGTGTCAGAAAGACTGAACAGAGAGACTAAAATTGATCACACAAAGATTAGAAAGTAGAATTCCTTGTAGAACAAATAAATCATAGAAAGCCTATGCATGTAAGAACAAGACAGAAAACCAAATTCTAGAAATGCACATTTTCTTAGAGCTCAGCTTAATGAATTATCAATGGAAATCTTTGAATTCTTAAATATTTAACATCATGTGGGAGAAGGCTGAAGAGAATGAATATGTCATCAGTCACATTAAGAAGTAATCAAGCAAAGATTTGTTATAAAAAGAGAAAACAATTATTCCAAAAGTGAGAATCATTTGTTTTGATGTAAAAGTTCTTGATTTAGGTGCTAGCAATTTCCATACAATTGTTCAGTTCCACAGCTGAGTTGATACTGACTGCAGTATTCCTGCATGAAGGAAAAGAGAAAATTTACAAATATCTGATGAAATGAATTGAAGGTGAAGTGTTCTAATAGTGATATCTAAGATTTAGACACAAGTGAAGAGGTGGATTTTCTTTTCTAAAAATCCTCCATTTTTAGCCTGGTGCCAATGGCTCACAGCTGTAATCCTAGCTACTCATGAAGCTGACATCTGAGGACTGCAGTTCAAAGACAGCCTGGACAAGAAAGTCCCTGAGACTCTTATCTCCATTTAACCACCAAAAACCAGAAGTGACATTGTGGCTCAAGAGACAGAATACCCACCTTGAGTTGAAGAGTTCAGGGACAGTGCCCATGCCTAGACTTCAAGCCCCTCAAACAACAACAACAACAACAAAATCTCCCTTGTCTTGGACTGCCAACATCTTTTCCTATTATTCAACAAAGAAGCCATTTTGTCACCCACTACCTTTAAGTCCTATGGTAGCTACTGCAAATAGAATGATTTGGTATCTTATGTCAAAGGGTTCATATTTGTGGAAACAAATGCCAGCAGTAGTAACTTGTTTTCCAGTCCTTGAACTCTGGACCTGGTCACTGAACATGGTTATACTTGTAGCTTTCATGTGAGCTTGTTTGTTAATTTTTGGATTACTGCCCATGAGGGGAATTACAGGGTCTTAAGGGAGATATATATTTACTCTTTTCAGGAAACTCCATACTGCATTCCACAGTGTTTGAACAATTTAATTTCCAACCAACAGAGTAATAGAGTTCCCAATTGGCTGCATCCATGCCAGCATTTGCTATTGTTAGCTTTCTTCATAATGACCATTCTAACTGGGAAGAGGTAAAACGTGTCTTGTTTACTTGTAGATACCATAACTGAATGAATCCATGAAACCTATATTATTCTGTCTGCATTCCTTTCTCTTTTTTCTTAGTAGAATTTTCCTAAGCAGTTCATTTTTCTTAAGACTGGTAAAAAGTTATCCTTTCTAATGGGTGAATAGAATTCCATGGTGTGTGTGTGTGTGTGTGTGTGTGTGTGTGTGTGTGTGTAAGATGACTATAGGCCCATGAGTTCATTTCTAAACCTTCTGTTTCATCTGTAATTTTGTAATTCCATATTAAATTTGAATTGCTTTCTCGAATGCATTGAAGAATATTGTTGGGATTTTGATAAGTATTGCATTGTTCATAGTTTGGGGGCAGTATTGCAGTTTTCACTATATTAATTCTTCCAACCAGGAGCATTGAAAGACTTTCCATTTACTTGAATCTCCTTCAGTTTCCCTTTTTATATTTTTAAAGTTTTCACAGTAGAGGTTAAATTAATTAATTCCCAGTTTTGTTGTTGTTCTTTTGTTTTGTTTAGATTTGTTTTTATTTTGAGGCTAATACATATGAGGTTGTTTTTTGGATTTCAGCCTAGTTCCCATTGTTGGTAACACAGAAAAACTACTGATTCTTGTGGGCTATATACCGTGCTACTTTGCCGAAGGTTAACATCACTTTTACTATCTTAAGGCAGGAAGATATAGGGCCATTTCATCTGTAAAAAGGGATAGGTTTACTTCTTCCCTATTTGAATCCTCTTTATGTTTTTCTCTTCCCTATTGCTTTTGCTAGATAGTCCACTACCATATTGAAGAGTAGTAGAGAAAGTTGACATCTTTTTCTCATTCCTGATTTTAATGTCTTCATACTTCCACTGTTACGTAATTGCTAACTACCACTATCATATACATATTCAGTAGTATACTGAGGAACGTTCAATGCATTCCTAGATTCTCATAACTTTTTAATCATAAAGGGGTATTGGAGGTTGTTAAAAGCTATTTCTACTTCCATATAGACGATAACATGTTTCTTGTCCCGGCTTCCGCTGATGGTTTGTATTATGTTTATTGACAAGAATATTGAATCCAATTGTATCCTAGGATGAATCCTATTTGATCATACAATATGATTTTTTTGTTACTGGCAGAAATTGGTTGGTGAGAATGTTTTAAGATGTTCTGTATCAATGCTTATCAAAGAACTGGTTTCATAGTTCTCTTTCTTTGGTGAGTCCCTATGTGATTTGGGGAAGAGTCTAATTCTAGCCTCATAGAATGTGTTTTGATAATTCCATTTCCCTTTCTATTCCATTGAAGAGTTAGTTCTAAGTATCGTAAGTTCTTTGCAGGCCTTAATTTCATGGTAAATTCATTGAGTCCTAGATTTTTCTGCAATGGAAAGTGGTTTATTGACATTTCATTTTCATTACTTCTTATGTGTTACTTCTTAGTTCAGATCAAGTGTAGGAAAGCATGAATTTCCCCAGGATTCTCCAGGTAATTGGCATACAGTTTTCAAAGTAGTCTCTTATAAACCTCTTAATTTTTTCTTATTTATGTTGTGATGTCTCATTTTTGTCTCTAATTTTCTCTATTTGGGTGAGTTCTCTTTTTTGGGGGGGGATTTTATATTATGAAGGTGATATACTGAGGGGTGGGTTACAGTTACATAAGTAATGAGTACATTTTTTGGGGGGGGGAGTCTGGTCATGGGGCCTGAACTCTGGGCCTGGGCGCTGTCCCTCAGCTCTTCATTTCAAGGCTAGTGCTCTACCATTTGAGCCACAGGGCCACTTCTGGCTTTTTTCTTTTTGCTTATGTGGTGCTAAGGAATCGAACCCAGGGCCTCAGGCATGCAAGGCAAGCAATCTACCACTGAGCCCCTTCCCACCCCCATGAGTACATTTTTAACAGTATTACCCCTTCCACATTTTGTCCTCCTTCCCCCAACCCTGACATCCTACTCCCCCAAAGTTGTGAAGTCCATTTCTAACATATTGCCTGTATATCACTGTTGCTTTGGTTACAAAATAATTTTGCAGGTTTTGGCAAACACACAAATTGCCCACCACCTCCCCTGGTAAACTAGGTTTAAAGTCACTAAGTCATGTAAATGGATAATGCCGCACTCATTATTCTGGACAACATCTTCAGGTTGTTTGATGCTTTAATTTGTTGTTGTTGGTGGTGGTGGTAGGAGGGCCTGATCTCTGGGTCAGGGCACTGTCCCTTATGAGATCTTCAGCTCAAGGCTAGTGCTCTACCACTTGAGCCAAAGAGCCATTTCCAGTTTTTTCTGCTTATGTGGTGCTGAGGAATTAAACCTAGGACCTCATACATGCAAGAGAAGCACTCTACTACTGAATCTCTTTCCAAGCCCTAATGCTTTAATTCTTTAAATTTTATTTTCTTTTTGTCAGTCATGAGGTTTAATCTCAGGACCTGGGTGTAAACATATACCTGAGTTCTTCAGCTCAATAGGAGCCCTCTACCACTTGAGCCACAGTGTCACTTCTTGTTTCCAGATAAGCGTCTTTCAGACTTTTCTGTCAGGGTTTGCCTTGAACCATGAATTTTTAAATTATATTTCTTTAACGTGTTTATTGGAATATTACAGTTTATCGGAAATTTAAATTTTTCTGTAAACCTTTGTCTTCAAGTAATCCAATACCATTAAATATTACATTTAGAATCTATTCTGTAGCACATCCCTTTATTTATTTTATTGTGAAAATACCATACAGAGGGGTAACAATTACATGGACAAGCTAATGACTACATTTCTCATCAAGCATTGTTGCATCATCCTTTTTTTCCCCTTCCCATCCGTTCTCATCTCCCCCCCCCCCCCCCCCCGGCTCTCCAAACACCGCCCTGCCCGTCCCCCACTCTCACTGGCCAAAGTTGAAAGTTATTTTTCTACATAATGACTTGTACGTCTCATCGCTGCAATGCATCCACCAGTATCCCTATTTAAACAATTTGTTTTTTCCCATCCCCTCCACAAATGATACCAACATCAAATACAGTGAAAGCAGGGTTTATACCGTGGGGGAGGGACATTCAAAGCAACAAAAATATCATCTTATAAATATGTTAGGAACAATCGCAATAAAGAAAAGACTCATTTGAATCCTTATCTTGGGGTTCATTTGGCCTAACATCAACTTGTCTGAACTTTTCTGCTTGTCTCAGACACAGAGTGGTTATTGCAAATAAGGGAAACCATGGGATCTATGTTTCTTTGGGACTGGCTTACTTCACTTAACATAATGTTTTTCCGGGTCTTTCCATTTCCTAACAAATGGGGCAATGTCATTTTTTTCTGATGGAGGCATAGAATTCTATTGTGTATATATACCACATTTACTTGATCCATTCATCTACTGAGGGGCATCTGGGTTGGTTCCATATCTTAGCTATGGTAAATAATGCTGCAATAAACAGAGTTGTGCTGGTTGCTTTAGTGTGGTCCTGTTTGTGATCATTTGGGTAAATGCCCAAAAGTGGTATTGCTGGGTTATAGGGGAGCTCTATGTGGAGTCTTCTGAGGAACCTCCATACTATTTTCCAAAGTGGTTGAACAACTTTACATGCCCACCAACAATGCAGTAACGTTCCCTTCTGCCGACATCCCCTCCATCATCTGTTGTTCTTAGAGTTCTTGATTATAGCCATTGTAACTGGGATGAGGTGGTAGCTCAATGCTGGTATGATTTGCACATGTTTTAAGGCTAGAGAGGTTGAACATTTCTTCATGTGTGTATTGGCCATCCTTCTTTCCTCTTCAGAGAAGTTTCTCTTTAAGTTTTTAGCCCACTTATTTTCGGGTCAGTTGTTGCTTTGAGGATTTGTTGTTGGGGATTTAATTTTGAGTTCCAGGTATATTTTAGATAGGAGACCCTTGTCTGTTATATGCCTAGTGCAGATCTCCTCCCAATCTGTGGGCTTTCAATCGATCTTGCTAGGTATGTCCTTTGCCATACAGGAAGATCTGCAGTTTCATGCAATCCCATTTGTCCAAACTTTCTTTGATTTCTTGTGTTTCTGGGTCTCTATTAAGAAAATGTCGGCCTGTGCCAAGGAGGCCTAGGGTTTCTCTGATTCCATCCTGTAATGTTTTCAGGGTGTCTGATTTGACTCCGAGGTCTTTGATCTATTTGGAGTTGGTTCTGGTGCAGGGTGATACATAAGGATCTAATTAATTAATCTAATTAATTTTCTGCAAGTAGTTAACCAATTTTGCCAGCACCATTTACTGAAGAGACTGTCTTTCTTCCATTCTATTTTTTTAGCTCCCTTATCGAAATTTAGATGGCTATAGGTCTGTAGGTTCATTTCTGGGTTTTCAATTCTATTCCATTGGTCCTGAGGTCTATTCTTGTGCCAGTACCAACTTGTTTTGATTATTGTGGCTTTGTAGTAGAGTTTGAAATTTGGTATTAATATTCCTCCAGCACTGTTCTTTCTGTTGAGGATCATTTTAGCTATTCAGGGTCTTTTATTGTTCCATATGAATTTTAGGATAGCCTCTTCTATTTCCTTGAAGAATGTGGATGGAATATTGGTAGGTATTGGATTGAATTTGTAGATAGCCTTGGGAATTATTGCCATTTTCAGGATTTTGATCTTTCCAATCCAGGTGTATGGGAGTTTTTGCCACTTTCTAAGTTCTCTTTTGATTTCCCTTTTCAGGTTTTTAAAATTTTCATCATCGAGGTCCTTCACTTCTTTGGTTAAGTTAATTCCTAGGTATTTTATTTTTTGTGGGCCTATTATTAATGGTGTTCCTTTCCTTCAGCCATGCTTTTCTCATTGTTGGCATTCAGAAAGCCATTGATTTTTGATGGTTGATTTTTTTTTTTTTTTTTTTTTTGGGGTCCGGTCGTGGAGTCTGAACTCTGGGCCTGGGCTCTGTCCCTCAGCTCTTCAGCTCAAGGCTAGCGCTCTACCACTTGAGCCACAGAGCCACTTCCGGCTTTTTTCTTTTTGTTTATGTGGTGCTGAGGAATCGAACCCAGGGCCTCATGCATGCAAGGCAAGCACTCTACCACTGAGCCATCTTCCCAGCCCTGATGGTTGATTTTATACCCTGCTACTTTGCCAAAGTTTTGAATCAGCTTGAGTAATTTGGGAGTAGAGTCTGTGGGATTCTTTAATTATAAGAACATGTCATCTGCAAAGAGGGAGAGTTTTACTTCTTCTTTACGTAATTGGATCCCATTTATATCTGCATCTTATCTTATTACTGTAGCTGGGCATTCTAATACTAGATTCAGTGCTGTCCCTCAGCTCTTTAGCTCAATGCTAGTTCTCTACAACTTGAGCCACAGTGCCACTTCTGGCGTTTTTCTTTTTGCTTATGTGGTGCTGAGGAATTGATCCCAGGGACTCATGCATGCAAAGAAAGCCCTCTACCATTGAGCCACCTTCCCAGCACCTCTTTTCTCTTTCTAACAGGATTTGCTAAGGATCTGTCAATTTGTTAATTTTTGAAGAACCACTTCTGTTTTGTTGATTCTTTCTATGTTTTTATGGATACTAATTCATTTAATTTTGATTTAATTTTAATTATTTCTTTCCATCTAATGGATTGGGGTTTATCCTGCGGCTCTTTTTCAAGGAGACTCAGATGTCTCATTAAATTGTTGGTTTCAGATCTCTCCAATTTGTTGATGTAGGTATTCAGAGCTATAAACTTGCCTCTGAGTACTGCCTTCCCTGTGTCCCAGAGGAGCTGGTAATTTCTGTGTTCATTTTTGTTGAATATTATGAAAATTTGAATTTTGTTTTGGATCTCTTCCATGACCCATTGATGATTCAATGGTGTGTTCTTCAGCCTCCATGTGTTACAGGACTTTCTTTGGTGGTTTTGGTGTTCAGTTCTAATTTTATTCCCTTGTGGTCTGAAAGAATGCAAGGTATAACTTCAATGTTTTTGAATTTGGACAAGTGTGGTTTTGACCTAAAACTGTGGTCTATTTTGGAAAAAGTTCCAAATGCTGCTGAGAAAAACGTGTATTCTGATACTGCTGGGTATAATATTAAATCTAGGTGATCTATGCAGTTGTTTATATCTGCGGTTTCTCTGTTGAGTTTTTGCCGAGTTCATCTATCTATTGGGGGAAGTGGTGTGTTAAAGTCCCCAACAATTAATGTCTTTGGATCTATGTGAGATTTGAGAGAAATTAGTGTTTCTTGCATAAATTTGGTTACTCCATTGTTTTGTGAATAGAGATTTAGAATTTTAATATCCTCCTGAAGGAGAGATCCTTTATTAGTTTGTAGTGACTTTCTTTATCTCTTCTCACTAATTTTAATTTGAAATTTATTTTATCTGATATTAGGATTGCAACTCCTGCATCTTTTCGGGGGCTGTTTGCTTGGTAGATTTTGTTCCAGCCTTTCACTTTCAAAATGGGTTTGTTTTTATGGTCCAGGTGTGAGTCCTGAAGAAAGCAGATGGAAGGATCTTTCTTTTTAATCCAACTAGACAGTCTATGTTGCTTAATTGGAGAGTTAAATCTGTTAATGATGGGAGATTGGACTGAGAGATATTTGGGAGTTCCTGCCATTTAATCCACCTTCTTGAGGGCTGCGCCAAATGGGTTCTTCCTATGGTTCGTGGATTCTCAGTTTGGGTGTGGTTTCTTGGCCTTTATTGTGGTCCTGTTGGTTTTCTCTGTGTAGGACATCTTTAAGTATCTTTTGTAAGGCTGGTTTGGTAGAGATATATTGTTTCACTTTTTCTTTTGTATTGAAGGTTTTTATTTGACCTTCAGTTATGAAGGAGAGTATAGCTGGGTACAGTATGCTTGGTTGATAGTTGTTTGTCTTTAGGGCATGGCCTACATCAATCCAGGCTCTTCTTGCTTTAATTGTCTCAGTTGAGAAATCTGAGGTGATTCTAATTGGTTTCCCTTATAGGTGATTGATCTTTTCTCCTTGACAACTTTGAGGATCTTTTCCTCGGTCTGAATTGATCCTGTGGGGATTATAAGGTGGTGATACGATGTCCTGTTCTGGTCTGGTCTATTTAGGGTTCTAAAAGCTTCTTGTATTTGAATAGACCTATCATTTTGCATGTTTGGGAAGTTTTCTGCTAGGATCCCATGAAACAATTTTCCTAGACCATTAACTTCTGTTTCTAGGTGCGCCTCTACACCTGTTATCTTCAGATTAGGCCTTCTGATGATGTCTTCCAAATGTTGAATAGGTCTATCATATTTCTTGGATTTGTCTTGGATAGTTGTATGTTCTTTCTCTATAATATCTAAGCTGTCTCCAATCCCCGAATTTTGATCTTCTGCATGGTTTAACCTACTGTCAAGAATTTCTATTTTGTTTTTAGTTCTTTTGCTTCTAATTGCTTGGATTTGATGGCTTCAAATTCTTTGTTGGAGTTTTGTTTTAGATCTTGTATGAGTTTCTTTACTTCCTTAATTTGGTGTTCAGTGTTTATTCTCAAATCACTTAGTTGATTGGTTATGGTTTCCTTGGACTCTAATTCCTTCTGCTGGGTTCCATACAGTATTCCCTTTCTGGTCTCCCTGACTTCTTTCGGCCGGCTTTTAATGGATTCCATGAATGCCTCTATTTAGTATGAAAGTAATACCAGCTTTGTGCTAGAACACTATTTTAAGGCAAGCATCAACCAAAATCCTGTAGTTGTACAGGCAAAAGTCTGCAGATACAATATATTTCAACAGATACAATCTATTGAATGTCAAACAACTATGTATTAATGGGCTAAGAACAGCAAAGTAGAATTTGGCAAACCAGAAACTACTAGGTTTAGGGAGAAATGTGGGGAAAAATAGGATCCGAGAGATGTGGAAAGGTAAAAAGAGAGTAAAATTAACTAAGTCCTAAACTTAAAGAGGGAAATGGATTGGACAAAAGGATAGGAGAAAGAGAAGAGTAAAAAAGAGACAAGAAAAAATGGAAAAACAAAAATTTAAATTTAAAAAGTGAAACACAAAAGTTATGTAAGCTTATTAAAGTAATATTGAGAGAAAAACGTGGATAGGATGAGAGGAGGGGAGGAATAGAAAGGAGATATGAAAAACTAAAAATAAAAATACTTAAAATATTATATACATATAAAGAGATAATACTGTTATTACAGAATTTAAGCCTAAAAGGTTTTGAATTAAGTAATAAATTTCTGGATTATGTGTGTACACAACGAGGGATAAGGTCTAATAATCGATGACAGGTATATCTGAAGATGAGCAGAACAGCAATTTAGTCACTCAAAAAAAGAATGAAAGAGAAGAAAAAATAAAAAGAATGAGAAAGAAAGAAAAAGGACCAAAAGTTCAGTAGAAATAAAATAAAAATTTAAAAGAACATACACATGCATATTCACCTAAAATAAAAATTATAAGAGGAAAAAAAGATTAATAGAATACAATTTTTTAAATTAATAATAAAAATAGGTATAAAATAGGGTTCTTTGATTTTTTCGGGGCGGGGTGGGGGGTGAATGGCAAGATCCTGTATCTCCCTTTTGTCCATAACCAATCCCTTGGTGGAGTCTCTGTTCTGCTTGCGGTGTTTGGTTTTCCTGTGGCTTGATTGGTTTCTTAAATCAGTTTGTTTGGGCAAGCAGAAAAATGCTCTACTTTAACCCAGAATTTTGTAATCCTCCTCCCAGGCTAGTTCAGTGGGAGGGAGATCTGTTTTGAGTGTCACAAAGAGGAAGATGGCTGTTTCCTCTAGTTTGGATATGCTGTGATGAGGCTAGCTTCTGGGTAGAGTTGAGACCTTTCAGCAAACAGTATCTTTTCCTTGAGGGGCTAGCTTCTGAGACATTCACAGAGCCCAGCCTAGAGCCATTCTCAAGGTTTATGTTTACTGAATTTCAATTGATTATCTAGGCTGCTTTAGGGAGGGGCAGCCTCTGGCTCTGTGTACCCAGTGAAGAAAGACAATCCTTTGGGGGCAGAGTTTTCACTGCCTGGGCTGAGTGACTTCTCCTCCATGGAACAGAGTCTTGGTACCTTTGAAGTCTCTGGTCTGCATTCTGTAGGATGAAGATATCTGCTCCTTGTCAGTTCTTACTGGTGTTGAGTAGAATCTACTAGCTTGCTGTGTCTGGCACCTTTGTCCAGGATTCTCTGTGTTGTAGTTATGGAGGCGGCGGCTCACCACCACAGCCGCAGCTACCAGCAAGTGCTCAGATCTGTCTCCTTGCCTGGATTTTCCCTCTCTGGCTAACTCTCTGTACTGTGATGGCACACTTGGTGTAATTCTCCAGCCTAGAACTGTTCACTGGAACAATAAAACTGCTTTCTATGCGAGAGCTTGTTTAGCCTCCAGCTTTTCTCCGCCATTTTCCCGGAACTACTCCTCTTTTTTTTTCTCTCCAGTATATTTTTTGTTTTGGAAGAAGTGTCATGGACTGTCCAATCATTCAACAGGAAGCTTATTCCATTAATTTAATAGAAAAGGAATACAGCCTTCCTGCATCTCAAGGCAACTTTGAGTATAATGTTAATGTGATAATTCACATCATTGAATTTTCAAAGTCGTTTTGATAATTTTTGTTAAACCATTCATTAAAGAGGTTCCAAATAGCAAGAATAAAAAACAATGTCTTGCTTTCTAACAATGTTTTAAAAGCTAGTAATTCAAGAAAACACCTTCTATTTTTCCAAGATTCCACGGTGAAGAATTTCTCTTTTATCATAGCCCTTACTACTGACCCCCTCACTGCAAACTTGTAGCTTTATTCAGTTTTATTGTTCCAGGTTTCATTTTGGTACTATCATCTGTAATCTCCTTGTAGTATTTGACAATGAAATTCCATTTGTTAGAGAGCTCAATTCATATTGCCAAAGGCAGACTCATGAGCATATCATAGAGCATAAACTATTGAAAATAATTAACGTGATACTATGCAACTATTCCATCAATTAATATAAGTACCGCATAAATGTGCATCTTCATATAATTTTTAAATGCAAAGTAATTACGTATCTATGTCATAAAATAATTCAGACCACTAGTAGAAGGGACTAAGCTCACCTTTTGCATCATTCCCAATATTTTTTCTAAAATTTTCTTTCTCATTAACTTTCACTGCAAGACCTTCTTTTCCTAGCAATAAGTTATAAGTCATGTCCTTGGATTTTAGTCATCTTTGAGTAAGCTGTTTTCTTTCCACCACCAGTTAGTCCCTCGTGTTAAATACCTGAGGAATAACTTGTCCCAATGCACCTGCAAAAGGAATATCAAACTCGACTGTCTGTGCTCACTATTCCCTTGCTTTGTTTGGGAATGGGGTATCAGAGACAGGGGTGTCAGTGTTCAGATGGTTGGAACCATGGTGTTATGAATTATGGGTAACAGAAAAGAGTAGTAGAGACTAGGATACCAGGTAAATGGTAACTGTGACTGTAATTTGAGTTACAGAGTCAGGAAATTGATTAGAAGCAACAGTTTTGCACGGGTTGCGGTAGCTATTACAGGCATCCAGAAGTGTTTAGCAGGGAAAAGGAAACATAAACAAAGTGAAAGAGTAAAAGTTATGAGGGATTGTGGGGCACAATCAGGGTAAAAGGTCATGGGTGTGCAAACTGGGTAGCTAGTACTATGGTAGAAGCAATTGGCATGGTGGCCTGATGTGGTGCAGAGCTCTGGGTTTGCCTCTCCAGTTTTGGCTGTTAGATTTTTAGGGAAACTACCTCTAGCATCTCATTATCAGCTTGTTGTGTTCAGACACGTGCCATCTATAAATATCTACTCCAAGTAGACTGCATTCTTTGACACCAGCTATAAGATCTTTGCTCTAAGCATCCTGAGACCACACTCCACAATGCTGCAGAACAGCCTCCACATAGTGAGTTGCAATCACCTCATACAACCCTTGCTGCTCCTCTCCAATGTCAATTATCATGGTAGCAAGGGATCTGAGATGTGCTCAGCAGCAGTGCTCTTTGTAGCTACCAATTCTTACCCTATCATTCTGAGAGCTCCCTAGAAATGGGCAAGAGCACTTGCTGATGTTCTTCCAACTTCTCTCTGTGGCTTTGCACAACCAGACTGTTGTACATCAGATGGGTTACCTTGATGTCCTGGTGGCCTTAAATGTGCTCTATCTTCTCTGTCTAGGTGCTCTTCTGCTTTAGCTGCCTCTCCTTTCCCTTCCAGGTAGCTCACTTCATCTTCACATCCTTTGAATTCTGCTTTATATCAACCTGTGGCTTTCACACCAAGCCCTTCCACTTTCTCGTCTACCTCTCTAGCTGTGAATCTGGCACAATAAGTTACATGTATGTTCTGTATTTGTTTATCAAGATTTGAGCTGGTATCTGGGTGGTACTAGCTAACTGAGAACATGGGGAGCTTCTTGAATACTCCCCTGCCACTCACTCACTGCTCATTGAGAAAAATGCAAATGTGTTGTAGTCATTCTTTCCTTCTCCATTTCTGGTGAATAAAGTGAAGTCAAAATGGAGCTACCAGACAGCTGCTATGTCAGCAAGTGACCAAACCAAAGATAATATACTGAGGGTATACTTATCAAGTGTAGTAGGATAAATGCACATATTTGTGGATATTTCTATGGGCTTTCATCAAACTAGTTATTTTATGTCCAAAATGGCAGAACAATGTTAGGCTGTCCCCGAGATCTTCCTGTTCCTGAGGACTCTTACGTACAACTCAGACCTAATGATATGGGTGAATAAGAAAGTAGGTGAGTATGGATTAGTATTCTGATGGTGTGCTAAGGTTTTGTCTTGTCATAACTATGATGAAATCAATGTCCTTTCTCTGACTTGCACCATATCTCTTTATTTGGCATAATTGGCAGATTTCCTAGTGTGTCATTTTCTCCTGTTAGTTCAGTGCACAAGTTAAAACATTAAGCAGGCCAAACCATGGGTTTCCATTGTCCTAGCAGATGCTTTGCCTTCTAGGACCTTCCTTAAAGGTAACTCTCTCTTTAGCATATTGCACAATGTCCCAATCAATGAAATAATTTTGAGCCTTGGAGAAAATCTCCATTTATAAAGCAGTACACATAAGAAGCAGAAGATGCCCTACACTCAAATGCTCCGGGAGAACAGAGTGTAAGGGTGTCTACACAGTTGGGAAATAGTATTCTGGGGGTGGACATGGATGAGTTTAGATAGCAAACTTAGTAGCAAACTTAGAAGTAATTATAAGTTTCTGAATTACTAACCTTACTTCCTTCTGCACCTCAGGTACAATTCAGGAAGTGGTGGAATGTTTATGATCACAAAAAGGAGTTTTTAATCCCAGGCCCAAACTCTAAGTGTTCTTGTTACATCTTCCCACCTGCCCCTGATGTAAATGGTCAGAAGGACAAAGAGGAAAGGAGCCCCATGCTCAAGAATATAAATGGAGCTTACAAGTAACTGCAGTCTCTGACTTTCTATTTTGACGGTAAGATAAAAGGCAGTTTGGGTTTTACGAAATCAGTTTCTAGGCTCTACGGTTCCTTCAGAGCTTCTTTCCCTCCTCCTATGTTTTGACAGCAACAGTTAGTACAGTACTTCTGTCTCTAAGGGGCAATCCTTCTCTTCACACAATGCTTAAAGTAGACAATAGATGGAAGTTGTCATTAAATCAAAAAGTATGAAATAGCACACAGTGAGTGCTTTCCCTAAATTCTTGGACCTAACAAGTTCCCAATTCTGAAGAGAATGTGACTATGGGTGAGTACTAACAATCTCCACTGAATGGTGCGCTTAGAACACTTTTCCAAAGGCAGGTTCTGTCCAGGTTATTAGGATGACTGAGATCTACTGGATCAATGAACTTACAGACAATGCAAGACAGAAAAGTCTAAGAGATTGAGTCCCAAAAGAAGAAACTAGACCAAGAAGAGAAAACTTATCATTGCTGGAAAAGGAGGAAGACTTAACTAGGAGAATGTTTTTCTTAATACAGACAGGGGTATATTTATAACAAAGTTCTAAGTTGTGGCTCATCAGTTGAAACTATCAAGTCAAACCTCACTAAAGCTAAAAAATAAAACTTATATAATTAAAAATAACTATTTGGATTTCAGTACTAACATCTGCTTTAAGGGATGTGATTGTGGTGTGTGTGTGTGTGTGTGTGTGTGTGTGTGTGTGTGTGTGTGTGGTGTCTGAGATTATGTATGGGACAGCATTGGTTCTTGAAAATCATCATATTGACACTATCTTTTACGTTTCCCATTCAAGTCTGGTGGCGTTGTAGCTCTACCACATGAAACACACAATTCTTGCTTTCTTCTGTTTAACTGGAGATAAACATGTAATGAATATGTCAACCTGGGTTGGCTTCAAACTATGATATTCAGATCTTACTCTCTGGAGTAGGTAAGGCATAAAAACGATCCACTGTGCTCAGCCTTGTATTTCCAATGGGTTACTTAATCTTTCTGAATCTCGGCTTCTTCCTGTGGGGAAAGTGAAAAGAATTACTTTGTGGACCTTAGAATTGGGTGAGAGTTATGACTGGGTGCAGGAAGTATATGAGTTTGGGATGTGTGTACAGAGAAAACTACTGATGTTTACATTGAAATGTATTCCAGGAATTGGAAACAAGAGGAATTTTTCTTTTCTAGTTTATCCATTTATGGGCATTGAGGGAGTCAGAGATATTCAAGGAGAACAGGGAAACAAAGGCAGCACTTGTATTCTGTAGATACTGTGTTCACAATGAGCTATACCACTGTGGACAGGGACAGGAGGGATGGGATTGTCAAACAAGAAATGAACTCATTACCTGACTTACAATATGTTTATCTGTATGTACACTCTCTTAACAATAACAATTTTAAAAAACAGGTTGATGATTTTCTCCTCCAGTTTTTGTAGGTTCCCTTAAGTCTCAGGCCCACCAATGGAGTTTTTGAAGGTCAATTTATTTGATAATTATCATAAAGACATAATTTCTTAAGAAATGTTATAAAAAGTATTTCATTCTTAGTACCGGTTTCTCTTTGAGTGGCAATTCTACATGTTGTTGGCAGAGCTGATGTTTTACTTTCTGTTTTTAGTATTTTTCAGGTGCTGTATCTTGGCACCCTGCCCCTACCCAAAATGGTAATCAACCTTTGAAATTAATGTACTTGAGTATGACTTTCATTTATTTATTTAATTTGTTGTTGTTGGTGAACTCTGGGCCTGGTCACTGTCCTTCAGCATGTCAGCTCAAGACTAGTGCTCTACCACTTGAGCCACAGTTCCACATCTAACTTTTTCTGCTTAGGTGGTGCTGTGGAATCAATCCTAGGGTCTTGTGCATTCAAGATAAGCTGTCTACCACTGATCCACCTCCTCAGCCCTTACGACTGGTATTTTTGTGCATGTGTCTATCAAGCAAAGCTATTGAGCAAATGCATTCATTTGAAACTAGACATATTCAAAATTATGAATTATCAGATATTTTAATGAATAAAACAGTGATCATTGTTACTAGGAATTGTTTGTCTCCTCACGCTATAAACATGGAGGAGGTATTTTAAACTAAAAATACAAAATAAATTTTAAGATCTTGGTGCAAACAAATCTGTCCAGGTGTTATTACAATAAACAGAGAATTCAAAATGATTTTTCTTCATGAACACAGACATCAAAGGTCTTATAATACTTATTGCAAATTGCAAATTAAAGGGAAAATCAGTCAGGATTTAAAAGTTTTATTTCATGTTAATTTTTGAAGAGGAAACAAAGATACTAGGTGACAGACTAAAGACAAAGCAATATCAGAGCCCTTATGCTCAATAATAAATAAGAAGTTTTAATTGAAAAATTGAGCTGGAATGTGCACATCAGGCAAAGGCAAGCAATCAGATCATACAATGAACCAAAAAACACCATAATTATATCTCAGAAAAAGGAGACAAGTTCAGACCAGACATTCTTATCCTTGATTTCAATGATACACATACACATACACCCCTCTAAACACACACACACACAAGAATGTATGCAACAGCTCAACCTACTCACATATATTCAACATGAATCAAAGATCTTCCTGTAATATTTGAAACTTTAAAACTTTCAAGTCTTGTAAATAATTGATAACAGATGCATAAGCAAGTATTTTCTGAATAGACTCTGCTATGGAAATGAGAGTTCATGATGGTTATAACTACTTAAACATCTCTGAATCTTGAAAGAATTAAACAAGAGACAATTTGAATTTTGGGACTATATTTCTACCAGCTATTCTTCAAAGGCTTAATAAGAAGTTACAAAATCCAAAATTAAATATCAAATTAATACAACTAATACTTGTGTAAGTGAAGTGAAAGACACTGATCAGAGACCTATGCTGCCTCCATTTCTAAGCCGGCTGCACATTGTGGAACCTTTGATTCTGCTGGGCCAGGTCCACAGTTGTCTTTCCCAGAGCAGTGGCCCCGCTGGGGTTGGCACTGGGAGCTATGTGGAGAGGAGGGGAGGCCTCGGGGGAGGCCGAGCTAGGGTTGAGGATGGGGGTAGTAGGGAGAGTACGGGAGGCCCTGGCAGAGGCTGGTGAAGGGAGGAAGGAGTCAGTACGCCAATGGCTCAGGAAGCAGCAGCCCCAAATGCAGCTGGGTTCTGGGGAGTGACTGTGAGGTGCGGAGTTTGGCCCCTGGGGCCTCGGAGTGTCTGGGTGAGGAGAGGAAGGAGTCTCAAATCCCACCCAAACAGGCGATGAGAAATGAGACCACCAGTGGCTGATGAATTTCAAGAAAAAAGGCAGGCACTTGCAAGGGGGGTGGTCAGTGGCTATAGGTATGTCCACAAACTAAGGCATCAATCTAGCTTGTGGTTACAACTATTAACATGAAGTATTGTTTGTAAACATAGTGATAATTGAATCCCTTATTGTTAGAGATCTGAAGGGAGTAATAGTCATTAGAACCATAACACAGACATCCATCTTGTCTCCAAATCTTAATATTTTAGTGTCCAACAGCTCGAACTTAAATACTCTTGAGATAACTCATACCCCTGTCTTCCCTTGACTGTTTGACCTTTCCAGAGCACAGTTCCAGCCTTTTGATTGTTGTTTGCGATGGCTTCCCAATCTATCCTTTTCCAAGTCTAACAGCTTGACTTCAGAATCCCTCACAAGTACTGTGACAGATGTATTATTTTGAAAACTATATTTTTTCTAGGATAGGTTCAATTTAAAAATTATATTTTATTTCAAAAATACTGTACAGAGTGGTTACAGTTAAGTGAGTAAGGTACATTCCTTATTGAATATTGTTACCCACTCCATTGTTGTTCTCCTATCACTTCCCATCCCCCACACCTCCAACCCACCCCAAAGTTGTAAAGTTCACTTCCGATATAGTGTCTTTTGAATATCATTGTTGCAATGGGTCACTCTTTGTACTTCTTTCATCACTATAATTTTTCCCTTTCCTTCTCCAAATCAGATAAATGTATATACAAAGTTGAAGATACCAGAATCAAGACAGAGATTGCCAGGGATAAACCAATGGCAAAAGACAAATGAAATAAAATAAGATCTAGATGCTCTACTTTACCGACATCAAGGTTGATATCTGAAAAAAAAAAAGAATTTTTTTCTATGTCTTGGAGTTCATTTCAATTAGCATAATTTTGGAAAGTCAAAGGTACATAGCTCTGGAACCAGCAATCCCACTCCTGGGCATTTGTCGATATGATCTCAAGCTAAAATACACTAAATCTACAACTAAGTTTCTGGCAGCATTTTTAGAACCATCAAAATGCCCCTCCATAGATGAATAGATCAAGTAAATATGATGTATATACACAATGGAATTTTATGCTTCCATCAGAAAGAATGACAAAGCACCTTTCACAAAATGATGGAAAGATTTGGAAAACTATCATATTATGTGAAGGAAGCCAAACTCCAAGAAGCGTAGGTTCCATGATTTCCCTCATTTTATTAATTAATATATGCTTAGGATAGTCCTTAAACTCTTACTATTCCTTTTTTCTCTCTCCCTCTTCCTCTCTCATTCCATTTGTGTGTGTGTGTGTGTGTGCATGTGTGAGCATGCATGCATGCACACACAGTAATTAAACTTGACTCGGAGCCTCAAACTCTTGCTTGGTTTTTTCACTCATGACTGACTGAGTCTGTACTATTTGAACCAAGGTTTCACTCTGTTTTGATTGAATAATTGAACATAAATGTCTCATTGAATTCTACTCTAGCCATCTGTGAAACATGATCTTCCAATCTCAGGCTCGTGACTAACTAGGAATAGGGATGAGGCACGGGTATCCTCTATTGTCTTTTGCTTTGTTTTGTTTTTGTTTTTTGTTGATTTTGTACATCCAAAATCTGTAAGGAAAACAAATCATTTATAATCAGGACTATTGCCATAAAATGTGTGTTGTTTAAAGATTACCTTAATAATGGTATGCTTTTGCATTCACATTATGTGATTTGATTTTTTGAACTCTATTGTTGCAAACAGTCAAGTCACTTATATACAATTTGAATCTTCTTGTCTTGGTTTTATAGTTTGTTAGGTGTTTCAAAACAGAATTTATCAAGGTTTAACTCTGCACTACTGAAGCAAGACCTTTATGATTATTCAATGTCTTGTAAATATAAGTTCTTCACTTCTTGTGGCACCATATAAGTACAGGTAGCTTCCTATAATACCTCCACATAGTTTAGACCTCAATGCCATGCACTCTTCTGCCAAATATGCAAGGGCATTCTTTGTAATTCTCCTTGCATTTTCACTGTTCTTGTCTCTACTCTCCCATGCTAAGTCCTGTGATGATCTTGTTGATTTTCTCTCTGTTACATTCATCTTTGCATCTTGGGAACTACTATTATGCACTACTGTACTTCTATCCATTCTCCTTGTGCTTCATTTTGTACCCTTCTCACAGCGGAGGGCCAGAGATTGGGGATATTTTTTTCACTCTTGCTCAGACATCTATCTTTACTTTCTAGCAGTACATTCATTGAATTCTTTCTGTAAAGTCTAATGTCTTGAAAATGATTACTGCATTTTCATGACTTTGTTATTTGGCATTAGATAAGAACATAGGTGAGTAACTAACTTAGGTAAAAGAAGATTGCAATCAAGCTTCAATAGATGTTGTTCATTGGATAATATTTACATCATGGTCTGCTTGCCTGCTTCTTTTTCACTGTTTATTTTTCAATGTAGCCTTTTCTTCTGGAAAGTATTTATAGGCCTACCTAGTGAAGAGCAATTCCTACTGTAATTAGTCATTAATTTTATTCCAACATCATTTCATAGATCCTTCTGAGTATTTTCAGGGTCTGTATAATAGTGTTTCACATTCTTAGATATGTTTTAACATCGATGCATCCAGTGCTAAAGATACATTGCTTAAGTCAACATTTTAATGACAGAAAAGAAACCATGCTGCAAACTCACTATATGACAATTTTCTGGTTTTTAATTCTTTTAGATTAGAATTGATACTGGAGAACGAACATTCTGTGTACAATTTTATATTTTCCTAATTATTTTAGTATATTTTCCAACATTGTATAAAGTTAAAACATTACTATTTACTTAGTTTTAGGATTTCAAAAGTGGTCAAAGTAAAAGTTCTATTCATTCATAACTTTAAGACAATGTTGTCAATTATGACCAAGTGAGACATTTTAAAATTTTATTTGTGGTCCTTAATGTTGGTGCTTGGGAATCAGTTCTAGTCCTTCATCTGCTTAGTCTACTTTGTGCCTATGAGCCTGATTTGACCTTTGGTTTTATTTTCACTCAACTGGAATAAAGAAAAATTTCACTAGGAAGGAATTATTACTTGGTTACTTTATCCAGTATCTCTCGCATACCTAAAAGTTATATAAGTCTACACTGACAGAAAATGGTGTTCTTATATGGTATTTATTAGTGGTAACTTTTTATTTTTTGTAGCCTCACTCTTCACTAAGTATTGTCCCTTTCCTATTCCCCCTTCCCATAAAACTTGACTGGAACCACTGGAAGCCCACTTCCAGGCAGCTTCCTCTTAAAATGCCTAACCTTAACTAATGTACCTCCTGGTAGACCTGCTATAAACTTTCAAAGGCCTGACTGCAACCAGACTCCTTCCTGAAAGCCCTCCTCTGTTATAGGGAATTCCCTCTTCCACTCCACCCTTTCCTGAAATCCCTGCTCTGCACCACCAGAAACAAGGCCACATCCATATCTCCTTCCATGTCCCGACTTATTGCACCAAGAACCCAGCCTACATAAGGGTCCTCCCTGAATTCCCCACCTCATCCACCAGATACCCCGCCCCTAACTATTCTAGTCCCTCATAGTTCCATTGCTCTCCTATTCTAGTACCTCCAAGCTCCTCCCATCCCTTTCATACCCCAACCCCAACCAGCATTCTCCCTCAAGCCCCTCCTGGTTTCATCAGAAACTCCGCCAATAACTAGCCTACTTCTAAGTGGCCTAACCTCTCAAACACAGCCATGAACCTACCTCTTCCCACAAAGCCTATCCTGCTATACCAAAAACCCTTTACCTCCCCTATAACTGCCCTTGAAGCCCCGCCTCACTTGGTCAGAGCTTCTTGCACAGCCCATCTCCTGCCTGGAAAGCCAGCCCTGCTCCAACACAAGCCTCTCTACCTCCCACATCTACTCTCTCAATGCCCTGCCTTGCTCCACAGATAAACCCACCCCCTATTGGCTCCTCCCTCAGATCCACACCCTCCTACACCAGATTCCCGTCCCATAATTATTCTACACCATTGCAGCCCTTCCACTCCTTCTCAAAGCCCCTCCTCCAACTAGCCCCATGGCTCTAAACACTGCCCTGCTCCTGAAAAACCCCACTAGAAAACCCCCAGCACACTATGATATTTCTGGACACCCACATTGCTCCACTAGAAACCACTGCTCCAGTTGACCTCCTTCTGGAAGCCTAGAAAACCCCCACCACATTATCCCATCTCTCAACACCCACATTGCTCCACTGGAAACCACGGCACCAGTTGGCCTCCTTCTGGAAGCCTCACCAGGCTCAACTGTAAATCCTTGTCCCTCCATAGTCCCTTTTGGAAGGTTTCTTTGCCATACCTGAAACCCTGTCCAAAGTCCCTGTCCTGCCTTGGAAGACCAAAATTCCCACCCAACCTTAGTCCTCTTTGCGGAGTGGTGACTGGCTACAACAGGAACCGCATCCCAAGTAGTCTAGTGCACTGGATCCTATCACTGCTCTCACAAAGCCCTGGTTCTGAAAAACACCTCCATACATTGGGACTATATTCTGCTCTACCAGAAACCCCACCTCCACCCTAATACATTTCCCAAAGGCCTGCCATTCTCCATCAGAAACTCCACCCCTTACTAGCCCACTTCTTCCTAGTATTACCATGCCCTCTCAAAGCCAGACCCTGAAAAGCCTCACCCTCAATTTTCCACATTCTTGTCAGCCTCTTGCCTCAATTTCCTGCCCTGTCTGATGGGAAACCTCACTCTACATATCCCACAAGGGCTCACAGTGCTCTACCTGCACCCCTCCTCTAACTAACCTCCTCATTTGTAGCCTTGTTCTTTCTTCTCAAAGCTCTGCCCCAAACAGCCTCCTCGCCAGTGACCAGTCCTTCTTCCACTGAAAATCAGTCCACCTGCCAGGGCTCAATCAGAAACCCCACTCCTCTTTCATCCATGAACGTCCCATCTAGTAACTTTTATTACAAATGTGATTTTATACTGGCCATAGAATTCATACTAATCAATATGATAGGAAAGCAGTATTGCAAAAAGGCAACAACAATTAGATAGCTCTTAGATGCCTTAGTCTAGTTTGGGGTTCTGTTACCCGGCAGATACATATTGTGTGAAAATATGTGAAGGTGATTCCCCTTATTGGAAAGCATTCTTTGAAGTATCAGTAAGGTTTCCTGAGTGATCATTTTATTTCCAGAAAATTCGTGCACATTTGTGCCCATTAACTCCAAAAAATATTAGTTATTTTAAATCCTCTGGTTTCGTTGAGGAAAGAGTATTAGTGTGTAAAAAGATGAGTTATAACTCATCTCTCTAATGAATAATTTTGGAGTTTCTTACCTTACTATGTACCAGAGATTTTAGTAACAGAAATTCTCTACCAGAATCCATTTTGAATTTCCTCCTTCCACTAAAGTGCCCTTTGGAAAAGTTTAAAGTGAGATTATACAGGTGAAATGCCAGAAATAAAAACGTATTTGTGATCATAACAAAATTATGATGAAGACCTCTCCCAATATGCTTTTTATTTTCTAACAAAAGGAACATAAACCTATTTAACTGCAGACTTTCTGAAGACTAGAAGACAAAAATATAAGAAATGGCCTGTTATATCATGGTTCTGAAAACAAAACCAAAACAAAGATAACATAATGAGACAGAAGGGAATGAGGAACTTGTACATGAGATATATAGTGTAAAAAATACAGTGATTCAGGAAAAAAATAATTTTGGTTGCAGTGTCTTGTTGTTCAATGTATTTCATTGTAAATATTTCTCTTTGTTAAGCTGTGATTTAATATAGGTCTCAGCAGGTATCTGCCCAGGTAATTCTGTAGTTAGTCTATTTCATCATTTCAAGATCATCAGGATGAAAAACTCCACACACCTTAAGACACAGCTGCAACAGCAGTAGACATACCCTCCTATTGGTCCAACAGTGTAAACCAGACCTGTGTTTTACCGAGCTTTGTATGTGGTATGGTATGGTTTATTCAGGCTGAAGAGCTAAAGTAACTCCAATTTGAGATTAACACCACTATCTTTTGCTAGGCTGCCCTCAGAATAACCCCAAGAGAGAGACAAAAAACACAGGCTGCCACCAGCCCTGCCCACCCTTAAGAAAGCAGAGCAGTTGCCCAAGTGTTCGACGAACAAAACATACTAATAGTTCAGAAAAAGGGCAGAGTGGTTATTGTGGGCTCAAAATAATCATGTAACAATTTGTGTGGAAATTCCTTAAACTTGTTTGTTTAATACTATAAAAGCTGTGCTGATTTTGTGCTCGGGGACTCTTAGAATCACCAGTTTCCTGGTGTGCGGGGGACCAAGCTAAAGCTTGCAAATAAACGACTCTTTTGCTGTTCACATTGGTAATGGTCTCCAGTGGTTTTTGGGGGTCCCAAGTCCATACAACATTTCTGGGGGCTCATCTGGAACCTGCCTCATAGGACCCTTTAGACGCCCCACCACAGAATCCCAAAAAACCCAGCTCTTAAGTCAAGGTATTGCCGTTCTGTATATTTGGTTGCCAGCAGGTTCTGTATCTGTAGTTCTGGTTTCCCGAGGGGTCTATACATTTGGTTGCCAGCAGGTTCTGTATCTGTAGTTCTGGTTTCCCGAGGGGTCTATACACTGGTTGGCAAGGTGGCTTGGTAGACACGCTATAAGACTGCCAATGGGGTCTGTGAGTAGACGTCCCCAGACCCCTCTGGGTAGATTGCTGTTTAGGACGGACATTTTTGGGAAACTATAAGTCTGTAGACTGGCACTTTTTGGTTGGCAATTTACAAAGCTGCAGTATGCCTTTGTAAGTTGTGTCTTTGTGTTGAGTGTTCTGTTTGTCATTTGAGGTTTATCTTAGCCTTAGGCCTTGGCCCAGGGAGGTCGGAGTATGGGGGAGAATCTGCAAGTCCAAGGGGATGGCCTCTAGGGACTGATTTCCCTAGCCCCAAAATGACTTGGACTTCTCTTCCCCCTTGGAAGGCCCCTGGGTCAACAAATGTTGATGAGATGTCACCCCATTCACTGAGACCTTATTGTTCTCTGTTGTATGTTTCTGGAGATAGGGAAGTTCTGGTTGAGAGTGGTAGGCTCACTCAGCAGACTCTGGATTCAGGTTGCTGAGTGAGAATGACACAGAGTTCTGGTAGGGATAAACTCAGCCTTTGGTTATTGTCTTCTCTAGTTGTTTTAGAATTTGTACCAGTTTTAAATGTGGGTTTTTGGTTTTAGTGTTTTTGTTATTTATTTGAAAATCTCTGGGGAAATAAAAATTCCAGCCTCCATCTGAGCTCAGTCACATAGAAAGATGTGTGCCTGTTTTGATTTTTCAGCTAGTCCTGACAATGGAAAGTGCTCTTGTCTAAAATTGGATAAAAGTGGATGAACAAGTTTACACACCCACCAACAATGCAGTAAGGTTCCCTTCTGTTCACATCCCCTCCAGCAGCTGTTGTTATTAGAGTTCTTGATTATAGCCATTCTTACTGGGGTGAGGCGCTATCTCAATGTTGTTTTGATTTGCATTTCTTTTATGGCTAGGGAGTTTGAGCATTTCTTCATGTGTCTTTTGGGCATCCTTCTTTCCTCTTCAAAGAAGTTTCTCTTTAAGTCTTTAGCAGAATTATTTATTGGGTAGTTGTTTCTTTGAAGGTTTGTTGTTGGGGAATTTAATCTTTTGAGTTCCAGGTATATTTTAGATATGAGACCCTTGTCTGTTTTAAGGCTAGTGAAGATCTTCTCCCAATACATGGGCTTTCTGTTGATCTTGCTAGCTATGTCCTTTGCCATACAGAAGCTCAGAAATTTTATGCAATCCCGTTTGTCCAACCTTTCTTTGATTTGTTGTGTTTCTGGATCTCTATTTAGAAAATTTCCTCCTGTGCCAAGGAGACCTAGGGTTTCTCCTACATAATCCTATAATGATTTCAGAGTGTCTGCTTTGACTCCGAGGTGTTTGATCCATTTGGAGTTGATTCTGGTGCAGGGTGATATATAAGGATCTAGCTTTAGTTTTCTACAAGTAGTTAACCAATTTTGGCACCACCATTTACTGAAAAGGCTCTTTCTTCCATCTATTTTTTTAGCTCCCTTATTGAAGATTACATGGCCAAAGTCTGTGGGTTCATTTCTGTGTTTTTGGTTCAATTCCATTGGTCCTGAGGTCTGTCTTGTGCCAATACCAAGCTGTGTTAATTACTATGGCTTTGTAGTAGAGTTTGGAACTTGGTATAGATATTCCTCCAGCACTGTTCTTTCTGTTGAGAATTGTTTTAGCTATTGGGGGTCTTTTATTGTTCCATATGAATTTTTTGATTGACTCTTCTATTTCCTTGAAGAATGAGGTTGGAATGTTGATAGGTATCGCATTGAATTTGTAGATAGTCTTGGGAAGTATTGACATTTTCACGATGTTGATCTGTCCAATCCAGGAACATGGGAGTTTTTGCCACTTTCTTAGTTCTGGTTTATATTCCTTTTTCAGGTTTTGAAGTTTTCATCATAGAGGTCCTTCACTTTTTTGGTTTAGTTAATTCCTAGGTATCTTATTTTTTGTGGAGCTATTCTGAATGGAGTTGCTCTCCTAATTTCAGCCACACTTTTCTCATTGTTGGAATACAGAAAAGCAATTGGTTTTTGAGGGTTAATTTTATACCCTGCTACATTGCCAAAGTTTTGAACCAGCTTGAGCGCCCCTATGACCCAGCAATCCCACTTTTGGACATTTACCCAAATGTTCACAAACAAGACCACACTAAAGCTACCAGCATAACTACGTTTACTGCAGCATAATTTACCATAGCTAAGATATGGAACCAACCCAGATGCCCCCCAGTAGATGAATGGATCAAGAATATGTAGTATATACACACAATGTAATGCTAAGCCTCCATCAGAAATAATGACATTGCCCCATTTGTTAGGAAAAGGAAAGACTTGGAAAAAATTTTGTTAATTGAAGTAAGCCAGGCCCAAAGAAACATAGGTCCCATAGTTTCACTTATTTGCGCTAACTAGTATATGTCTGTGTCAAGCAGAAAAAATCAGATAATTTGAATACATATTCAAATATTTTTTTCTTTCATGGGATTGTTTCTAACACATTTATAAGGTTATTTCTTCGTTGCTTTGTATGTCCCTCCCCCACAGTATAACCCCTGCTTTCACTGTATTTGATGTCAGTATCATTTGTATAGGGCAAGGGAAAAAACAAATCGTTTAAATAGGGATACAGGTGGATCTATTTGAACAATGAGATATACAAGCCGTTATGTCAAAATTGAACTTTACAACTTTGGTGGTGAGGGGGAGAAGGAGAAGAGGATTGGGTTGGGGGGTGGGGAGAGGATGGGAAGGGATGGGAAGGTGAATCAAAGGAGGAGCCTACAATGGTTAATAAGAAAGATACACATTATCTTGCCCATGTAATTTTAACCCCTCTGTATAGTACTTTCACAATTAAAAAAAGCACATTAAGAAGAAAAATAAATAAATAAAAATAAAATTGGATAAAAATGAGGACAGTTTAGTTTCAGGTGATCCCCCACCCCCCGAGCCTTCCTCCAACAGAAGTGAGTCAAAGATCAATTGGTGAAATGACTTGCTAAACAATCAGGCCCTGAGAAAATGAAGCTCTACAAAATTACTTAGTTTAAAAGAAATATTGTCTTAAATTTTTGTTAGAAAACTTTAGAAAATATATGTAAAACTGATTTTGATTTTTGGCTGCTTAAAGATCTGAGTGTGTTTTGTATGTGTTTGTGAACATATTCATGATAGAAATTGTCAGCATGATGTAACAATTGGGTGAGATTAAGTTTAAAATTCAAAAGGATATGAGGTTTGGCCATTACCGAAACATTTTTAAAGCATTTTCACATGGTTTTAAATAGCTTTTTAAGGATATTTTAACTTTAAAATTAGAAAATCTGGTATTTCAGAATGCATAAGGCTGTATATACTGTAATCGAGATACCTGGCTTAACAAAAAGGAGAAACTTAGAAGCTAACAAAAAACCTATCTTTAGGAATGAACAGTGAACAGGCAGAAGTGCAGTTCAGCTGGTCATGCATGGTGGAACAGGCCATGGGAAGTCCACCCATGGTGAAAGAGGGTAAACTGGCTCAATAGCCGTTCATCTAACCCTAAAGAGTCGGATTGTGTGTGTGCACATTCCACAGGAAGGGCCAAGTGGCCCCTCTTTATTCTGTCCCTTTTCCCTTCACATAGACACTGGAAACATGAGGGTAAAAATGAATGATGTAAAGATCTGATTAGCATTGCTAAAACTGCCCCTTGGATGTGTTAAAATTAAAATTGAGAAGGCCTTAAAAAGAGGGTTAAAATTTTATTTGTATAATGTGATTTGCTCTCAATAACATTCTGCCATTGTGTATATTTTTTTAAAGACATAAAGGTGTTAAGTCTAGCTCCTTGGTACAGTGATGGTGATTGTAATTTTTGCATTAAGAAAAATATTATTTGAGTTTAAAAGTTTTCATATGTATCTGTTTTAAAACAAGCAGCCAAGAGGAAATTGGTGAAACACTTAGCCTTGAAAGTTCAAAGGATTTTTCAAAATGCAACTAAAAACTAAAGTATAGAATATTAAAACAGAGATTAATAGGAGGCTTATAAATTAGGAATGGGTTTCTGTATATAAAGTTTAAATGTATAGTTGTTCTAAACATTTGCCTCAAAGTGCAAAAAGGAAAAATTAGGATTACCAAAATAATTGTTTAATTCCTATTTCAATTTGCTCTCATGTTTTTTTGTAACAGTTCTCATCAGGCCCAAAAAAAGGAGTGAGGATTTTTGTCAGTTTGTCAGACGTAACTTTGGCTCTTAATATGTTTCAGGTAAGAATATGCTTAAAACTACTTCTATGTTGACCCCCCCTGTTGCTTTTTAATTGGAGTAAAGTGGCCTTTTATGAGACTCATTGATGTGTAACTGGTTTGATTCCAGCCCGGGCAGAAAAAGTCTGTGTGAGACTATCACCTCTACTCAGCCACCAGAAGGCTGAAAGAGCAAGCAGACCTACTTTAGGATTCAATGTGATAGAGTGCTAGCCTTGATCTGTAGAGCTGAGGGACAGCACTCA
Organism: Dipodomys spectabilis; assembly: GCF_019054845.1. NCBI lineage: Eukaryota > Metazoa > Chordata > Mammalia > Rodentia > Heteromyidae > Dipodomys > Dipodomys spectabilis. Next base: position 6,072,013 of record NW_024870984.1, on the reverse strand, counting down.
GGCTCCGAGTTCAAGTCCAGTGACCAACTAAGAGAAATGCCAATGAGCCATTTTTCCCAGTGTGTAGAAGACATTACTTGGATGAAAGCAATTGAGGAGCATCCAGATACAGTAAGCCTATGCTTGGATGACAGAAATAATGTCAGATACTAGAGTCATTTGTGTGTGGACCTTCAAAAATTGGTCAGAGCCAGGAGGTCATGGAAAGATAGTTTGTAAGCATGCCTAATGTCTATGACTATCTACCTTGTAAGAGACAGGAACTTGTCAGTCATCTGTGATAGTACTAAAAGGCTAAGGTTATAAAATGTGGAGGATAGTTTAGATCCCAACCCCTGTTACTGCCAAAAGCTCTAATTGGCAGTAACTTTTGAGCTGACACCAGCTTCATGAAATTCATCTGCTCAGGAAAAGTTTGTGTACCGGAGAGTTTTTTCTATTGATATATGTCTGAAGGCCTGCATAGGTAACTCAGACATTGTTAGGATTACAAGAGATCACATTCCTAAGCCATCCTGAAAGATCTTTTTGCAAAGCAGAAGGCTAAATAAGCAGCATTGCTGTAGCCAGAAAAAAAGGTCTGTGCATTTGTCAAAAGTTAAAATGTTGTTCTTAATGACATCTAACCCTGGTAACCTCTTTGTAAAATAGGCTAAGAATATAGGTTCCTGGTTAGGTAGGATCAGCACCCCTGAGTCAGCTTGAAGAAGTGACAGAAGATGAATCTTCGCCCATCATACCCATTTAAGAACAAGGGACCAGAGTATCTTTTTCAAAAATGTGACAAAATAGACAGAATAGATAGAAGGAAAAGGCATGGGAAATAATAGTACAGGCCGGAGCCCTCTATATCGCCTAGAAAATCCTAATCTTATTAAAATTACAATCTAGTTTAAAAAATTGTCATCTTGGTTAATTGTCTTGGGCTACTGTGTAAATAGTCTTAAAAAAAATTAGTTGAGTCATAGCCTGCCAAGCCTATGCAATGAATCCTTAACCAGTCTTTGTAGGAATTTGCAGCCCAGAACCAGGTGTGATAGTCCCTTGAAGCCACAGAGAGTCCCTGCTGCTGCTGCTGCTGCTGCACACCCTAATGAGTAAATTTCAACGACAGCTTGACAGTCACCTGGAGGAAATCTACATCATCACCCAGACCATCTCCACCCTGGTAAAAGTAGACTGAACTCCTGCCTGATTCCACCACCTGAGAATGCTTTCTGGTTGAAAGCTGCTAAAACTAAGATCTTGTGGGACATTCTTTTGGTGATATCCAGTAACCTCTCTACTCCCACAGTGGATATTTGGGGCAAGGATATCACTGCCTTGCCTTAGGCACTTCAGGGTCACAGCCTAGTTTGGCTCTGGTATGGTAATTATCTGCTTCCTCCTGGGTGTGTTTGAAAGATAGAGGAGAGAATTTTTTTTTAATCTATGGTGGTAAGAGGAGGAATGAGACCCAGCCCTAATCTTAGCCTTAAAGTCTCGCAAGCTATTCATCCCACTGGTGCCTTAAGGCTTTCTAAGATAACTTGGTTCCACAAATCAAAGGAAAAATTTGCAGTTTTAAACTCTAGTCACAAAGGAGCTCAAGGAACTGTAAAGAATAGGAGTGTAGTAAAGAAAATTTTAGGAAGGAATTGGGGAAAAGTTGATATCCTCTAGATAAGAAAGGATTTAAAAAGTAAGGATTGTCTTAAAATGTTTGTAAAGAAGACAAACCTCAGAAAGTTTAAGTATGTAGCAAATGGTATGAGTATGTCTTAAAATTGGAGCTTTATGAGTTCAGCTGATATAAAGGTAAGTTAGCTGTGGGATACGGAGTCAGGATTGCTGGAAGAAAATGTAAGGACCTTTGGTACTGTTAAATTTTGTTACTCACAATTGGACCTTGTAGACCCTGTAGATCAGCACAGTCCATCTATTATTTCTGAGATCCCAATACTAAACTGTAAATATAGAAGACAGTGCCAATTAAGGGACCATGATTGGTCCCTGATGCTCTAGAAGAGGAGAGAATGAAGAGCCACAGTAACTCCAATTTGAGATTACCCCCAACAACTTGTGCTAGGCTGCCCTCAGAGTAACCCCAAGAGAGAGAAAAAAACCACAGGTTGCCACCAACCCTGCCCAAACTTAAGAAAGCAGAACAGTTGCCCAAGTGTTCCAGGAACAGAACATACCAATAGTTCAGAAAAAGGGCAATGTGGTTACCGTGGACTCAAAACAATCATGTAACTGCTTGTGTGGAAGTTTCCTAAACTTTTTTGTTCAATACTATGAAAGCTGTGCTGATTTTGTGCTCCGGGACTCTTAGCGTCACCGGTTACCCGATGTGCAAAGAATCAAGCTTAAGCTTGCAAATATATGACTCTTTTGCTGTTTGCATTGGTCATGGTCTCTGGTGGCCTTTCAGGGATTCCAAGTCTATACAATAGGGCTTGATACAAAATGTCTCTTCCCAGGGAATTAAATGATGGCATTTATAGCTAAAATGATTTAGTGTCATTATTAACATCTAACACATGCTGAGATTTTTATTTATACCTCTCATTCTCCCTCCCATTCTTTATTCTGCCTTTTCTTTCTTTTCTTTACTTTTCCTTGCTTCCTTCCTTCCTTCCTTCCTTGCTTCCTTCCTTGCTTGCTTGCTTGCTTCCTTCCTTCCTTCCTTCCTTCCTTCCTTCCCTCCTTCCTTCTTTCTTTCCTTCCTATCTTCCTACCTTCCTTGCTTCCATCCTTCCCTTCTCTCCTCCTCCTTCTCTACTCTCTTTTCTTTCTCTTTCTTTCCTCTTTCTTCCCCTTTTTCCTCTTTTAGGAAGTGAGTATGAATTTAGATATTTTGTTGGCTGAACAAGTATTCTACGATTAGAACAATCTTTTTTCAATTTAGTTATTTGCTCATAGACTTTTAGTTTTGCTGAAGGCTGTACAGAGGCTAAGTTCCTCGCCTCTGTCTGCCAAGTAACTCAATCACAAATGCATTGCAGCATGCCAGGCTTAGGATGATATGAGAATCTTATCATATTCCTTGCACACTGGTTCTGAACTGTGATCTTTTCAAATTCTAGTTAGTGATGTGAGCTCCAATAGCATGCCCTCAGTATAAATTGTTTAAATGAATTGTTGAAGGCAATTTCATTTTAATCTTTTTTTTTTGCCAGTTCAGGGGCTGTTATAATTTTATTTCTAGACAATTTTTGCTTTAAAATGTTACTTTACTGCCTTTTTTCCCTTTTTACTTTTCTTGGTCATGGGGCTTGAACTCCAGAGTCCTTACATTTTCCACCTTACCTTACAAATATGGAAAGAGTCAAATTCAGTTTGTTGGTATAAAGTCACAAATTGTTTCCTGCAGAAATAAAAATAAATTTCGCCTCCTGGCTCTAAGATGTAAGTCTTTTTAAGGTAACTACAGATATGAAAGTGGTATTATGTAAATTGTGTCATATGTTTACAGCTGTATTGAAGAACATACTCTTAATATATCATTGGAAAACAGGGTTATAGAATAGTGTCTATATGAGAATGTTACTTGAACTAATCACACTAAGTTGAAAACTACATCTTAGTCCATCAAAATGTGCAAATTAACTATTTTATTTATTAGAAAATAATACCACCAGGAAAAATGAGTATAAATTAGAGATACTGCAGGAATAACATTAGGGTTTTACTGTCTCTACCTGTTTAATGTGGTTCTATTTCTTGATATTGAAACTCTCCTCTTCTTATACATACTGTATGTAATCTAACGCTGTTTATTACCATGTATTCAATGTGGGAAATCTAGCTTCAAAAATGTGTAAAGTCTTTTCCTTTTCAATCACAATATTGTAATTATCAGGGTACACTGTGGTCATCATCATCTTCACCAAAATTATTACTAGCATCATAAGTGCTAACTATTGAAAGTCTCATATGTATTTGTGATTTTGCAATTATTTGTCTGTTGATTAATAACTTTAATGTTACCACTGTGCATGCATCCATATTAAAATTTAGAACAAAAAAAGAAATAAAAATCTAAACCATAACAGGTAGCTTGACTATATGCTTATACCAAATTGTAGAATAGATTTTTGAAGTATTGCAAATTCCTAACCAGTATGAATTAACTTCCTCTCTCCCCACCACTACACAAAAATATTTAAGAGTTTGAACAGAATTATTTCAAGTAATATACTGTAAACGCTACTACAATATCATGGGTATATTGAAAATTCCCTTGAAAATAATAAACCCTACATTCTATTTAAATATTAGTTATTTTATTCTAGGAAACTTTAGGAAAATAGACTGCATATCTTTGAAATTAAAAAAGATTAAAAATAGTAGTATAAAGTTTTATAGGGAGTCTGTCTTCAGAAATATATATATATATATATATATATATGTATATAAAATGTGTAGAAAGACATACATTTTTGGAGATTATCATCAGAAATATATACATATATTCAAATTTTTGTGTAGAACTATGTACATTATAGTGAAAAAAATCTTAAGACATAATTAAAATTAAATAAATACATCAAAACAAGTGCCAGTGACTCAAGCCTATAATTCGAGCTATTCTGTGTAATTAGATCTTAGAATTGTGTTCAAAACTAGTCCACACAGAAAAGTACTTGTTAGATTTTTATCTCCAATTAACCACTAAAAACAGGAATTAGCTCTGTGCCTCAAGTTGTATAGTGATAGCTTTGAGCATAAAAAGGCTTAGAGACAATGGTCAGGCCTTGCAAACAACAACAAAATATATATCACATTAATTTCACATTAATTTCACAAAAGCATCTTTTAACTGCTGTGAACATTTCTTAGAAACATGAATACATGCCCCGGAAAAATGTTAAGTAAAAATTATAGAATATTTACATCTATGTTAAAGACATGACTATTTAGATTGAGATATCTAGGTAGAAATTAAGAAGAAGAAGAATATATTTGGACTGGTCTTTTATTCTACTTTATAATAGTAATAAAATGATATTTGGAATGATTATATAAAATTACTCTTGTTTGGTTTTTGAATTATAACAAGTGATAAACATTTTTAAATGATTTCCATAGGAAATGATCATTTCCTCAATGGTATCAATTCTTTTGTGATTTCAAAACAATTAAGAAAATTATTCCAAGGCTGGTTTGCTTTAGGACTATATTTGTTTTCGTGTTCTAGTTTTCATATGTTAGTAGAAATTAAAACTCCAAAAAAAAAATAATGTCTGTTGGCATTCAGGAACATCTTCATAGATACTAACATTGAAGTTGCTTAACTGGAATTGTTTTATTTCATTTGTTATTTTCACAAATAAATCAACATGATTGTGTATTTTGTTTCTTTTCACTGCTGTTGGCTCTTATCTTGAGAATACTTTTTTCCTAGCAAAGTAGAGAAAAGCATTTGGATTGAGCAAGTAGCATATAGGTTTCATAAAATGCAAATACATAGATTTGTGTATTTTGTCCTTTGCTAAAAGTTTCTTCCAGAAAAGGTTATCAATTACTTATAAGTGATGCATAATTCCTAGATATTCCAGTTATCACATGCACTTTTTGATTGAGTTATCTCTGCATAAACTCAAAAAAGTGGACCAAAAAACCCCCAAAATAAACAGAAATCACATCTTCATTGTAAAAGCTGTAGTTTACAAAGAATTTTTAGCCAACACCGAAAACATATTTTCAGGTATTCTGCAATTTGTGTGAAGTATTTCTAACAATTTGTTTTTGCTGACGTGAAATTCACATGCAATATATTATCTCCTTTTATTGTATACATTTTAGTGTTTTGGAAGTGAATTGTACAATCATAGGTTTTCCAAGCCTAAGTTTCACAAACTCACATTTCTTCAAATAGAAATGTTGTAAATTTTAGAACAGATATTAAAATAGATATAAAATTCAGTTACAGGAATTTGTCCAGCATATATCCTCTATACTGTGTCTTTTCAATTTTGTTTTGGGGGATTATTTCCAGGATCTCACACATACTATTCAAGTGCACTGTAAATGAACTACATTCTCTGTCCAAACAATTTTTTTTACTTCTCTTTAATACATACATACAAGTATAATGGCTGAATTATATACAATTCTCTTTAACCTTATGAAGACTTGAAAACTTGCTTGCTAAAATGATTGTGGTATTATATAAATCATTGTGCTATGTGGAGTGTATCAATTTCTCCACAAATGCTTATTATATTTTGTGTCATCTTTTTATATTATGGTCATACTAGTGAATTTTCTTTTTTCTTAGATACTAAATTATTTCATATGCTCCTCCTATTAACTACTAATTTACATATGTTCTTTAAGAAATCTCCTGTTCAGGAAAAATTTTATATAGAATTAGAAGATATGAATTTACTTAAGACTCAGGATCATTGTAACATTAACATTGTAGTATTAACAAATATGTGTACTCTATCTGTTGGATATGTTTTCATTACTTTCATAGAATTATGAAAGGTTATCATTTGATACTAACCAGTTATTTCTTGATTATCTTTAGCCTCTAATGCTTTACATGACAAATTTTTAGAAACCTTTACTGAGCCAATGTCATGAATTTGTATATTTATGTTTTATAGGTTTTTACATCTCACATTTAGTTTGATAATCATTTTTTATTTTAAATTTTTGTATAAGGTTTGAGGTAGTAGTCTAAGATCATTTTAAATCTAGAGAGGCAATGGTGCCAATACACCCATTTAAGATTCTATTTTTATTTCATGAAGTCGTGGCATCCTCTTCAAAATCTATTGACCATAAAACTAAGAATTTATTTTTGATAAATCTGTTACATTCTTCAATGTGTCTGTTCTTTCACTACTAAACATGGTAATAAGGTTCAAAACTAATATGAGGGCTCAAGCTACACCATTTTGCAAAATTGTTCTGACTGACCTGTATTCCTTGAATTTACATATGAGTTTATTGAACAGGTGGACCAATATTCTACAGAGATATCTAGATGTTTGATAGTCACTCACATTTTGCACCTTGTGAAAACACAAGACCCCAGATATTATATAGAGAAAAATGTCTTTAGAGAATGTTTGAAGCATCTAAAATAAATTTAGGAATGAGTTAAGATTTAGTTAACACTATAGCATAATAAAGTTGAATGATAACGACTTGAACTGTACTACAGAGTAGAGCGAGAGGGGATAGAATAGAATGATGAACTACATAGGAGATATATGTAATTGCTATTGTGTTTCTAAGTTCAGAAAGACTTCAGAGAAGAGAAGGAGGAAAATAATCAAAGTATTCTGAATCAAGTTTCTTTTCATTCTACCTAATAGTGTGGACTAAAAGTCAAAGAAGATGGGAAAAAATAAAATAGAAAATAAAGCATTGTATAGACCTGTTACAATGTAAAGAAATTGTAATAGGAATATGATCACTAATTTCCAAATAAATAAAAGAAAGAGTAGAAAAACTCTAAAGGCAAAAAGAATGACGAGAGAAAAGTAGCAAAGTAAAACCTTTATCAATAACAAACACAAGAGTTTGGAAGTAGAAAAGCACTGGAAATATTCAAAAAACAATAAAATAAGAATAAAAATTGCTATCATGGATAGAATATGGATCACATTTTATCATATATAATTTTGAAAAAAACATACTAGGAATGAAAATTTAAAAGTCATAATTTAAAACAATACTTACATTATAACTAGACTGTATAGTTCAGTGGTAAAACTTGGCCCAGCATATGTGAAACAATAGAGTGATCACCCAAGCATTACAAAGTACATACAAAGCACACACACACACAAACTACAAACACTCACACACACACAACACATACACACCTTTGGAATATTGTTATTATCATATAAACAGAGTAAATTATCACAAATAGTAAAAGTAGGTTAATATATTGAATCATAGTATTGTTTGTACTATTTAAAATTTAGTAGAAATAAAATAGTCACGATATACTTGGATTCTTATAGATTAAGTAAATTGAAAATTAAGAAATAGAAGACATGAGAACCTTTGCAAAGAGTTTTAAACAATAAACATTTTGAAACATGTATCCTTTTATTTTTACAAAAGATTGATGTTATTGGAGTTTTAACTCAAGATTTAGAATATGAAAACCAGGTGCTCTATATTGCGCTAGGGATGGCTATATCTCTATTCATTTCACTCTGGATATTTTTTTTAATTCACTCTGGATATTTTTTGGTGGGCCCTGTTGTGGGGCCTGAACTCAGGGCCTTTGCGCTGTCCCTCAGCTCTTCAGCTCAAGGCTACTGTTCTACCACTTGAATCACAGCGCCATTTCCAGCTTCTTTCTTTTTGCTTATGTGGTGCTAAGGAATCGATCCCAGGGCTTCATGAAAGGCAAGCACTCTACAACTGAGCAACCTTCCCAGCCCCACTCTGGATATTTTTGTACTAAGGTCTCATGATTTCTCAGGCTCTCCCTATTTATAAACTCTACTTGCAGTTCCTACCATAGCTAGAAAATGGAAGCCACAAATCACCATGCCCAGATTAAACTTTTTTTTTTAATTCAAGTACAAATATTTACAAAAAAGTGACCAGGTAATGAAGCCCTTCTTAATAAAGTTTATCTTTCTTGAAAATACAGTAAGTATTTGTTAACTGGAAAAATATGTTTAGTACCTTAAGAAAATAAATTTATTTAAATTTACCAACCATATAAAAATTAAGAAAATAATCTTAGAAATTCACATGTTAAACATTTTTAAAGCAAAATATATATCTGAATAATTTACATGTGTAAAAATCATGCAAAATTAAATTAACTAATCCTACAACTCTGAAAAAAGAATTACGTCAAAAAACAAAAGAAAATAATTAAGTTCAAAATTTGAAATTTAGAAAATAAAATGAAGTGTACTCTTTAGTTAAATTAAGTAACTGTAAAACCAGCGTATACCAATTTTGTAATAAAAAAATGCATGAACAAAGAAAGCAAAAGTACCCATTGATCAATAGCAACAGCAAAAGCATAAGTAGTTGTTTGAGTGTACAAAAAAAAAAATCGATGGAGTGGATAACAATGTTCTTTCCATAAAAAATGTGCTCATTACCTCACTTATGTAACTGTAACCCCTCTGTACATAACCTTTACAATGAAATTAAATTGAAATTAAAAATAAACCAAATATTATACCAATTAAGAATTCTTAGAAGCCATTGGTTAAAAACCTTGTACAAAACTCCCCCAAGTACCCGAGGAATATACTTTGATGATACTATTTGAATACTTAAACTTCAGCAGAGAAGCAAAAATTTTAAAAACTGTTACAAAGTAAAGTAATAAATCAGAATATATTACTATAATAATCATTAGATGAATTTTTACTGGTAGTCAAATACGTAAGGAACGAGGCAATTTGCCATTTGTTTTCACTTAATAAGTGAGAAAGAATTTTCTAGGTCTTTTTAAATATATCATAAGTAAATGAAGAAACTATTCTGTCACATCATATGATAATCAGATAAAGATTATATTAGAGCAAAGAACAGATTGTAATATGTTTTTGGATGTTAATGTATATACCTGTTTTGGTTGTGGGCAATTATGATGATTTCAACTTGGGGTATGGTTCTTGCTAGGCTGGCGTCATATCAGTGGTTAATTTTGGGATAGGGGTTCCTTTTCCACAAGAATATGCACCTGATCTGTCCTTTTAGCCTTCCCATCATCAATGGCATCGGAGTTGCACACCAACTTTCTAGCTTCCGACCATGGCTGGCCTTGATCCTGCAGTCCTTCCAATCTTAGTCTCTAGATAGTGCAGGATGGTGGAAATGATCCAATACACCCAGCTATAGATTGAGAATGAAGTCCACTAAAATTTGGCCTGGTTTCTGTTCTCAAGCCTCCTAAGTAGTTAAGAGTATAAATTGGAGTCCCTGCTGCCAAGCAGTAGTAGTATTTTTAAAGCAATTAGACATATTATGACTTTGGCTTGTGATTACCTCAGGAAAGAATAAAAGAGCAATGAATCATAGAAGACAAGAAGAATTTAACTAGCTACTCAGAGGCTGAATCAGCTTAGATAACTACTCAGAAGGCTGAGATCTGAAGACACCTCTGTTCAAAGTGATAGACCACTATCCTTGGGCACAGAAGCTTAGGGATAGTGCCCAGGCACTATCAAGCCTCAGGAATGATGAATGCATGCAGGAGCACATGCACATGCACTTGTGTGTACAGGCATGTGTACACACACACACACACACACACATATACAAATGAGTATTTCAATGCAAAGTTCTTTATATTTTTACCTTGCTGTACTTTCCCTGTATTAGTTCACCAATTGACAAAAACAGCTAAGCACATATTTACATTGTGTTTCTCTAAAGTCTACTCTCTTTTTGGAAGCCTGATTTTATTTGACTCAAAAGTAAATTATGCAGGAGATCAGTTCATCTCCCTCAAATCTGTAGTGTTAAGAGATTGTTTAAGTTCTTCCTAGCAATATGATTTTGTGAAATCCTGCATCAAGCAGCATATTTCTTTCACGAGAAGGAAGCCTCTATCAAACAATTAGTAATAGTTTTTTCTCCTCCTGGCAAGCATCTGTAGCTTTATTATCTTCATATAATTGATGATTTGTCTGTGTATGCCAAAGACGGCTGAGAAAATAAAAAGACCCTTGTCAGCGCTTATCATTCATATAACATTCATAGATATGAAGGTGTTTAAATATTACTTAAATTGCTTTGTACTAAATAATGTTCACCTTGACTATCTTGAGAAAGAAGAATTGGTTTCTCAGCACTTTACGTAAGAACGTGAGTGATAGAAAAGGAAAAGTGAGGAATAAGTCAACACATACATTCAAATGAAACAAAAGAACCCAAAAAAACACAAATTAATTCAGTATTCAAGAACCTGCAGGAAATGCAACGATTTTTTAAAAATCAGGTATGATAAGCTTATGAAAATCCTGACTATATGGGAGTCTACTGTTGTGAGGCTAGTGGATAAAGCCTAGACTGGACAGAAAGATCTATACACAATCCCAGGCACCAGTTATTCTAATTTCCAGGAAGAATAACATCAAATGGATAGCGCCTATGATCATACACAAGTAGGAAGCCAGATTCTATCTGAAAATTAATCAGGATAATTTAGGGCTGGGGGCATGTGGCACTGTGACTCAAGTGGTAGAGCACAAACCTTGAGCTGAAGAGCTGAGGGACAGTGCCCAGGCCCAGAGTTCAAGCCCCACGACCTGACCCCCACTCCCCCAAAAAAGGTGATGGCTTTTCAAGTACTTATATATCAACTGAGTTACCTTTGTGGAGCTAATGGATTCAATATAAGCCTTGCTTAAGAGCTACTTCTAAATTTCTGCAGTTTAAAATTTCCCAAATGAGGTCTTACTGTCACAAATGTCTACCTGACCCTTTACCCTTCTTCCATGTATGAACAGACCAACCAGAATATCTTACCCTGACAGCATAGATTGTCTTACTGGAACAAAACTAAAATGTTACAAGGGATCATAGAGAGATGAACAGTTAAGACAGAACTGTTCAGACTAGAAGGTATTTTATCAAAATCTAATTGTTTATTATACCTACCATTTCAAAGTAGCTAAAGTCAAGAAGATGGAAAAAATTGTTCATATGCATGATTACCTAGTGTCCTGGCCTGTCTACCATCCAACCAGGCAGGAACCCACACTACTGACTTTCTATCACCAAATATTTCCATTGCTCCAGGAGAAGTCCATATGTTTCTCCTCGATATTAGGCCTTAAATTGGTAATGTTTAATCACAGTGTTTCCTCTTGCCTCTAGGCTGTACAACTACAAATGGTAAAGCATTAGGTCTAACTCTACCAAAAACTGAGGTACAGATAATGAAATAATACTTTAAAACAGAGTTGCTTTTGATACCCTAACCATAACAGAACAATGCAAAACATTTTCTCATATTATATATAGTTATATATTTTATATTTATATTTATAAATATATATTTTTATATTGTATATTTCACACAGTGAATCTTACTAAAATTAATTGATGATTTGACAAATAAATTGATATTTATGCCAATAAATAGATTGGAATATAAATAAAAAGGTTTAGAATATATATTAGGATATAAAAAGCATCAATGCAATGTCTTCGGTATAAACTTGTGATACGTTCTAAGTGTACTTGGTCTTTTGAATTCACATGGTAAAAAAATGTGCTGTTTTCCTCTAATCTATAAGGGATTTTACTCTGCTGCTCTCTTTATTGTTTTAGCTCGCTGGTCTCAAACTGTTTCTCTCCATATTTCTGAAGCATTCCTACTGATTATACCCTAATTTTGCTGATATGATGTCTAAAAGGTATTATTCTTCTGCAGGACCCACAGGTCTTAGGATCCCAGGTCCCAGTTATCCACATCATCAGATAACAAGGGCAAGACTTCTCACCTAAGCCCATGCAACATGCCAACAAAAAGTAATTGAAAACTCATCTCAATTTCTCATTTCCTATAATATTTCAGGGCCCCAATTCCTTAAGACACAGAAAGTAGCGGTAAGCAATTGTGAAGTACAAGGCATCTTAAAATGAAAGATGATATCACAAAATCTGAGAAAATGAACAGTAACTCAAAATTTCAATTTACAAATGACCAGCCCATATGAGTGAACAAGATCACAAATGTCACAAGAGTATTTTTAATATCCCTCCCCTAATGATTAATGAAAATTTTCAGTACAGAGTAAGTAGGCCAAAAAATATTTCCTGGAACGATAGATTCATAATTGGTCTACCAAGGCTAGATAAACGACTTAGAAGTCAAATACAATTCAGTAAAACATTAATTGAGAAGATCATTAGTGCTTCAAAACATTGGTACTTCAGTAAAACTTGGTTCTGTAGTATAAAAATATTGTCATTCTCAAACCAATGATAACCTACATTTAATCTCTTGAAAGTATATTACTTTTCAAATAAACTTTTTAAAATCAATCACCAAAATAACATTTGACAAGTAAATGATACTTAATGACATTACAAGTTTTTCATGTGTAGAGAGCAAATTACAATAGAGTTGATTTATTTACCCAGCACTAATGCCAAACAGGTTTAACCATTCATTGAAGTGTAGAAATAATACCCCCCACCATTTGTCTTGTTCAGTAGGTGCCTTCCAGAAATGTGTTAAATAGATCAGCCACTCATATTTCAAACCAAAACATTAGTTAATAAATTAAATGTCATCACATAAGATACATTTCAAAAAGTCAAAAATAGTTGCCCTATCATACGTTGTTTTTTATGTTTCCCTATCTGTCTAACATATGTTTCCCTATCTAAGAAATATGATTTTTTAAGTCTTGAATATGGATACTCATCAGAGATGTGACGAACATAAAATCTGTCTTCTATTTCCATCATATTCCTCCATAGTAGTAAATTATAGTTTTCTTCTTTTTGCAAAACCTGTAGGTAGTAGAAAATATTATCCCATGTAAAATTAAATAATCGCAAACCATTGTACAAAGCCATTTTAAAAAAACTGGTAGTTAGGAATACATTCTAAGCCATTTTTAAACTTTCTTGTTGACTAAAGATTAATCTTCCAAATGGATGAGAATAAAATCATGTCTAGGTGCTTCACGTCTCCAGTCTTGCAAATTGTTATTGCTGATGAATGAATTATGAAAATATAAGCGGACATCAGTTCAAGTACATGCAGGATTGAAACTCCATGGAATGTATATAAACCTTTCGAAGTATTAACAGACAGTTTAACAGAATGACTATCAGGAAGTTGAAACCAGGGAGGAATAATTGTAAAGATATAGAATAAATGAAAAATGGAACAAGAGGCAAGTCAAGCTAGAATACTCAATGTACACATGTGATAAAGGAAGTAGTAAACCTGAAATAAATCTTGGAGAAGGAGTTGGTTGAGAATGATCGAAGGAATGACTCTGATCCAGGAGCATTGGACAATTAGATGGACATATTTAATTGTAACACACTTGCACAAACTTCTGAAATTCAGTAAAAAAAATACAACAAACAAAACACAAAAATCACAACCAAACAGCAATCTCTAGAGAGTATGAATATGATCTCTCAAAATTTTAAATAGTTAATGAAGGGCAGTCGTGGGAAAGGCAAGCAAAGCTGTTCAAAAGGGCAGTTTGGTGTTTGGGGAGAATTTTGATCAGATTTAAATAGATTTTCTAAGGTTATAAATCACCTATATCTGCTGCAAGTATTTTCTTCTGTGTTTTCTTTGTCTGAACTGGATACTCCAGTCCTGAGACACACTTGATAGCTTGTGAGGATAGAATGGAAGAAACAAGATCAAGAACCCATTACTCCACTGGAGACAAAAGATTTCTCTATGTTTTCTCTCATCTCTCTGTACTACTCTTTTTTCATACTTTTAAGTCAAGTGATTTTGAATTATATCTCTCCTTTTTTCTGGCAAGTAATTGGTCAAAGTAATTCACTAAATATTATTTGCCATTTTTTTTCTATCATGCTGTTTACGTGTCCAAGCAAGTCCATTAAACTTCACCCTTGTGTTTGGTTGCCACGAAAACCCAACATCTAGGTTAATGAGGACAAACTTTAATGTAAAACTTTGTCTCCAAAAACCCAGTCCAAGAGGCTATGATCACAAATATTTAGCTATTCATTTTTCTTTTTTCTTTTACCTTTAAAGTTTTCCTGTGTCTAAAGTGCCCACAAAAATAAGCACTCCGCCAATTTTTGGTTCAATCACTTCTAAACTCAAAGATATATTTTACTAACAAGATGCTTAGAGGAAAGGGAAGTATACTCCACGTTTATCTTCTCCCTTAATACTCTCCTTAGATACAATATCAGAAACAGTGAAGTTATTCTTTGTAAAATTATTTCAATGGATTATTTTTCTCTTGGTCTTGCATTTGCTCAACAAGGTGCATGAAGACCAGACTTAAATCACCCATGTCTTGAATGATAGTGTCTCTTACAACGGACAATACTTCTTTGTCCTACTTCGATGTCCTCCTCTTAGCTCTTGCCTGATTTCCAATTAATCACAGCTTCTTGACTTCAAGTCTGGTGAAGCTGAAAGACTATAAGGCCTACCCCACTGCTACATCTTCATGGTTTCTCTTTTTAAACTCTTTTATTTGGATGTGAATTTATTTTCATGTCCTCATTCAGTATTTTCTGAATTGTAGTGAGCCAAATAGGTTCTGTAAAATCACTTTAGGTACCAAAAATGTTAACACAGTCTATATCAAAAAGTTTTGGCCTCCCTCCACTGCTTAACTTGGGCTTCTATGAACGCCTTTTTTTACCTTTTCAATTTGCTCAATTCTTTTCTTTTCTTTTGGGAGGGGGGTCTATTCGTAGGGCCTGAACTCTGGGCCTGGGCACTGTCCCTCAGCTCTTCAGCTCAAGGCTAGCATTCTAGCCACAGCACCACTTCCAGCTTTTTTTCTTTTTGCTTATGTGGTGCTGAGGAATCGAACCCAGGGCCTCATGCATGCAAGGCAAGCGCTCTACCACTGAGCCACCTTCCCAGCCCTGTTCAATTCTTCTTCTGATCCCAAAACTTTTTGGCTTATGTAATAAGGGAAGTCTTCACTATATCATGTTAATAAGGATATTATATTTTGTGAGCTACTTAGATATGTGAAATCATTGGTTTGAAGTATCCAATCTGATGTTTTTCTGTGTTTCACTGCTTCACATGCAAAGACATTGTGGAAAGTATTGCAAACAGAAAAGTGTAAATGCAATAACTTCTTTCATTGTGGAGGGCATTTTCTCCCTAAATATTTTGACCCAAATTATCTTTTTCAGAGAATTACTGTTTGGTAATCAAAGGTCAATTCACAAATTTTGATGTCTTTTTTTTTAAGAACTTTGAATTTAAATTTCACTAGAACCTTGTTTGAAACAGTGAGAGTATATTTCCTGGGTAAGGACAATTCTCAAGGGAACCTACAGGATTTATAGCAAGGTTTTTGAGGTTTGTTTGTTTAGAGTGAAAATGAGCCATCTTCACCCACATTGCTCCCTCTCAGCTAAGTCTCCATGGATTTTTTGCATGAAAACCTATTTTCCCAGGCAATTTTAAATTGTCTTAATAGGCTAAGCTATTAAAAAGTTTGAACAATTACACTTTACCTGTCATAATTTTTTTTCTTCTTTTTTCTTTTAAAAATACTGTACAGAGGTGTTACAATTACTTGAGCAAGATAATGAGTACATTTCTTATCAAGCATTTTAGCCTCCTCCTTTGTTTCCCCTTCCTATCCCTTCCTATCCTTCCCCTGTCCCCCTCAGCAAATCCTCCCTTCTTCCCCTCCCTCCCCCCACACCAAAGTTGTAAAGTTCCTTTTCGACATAACGACTTGTACATCTCATTTTTGCAATGGTTCCAGCTGTATCCCTATTTAAACGATTTGTTTTTCCCCTTCCCCTCCACAAATTATACCGACATCAAATACAGTGAAAGCAGGGGTTATACTGTGGGGGAAGGACATACAAAGCAACAAAGAAATAATATCATAAATGTGTTAAAAACAATCGCATGAAAGAAAAAAAAATTTGAATACATATCTTAGGGTTCATTTCCCTAACATCACCTTATGGGACCTTTTCTGCTTGACTCAGACTTATACTAGATATTGCAAATAAGGGAAACCATGGGACCTATGTTTCTTTGGGCCTGGCTTACTTCACTTAATATAATTTTTTCCAAGTCTTTCCATTTCCTAACCAATGGGGCAATGTCATTCTTTCTGATGGAGGCAAAGAATGCCATTGTGTATATATACCACATTTTCTTGATCCATTTATATAATGGGGGCATCTGGGTTGGTTCCATATCTTAGCTATAGTAAATAATGCTGCAATAAACATAGTCATGATAGTAGCTTTAGTGTGGTCTTGTTTGTAAACATTTGGTAAATGACCAAGAGTGGGATTGCTGGGTCATAAGGGAGCTCTATGTGGAGTCTTTTGAGGAACTTCCATACTACTTTCCAAAGCGGTTGAACAAGTTTACAACCTGTCATAATTTTAAAACTCTTTTGAAATTTCTTTATCAGAATCGCAAATTCACCAATCCTAATTCCACCTTTACCATCAAAAACAGTTAACATGTTGTTTTCATGATATTGTGTCCACGAAACTATTATTTTCCAATGACTTTCTTATGCGTACATATGACCATATAAGCTGATGCTGAGCAAAATGAACTCCAAGATATGGAAACAGAGATTTTTATTTGTGATTGTTGTTTTTTCATGTACTATGTGATTTCTCTTTTCTTTGGGCTTTTCCCCTATGGTTTATCTCCTGCTGTATTTGAATTTGGTACCCTGTTTATTGTGTATACATTTACCTAAATTGAGGGAGGGAAAGGGAACAACAAATTGGCGAGACAAAGGACAAAGAGCAAACCAATGCAATAGCAATACTCACCAGACAATATGTTGGAAATGTACATTACAACTTGTGAGGTTATTAGGGTGAAGAAAAACTGTGAGAAAAATGAAGGAGGGGGTAACAAGTTTGAAAAGTTTTTTATTCACTAATTTACAATTACTGAGACCCCACTGTACATCACTTTGACAATAAAATTAAACTTGAAAAATAAGTTGCATTAAATATAGCTTATCTCTATTTTGAAAAAAATACTAAACCGCTGCTAATGTGATGCCCTCCTTGTTCTGGAACGAACACCACAATAAACTGGGTTGCATGAATTTTCCCTCACTGGTATTCTTGAGATCAGAATACTTAGGAATATTACTTATATTTATACTTTTTTAACTATCATAGATATTCAGGATGCTAAGATTGGAAGATTATATTATATTATATTATGCCCCTCAGTAGATGAATGGATCATCATATGGTATATATACACAATGGAATTCTATGTCTTCATTAGAAAGAATGGCATTGCCCCATTCATAAAGAAACAGAAAGACTTGGAAAAAAATCGTATTAAGTGAAGTAAGCCAGACCCACCAGGCAGGAAGGTTCCTTAGAATCTTATCGCCCATAAACTTCTCAGAAAAAGCCAGACACAAGTGGCACTGAGGTTGAAGTGGTAGGCCATGAGCCTTAAGCAAAAACAGGCTCAGAGACAGTTTCCAGGCTAAGAGTTCAAGCCCTAGGACAAACCAATAAAACAAAACAAAAATAAAAACAAACCCCAAACCTAACATTTTTCTCATTGCATACAGAGGCATGTAATTAAGGAAATTGCTTCTTGTGTTACATATAGGTAGAAGAAAGAAGATCTCACAGAATCATTCTCTTCATACCATGTTATACCAAAGCCTCAAAAAATTGCTCTTTTTCTAAATTTATGAATTAATACCATCCATTTATTCGCAACTCTGTCTAGAGTATTCACACTATCATTTTATACATGAACTATTGGAATTATATATTAACTAATTTTTAATTATAACTCTTGAAAGAATATTCTGGGCAAATAGAATGCCAAAATCATTTGTGAATTTGTCAATTAAACCATCTACATAAAAAGAATTTTGTACTATCCTATAGAATATGAAATTCCAAACAAAACCAAAATATTTATTTTAAATCTAAATTCTAATTTAGCAAGATCTTCAAAGTCTTACAGATGAAATTTGCTATTTCTCCAGGCTTAACCTTTTGTAATCCTTCATCATTTCTTTGGAATCCAACAGAATGATGATTATTTAGTTTTTCAAATTTTGGATGGGAATCATGAGCCATTTTGCATCTAGGAATGTTCGGTAATGAAGAGAGCATTTAAAACTCAACTGGGGATTATATATGAGTTGCATTGCAATAGGAAACTTGACTTCTCAAAACATAATAACAAAATTAGCCCAATCTTCCAACTGTGTATTCCTTTCTTGAATGGTTTCTTTTATTAAGACAAAATTATACTACCTGGTCCAGGGAAGCTATCACTATGTAATTGCACTCTCTAATCCCCTGTCTTAGTCTGAGTGCTAGAATTCTAGCCTTGTATCACATTGCCCTGCCATAGTTTCTTGGTTTATTTAATCTACATACAGACTAGCAATTCTGAACTACTCCAGTGATATTATCCACTAGAATGACTGTTCAGACTGTTTATCTACTATTTTCAAAGATGTTCTAACATTCCACACAAGATATGAACATTTTCAGATGCAACTACAAGGGTCTCTGATTCATTCCTCCATGGATCCGATCCCTTTAATAATGATTACTTGATTTTCTTACTATCTCTGGTACCTACCTATTTAATAGTCTCAAAATTTTGAAGGTAATTCATTTGAGGACTTTCTAATTTTAAAAATTATCATTTTATTCTAGTGTTACTCAGGACATATTTTCTATTGTTTTCTAACTTTTCTACATATTCTGAGAGTTGTTTCATTTGTGTATTCGTATGTGCACATGTAAGTACCTCTGTGTGTATGTGTATCTTTGTATGTATGTATGCAAAAGCCCCAAGCTCTTATCCATCAGTCTTTCTCATGACTAGTATTCCATCACCTGAGCCATTCTTCCAATCCAACTTTTGGCTGGTTAATTATAGGTAGTGTCACAAAGAGTGTTCTGCCCAGGCTGGATGCAAACTGAACTTCCCAGACTCCTTTACATTCTTAGGTTATATTTATCCAGTAGTACCAACTTTTAAACTACAAACATTTTTGTGAGTGTAAAGTCTAAGCTGTATACCAGATTTTTTACTCAAGAATACATATAAAGATAGATGAACATACACATTGCATATACTGAGTGTACACTGTTAGAAATGTGATCTTAAACCGGGAGGCGATGAGATCTGAAGATTGGGTTTCAAAGCCAGCCCAGGTAGGAAAGTCCCGGAGATGCTTTTCTCCAGTTAACTACAAGAAAACTGGAAGTGGCACTGTGGTTCAAGTGGTAGAGCATTAGCCTTGAGCTGAATAGCAGAGGGAAAGTGCCCAGGCCCAGAGTTCAAGACCACCACCAACAACAAAATATATATGTACGTAAAGAAAAAGAAATGTAATCTTAGCCAACAGTTCATTGCTAGTATAATGCCTGCTCGCTCAAGATGGACTTTTTCCCCAGTTAAGTCCATGCTCTTATAGCTGACTGGCATTGGAAAAAGAATTATTCTTCCATTCTACTTTTAATAAATTTGCATGATTAGCAAATGTGATTTAGAAAGGGAATGGCCTCATACTTCGTGTTCCACGTAGGAGTAATGTTTTCTGTATATCACTCCCATAAATCTACATACTGAACTTGGCTTTATTGTTTCATTATTGTCTTATTTGTAGAGTTTTCTATACTGTATTGAACCCTTATACTTAAAAACAGAACTTCTCTTTCTCCTATTATTGCTATTGTTTCTCTCACTAATCCTGTACACTTGAGAAATAATGTGCAGCACATACACTCACAAAAAGAATGACCTGAGAAACTTCTTCCCATTAAAAATTCCCCTTAATTTACAAAGAACTTACAAAGTTTGAACTCAAGGTACTCATTGATAATGTATTTATAAGCAACATAAATTTCATATTTTTTCTTTACTAAGTTGTCTCTGAAACACGTGTTACCTTAGGTCCAAAGGTATCCTTGTGCTATTTCAGTGAACCCAGAAAACTTTCATCATACCTCAGGCAGCACCATCGATTGTTACTGGAAATAACTGCTACTGGATGTGGAAACTCCCAGGAGAAGAAATGAACATAGAGGAATGACAAAGTTCATGTAAACTTGTGCTTTCCTTTTTACTGTAGAAGAAAGAATCCCAAGGCTTGAAGGAACTCTGTTCCTGACTTTTTCGAGTGTGTTCTATACTCATATAAAATTTTTCTGTAAACTTTTAGTTGAGAGTATTACAAAAAGGAATAATGTACCATTTGAAAGCCAGCATAGAACAAAAGGAAATAACATTGTTTTAAAAGTGTTCTACAGAAAAGAAACAAAGACATGGAGGTTTTAAAGTGTCTTATGGATGGATATTTCACCCCTGAGATGATTCTCTTGTTGCAGGATAGGACAGTTATCAATTCCTTTAGTCTGGTCCTGAGTTCTCCAGAGCAATAAGGACTCCGAAAAAGCAGGATCCAGTGAGTATGATCAGCAAAAGGAGCCTCTTCTCAGACCAGTACTCCATTAAGGATGGTCCCAAAGAAATATGTGGGGTTATTTTTGTTTCCTTGTTTGTTTGTTTAGTTTGTGTTGGTTCCGGGGCTTGAATCCAGAGGCTATACTCTGTCTCTGAACAGTTGTCTTTCCTGCCCACCTGCCTCCAAAGCTAGTACTCTACTGCTTGAGCCAAACTGCACCTACGGATTTTTGGTGTTTAATTACAGATAAGAGTTTGACAGACTCCCCTGCTTGGGTTGGCTTTGAACTAAGATAGTAAGAAAGCTAAGTGACATCAACTGTATGGACTGATCTTTTGAAAAAAGAAATATTACTTGAGGGCTGGAAAGGTGGCTCAGTGGTAGAGTGCTTGCCTTGCATGCATGAGGCCCTGGGTTCGATTCCTCAGCACCACATAAACAAAAAGGAAAAAAAAAGCCGGAAGCGGCACTGTGGCTCAAATGGTAGAGTGCTAGCTTGAGCTGAAGAGCTGAGGGACAGCGCCCAGGCCCAGAGTTCAGGCCCCACAACTGGACCCCCCCCCAAAAAAAGAAAAAATTATTAGTTGTAATTTATTGTCAAACTAATATTTGACAATTTTTTTGGGGTCCAGTCGTGGGGCCTGAACTCTGGGCCTGGGCACTGTCCCTCAGCTCTTCAGCTCAAGGCTAGCGCTCTACCATTTGAGCCACAGCACCACTTCCATTTTTTTTTCTTTTTGCTTATGTGGTGCTGAGGAATCGAACCCAGGGCCTCGAGCATGCGAGGCAAGCACTCTACCATTGAGCCACCTTCCCAACCCATATTTGACAATTTTTAAAAGAAGAGTATATGTCCATCAAAGAAGCCATAACTTAAATTTTAACTCAGTAAAAGTAGGTGCACTGAATCATTTTGGAATTATTTCTTCTGCTTGGGAAGATTATGACCTTGTCATTCCTTTTGAGGAAACTTAAAGTCATATTTCACTTTTTTTGATTCTGGGCACTGTCCCTCAGCAGTTCAGTTCAAGTTGAGCGCTCTACCACTTTAGCTACAGCACGACTTCTGGGTTTCTGGTGGTTAATTGAAGAGTCTTATGGATTTTCCTGACCAGGCTGGCTTTGAACCACAGTCCTCGGGTCTTAACCTCTTGAATAGCTAGGATTACAGGTGTGAACCACAAGCACCCATCTCACATTTGCATTTATGTGCAAATATGCAGACAAAGAATGGAAATTTGAACCAAATGATGACATTGCAGCTTTTCAGAAAATTTGAGTTAGCAATAAATATGTCCTCCTTTTCCATGTTGTTACATTAATGACTAATGAGCTATGGAACCCTTACATTAGAATCTTATGCCATCTGTATATGTGTAGTATCAGGAAATGTTCATAGAGAAATACAGAAAGACTGAGATTTTTAGAAAGCAAAGGAGATCAGGTATGAAAGAACATCATAGAAGGATATACATTTATCACACAGAGCTTAAGAACTAGCCTAAGAGATTTGGAATGCTATAGGCAATGAGGAACAATCCTAATTGATAACTAGTTCTTCAATAATCAAAAAAGGTTCCCTAAAACAGCTTCTGTTATACCTTAGCTATCATTTTATTCCTTCCATCTGGAGTTATTCCTTCTCTTCTGTCACAACTGTTAATTAGCCACTGCCTTTTTGGTGCCATGACTGACCAAAAAGATTTCCAAATCACACTTTGACTACCCTTCTCTTTGTGATTAGCAATGACCACACAAAGCCTGGAATCATTGACTTTCCAGAATTAATCTTCACCTGACATCTAAGCACATTCCTGGCAGTAATTGCTGTGACCTAATAAACAAAACTTTTTATTTCAACACAGTATCCTAATATGAGTATTGTACATGAATTAGGGCCTATTTTCATGTGTCAGTATGGAAGGAGCAATTATATATTCCAAGTATGGGTTCTTTATTTTGCATGTACTAACTAAATGTTTTTTGTTTTGTTTTGTTTTGTTTTTGCCAATCCAGGGGATTAAACTCAAGGATAGGGAATTATTCCCCAGCTTCTTTTTTTTTCTCAAGGTAAGTACTCTACCACTTGAGGCACAGCACCACTTCCAGTTTTTTTCTTTTTATGAGGTACTGAGAAATTGAACCCAGGGTTTCATGAATGCTAGGTAATCACCGTACCATGAAACCACATTCCCAGTGCCCTAAATGACTTTCTTAATATGGCATTACATTTTCATTCCATAACTATGTATCATAATTTTGGTCAGGTGCTACAAAATGATGTTGAAAACAATACTAAGTCCAGTAAGGCTGGATGAAAAACGAATAACCATCATGGTCTAGCCAGGGCACAGAGAGACTTACCTCATGGAACTGTTTCATCAGGCTGAGCGAGACAGCTCCTGACCCAAAGCCCACCCCCAGAATGAGAGGGCCACCTTGGGTTCCAGCCACATGGGGACGCTGGGCCACCTCCTCCAGCACCCATTCAACCAGTTCCTGTGTGTGAGGGAGAGAAAGCAAGTCAGAATTACACTTAAGTCTGTGCTGGTGGCTCAGAACTCTAATACTAACTAGACAGGAGGCTGAGAGTTGAGAATCATGGTTCATAGCCATCCCTGGCAGGAACGACTGTGAGGCTCTTATCTCCGAAGAAACACGAGAAAACCAGAAGTGATGTTGTGGGTTCAAGTGGTAGAGTGCTAGCCTTGAGCTGAGGAGCTTGAGAACAGCTCTTAGGCCTAGAGTTCAAGCACCACGATGGACAAGAAGTGGACTTTCGACCACAAGAAGTGGGCTGAATAGCACACATTGTCCTAGAGAGCATGGCAGAGAAGTCAGGCTGAGCTTCCTGTGAACTTGAGGTCATAAGTAGGTCACCTGGCTTTTCTATGCCTTCCTTTCCCCAGCTGCAAAACTCAACACAGTGAAGGATCTCTTTCATCATGAGGATAGGGTAATATGAAAGAAAGCCATGTTTTGTTTCATAATTCCAGACCTGTTGCATGAATAATAACAGGCCCCACCTGAGCCCTTTCCTGGTATCTTCCTGTCATATGCTCCCAGAATTGTCAAGAACCTTGTCTGAAGGCCACTCCCTCTGTGCCTAGCCATGCTCGAGATCCCTCTGTATAAATCCCTTGTTTCGTCACAACTATTCTGTGAGGAGACTGAGGTCCTATTGTTGAGGCCCTACACAGAGATTCACCTGTGGTCAAAAATTGGCTGCTGTGGAGTAAGAGTATGGGGTAATCCATCTAAACCGGTGACTGAGCATAGCACTACATGCCTTACCATCCCAACTACAGAGGACCAGGCCTGGTGGAGCATCCCTGTCACAGATAGGAGTACCATGATTCAGCCCAGCCTGAGCATAT
Organism: Dipodomys spectabilis; assembly: GCF_019054845.1. Lineage (NCBI taxonomy): Eukaryota > Metazoa > Chordata > Mammalia > Rodentia > Heteromyidae > Dipodomys > Dipodomys spectabilis. The sequence goes on along the minus strand of NW_024870984.1, from coordinate 6,047,532 downwards.
ATTGCGTCTCTATCTCAGAAATTCCCAAGACAGAAAGGTGGCTCCTCAGAGCTGGGGAGAGGAAACAAGCAGGGGATCATGGTGCCCCTAGATGGGTGTCTGAACCGGGGTAGGGTTGGTGTTGGGGTAGCCATACACCTGTGCTGCTGGGAGAAGCTGTTGGTGGCTGCTCCCGGTGGGGTGAGCAGCAATGGCAGCAGCATTGCAGACACATGGGCCCAGAGCAGAGGACCTGGGGCAGGGACCAGGTGGGGGCCTTAGGCTAGCTGGCAGCAAGCCATAGCCTGAGGTATGAAACCCAGCACTGCGGGGAAGCAGGGGAGCGGGCCAGGGCACAGGCTGGAGTATCAATATCCTACTATACTCAAATTCTCTTGTGCACTCAGCCACCTCTGCCTTCCTCAACTGCTGGTAGTGGTGTCAACCAACAGAATGAATCTCTGTGCTACCTGGCAGCATAGAATATGGGCGTGGCCACCATTCTTGTATCCCATTGTTCAGAAAGAAACATGAAAGAATGGGGGTGTGGCTGCAATTCTGTAATGCAAGCACCATGGGTGGAGTAAAGATGACAACGGCTCCCCCAGCCCTTTTCCCAGAGAACTCTGTCCAATTCAGCTGGGTAAAAGAGGGCGACCTGCTTTAGCAAGATAGCCAGCTGCATAGATTGTTGTATATGTCTGTCTGTTTCCAGTCCCAGACCTTGAACTCAAGATCTGGACAGTCTGTCAGCTCCTTTTGCTCAAGGCTGGCCCTCCACACTAGAGCCACAAGGCTTCTGGCTTTGTTGGCAATGAAGCTGGACAGGGGTCTCAAGGACCTTCTTAACTAGGGTGACCTGCCTCATCATTGGTCTTGCTGATGTTCTTGTACAGACTGGTGAGTTCCCTATCCATGGGTTGAAGTCGTGGGAGCTAGAGCCCACAGTTTGATTCCTAGTCCTGCCACCTCCAAATGGCAGGAGATCCTAAGAAACTTGTTCCTATCCGTATGATTATCAATGGAATGTGATATATTTCATGATTGCATGAGCAGATCTTGAATGATTCTAGCATAAAATTATTCACAATTATATTGTAAGACACTGATCAATTTTAGTTAATACCTTATTAAGCATTTAAACAATCACATACATATAATGGAGGCATAATGAAATTCTTAAGAATTGAGCCGTACATACTATAATGGTTCCATTTTTCTGCCAGGACTGGGATTTGAACTTATGGTCTGGGTAACTCTGTTGCACTGTGTGGGAAAGGGAAGCTGGCTTCCTTGAAGTCAAGAAATTCAAGTCTGATCCTTAGGCCTGAAATAGATCACCACCAATAGAAAACATCCTATCCATGTACAACTTACATATATGATTTTTATTTATATACATAAGTTGACTCCATATTGTGTTAAATACATCTATTTTATTTTTTGTTTTATTCATGTATTGACCGTTTATGTCATTGGCTATTATGGCACATAGAACATTGATTACATTGATTAAATAGGATATAGTTCTACATATGTATTCTACTTCATACCTGACACCGAGGACATTCACAGAAAAGGAAAACATGTGTCACCATCAGCTTCTTACTCCACGATTCATTGTTTGGGAGTGCTGGCATCTGAACTCATGGCCTACAAGGCCAAACTCATGAATGGGTAAGTGTTATCACGCCATCCTGGGGCAAATTGAGCTGACAGGCTGTTTCCAGGATCTGAGTTCGAGCCCAAGGTGTTAACAAAATAAGAACAGATTGACATGCAGATGGCATTACGCTAATAAATATATATTTTTATAGAGTGCCAGATAAATCTATACATTTTTCAGTTATACAGATTACATTCCTACCAATTCCTGGGTATTTATTATGGATCCATATAATTAATGTTACTGTTTTCATCCTTAAAATGTTAATGAAATCAATTAGTGTCCTGAACTTATTGCATTCCTGTAAGTAATTATATTCTTTTAATGCTTCATAAATATTAAATAAAATTAATCAACCTCCTGAAATGATGCTGTCTAATTTTATAGGAGCATCATTCACGATCAACATATTCAACCACGACATTGACACCATTCCATTGTTATTCCTATGGATGGGAACCAGTTTCTTAATATCTCCTGCCATTGGTTGGTGTCAGAATGGGGATTCGAAATCAGGGCCTATGTTGCCGCGTAGCCCTATGGCTTCCCCGATAGTCTGGCAGCCTTCAGCAATACAAGGTGAAGTACCCTTTGCAACAGTGTCATTCAGACCCAGGAGGGTCCTCATGCAAAGTAAGAAAACATAAAAATGACACTTTTTTTCTGTGCATTTTTTTCCAGGCAAGGCCTGGGGGTTTAGGATGGCAGGAGCAGCTATGGGGCCAGGGGGTGCACCCCAGCCTAGGGTTATCAGAGCTGAGGCAGAGTTACCACGACTTGAGTTCAAGCCCTGTGCTGAGAAAAAAAATTAAAAATTAAAAATTAAAAAATTAGCTACTTGGTTTGCAATTCCCGCTATTCATTCTTCCAGGCTTTGGATTTGAACACAGGATCTGGGTAAATCTGCAGCAATGTGGATGAAGGGGAAGATTACCATACTTGAAGTTAAGAAAGTCAGGCCTGTTCACTAGGCCTGAATTCAAACCCCAATCCTGGAAAACATACTATTTATATTCATTGTAAAGATAGGATTTATACTTACGTATAGATGTTCAGTCCATACATGTTTGATGTGGTTGTTCCTTGTATTTTTTGTTTTATTCATTTATTTAACATCAATTGTACTATGATGAAACCCATTCTGTTTATTACATTGATGACATCCTATCACAGAGAATCTAGATTTGTAGAAACGTTCTCCATCATGCCTGACACACAGGATTCTCATTGAAAAGGTAAACAAATTTCACACTCGGCTTCTTACTCCATGATCCACTTGTTGGTAGTGCTGGGGTCTGAACTCAGGGCCTAGCAGAACCAACTGGAGAATAAGTCAAGGTGAACACACCAACCTGTGAGCAACTAAGGAGCTCGGACATTCTCAGGTTCTGACAATGATCCCCAGGGTGGTCCACTATAGTCATAAATTCATTACTTAAACATAGAATCTATATTGACATACATGTGTGGACACTATCTTGTGTTCGGTGCACTTCTTCTCATTTTGTCTCTAATTCTTGGAGGTATTGCATATTTTACTAAGTATGGTGACAGGTATAACTGTTCTAAAATGGATGACAACCTGTTCCCATGTTTATAGGGTTGCCTATACATTCTACATCCTAGTTGAGACCCAGGACATTCACAGCAGAGGAAAATGTGTGCAACAACTGGCTTCTGATAGCATGAATGTTTTGTCAGTGCTTGGATTGGAACTCAGGTCTGGGCAGCTCTGGTACACTGGGTGAGAAGGGGAAGCTCACCATCCTTGAGGAATAGAATTTCAGGCCTGGTCCAAGGCCTGATTGGAAGCCCCAGCACAGCAATCCCACCTTTTTTAAACATAAGATCTTTCTTTACCTACAGGTGTGGTATGCATCTTGCATTCAGTGTATTTATTCTTTTCATTTTGTGTCTTATTCAAGGATGTATTGTATATTTTATTGAGTATGGTGACAGATATAACTGTGCTAATGTGGATGACAACCTATTGCCATGGCTATAGAGTTGTCTATATAGCATTCTCCATCCTCGATTAGACCCAGGACATTCACAGGACAGGAAAACATGTGCAACCATTGGCTTCTTACATCAGAATGAATCTTTTGGCAGTGCTGGAATTTGAACTTAAGGCCTAGCAGACCCAATTGGTGAATGGGTCATGATGAACACACCAGCGTGAGCCACTAAGGAGCTAAGTCATTCCAAGGAACTGAGATCGAGCCCTGATGGGGAGCAATATAGTCATAAATTCATAATTAAACAGAGGATCTATATTTCCAAACATTGGTGGCCTCATCTTGCATTCGGTGTAATCACTCTCTTTATTTTGTGTCTCATGCATTGATGTATTTTGTATTTTCTTGAGTATAGGAAGACAGATATAACTGTGGTGAACTGGATTACAACCTATTCCAATGAGTATAGAGTTGCCTATGCATTCTCCATCCTAGCTGAGACCCAGAACTTGCACAACACATGAAAACAGGTGCAACGACTGACTTCTCACATCAAGTTGAATTTTTGGTAGAGCTGGGATTTGAACTCAGGGCCTAGGAGGCCAAACTGCACAATGGGTCCAGGTGAGCACACCAGCCTGTGAGCCACTAAGGAGCTGGGTCATTCCCAGGAACTGAGATTGAGCCCCAAGGAGGCCAAAATAGTCTACAAATGCATCATTGAAAAATGAGATATATATTCAAATCCGTGTGTGGACTGCATCATGCATTGAGTGTAGTTACTCTCTTTCTTTTGTATGCTATTTATGGATGTATTGTGTATTTTCTTGAGTATATGATGAGAGGTATAACTGGGTTGACATGGGTAATAGCTTATTCCCATGGCCACAGGGTGGCCCATGAATTCTCCATCCTAGCTGAGGCCCACGACTTGCACAGGAAAGGAAAACAAGTCAATGATTGGCTTCTGACATCAAGATGAATCTTTTGGCAAGGCTGGGATCTGAACTCGGGGCCTAGCCGTCCCAATTGGAAATTTGGTCCACATGAGCACACCAGCCTGTGAGCCACGAAGGAGCTAGGTCATTCCCAGGACCTGAGATTGAAACCCCCCCCCCGGAGGGGGGAAGAGTGGGGGGCACAATAGTCATCCATTCATAAGCTGAAGTAGTATGCAAATAAGTACATATTTGTATAGGGTAGGAGAGACGGTGTCCTGTGATGGAATCCAATCTCATGGAACTACCGATTCTTGGATCTTTCCTGATGCCTCCATTTCATGAATGTGATGATTATTGTCAGCTTCATCAACTCTTCTTTACAATTAATCGATACTCCATGAGTCTTGCCTATCATTTCCTACTCGCATCATGTACGAACTACTCAATCAAGGATGAGATCGATAGCATAACATGACTCTTCCTAGGTCCAGAACTGAGTAGCTCATGATCTCCCGCCATTCCCTCCTCGTAGTGGGGGCTGAATTCAAGATTCAGGCCTGGAAAAGATACACCTTATATACATTTTAAAAGTAGGATTTATACTTCCATATAGATGTTCAGTCCAAATTGTGTTTGGCATGGTTATTCATTTTATTTCTTGTTTTATTCATTTATTTACCATTTATTTTATTGACTCTGATGACACCTATACCATTTATTAAATTGTTTACATCCTATCATATAGCATCTAGATTTTAGATGTGTTCTCCATCATGCCTGGCAATGCTAGGGTCAGAAATCAGGGCCTAGCAGACCCAATTCATGAATGGGTGAGTTTGAGCATGGCAGCTTCTTGTCAATGAAGATGTGAGGGGGTTCCCACATGCTGAGATTGACCCCCATGTTTGGCCAAAACAGCGATACATGGATAGGCAGACGGTGGTATACAAATAAATATATATTAGTAAAGAGTGACAGAGCCATCTATCTATGATTGAATGACAACAAATACATTCCTATCAACTCTTAGGTATATATTATACTGCCAGTGAATGAATATTATTCGTTTCATGCTTAAAAAACTATTAATTAAGATCAATCAGCATTCTAGGATTATTGCATCCAATTTTAGACTAGACCAAGGCATGAGCTACTCTTTCAACCAGTATTCCTATGCATAAGAATGAGTCTCTTGTGATTTTCTGTCATTGGTGTCAGGACTGAGATTTGAAGCTAGGGTCTGTGTTGACAGGTTGGCCATGGCTTCCCTGAGAGCCCACCAGCCAACAGTAATGGCAGGTCAGGTCCACTTTACAGCAGTGTCATTCAGACCCAGGATGGTCACTGTGTAAAGAAAAAAAATCATAAAACCCAGGCCTCTGCAGCTCGCCACTTTTTGTGTTTTCCAGCTTTTTCTTTTCTTCCTGACAGCCCCCTGGGCCTAGGATCTCAGGATCGGCTATGGGTCCAGAGACTGAATCCCAGCCTAGGGAGATCCAAGCGGAGACAGTTTCCACGACCTGATTTCAAGCCCCATGGTTGGCCAAAAAATAAATAAATGAAGAAAGAAAGAAAGAAAGAAAGAAAGAAAGAAAGAAAGAAAGAAAGAAAGAAAGAAAGAAAGAAAGAAAGAAAGAAAGAAAGAAAGAAAGAAAGAAAGAAAGAAAGAAAGAAAGGGAAGAAAGAAAGGGAAGGAAGTAAGGGAAGGAAGAAAGGGAAGAAAGAAAGGGAAGAAAGAAAGAAAGAAAGAAAGAAAGAAAGAAAGAAAGAAAGAAAGAAAGAAAGAAAGAAAGAAAGAAAGAAAGAAAGAAAGAAAGAAAGAAAGAAAGAAAGAAAGAAAGAAAGAATTCAACAAAATTTAAAAAAATAAAGTTCCTTGCTTTGGAATTTCTGCCAGTTTTCTTTCCTCGCCTGGGATTTGAACTCGGGTTCTTGGTAAATCTGTAGCAATGTGAAGGAAGAGTTGCCACTACTTGAGTTCAAACCCCATGCCAACCAAAATTGAAAAATTAAGTCACTGACCTAGGCAGGCGGAGATAGTTGTCAAGATGGGAGGGAAGAGATGGTAAGGGGAATACAAAGGAGGAGGCAACAATGCTCAATAGGAAATGTACTTATTACCTTGCTCATGTAACTGTGACCCCTCTGTACAACATTTTTACAATAAAAAACATACCAAAAAAAGAAACATATTAGTTTTCAGAAAAGCACTTTGGGGGTAAGGGAAGGAAATCTGAATAGCTGTACAAAATTCTACGCTGCCTATTTTTTTTTTTTTTTTGGTCCAGTTGTGGGGCCTGAATCTAGGCCTGAGCACTGTCCCTCAGTTCTTCAGCTCAAGGCTAGTGCCCTACCACTTGAGCCACAGCGCCACTTCTGGTTTTTTTCTTTTTGCTTATGTGGTGCTGAGGAATCGAACCCAGGGCCTCAGGCATGCAAGGCAAGCGCTCTACCACTGAGCCAACTTCCTACTCTGCCTATTTTTAATGTTCAGTATGGAACTGAATAAACATAACTGCTTCCATTAAAAAAATTAAGTCACTTTCATGGAACTGGGGCCAGTATTTCTGCAATTGCTAGGATTTGAGCTCACCATCCAGGTAAATCTTTTGCAACACGGGTGAAGGCGAAGCCCACTGTCCTTGAGGAAAATAATTCAGGCTAGATTTCCCAGGGCCTGAATGAAGGCCCTGCAATGGAAAAAAAATATTTCTATACATGTGTACTGAATGTATGATATATACTTACATATGTATGTTAATTTCATATTATGATTTTTATTATTGATTCTGTATCTTATTTTTATTTGATTCATTTATTTATTGATTATTGTATTTAATATTATTATACACATAATATATATTGTATTTGGCACATCTATTATAAAATTATACACAATAACTTAGGACATTGACTAATTTTCCTTAATATTTTATTAAGTGTTGAAACATAATACATAATTAAATGGAGCCATTTGTCACAGTTTTCATATGTTTAGAGTCTCTCCCAAGTATGAGCTTTTTCTTTTTTTTTCTTTTTTCTTTTTTTTCTTTTTCTTTTTATTGTGAAAATACTGTAGAGAGGGGTTACAATTACATGGGCAAGATAATGAGTATATATCTTATCAAGCATTATAGCCTCCTCCTTCGTTTCCCCTTCCCATCCCTTCCAGTCCTCCCTGAGCTTTTTCTTATCTTTGGACATCTTCCTATAGAGATTCCTTTAGATGATTTATACTCACAAGCCTTTTCCTGAGGATAGGCAAATTGAGGGATAAAATTTTAAGGGTGGAGCTAGAAATGTGGCTTAGTGGTAAAGAGCTCGCTCCCTCAGCATGCATGAATGCCAGGATTTGAATCCTCAGTGACACATACTCAGGAAAAGCCAGAAGCTGTAGAGTGGCTCAAGTGGCTAACCTTGAGAAAAAAAAGCACAGAGATAGTACCAAGGCCCTAAGATCAAGCCCCAGGACTGACAAAAACAATAGGCCAGATGCCAGTGCTCACACCTGGAACGCTAGCTTCTCAGGAGGCTGAGAGCTGAAGACTACAGTTCAAAGACAGCCTAGGCAAGGAAAGCTCCAGTGAACCACCAAAAGACCCCACCTGGCGCTGTGGCTCTAGTGGTAGAGTGTTCACCTTGAATTGAAGGGCTCAGGGAGAGTGCCAAGGTTTGAGTTCAAGACACACAACTGGAAAAAAAAATGAGGGTTAATCAAAGTACTTTCTTATTTGCTAATTAGGAGAACATTCTCTGGAAAATGAACACTGATGTACACCAGAATTGGAGTCAGAGCTCTAGGTTCAAATGTAGCAGATTTATATTCCCAGCCTCTTAGGCTCTAGCATTGAACCTTGTGTCATACATGGTTCTTAAAGGTCCATTGTTGAAAGGCTTAATATGCTTCCCGAGCTTTATGTGATAAGCAGTTGACTTTATTGTCAATGTCATTACATTTCTGAACCTAGCAGAGCACCAGTAGCTCATGCCCAACACCCTAGATCATGAGGCTGAGGTCTCAGGATCACAGGGTGAAGCCAGCCAGGGCAGAAAGGTCTATGACACTCTGACTTCCACTTCTGAAAGGTCAGATGTTCAAGAGCTTCCTGTGTTTCCCTTGGTGATGAGAAGTTAATTGCACTCTAATGTTCTTAGAGTTCTCGAGCTATAGAAGCAGGAAAGAAACATTATTGAACCATCCTGGGTTCAAATGAAGTTCTCAGTATCCAAGCCCTAGCAGTGTTTGCAGAAAAACTCCTGTGTAACACTGTAATTGAAGGACAGAAAATGGTTGCAAAAGCCAGGCTAGGTGCAGAGACCTAGGCCTGCAGGATTAGGAAGCAGAATGTACACACTCAACTGGGAAGTCAGCTGCAAAAGCCAGCAATGGGGGGAACCCTGAAACATTTGTTAGAGTTACAACAGGGTCAGGCTTTTCTCACCCTCTTCAAACAATGACTAATTAACCTTCCTCTCTCAGGTGAAGGGAACCTCAGGCTATCTTTAGGGTAACAATAAAGAGCCAGTTTAGTGGGGGAGAAAGGAGGAACAGAGAAGAAAAACCCTGCTCTCTGGTCTTAAGGAGTGGGGTTTTGACTCTCCATCTGTCAGATTTAAAGACCATTCTTCTACCTCCACCAGTCCATTCTCCCTCCTTCATTCTGAACATCATTAATGCAAATTCCCAGTCCAAGGAGAAGCAGGGTCCTTTCTCTTCTGTCTCCAAGCAACTGAGTTAAAACCTGGCTCTGCCCTCTTGGCTCTGGGGCATTTGGCTACCTAAGAAGTGGGAAAGAGACAGTCTTCCTGCTCTGTGGTTGTGTGAAGGCGAAGTTGGTGACCGGAACACTGCAGAAGGCATCATGATTGGGAATTGTTCCCTTCATTCCTCCTGACATTCAAGACCAGGTTAATATATCATGTTTATTTCTATCTATTTATCTATCTATTTTTCTTTCTATTTATCTATCTTTTTTCTATCTATCTATTTTCTATGTATTATGTATGTATGTATGTATGTATGTATGTATGTATGTATGTATGTGTCTATCTATCTATCTTTCTCTCTCTCTCTCTCTCTCTCTCTCTCTATCTATCTACCTACCTACCTACCTAGTTAGCTAGCTACCTACCTACGTAGGTTTCTGTTTGCCAGGTCTAGCCACAGCACCAATTCTGGCTTTTTCTGTGTATGTGATACTGAGTAATCATACCCAGTGGTTCTTGCATGCTTGGCAAGCACTCTTTCAGTAATCCAAGTCCGCAGCCCCATCTTTTTCTTCATGGTAGATTTTACATAAGTATACTACCATTTTACATCCCCAAATTTAATTTTCTGAATACTAGTTATTTCTAAAAAACCTTTTCTTCTGTTCCCCTGCCTGATTTGTGTCTGTTCCTGCATGGGCCTCATAATAAAATGTAAATAAAAACTGCTGAGAGCTTAAGTGTGCATCATATAAGGACACAGGCCTGGAACCCTGGAAGAGAAAAGCCATGGGCCTGAAATGAAGAGAATGGTGTAGTATGTGCAATGAGCATATCTGAAAAATGAACCAGTAAATAAAAGGAGAAGCATTGCATATGGTCTGTTTGCACTCAGGGAGGTACTATACACACATAAGTAGTTAGTGCACTGATACATAATCCTGGCCTTCTCTTTTTGAAAAGAGAAGCCATACCAGTGCTTAAACACAGGGCCCAATGCATTCCTCAGCTGTTTCGTACAAGGCTGAGGCTTTACAGCTCCACTTCCAGCCATCTGGTTGTTAATTGGATATAAGTGCCTCCCAGGCTTTCTTGCCTGGTCTGGCCTGTGTCTCCTGCTCGGCTTTCTCTCTCAAAGCTGTAGCTTTACCCTCTGGGATACTGTTCCACTTCTGGTTTTCTGGTGGTTTATTGGTGATAAGAATCTCAGACTTTCTTGCTCGGGCTGACTTTGAATTGTGATCTCCCCAGGAGACTGCAAGCAGCTTTCTCAGGGATACACTGAGAAACCCCTCCACACAAAACCTTAGTCTAAAACTCGGGATGTACTAGGGAAAAACAGAAACATGCAGATGCTTCTAATGTGTTCTAGATAATTAATACTGGAGACACACAACATTCATAATTATTAGATCATTTTATAGAAAAAAGGAGCAATGCAGACAGTATGAGGATTGCTCCAGCTTTCGGTTCTCTCATCCTTAGACAGTAAATTCACTGCAGCTCAATGTTAAGTGCCAGAACTGGCATGTAATGTGGACATTAGCTGCCAAATCCTGTGATACTCATTTCTCACTTTTGGCTTCAAACCTGTGACCAGAAGAGAAGGTGAGGAGAGAAAATCCTTCTCAGAGAAAGCAGCTATAAAGGACATTGGAATTGCTTACTTATAAATTCAAACCACTGGAAGGACCCTGTTAAGAAGTCAGATTGTACAGATTAAAAAATGAAGAAGAAAAGAAAGGCAACAGCCAGTGGAGGCTGACTATAATCCCAGCTCCTCAGGAAGCTGAGATGTATAGAATCTGAGTTTAAATCCAGCCAGCATAGGAAAATCCATGACACTGTTATTTCTAAGACATCACAGAAAAACCCAGAAGTGGGGCTGTGATTCAAGGTTAATGCAATACCCTTGAGCAAAAGGAGCTCAGGGATAATGCCTAGGTTCATAGTTCAACCCCAGGTCCTGCTCCCTCAAAAAGAACCTGTACCTCCATGTCTCTGTGTATATGGACATATTCCTACAGGTGAATCTCCAGAGTAGCTATTATGAATTACACCAATCTAGAAAATTTGTTTTCAATTCAATGATTTCATAACACAGAGAGTGCTTTCATGACAGTGCATGTTCTGGGGCTCACCTCACTGTTCCCAGTGTAGCCTGAGGGTTTCTCTGCATCCCAGGCCTGCTGGAAGAAGTCTCTCTCATTGTTTCTCTGCATCCCAGGCCACTGGAAGATGTCTCTCTCATTATCTGGATATGCAGACAAATGGCCTCAGTCCTGTTCAGCTGTTTAACAAACAATTCCATCTGTGTCAGTTAGTCTTGATGAGTATGGGCAGGCTTTGAAGGCCAGGAGAAAAAGGCCTCTTTGTATCCCAAGCGATCTCTCTCCCCAGTGCCCTGTTTTGACAGGAAGCCTTCATTTGTGCCACTTCCCATGGCAGGCCAAGTCCTGTGCACTCATCCTGCCTTTGTGAGACTATATTCCGGTGTTCAGATACAGTGCTCAATATAATTCAGGAGACCTTCTGGCAGACAACTAGGGCACTGAACCTAATGAAATATTTCATTGTTGGAGATGATGGGCCTATGATGCCTCTCCTAGGTTTCTTGAAGCTTAGGAAGTCCAAGAACATGTCAGATATCTCAAAGCTTCCTGTCATCTAGGGCTGGTGAAGCTCATCAGATATTGAAACTTTTGACCTCTCCTAGTTAGGCCCTGGGTGGCTAGGTTTGGGGGTTGAGCACAGGGCCTGGGTGCTCCCATGAGCTCAGTGCAGAAGCCCAAGGCTTTACCATTTTGTGTCACAACTTCACTTCTGGTCTGTGTGTGTGTGTGTTCGTGTGTGTGTGTGTGTGTGTGTGTGTGTGTGTGTGTGTGTGTCTATGTGTCTGTGTGTCTGTGTGAGTGCGCATACACCAGTCCTGGAGCTGGAACTCAGCACTGTACCTAATTTCTCTTGTACAAGGATAGCCCTCTCCCGATTGAGCCACGGAGCCACTGCAGCCTTTTTCCAGTGTTGTGGTACTGAGAAATAAAGTTCAGGGTTTCATAGTTGCAAAGCACTCCACCCCTAAGGCACATTCCCATCCCTTTACTTCAGGTTTGTTAGTTTGTTTCTGTCTTTTTTGTTGTTGTTGGTTGTAGGAGTTGAAGTCTGGGCCTGGGTGCAGTCCCTGAGCTCTTCAGCTCAAGTCTTGTGCCCTACCACTTGAGCCAAAGCACCACTTCATGTTTTCTGGTGGTCCATTTGGGCTAAGTGTCTTAAAGACTTTCCTCCCCAGGCTAGCTTTGAACCATGATACTCAGATCTCATCCTCCTGAGAAGCTAGTATGACAGGTATGAGCGACAAGCACCCAGCTTCAACTTCAGGTTTCTTAGTGGTGAATTGGAGATAGTAATCTCATGGGACCTTTTGTTTCTGGGATAGTTTGAAACCCAGATCCTCAGATCTCAGCTTCTTGAGAAGGCGGGGTGACAGTCCTCAGCTATCTACCCCTAGGTGGCACTCTCCTGCAAGGGGGTCCTTGGCTCCACGGGGTGGAGTGCTAGCCATGTACCCAAGAGGTAAGGGTCAGTGGCTAGGCCCCAAGTTCAAGGTTCATGACTGTGAAAAAAAAAAGAAAGAAAAAAAAAAAAACAATTGTCTGCAGGAGACAACTCACTAGTCTTCAGTAATACATAATTTTGTCCCTGACATGGGGACGTATCTGAGCCTCAATATTCTTGTCTGCATAATCATCTCAGTTGTGGAGCTCTTACAAGGACCTGATGAAAGAATGCACCTGTGAAGGACACAGCACATGGCACTCTTTGCATGACTCAACACACAGCATCCTGTGAAAGACCCAGCACACAGCACCCAATGCAGGACTCAGCACACTGCACCCTGTGAAGGACTCAGTACATAGCATCATGTGCAGGACTTAGTACAGAGCACCTTATGAAGGACTCAGCACATAGCTCTATTCCACAAGCTGTTATTTGAATTAGGGTGCTTTCATCACTATCACCATTCTTTGAGGAACATTTCACAAACCACACAAGTTCACATCTAATGGTTTATGGTGGTGGTTTTTTTTTGGGGGGGGGGTTAGGCATATGGCTTGAACTCAAAACATGGAGAGTATACTCTAGTAACATTTGCTCAAGGCTAGAGCTCTAACACTTGGAGCCACATTTTAAAGAGTCTCACAGAATTCCTGCCAGGACTGGGTTTTAAAGCCCCTGCTCAGCTAGGATGATCTGGGTAAGCCAGTTGTGTCTGGTTCCATGGAGCTAGGTTGCAGTTTTTACATCTGGCTAAGTCAGGTTAGGTGGCAGCTGTCAGCACCAGACTCCTAGCTTGCTCTGTGATGAGGTATTTGAAGTTCTGTCTTTGTATAGTTGCAGTTAGAACAATCTACCTTTTTGTGGAAGCAGTCCTATGGCTTGAGTAAGGGCTTAGACACTGTACCTAAGCATTTGTACTCCAGGCTAGCACTCAATTGATTGAAAGACCTCAGAACTTCCAGGTATTCTGTTCATGTGGCACTGAGGGATCGAACCAAGGTCTTGGTGCTTGCTAGGTGAACACTCAACAACTGAAACCAGGAGTGAACAAGGTATACTTAGAGATTGCTGTATATAAATATTATATACACAGAGAGATGTCTGTATATTATTTAATTATAGATAATATTACTAACAATTTTTAGGTATTAAATTATGTCTCCATTTAATGATATGTTCCATTTGAACAATTAATAAATCATTAATCAATAATTACTCAATATCCTGTTGTTGTTTATCATATATGTACATACATCCATACATAAAATTACATATTTTATAGAATGAGATGGATGTCTATATATAGTTAAATTATGCATCATGTGTTACTTTCAATTATTAGGTATTTAATTATATCTCCATGTAATTTTTATTCTGTTAATGCTTAATAAAATATTAATTAAACTTAATGCACCTCCAATAATTGTTGCATCTAATTTTATCCCAGAATGATTCACTACTAATTCAATCTGTTTTTCATTCATTTTAGTGACAATTATTCCACCTATGACATTTCTTACCTTTATGACATCCTATTACATAGTATATAGATTTGCACCCGAATTATACATCCTATCTGAGCACTTTCAAAGAAAAGGAAAACATGGGTCCCGCTCAGCTTCTTACTCCAAGATTATATTTTTGGCATTGCTAGGATCTTGACTCAGAGCATAGAAGGCTCAGTTCATGAATGGGTGGCTGTCAGCACGGCAGCCTCTAGCCAATTCATCTGCCAGGCAGTTGCCAGGCCCTGAGATTGAGCCCTGTATGTTGACTCAATATTCCACTTATTGTAGTTATTCATTTAATTTTTTGTTTTATTCATTTTGTTACCATTTATTTTATTGACTTATTGCACATGGAATATTTACTACATTTATTACATAGGATATAGATTTGCCTATGTATGAAACTTCATACTTGACACCCAGGACGTTCACAGAAAAGGAAAACATGTGTTACCCTGGGCTTCTTACTCCCCGCTTCAATTTTTGTGAGTGCTGGCATCTGAACTCACAGCCTACAAAGGCCCAATTTATGAATGGATGAGTGTCAGCTCGGCCAGCATGGGGCAGATGGAGCTGACAAGCAGTTCCCAGCACTGAGATCAAGCCCCAGGGGTTGACAAAATAAGAACAGATTGACATGCAGATGGTAGTACACAAAGCAGTATGGAGGTTCCTCAAAAGACTTCACATAAAACTCCCCTATGACCCAGCAATCCTACTTTCGGGCATTTACCCAAATGATCACAAACAAGACCATACTGAATCTACCAGCACAACTATGTTTATTGCATCATTATTTACCATAACTAAGATATGGAACCAACCTAGATGCCCCTCAGTAGATGAATGGATCAAGAAAATGTGGTATATATACACAATGAAATTCTATGCCTCCATCAGAAAGAATGACATTGCTCCATTACAAACAATTTTCAGCCATCATACAAATCCAGAATGGTTACGTTGCAAAGAAAGTAAATGTAAAACCGGAGCCATCTGCAAGTTGCCGGATTTTTATCTGTCTTTTCATTTTTTTTTTCCTGTCAGTCTTTGGGGCCCAGGAACTCAGGTTCAGCTGTGGGTACAGTGGCTGCACCCCAGCCTAGACTGATAAAAGCGGAGGCAGAGTTGCTACTACCTGAATTCAAAACCTGTGCTTGACAAAACAAAAATAAATAAATAAATATATATATTTAAAATATTTAAAAAATTATGAGGCTCCTTGGCTTGGAATTCACGCCATTTTCTGCCAGGCCTGGGATCTGAACTCACGGTCTGGGTAAATCTGCAGCATTGTGGGGGAACGGGAAGCTCACCGTGCTGGAGGACAAGAAAGTCAAGCCTGTTCTCAGGGCCTGAATTCAAGTCCTAGCACTCGAAAAAAAATAATATTTGTATACATTTTAAATACATGATTTATGTTTACATGCATGTTTACTGCATATTGTGGTTAGTGTAGTTATTCATTTTATTTTGTGATTTATTTATTTTAATCTATTTAATGAGTATGATTACACATATAACATTTTTTACATCCTATTACATAGGACATAGATTTGTCAATGTATTATACATCATTCCTGAAACCCAGGACTTTCACCGATAAGGAAAACAAGTGAGACAATTGGCTTCTGCCACCAGGATTAAGTTTTTGGCAGTTCTGTAATTTGAACTCCAGGCCTAGAAGGCCCACTTCACGAATGGGTTAATGTTAGCACAACAGTCTGATGCAAGTGAAGTTGGTGAGCAAATTTCAGGACCTGAGATCAAGGCCTAGGAATGGCCAATACATAAACAGATAGATGTGTAGATTGCTGTGTGTGTGTATTTACATATGTATATTCATCTATAAATAAAAGTATATATAGAGAGACAGACATTTATGTAGATTCTAGTGTATAACTCTATATAAAGTGATGTCTGTCTATATCTTATTTTTATATATTCTATTACTACCAATTATTAGTTCTAAAACTATGCCTCCATTAATTACTCATGGTAGAAGACTTAATAAGGTACTAATTCAATTAATCAATGACTTATATTTATTGCATACAATCTTATAATAGACTAGCTAATTAGTAATTAAATTAGTATATGTCAAACATTCTATTAGTGTTCCTATAGATAGGAACGAGTCTCCTAGGATCTTCAGCTGTGTGTAGGTGGCAGTCCCAGGATCATGGAACTCAGGGCCTAGGTGTCTCTGTTGGGCTCAGGCTTCACTGACAGCCCAGAAGCCTTTGGCCATGCAAGGTGACATACAATTTTCCAGCCGAGTCAATGAGACCCAGGATGGTCACAGTGCCAAGGAAAAAGAGGTAAAATGGTTGTGTAAAACTTCTTGGATTTTTCTTCCTCCGTTTCTTTTTTTTTTTTTTTTTTTTGGTTTGATGTATTTTTGCCAGTGCTGTGAGTTGAACTCGGGTCCTAGGATCCCCGGATCATCTCTGGGTATAAATGCTGTACCCCAGCCTAGGGTAATCATGGTTTAAGACAATAAAGTGCTTCCTTCAGCAAAAGGAGCTCAGGGACAATGTCTAGGCTCACAGTTCAAGCCTCAAAAAAAAAGCCATTACAAAAAGCCATTAAAAAGCCACAAAAAAGAGCCATTAACTCCATGTGTCTGTGTGTGTATGCATGTATTTCTATCAGTGAACATCCAAGGTCGCTATGAAGAAAGGCACACAGCTAGGAAATTTGCTTTGAATAGAATGATTTCATAGCACAGATGGTGTTTTCAAGACAGTGCATATTTCGGGGCTCCCCTCACTGTTCCCAGGGTATCCTGAGGGTTTCTACGCACCCCAGGCTGCTGGAGGAAGTCTGGCTCACTGTTGGAACAGGCAGACAAAAAGTTTCACTCCTGTACAGCTGTGTAACAAACAATTTATCGGGGGCAATTAGTGAGGATGAGTGTGGATGGGCTCTGAAGGCCAGGAGAAAAAGGCCTCTTTGTACCCCAAGCTAACTCTCTCCCCAGTGCTCTGTTTTGACAGGAAGCCTTCCATTGTGCCACCTCCTGTGGCAGGCCAAGTTCCCTGCACTTGTCCTGTCTTTGTGAGACTATGTTCCAATGTTGAAACAAACTGCTTCAATTAATTCGAGTCCTTCTGGTAGACAACTAGGGAGCTGAACCTAATGAAAAGATTCCTAATTGGCAATGGTGGTGCCTCCCTAAGATTCTGGAAGTTTGCTAAATCTAAGCACTTGTGCAAAATCACAATGCTTCCTGTCATCCAGATCTGGTGAAGCTTATAAGGTTTTGAAACCTTTGTCCTCTCCTAGTCAGGCCTTGGGTGGCTAGGTTTTGGGGTTGAACACAGGGCCAGGGTGATGACCATGAGCTCAGAGCAGAAACCAGGTGCTTTACCATTTTGTGTCACAACTTTACTTCTGCTCTGTGTTTGTGTGTGTGTGTGTATACCCTAGTCCTGGAGCTTGAACTCAGGACATGAACATTGTACCTGTTTCACCTGTTCAAGTATACCACTTGAGCTTGAGCCAGAGAGCCACTTCAGACATTTTTTCTAGGGATGTGGTACTTAGGATTCAAACCCAGGGTTTCATACATGCAAAGCACTCTACCCGTAACACAAGTTCCCAGCACTCCAATTCAGGTTTCCTTCTTTCTTGTAAGTTGGAGGAGTTCAAGTCTGGGCCTCGGTGCTGTCTCTGAGCTCTTCAGCTCAAGTCTAGCACTCTACCACTTGAGCTACAGTGCCCCTTCAGGCTTTCTGGTGGTTCATTGGAGATAAGCATCTCAAGGAATCTCCTGCCCAGGCTGGATTTGCACCATGATCCTCATGTCTCAGCCTCCTGATTAGCTAGGATGACAGGCACGAGCCACCGATGCCCAGCTTCCTCTTCAAGTTTCTAAGTGGTGAATATATGATAATAGTATCATGGGAAATTTTGTCAAGTTAGATGGCAGCTGTCAGCACCAGACTCCCAACTTGCTCTGTGATGAGCTTTTTGTAGTCCCATACTTGTGATGAGGTATTTGTAGTACTATACTTACATTGTTGCAGTCAGAACATTCTATCTTTTTTTTTTTTTGGTGCCAGTCCTGGCTCTTGAGTAAGGGTCTAGACACAGTCCCTAAGTTTTTATGCTCAAAGCTAGTGCTTGACTGCTTGGGTGACAGCATGACTTCTGGATTTTTTTGTGTACACAGTAGTGAGGAATCGAATGCAGGGCTTTGTACTTACTAGGCGAACATTCTATCATTAAGCCCCAGGAGTGACAATTGTATGAACAGATAAATGTATAGATTGGTAGATAGACAAATAGATGTATATGTATAAAACAAGAGAGAGATGTCTGTATATTATGAAATTGCATATACAATATTAATACCGATTATTGGCAATTAAATTATTCCTTCCATTTTTAAGTACTATGATTGAATACATAATAAAGTATTAATTGAAATCTAGTCAATATTGTATAATTGTGTATAATTTTATAATATCGTATATTAACTACTAATTTAATTGTTAATTTTATAACATTCCATTCATATGGATATATATGGGAATAGGTTTCTGAGAATCTCCATTCATTAGTGGCAGTCCTGGGATTCGACCTCCAGGCCTAAGTTGCTGGTTTTGGCTATGGCTTCCCTAATACCCCACCAAACATCAGCAATGCAAGATAATGTATGCTTTCTGGGCCTTGTCATTTAGACCCAGGATGGTCACAATACAAAGGGAAAAAAAAAGGAAAACTACCTCCTTGAACTTCTCAGTTTTAGGCTTCTCCTTTACAGTTTTTTATTTCTTTTTCCACCCCGAGATTTGAACTCGGGTCCTAGGATGCCACCACCAACTGTGGCAGAGATGCTAAGACCTGAGTTCAAGCCCCGTGCTTAGGCAAAATAATCATCATCATCATCATCATCATAATAGTAATAATAATAGTAATAAGGCCCTGGTTTGGAATTTGGACCATTTTTCTAGTAGGCCTGGGATTTGCACTCAGGGTCTGGGTGCAGAGGAAAGGCTCAGCATCCTTGAAGACAAGAAATTCAGACCAGTTCCCAGGGCCTGAATTGAAGCACCAGCACTGGAAAAAGTAATATTAATATATGAGATCTATTTACATACATGGGTTATTACATCTGACATTTATTACCCTTATTTATTTAGTATTTAGTATATACACATGTAACATTTCTTTTATTACATCATATCACATAGGATATATTTGCATATGGATTATACATCATACTGAGACCAAGGACTTTCACAGAGAAGGAAAATAATGTGTCAAAATTGGCTTCTTACTCCACGAATAAATTTTTGGCCATGCTGGGATTTCATCTCACAGCCTACAATGCCCAATCCATAAATAGTGCTACAGTCTTAGCAGACCAGCCTCCTGAAAACTGAGCGGCCAGGAAGTTCTGAGAACCTGTTATCAAGCCAAAGTAGTGCCCCCCATATATATATATATGTATATATACGCATATATATATATACATATATATGTATGTATACGTTGATAAATATGTAGATTGAAGTAGATAGAGAGATAGACATAAACATATATACAAATATATACATATACAGAGAGTGGGACTGTGAGGATATTAAA
Source organism: Dipodomys spectabilis (assembly GCF_019054845.1). Taxonomy (NCBI): domain Eukaryota; kingdom Metazoa; phylum Chordata; class Mammalia; order Rodentia; family Heteromyidae; genus Dipodomys; species Dipodomys spectabilis. The sequence continues at coordinate 6,027,617 of NW_024870984.1, read as the reverse complement.
TTATATATGTTATTACCAATTATTAGTTAATCAATTTTGCCTCCATTTAATGAAGTATCCGGGTTGAATACCTATAAAAGTATTAATTAAAAATTAATCAATATCCTTAATTATACCTTGGTGCTAGAATGGAAAACATAAACCCAATAATTTTTGTGTGGCATTCTAAAATAGGGGCATGAATCCACTGCACATTTATTGTTACATTAATAACTCTCCATAAGCATTCACATGAACAGGAATAAGTTTGTCAGGCTCTCCTTCCTTTTGTGGGTGGCAGTCCTAGCATTCAAACTCCAGGCCTGGGTCGTTTAATTATAATGCAAACTATTGGAAAGACACCGCGAAGACTTCAGATTGTTACCACTAAAAAAAGAAAAAAGAAGAAGAAAAGTAAGCAAGGTGCCAATGGCTCTTGCCTGTAATCCTAGCTCCTCAGGAGGCCAAGATGTAGAGAATGCCAATTTGAATTCAGCCAGGATGGGAAAGTCCATGACATTCTTCTTTCTAAGAGATCACAGGGGGAAAAAAAAAAACATTCATGGGGCTGTGGCTCAAGGGCAGAACACTACTCTCGAGCAAAAGGTGCTCAGGGACAGAGCCTAGGCTCATAGTACAACCCTGGACCTGCCAAAAGTAAAAAATGAGGCAATAACTCCATGTATCTGGGTATGGACAATGGGCATTCAGCAGGTTGCCCATGCCCAGCCCCCCAACCTGGGCAAGCTGGGACAAGCCCTCAGAGAGTACAAAGTCTGAGCAGGCAACATGAACAAAGAATCCTTCTCTGCCATTTAAGAACTGAAGCTTTATGTTCTGGCCGAGGTGTCCCATCGGGACACCATGCAGCCAGCCACTGCCTCCAGGGAAAGCACAGTTCCTAGGCTGTAGGAGTTGTCAAAAGTTTTGGCTCCATATTCTCTATCCTTCTGTAGGATGACAGGCTAGACTTCTGGGGCCTGTGGCTATCACTCATTTATCATTCCTCATTGCTGAGTCACAAGCTGGTCCCAAATCATGGCAAAGATATGAAATAGAGATTTCTACACCAAAGGGGGTAAGCCAATAAACCCCACCCTCATAACTCCCGTTAGAAGGGAGCCTTGGGCTGAGATTGTGGCTTAGTGCTAGAGTGCTTACCTAGCCCGCATGCACAAACCCTGGGTTTGATTGCTCAGTACCACAGAAACAGAAAAAGCCAAAAGTGGTACTGTGGCTTAAGTGATAGAAAGATAGCCATGAACAAATGAAGCTCAGGGGTATGCCGAGACCCTGAGGTCAATCCCCAAGACTGTCAAAGAGAAAAAATTCATCCTGGTGTGACATTTTGCTCTGGGACTCAGAGGAGGGCTGAAGTTATAGATAAGATGTAGAGTAGAGGACAGGTGCTGGTGGCTCACCCCTGTAATCTTAGCTACTCAGGAGGCTGAGATCTGATGATACAAATTGCAAGCAATAAAGTCTATATGAGACACTTTTCTCTAATCAAACACCCAAAAAGCCAGACTTAAAGCTGTGGTTCAAGTAGTAGAGTGCTATCCTTGAGCACAAAAGCTCAGGGATATGATAGCATCCAGGCCATGAATTCAAATCCCAGGACTGGCACACACACGCACACACACACACACACACACACACACACACACACACACACACACACACACCCCAAGATAGAGCATTTGCCAGTCAGCCTGCACAAGTTCCATCTCTAGAAACTCAATATAAAAAAAAAAAGAGGGAGAAGGGAAGGAAAGACTTGCTCCACGAGGTGATATAACCAATGCCAAAATTCCACAGGAGTTCCAAGATGTGGATTCAGGACAGAGGGCCTCAGACAGAAGGTACAGCATGGGCAAAGGTCCTGAGGTGTGCTTTAGAGCAGATGGTATGGGTGGAATGAAGGTTCTGTGGCTTCAGACAAGTCTGGTAGGACATTCAAGGCTGGGTCAAGGTTTATATGTGAGTCACAGGTAGGGCAGAGGCTGGAGTCCCAGAATGGGGCCCAGGAGAAAGATTAGATGGCTTTTTACCAGAGACCCCAGCCATTTCCTGTGGATGGAAGCTTATTTTTCAGAGCTCCTGACCCTCAGACCTCCTTTGCATGGAGGAGTAAGGGCAAACTCAGGGAAGAACACTTGCTTAAGAAAAGCTTCTAGCCCAATGCCACCAGTGGCTCAACCCCTGTAAATCCTAGCTACTCAGGAGACTGAGATAGAGATCGTGGGTCAAGCCAGCTCAGGGGAGGAAAGCAAGTGAGACTCTTCTTGCCGATGAACTACCAAAAGCCAGAAATGGAGCTTTGGCTCAAGTGGCAGAGTGCTAACCTTGAGGGAAAAAAATTAAGGGACCAGAGCCTAACCCCTGAGTTCAAGCCCCAGTACTTGCACCTAAAAAAAATAAAGAAAAGCTTTCAGAAGCTCCTAGTCTACTGTGGTGAAAGGCCAGATCAGCCGGGCACCGGTGGCTCACACCTGTCCTCCTAGCTCCTCATGAGGCTGAGATGTGAGGATCAAGGTTCAAAGCCAGCCTAGGCAGGAAAGTCTGGGAGACTCTGATCTCCAAGGAACCTCCAGAAACCCAGAATTGGTGTTGTGCCTCAATTGGCAAGCCACCAACACCTGACCTGCTTGGACCTCACTCTGTGGATCTAGGCAGAGTAATTTCAAGTGGGCCACTGAGGGTCTCCCAATGTCTAGGTGTCCTACAAGTCTTGAGAGCAGCCTCTTTGGAGGCCTTTGCCTACAGAGCAGGCCACAGTAGCAGAGAAGGTTGGAGCCTTGAGCACAGAGGTCATTAATCTGTTCATCAGAATGGCATCTGTCATGGCTGCACTGTGCATCTGAGCAATAAATCGACCTCTCAGACCAAGGTTCTGGGCCAGCAGGGGCAGGAGCTGCAAGATGGCACAGCAGGTAATGCCTACTCACTCGAATATCACAAGAGTGTGAATCTGGCAGGCACACATTGGGCGGGTATTGAGTTGGGCTCATGAAAGACTTGTAGTCTCAGGTATCCACAGCCAGCAGGCTGCTGCTGGTAGCAGTCTCTATCCCAGGAGTCACAGGGTTCGGAGCCTTACTTTCCTTACCAGTGCTCGGGGCAATCGTGGGCCGACTACAAACGAGCATCCATAGTGGCTTCCCTTGGTCCTGTGGCCTTGGGCATGGATAGAAAGGCAGGTTCCATGGAACTTACTGGCATGACCCAGACCCCTCAGCCCAAGAATGACTTAGGGAAAAACTACTTGATCTGCTTTGAGAGTTTACTATGACTATGCCTCAGGAGTGCCCCCAGTTTTCTAGCTGAGCTCATCATTACCACCTTCTTCTGTGTGTGTGTGTGTCTCTGTGTGTATGTATGCCTGCACACACTTGCACACATCTTGGTACTAGGGCTTGAACTCAGGGCCTGGACTCTGTGCCTCACCTTTTTCATTCAGGGCTAGCACTCTACCACTTGAGCCACAGCTTTTCTTCTAGCTTTTCGGTGGCTAGTTGCAGAGGAGAGTCTCACAGACTTTTCTAGCTGGGCTGCCTCTGAATGGCAATCCTCAGATCTCAGACTCCTGAGGAGGTTGGACTAGGAGGGCATGAGCTATTAGCATCTGGCCACACTTTCCTTCTTGGCTGAAACAGACTACCTATCCCCCAGTCGAGCACCCATCTACAGCTACCCTCCTTCCCCAGGCTACAGAAGAAACATACCCTCCCATGAGTACAAAGAAATGGGATCAGGTTAGAGGTTTATGTTTTCCACACAGTCACGGGATGCTGGGAGCTGAAGTGAAGGTCAGAGATCTAGGCCAGGGGAAGTAGACAGCTGTCAGAACAGAAGAGTGTATGAAAAGACATCCTTGCAACTGGGTGCCAGTGGCTCATGCCTATAATCCTAGCTACTCAAGGCTGACACCTGAGGATCAATCAAGATTCAAAGCTAGCCTGAGCAGACTCTTCTCTCCAATGAATCACCAAAAGCTGGGAAGCAGAGATACCCTAGTTCAAGTGGTACAGCACCAACCTTGTGCAAACAAGCTAAAGGATACCACCTAGGCTTTGAGTTCAAGTCCTGGTAAATACAAACACAAACACACACACACACACACACACACACACACATGCATACACGCATGCACGCATGCACACAAACACACACGCAAGCACATGCATCCACTATCATCCTTAACTGGAGCCAATTGTTCATACCAGCAATTCCAGCGACTCAAGAGGCTGAGCTCTTAGAATGGCAGCTTGAAGCCAGCCCAAGCAGGAAAGTCTGTGAGACTCTTCTCTCCACTAACTACTAAAAAAGGTGAAAAGTGATCTGTGATTCAAGTGGTAGAGTGTTAGCTCAGGGACAGTGGACAGCTAGGCCCTGAGTTCCAGCTCTGAGATTTTTTTTTTTTAATATACACCCTTTGCCTTCCCCACCCCCACAGACCATAAATCCAGATTTTGGTCATACTAGATCTCACTTTTGCTCCTGCCACTTCCATATCACTGCCACAAATGGCCGGTGTGTGGTCAGCCACGGGTTAAGACGTGAACTTACGCAAGGAAGGCATAACCAGGTCAAGGCTAATGCCCCAGAACACTGAGCTACTGGCCGTACCAGTCTCTCATCCCCCAGTTCCCTGGTCCTGGAATCTTAAGTCTGTGCCTCTGTATTCTAGGTATCCGGAATTGTCTAGAAGGACCTGAGAGGCCAAGCTGGGGCTGGGAGATAGACTTGGCTGTGATAATGTTCGTTGTCATTTCCTAGACAACAACAGATACTTCCAAGCCACCTGGGCCTCACCTCTATGCAGCCCAAGATCCTTCTTGCTTGGGCAGCCTTCAGTCAGCTATCAAGCTCAAGTGGGTCAGAGCCACTGGCAACCACCCTTCCCCCACTCTACTGCCAGCCTGCTGGGAGGGACACGCAGCCAGAGGCCCAGCTGAGGAAAAGGACAAGACATCCCATGACTGAACCCCACCCCTCCAGAGGTAAGGGAGAACCTATGCCAGCTAGCCCTGCTGACCCAGAATCCCCTGGAGGTGGCCAAAGATATGGACAGTCAGACTTGGGCCCCAATGAAAAGCTGGACTATGCAGGTCTCTGGCAATTTAAGACTCATTGTAGACCCTGATGGGGCAAAAGGCAAGGTTGTAATGGAAGAGGGGCAACATCCGAGGTCAGGAAGAGAAAGACAGGAACCCAGGAAGGGGACAGAGAAAGATGAGGAAACACACACACACACACACACACACACACACACACACACACACACACACACACACACACACACAGGGGTAGCCCAAGGCCTCATCAGTCTCTGAGCACCCGAACATGCCAAACCCCGCGTAGATGGCACTACCGTCCTCAGACCAACTGTAGACAAATCTCAGCCTCTCACACGTCTGGAATGGCTCATAACACAGAATGGCATTTCCTACTGTACATAACTCTATGCAGAAAACTCATCCACCTTATTTTTGGTTGTAGGTCATGGGGTTTGAACTATGGGCCTGCACGCAGTCCCTCAGCTCTTCAGCTGAAAGTGTGCGCTCTACCACTGGAGCCACAGCACCACCTCTGGTTTTCTGGTGGTTCATTGGAGATAAAAATCTTACAGACTTTCCTGCCCAAGCTGGCTTTGAACTGCAAGCCTCAGATCTCAGCCTCCTGAGTAGCTAGGATGACAGTTGTGAGACACTGGCAGCACCTGGCTTCAGTTACCTTCTTGTAGCCAGGTGAAACCCAACTTGTCAGGCTACAAACCACATGCAACCCTTCACTTCAGATTTTGACACCAGCATCCAAAACTATATTTCCATGGATGGAGGGAATATAATTGACACTACCCTCCCATCCCTGCTCCCATTAGCCTACTCCCTGCCTCAGACAGGCCACGACTTCTGGAGTTGTTGGTAAGGCAATGCCCACCCTGCTGTGACTTCACACTGGGGCAAACCTGGAGAGTTTTTAGAAATTTCTGTACACTTAGGCTAGCATCTGGTCTCCCAACGACAGGACCCCCATTGCTTCACCATCACTTGCAAGCAAGGGTGTATTTCTGTTTTTGTTGTTGTTGTTGTTGTTGAAGGGCTTGAACTCAGGGCTTGGGAACTGTCCCTGATGATGATTTTTGCTCAAGGCCAGTTCTGTACCTTTTGAGCCATGGCGCCATTTCTGTTTGGAGATTGGGAATGACACTCTCATGGGACTTTCCTGCCACGCCTACTCCGGTGGAGTCTGCTTAGCATGGGAAACCTGCTTTCAGACCTGAGAATGGGGCTTCACAGAGACCTATCTCTGAGAATGGGACTTCACCGAAGTCTACCTCAGAGAATGGGGCTTCAAAGAGGCCTACCTCCTGGAAAGGCTGGCAAGCCCCTGGGAAAGATGTGTTTCTGTCCCTGCTTTTCTTTTCTTCACTGTATAAGAGTGCCTATTAATCTTTTACTGTTTCTGCTGCTCATTGTACTTACTCATGCTCAATGTTCCCTTATTCAAAGCTCTTTCTTAAGAGTGTTGACGACTCCAACATCTGATGAGTGTCTTAAAAATATGACTAACTCACCAGAGTTAAGTGCTACCCTGAAAGCCCCTCTTATGGAGGCTAGTAGACAAGTCATAAGTAAATATAAAAGTATTGGGGGTTTCACGACAGCAGAAGGAATTGTTTGTAAGAGATTTACAAGAAGCTGTAGGCCGGCTAGAACAGAAAGAATGTATGGCAATTGCTGGGAGAACTACTTAGGAGAAAGAATTTCCTGTTACTCTCTTTCATTTACTAAGAGACTTGCTAGATCTCGGCCTCCTTGGTGCTTACTATTAAAGAAGGAACAGGAAAGATCTTATGGGACAGTTAAGGCCTCTATAGAAAAAGGTAATAGTTAATTGGTGATAAACATCGAAACCCATAGTATTTCTTAAAAATAGAGATAAGCCGGAAACAAGTGCCTATCAGGCGACCAGCTGGTAACCACCCAAGAATGAAGCCCTGCAGCAAGATTGTGTAACCTTTTGCCCTTTCTCCTGGAGACTTTTGCTATAAAAGTTTGTTATCCTCTGCATTAAATCGCACTCAGCATCCACTCCTCTTGTGTGTGAGTTGTCTGTTTGCCATCTCCCCACCTATTCCAGTTCTTCCACTAGGTGTCCTCCGTCATCCCGACAGAGCCTGCCCGCGGCACTTTCCTGCCTGGGCTGGGAAATGAGATCCTCTGAATCTCAGCCTCCCGAGTAGCCAGGATGACAGGCGTGAGCCACCAGCACAAGGCTTACTGTGTCTCAGTCTTTAGAATTTCCATGTAGTTCTCCTCTATACACTACCACCTAGACACTCCTCTATCTCCCCCACAGAAAGCAAAGAAAGGCTTGGAATTTGGTTAGGGCCATGGGGATTAAAGAGCTCCCTCCACATCTCTACCCCTCTCTAAGCTGCCATCTGCCTCCTCTGGATGGACTGGTCCCCTGGGACAGGTCAGACCCACTAGGACTTCTGGGGTTTGCCCTGTATCCCCCCAACCCCATCCAACTTGTACCTGAGGATTTCTGGGGCCATTTCCCCGGTGGAAGATGTTGGGTGGGTTGCTGATAACCACCTCCAGGGGTGTCCAGGGCAGAAGGAATATCCAGCTCTCCTCTGTCAAAGAAGGAGACACTAAGCATGGATGGATTTACTAAGAGCTACAGGGCATAGCCAACCACCTGTCACCAAGGTCCATCTGAGTGCTATTTTATTTTCACAGTCCTGGGGCTTGACCTCAGGGCCTGGGCACTATCTAGGAGCTTCTTCTGACAGAGCCAAGCACTCTTCCACCTGAGCCATGGAGCCGCTTCTGGCTTTTTCTGTGTATGTGGGACCTAGGAATTGAACCCAGGGTTTCCTGTGTACTAGGCAAGCCCACTACTGCTAAGACACAATCCCAACCCTGGATAGCTGTTCCTCTGTGAACCCTCGTGCCTGTCTCGGGATAGTCTTTCACATCAATACTGAGTTTCTCACCAGCAGCCCTGGCTGTAAATAAACATGCTCAACTATGTTGTAATTTATCTACAGCATCTTTGCTCTCTGTGCTTCCTGTCAAATCCTCTTTGTTAAGAAAAACCCCCTTTCAAGTGCTGCCTCTAAAAAGCCCACTCCAATCGCCTTGACAGAGCAAGATCTTCTCCACTCTGCAGGCTGCCTGCCTTGTCACGCTCTGCCTTCAAGCTGGTGTGAGTTAAGAGCACACGAAGGAGAAGGCCTGGCTTCCACCACCCAATTTCTGAAGGCTCTGATACACTACCTAGGACCAGTGCTGTATCACACTCTGTGAGAAGGCACTCAAGGCCCAGGCAGTCTGGGGGCAAAAAGATGGGGCCATTTTTGTGTGTGGACTTGAACTCATGTTCTGGGAGTGGTCTCTCTGAGTTTTCATGCTCAAGGCAGTGCTCCACAAATTGAGCCACAGCTCCAATTCTAACTTTTTGGTGGTTCCATGGAGAGTAGATTCTCACCAGCTTTCCAGCTTATGGCTGGCTTTGATCTTTGATCCTCAGATATTTGCCTCCTACGTAGCCAGGGTGTCAGATGTGTACCTGAGCCAGAGGTGATGGGCCCCAGACCCTTTCTTTGTTTATCTCATGCCAACAAGCAAGCCGTAGTTAAAATAGTCATTTACAAGGGATCAAGTTCCTCTGTTAGGTCAGTTAATACAAGGAGATAATGTGCCTTTGGAAAAGGCTAGTCTGAGTTGGCCTAGGTGAGTGTGTGTGTGTGTGTGTGTGTGTGTGTGTGTGTGTGTGTGTGTGTGTGTGTGCATGTGTGTGTGAGTTTCAGGGATACCTACCCCATCTCTGCAGTGCCTCATCCTCCCAGTGGTGAGTACATCCAGAATCCCCACCCCAAGGAAAGTGGGTAGGGGAGGGTATATAAGGTCACATTGAGTGGGATGATCTGAATTCTATCCTGAAACTGAAGCCTGGAGAGCTAATGGAGAGAAGGGGAGGTTTAGAGGAGCATCAAAGAAGCCCCTTACTTTTGGCTACAAGTACCAAAGAGAAGACTGAATCCATTTTTTTAGTAGTAAGATAACAGGTGCCCACTATTCATTTATTTTATCATTTTTTTCTGAGCCCTAGGACTTGGATTCAGGGCCTCAGTGTCGTCCCTGAGCTTCTTTCATTCAAGGCTGAGGCACTACCACTTGAGCCACAGCACATCTGGCTTTTTTTCTGGTGGGGGGAGGTGTTTTTGGAAAGATAAGAATATCACAGACTTTGCTGCCTGTGCTGGCTCTTAGTCATGACCATCAGACCTCAGCCTCCCAAATAGCCAGGATGATGGATGGGAGCCACCAGCACCTGAACACCACCATCCATTTATATTCCTCTAGGGCCAGTGCTGGCCACCTGCACTGCACCCCCCCCCTTATTGTGAGTGGGAAGTAATCATGAGTGGGTTTGATACTTCAACAGCCCGCCTACTTACCTTTGAGCATTGTATCTGATCAGTTTGATGGCAGCTACTTCCTTATCCACAGCAATGACTTGGCTCTGTCACAAGAACAAAGGTACTACAAGAGCTGCCAGGTCTGGAGTCTTTCCTCTGCACCCCGCTCCCCTACTTGAAATGACACACCCCAGCAAAGCGAAGTAGACATAGAGTGAATTCATTTTCTTATAACTGGGGTCTGGCCAGATAGATGGCAGTGAGGATCAGAGGCCCAGGATCATGCTAGGCTGTTGGACAACACGATGCCTCCTCATCCACTTTCCTTTAACTGTCTTAGCAGAGGGTAGTGGGGAAGTACTCAGAGGATGGATGGACAATGAATAACCATCACGTTCTAGCCCGGGCACAGAGTGGCTGACCTCAGGGAGCTATTTCAACAGGCTGAGCAAGACAGCTCCTGACCCACAGCCCACCTCCAGAATGAGAGGGTTACCGTGGGTACCAGCCACATGGAGACGCTAAGCCACCTCCTCCAGGACACATTCAACCAGTTTCTGAAAGAGAGAGAGAGACAGAGACAGAGACGGAGAGGGAGAGAGAGAGAAAAAAAGAAAGCAAGAAAGAAAGAAAGCAAGAAAGAAAGAAAGCAAGAAAGAAAGCAAGAAAGAAAGAAAGAGAAAGAAAGAAAGAAAGAAAGAAAGAAAGAAAGAAAGAAAGAAAGAAAGAAAGAAAGAAAGAAAGAAAGAAAGAAAGAAAGAAAGAAAGAAAGAAAGAAAGAAAGGAAGAAAGAAAGGAAGGAAGAAAGAAAGAAAGAAAGAAAGAAAGAAAGTCAAAATTGGACTTATGCCTGATGCCAGTGGCACAGGCATAATGCTATACAGGAAGCTGACATATGAGGAATATGGATTTTAGCCAGCGCAGGCAGGAATGTTATGTGAGTCTCTTATCTCCAAAGAACCACCAGAAATCCAGAAGTGGTGCTGAGGGCTCAAGTGGTAGAGCACCTGCCTTGAACTGAGGAGCTTGGGGACAGCGCCCAGGCCCAGAGTTCAAGCCCCAGGACTGACAAGAAGTGGACTTTCCACCACAATAAGTGGACTGAATAGCAACCATTGTCATAGGGAGCATGGCAGAGAAGTCAGGTTGAGCTTCCTGTAAACTGGGGGTCATGAATAGGTCACCCAGCTTCTTTGTGCCTCATTTTCCCCAGCTGCAAAACTAAACACAGTGAAGGATCCCCTTCCACATGGGGATAGGGTAAGATGAAAGAGAGCCACAGCACCACTTCCTGTTCTCTGGTGGTCCATTGGATATCAAGTCTCACAGACTTTTCTGCCCAAGCTGGCTCTGAACCATGGTCTTCACATCTCATTCTTCTGAGTAGCTAGGATGACAGTTGTGAGCCACTGGTGACTTCCGGTTTCAGCCACCTTACATACCCAGAGGAAAACCATCTCATAAGGCCACAAACTCCTTGCAACCCTTCACTTCAGACTTTGTCACCAAGAATCCAAATCCATCCTTTACAAAAACAGACACAACAATCCCAGCCCTTCACCCATTCACCCACTCACTGCCTGCCACAAGCCATGTCCTCTTGAAGCTGTGGCTTCAAGCTGGGGTAAACTTGGGGAGTTCTTAGAAATGTCTGTACAGTGGGGTGAGCACCTGGTCTCCAAACCACAGCACCCCCCTTTTCATCCCTTGCACACCTGGACCATCCTTTGTAGGCAAATATGTTTTACTTTCTTTCTTTTTTCAGTTGTGGGGCTTGAACCCTAGGCCTGGGTGCTGTCCCTGAGCATTTCAGCTCAAGGCAAGCACTCTACTACTTAAGCCACAACACAACACCACTTCTGCTTTTCTGGCAGTTCGTTGGAGATAAGAGCTTCAGGGTTTTTCCTGCCCAGGCTGGCTTTGACCCCTGATCCTCAGATCTCACCTGCTGAGTACCTAGGATGAGAGTCATGAGCTAGTGCCACCTGGCCAAAGATACTTTTCCATGCCTGTCATCCTATCCTCTCAGGAGACTGAGATCTGAGTACTGCAGTTGGATGCCACCCTTGGCAACAAAGTCCATGAGAACTCTTTATCTCCAATTATAAACACCCAAACAAGTTGGAAGTGGAGTTGTGGCTCAAATGGTAGAGTGCTAGCTTTGAGTATAAATGACAAGGGATAGGACCCAGTCCCTAGTTTCAAGCTTTTTCTAGCAAAGACCCACCCAAGAAAGGGAAGCAGGTGGACATACGGGAGCTGAAAGCTCACACATAATACTCAAGACTCCCAGAACAGACCCCATCCTGATCTGATTCTCTAGATTCTATGTCCTACATCATGGTAATCTTAGATGGAACTTACCATGCACCGTCAGGATGTTCAAGTACAATCGCATATTCAGGATCCCCTGACCTTATCAAAGACTCAAGATCTCTCACTGTCCTGCCTCTACACTGGGTAGGGAGGTGAGGTCTAGTTATCCAACCACAGGATGTGGGAATGAAAGGATTTCTCGGTCAAGGGACACAGACTCAAGGGCTCCAGGTCCCTTTCTCTCTGGAAGGAGAAAAGGGCTGATCTATCCCAGGAATGTTCCTGGGTTGTGAGTATCCTCAAAGAAACAACCCTGCTCAGAGACCAGTGCCTCTGGTTTTCCCACCAGCCTCTATCCAAACCTGCCCCACATTCAGTCTGCCCTCTCTGAATCCCAGATCTGCATCTAGACTAAAGGCTGAGCCTGCAAAGAGAACCATCTCTGTCTCTGAGAATGGCAATCACGGGGTCCTCGCGTCCCCTAGAGGAAGTCTGGGGCAACAAGGGTCCTTACTCCCATCCTCATTCCCTGGCTGTCCTGTGCTAGTGGCCAGCTTACTTCTGTCACTGGTGGAGGAAAGAAGGGGGGGGAGGTGTCAATTTCAGATTGAGCCCTGGAAAGTCCCAGGCCCCAACGATGTACTGCACAGGCATCCTGCAGTGGACGATAGCCAGGTGGTCAATGGTGACCCAATGTGCCAGGACTCTTAATAGCAGTGTGGCTGGGTCAAAGGCTCTATGACTTTTGGTCTAGGTTGTCAGGCGAAGTCATGGCTACAATGTCCTGACACTCTCTTCCCTCTTCACTTTCCTGCTTATTCCTTGCCCCCCCCCCACACTCCCTCACAACAATACCTCCCTAGCCCTTGAACAGCTTGTTCTTATCTGACCTGAAAATAAACTAATTGGCACCAGGGATGATTGAAACCTGGTGACACGCCCTGAGTCCTAGTGTCTACCTGAGGCGGCTTCCCTCTGCAGTCGGCTACCACACAGCTCCTGGATATCAGAAAGTTGCTGAGGTGTCAGTAGCTTGGTCCTACATACTGGCTTTAGGCTCTGAAATTGTCCCCATATAGATTGTGAATGGTTGGCTCCCTTGCTCCAGGGACTCCAAACCAAGTCTCACATGTTCTCCCTTCTTCCTTCCTTTCCTCTTTTTCTCCATCTGGACTTCCCTCCTCTTTCTCTCTTTCCTTCCTTTCTCTCACTCCTGGACCTTGAACTCGGAGCCTAGGTGCTGTCCCTGAGCCTTTTTACTCAAGGCCAACAGACTATGGCTTGAGCCACACATCCACTTCTGGTGTTTTCTTTTTGGTAGTTAGTTGGAGATAAGAGTTTTACAGGCTTTCCTGCTTGGGCCTCAAGCATCCATCCTCCCATCACAGCCTCCTATGTAGCCAGGATGACAGGCATGAAGCACTGGCATCCAGATCAAACCAAGGTTTCTTCATGTGCTGTGGAACCAGCACTGGAAACTCTCATTGTCTATGACCCCTCCAGAGCCTGGCGCACACTGTAACGCTTTGTGGATAAATAAATGAGCATCTGTCTACAAAAATACTACAGAAAAGGCCCATCCCATTCAGGTAAGCATCTTGGTGGGTGGGGAAAAGCCTGATGTAGCTCTCCCACAGTTCTCCCTTCTCCCTCTTCCCACCCTCCTTGTGCCACTGAATTTAATTGTTTTGGCTATGAAGACATGATCCACGGTGTGCTCACTTGATTCTGGGGCCTCTGGGATGCCTGTCTTCTCAAAGATCTCTGGCCAGCGGCTGACTGCTCTGTGGCACTCAATTCCCCACTCAGGAGTGAATGAGGTTGCCATGAGCTGAAGGCCAGGCTCAAGGGGCCTACTCTCCTACCCCTGGGGCAAGGCAGGATGGACCACCATATCTGGCCCCCAAGTTTCATGTTGCAGAGAAAGGATCCTCGAGGCATCTTGGGTATATGAACCTCCCAGAGTCCAGTGCAGGTGCTGAGAATCCTCTCTACTCATAGCTGGCAGGCTAGGGATGGTGAGGTCACAATCTCTGCTCCCCATGACATCCTCAATGTTATGTCTAGGTCTCAGGACCCCACCAAGAAGACCACCAAGAATCAGACTTTACAGCTGTTTTATTTAAACTGGCTGCAGCTCGGGCCTCGTCCTACACTCTGACACAGCAGAGCCCAGGAGGAGATCCCTGAGCTAAGGATTTACAGGACTTATGAAGGCACACAACCAGGTGGTTTAGCACCATGTGTTGCTCTGCTCTGAAACAAGCAACAAATGGGCACTGCCTCAAGTACTTTAACCCTTCACTCAACTGTGGTGGTCACACTAGAGAGAGTCAGAGGAGAATCAATAGCTGCCGCATAAAAGCAATCAAGGCACGACGTTCATAGCAGGAGACCATCTGGCTTGGGAATTCTGTTTGTGATACTTTGAATGTCATTGATTGTTGGCTGGAATGGTTCATCTAATTTGACCCATAATCCCAGGCGTTAGTGGAAATTGCCAGCTTCAAGAAAAAACCCTGGAAAAGGTGTCATTTCAGTTGTCCCAATCAAACTTAAAGGGTTCCAAAGTTAGCGGTCCCCTTTTCTTTCCAGACAGCCTACAGCAGGTTACAGAAACTGGCATTCAGCAAGCCCTAGCTAACTGCCATGGCCTGATACCGAGCAGGCTCCAACAGGGGGAATGCACTTGCCTACCACTGCCCAGCAGGAAACAGCACAGACAGGACATAGATTAGAGTCTGCAGGATTCCAGGGAGGACTTCCCACCAGTGCACTCCCCCGGGAGGGAATCCATGCCACCAGTGGGAGCCCAGAGCTCCCTGCCCAGATCCCCATGGACACCATCAATGCCCTGGGTAAAGTTGCCCTCTTATCCTTGGTAGTGGTGAACCATCTGCAATGTCACACCGTTCACCACTTCCCAGACCCTCCTAGCTTCACAGCCCCTGCCCTACTCCCCCCCTCCATCTTGTTCCCTAATTACATTTGGCAGACACATTCCCAACCCTTGAATTAGCTCCAACTATACAAACGAGAACAGACTGGCTGGCTGGAAGAGTGCGGCTGTGGTCACACTAGTCTCACAAGCCTTCAGGCTTAAGACAGAAGGTGTCCACTTTGGTCTGTGGTTCACACAGGCCTCCTAGGGGAGACCCACACAGGCCCAGCAGCTGCTGTGGGCTATAGGAAAGGGGGAAGAGAGAGGTGGAAAGGAACGTCTACTGAAATCTTCCCCAAAGGAGCCATGAAACAGTGAAGGTGAAAACAAAAATTATGGCTGGTCTCATACTGGGCATTGCTGAAAAAAGAACAACAAATACACACACACACACACACACACACACACAAATCAAGAACAGTGACTGTAGACTCATCCATGCAGCACCTGCAATTTGCCAACTGATCACTCACCTGAGCACAGTCAGTCTCTCTCTCTCTCTCTGTCTCTCTCTGTCTCTCTCTCTGTCTGTCTCTGTCTCTCTATCTTTCATGCACGCACACACACACACACACACACACACACACACACACACACAGACTCAGAGTAGTGCCCCTCCTGAGTTTGTTGGTTCCTCATCTGGGACAATCTACAAGCTGGAGCATGGGAGTTCCCTTGTCAGAACCAGGGGCTCAACCCAAGGAAGCACTGCTCTAATAATGCTGAACCATCCGGCCTCTCCCTTTCTCCAGGACCAGACACTTTCCCTTGGGAATAACCAGCCTTGACTTCATTCACCAAAACCCTAGGCCAGGACTCTGGGTGAAGGAGTCCTGAGACAGGTGGCTCTTCAGAGCCTGGACTGAAAACAAGCAGGAAGTCATGCTGCCCCCAGAGAAGTGTCTGACCCGGGGTGGGGGCAGTGTTGGGGAAATGGATGAGGTCCTAAAGGCTACATACATGGATGAACTTCCTACTCCAGCCTAGATGCTTCTGGGTGACTTGGTGGATTCTTGGCGAGGATGAGGAAACCAGATGGACCTGGAGCACCAGGTGGTGGCAGAGCTGGGAAATGTGATCACCCTGTGAGTGCTGTTGACAACTGGAGTGGGGGGGACCAGCAGGGTGTATCTGTGTTGGAGGGGCATGTTCTTCCCAGACATTCTCCTTCTATCTGATCCCTAGTGCCCTCATCTCCCTAGTGGGCTCTTCTGGTACCCTCCTCAGGGGAAAGGGTGACCGAGCACAAAAGACAAGGGCTCACACAGAAGGGGGGCTATCTTCTGCATCCAACACCACCCCACCACCAGAAAAAAGGAAAACTCCCAAGAAGGCAGGTGTGGAGGTACTGCTCCCCACCTCTGACTAAAGCCACTGAGTTCCCCCAGGGAGAGAAAGGGTGAAGATGCATGGCTCTGTGGCTCCCACTGCTCTAGGCCAGGGGCTCACCCATCCCTGCATCTGCCTTGTTCCTGGGACACTGGCCACTAGGGATGGAGGTGGGATCCCCGGATCAACATCCACTCCCCCACCCCCCACTCCTGGGGCGCATTTGTGGCAGTCAGGGCTGGCCTGCCTGGTGCTGGGGAGGCATGTTTGGGACACAAGAGGGGAGGCAGGAGTCATGGGTCTGGGTCCGGGTCCGTGGGGGTTGTGGGGTAGGGGGAGGTCATGAGGTTCAGACCCGAGGGTCTTCCACTGGGGACCAGGACCGGGTCAGGGCTTTAAGGAGGCCAGGGATGTACCATCTCTGGATGACTCCAAGAGGCGCCACGGGTCCAAGCTGGCAGCAACCTGTTTCAAACTAGGTGCCACGGGGAGGGCAGGAGAAGGGGCCGGAGCAAGGGTGGGCAGGTGGCAGGGCTGAGCTCGCCCCCTCCACAGCTGTGCTCCTGGTGCAGGGGCCTTGGACTCAGGGCCTACCTGGCCTCTGAGCCTCCCTGGGGCTGAGAGGGATGTGCCTGCTGTGCTGGCTTTGTGTCCTCTGTGCTCCTGGCCCAGACCTGTGCTCCTACAGCAATGGAGGCCAGTCATGGATGCTGACACCCCTGGTGCATGTGCCTGCTCTTCTCTGCTCGCTCTCTGCCCCCACTTTTCATGCAGGCTGCCCAGCCCCTGCTGCACAAGTATGCCATCTCCCGTGTGCCCCTGGCTGCAGCAACTATGTGCCCCTTCAGCCACACCCTGTCCTCCCCTCAGTTACACTCCCTCCCCACCTTGGCCATGTCCCCGCCCCTGGCTTTGTGCTGCCCTGACTCAGCCCTAAGACTACCAGGCCATGGCAGAAGCAGCCTCACCTCAGCTCAGGGCTTCCCCCCAACCCCAGCAGCTGCCTGGGGGAATTGAAGATCCCCTCAGCCCAATCACTGGGGGAGACTCTTCTCCATCCACCCCACACACCAAGCAGGTGCAAGATAATGCTCCCAGTTTGTGTGTGTGTGTGTGTGTGTGTGTGTGTGTGTGTGTGTTGTGTGATTGTCCTCTCAAGGACTCAGAACATTGAATCTTTTGGGATGACAGCACACAGCACACTTAAAAAAAAAAGCACTAAGAACACTGTGTAATGGATTTAGCACAATATGCCTTTTGAAGGACTCAGCACATAGAAACTTTTGGGATCCTCATGGTAATTTAATTACCAATAAGATTAGACATGCCATTTTGACATCACTAAACTTAAATATCATAATATTATGCCATTATATGTCATAGTGACATTAGAGACTTATGTGAATTCCTATTCTGTGATTTCATTCTATTACAAGCTAACAATATTGGTGGATATCAGAAATCTATTGTGACCTCAAAGCCATTGTGACATGAAAATCCCTTTGTGATATCACAGTGCCATTGTGATATCATTAGCCTGTTCTGACATCACAAACCTGTCCTGTCCATTGTGACCTCATCACCAATGTGACATCACAAAGCCATTGTGATATCACATTGCTATTGTGACATTACAATCACCTTGATACCTCCCAAACCCATTATGACATCTTTCGCACCTTTGAAAAAACACATGGCCTTTGTGACATCACAGTCCCTCTGTGTATTCGTATCCTCATTGTGAAATATCAATTGAGATCAGATATGCCATTGTAATATCACAAAGCATTTACAATATAATCATTGGTGTGACATCACATTGTCATTTTGACAATATCAGGTCATTGTGACATCACAAATCTGTAATGACATCATACCACTATGACACCACAAAACAACATATATACTTTATGAAGGCCTATTATGTGATTTCGTTGTATTTCAAATGTGGGTTCATATCAAAAACACATTTTGACTTCATAACCATTGTGACATGACAATACCTTTGTGATATAACATTGCCATTGTGATATCTCTAAACAACTGTGACAACTCAAACATGTTCTGTCCTCATAAGTTTTGTGACATGTTGCCACTGTGTTAGGCCCATTGAGAGCTCAATCTATTTTCGATCTCATATTATTTCAGGTATGACATTAAATATTAGAAATATACTGTGATATTATGAATATTGTGACATCACACTGCTAGATGTAATGACCATTGTGTCACATTGTCACATCACAAATCTGTTCTGACTTCATCACTTTGTGCCAACAAATGACTTTGGAATCCTCACAATCCCATTCTAAACTCATATACTCATTATGAGTTAATGAAAATTGAGGTCTGGAATGCCATTGTCACATCACCAAACTATTGCGACATCACAAAACTATTTTGAACTCATCACTATTATGGCATCACCAACTAATTGTGACATAACAACACTCTTATGACATTATAATTTGACATCATATTGCAATTGTGATATTACTGAACCCTCATGCTTTCACAAACCTATTATGATCTCATCACATCTTAGAAAATTATGGCCTTTGAGACATCAAGCTCCTTCCGTGAACTTGTATCATTGTGAACTTGTAGCAATTGAAAATAGAAATAAGATGTGATATTGCAAACTAGTTTTGACTTCACTAACCCATTTTTATATCATTAACACTTTGACAACCAGAACCTGTTAAGAACCCTAGCACTTTTGACAAAAAACATGGACTTTGTTTCATTACAGTTCATTTGTATATGTCATTGTGACTTCATTCTCATATCCTCACTATAAACTAATCGCAATTAAGATCTGACATGCCATTGTGACATCATAAACCCTTTATGACATCATCACCAGTGTGACATCAGACTGTCATTTTGCTGTCATAGACACATTGTGAATGTATATCTTGTGATTTCATTCTATTTCAAATGTGGCATATCAGTTGATATCAGAAACACATTGTGACCTCATAACCATTGTAAGATAAACTCTGTGTGACATCATAACCAATGTGACATTATATTGTTGTTATGACATCTTTAGCTTATGGTGACATCACAAAATGATAATGACAGTGTAGCATTTGCCATTGTCATTGTGACATCATTGTCACATTATGAATGCCAAATCTGTGATTTCATTGTATTTGAAATGTGGCATGTGGGTTGATATCAGAAACTCATTGTGATGTCATAACCATTGTCACATCAAAATCCCTTTTTGACATCCATTTGGCAATGTGACATCACACTGGCAATGTGATGCTAGTAAGGCACCATGATATCACAATGGTCATGAACTCACAATGGATTTCTGGTATCAACCAACATGCCACATTAGAAATAGAATCAAATAACATAATAGGCAAACACAATGTGTCTATGACATCAGAATGACAATGTGATGTTACAATGCTATGACGTCATTGTAGTTTTACATGTCAAAATGAGCTGATGGTGTCATAATAGCAACATGATATCACAATTATGATTATGTCAGAAGGGAATTGTTATGTTTCAATGGTATATCTGATGTCAGTTTTCATTAGTTCCTCGTGAGGATATGGATACAAAAAGGTTCTGTGATGTCACAGAGGCCATGTGTGTTTTCAAAGGTGGTAAGAGGTCATAATAAGTTTGGGATGGCCCAATGTGATCCATAATGTCACAATGGAAATGAGATATCCCATTGGGTTTTTCATGTCACAGTGGTGAT
Organism: Dipodomys spectabilis; assembly: GCF_019054845.1. Taxonomy (NCBI): domain Eukaryota; kingdom Metazoa; phylum Chordata; class Mammalia; order Rodentia; family Heteromyidae; genus Dipodomys; species Dipodomys spectabilis. The sequence goes on along the minus strand of NW_024870984.1, from coordinate 6,007,886 downwards.
GAGGTCACAATGATTTTGTGATGTCACAGTTTGTTTGTAATATCAGAATGATATATCAAATTTCAATGACTCATAATTCAATATGAGAATACCAGGTGATAGAAGAAGCTCCATAGTCATACTATGTGAAAACCCAATGGGACAGTGATTTCACAATGACAATGTGATATCTCACCATCCTGTTATAAGAATGTTTTGATGTCACAATTGGTGATGCAATACTGATGAGGAGGTTGCAGTAGATTTGAGATGTCCCAAGGGGTTGGTGATGGCACAATGGCATGTGGGATCTCAATTGTCATTAACACACCATGAGTATATGAGTTCGGGAAGGGATTCTGATGTCAGCAAAGCACATGTAGTCAAAAAGGTGAAGAACTAACAGGTCTGAGATGTCACAAAGTGACGTAATGGTTATGATGTCCAGCGGTGTGATATCATGATGTTACTCAGGATTTTAGATATCTCATGTCATATCTGAAATACGAGGTCGAACACAGATTTTCAACTCACAAAGGACCTAAGATATCACAATGGCATGTCACAAAATTATGAGAACAGGAGAGGTATTTGATGTCACATTGGGTTAGTGATATAACAAAGGCAATGTGCTGTGACAAAGAGATTTAGATGTCACAAAGGTTATGAGTTCACAATGGTTTCCTGATATCAACGCAGATGGCACATTTCAGATAGAATGAAATCAAAGAATAGGCATTCAACATGGGTCTATGACATGAAAATGACAATGTGATGTCAAGGCAGCAATGATGATAGTATATGTACTCATTACCTTGCTCATGTAACTGTAACCCTCTGTGCAATGTATTTACAATAAAAAAAATCTCACAGAAGAAAAAAAAGAAAAATATGGCATGGTGTCTTTGGGGTTTGGTGATGTCACAATAAATGGTGGTGTCATGATGACAATGTGATTTCACAGTCATAATTATTGCACAAAGTATTTGTGATGATAAAATGCTATGTGTGATAACAATTTTCATTAGTTCACTATGAAGATATGAGTACACAAAGGGTCTGTGATGCCACAGAGGTCTTGTGTTTTTTTTTTTCATGTTTTTTTTTTTTTTTATGTGTGAAAATACCCTACAGAGGGGTTACAATTACATGGGCAAGATAATGAGTACATTTCTTATCAAACATTGTAGCCTCCTCCTTTGTTTCCCCTTCCCGTTCTTTCCCATCCTCCCCCTGCCTCCCCACCCAATCCTCCCCGCTCCCCCTCCCCCCTCCCAATGAAAGTTGTAAAGTTCGTTTTCGACATAACGACTTGTACATCTCAAGAGTTCACAATAGCTTTGTGATGTCACAATGTGATTGTGAAGGCACAACAGCAATGTGATGTCACAATGGTTTTGTGATGTCACAGTGGTGATAAGGTCACATGAGTTTGTGATGTCATTATGAGTTTGTAATACCACAATGACATGTCCAATTTCAATTTCTACTAGTTCACAATGAGGAAACAATTTCAAAGAAAGAAAAGCTCCAAAGACCATGAGTTTTTAGTCATAACTTTTGCGATATGCTGCCATTAGGATATTTTAGGCTTTTAGTAAGGTTATAATCTGTTTTCAAATTCATAATATTTCAGGTATGACATATGATATCAGAAATTGACTCTGACATGAACATTGTGACATCACATTGATAGACATCAAGAACATGGTGTTACATTGTGAACTCACAAATTTGTTAGGGCTTCATCACATTTGTGCCAACGACATGACTTTGGAGACAACACAGTCCCTTTGTGAACCCATATTTTCATTGCGAATTAATGACATTTGAGACCCGGCATGCCATTGTGACGTTTCCAACCAATTGTGACAGCACAAACCTATTATAGTAGAAACACATTGTGATCTAATAGCCATTGTGGTAGCACAATCCCTGCATGACCCCATATTTCGATAGTGATATCACAAACCCAATGTGAAATTCCAATGCTCTCATACTCAATCCAGGTATGAAATGTGATACCTGAATCCAGTGTGACATCTTGATTATGGTGACATCACACTGATAGATGTTATGAGCATTTTGTCATATTCTGACAACACACACCTGTTAGGACTTCATCACTTTTGTGACAACGCATGCCTTTGGAGACATCACAGTCCCTTTGTGAGCTCATATACTCATTGTGGGTTAATGACAATTGAGATCACGTGTCATTTTGATATCACCAACCCATTGTGACATTGTGACACACCTCTTGTAAACTCATCACCAGTGCTGCATCACCAATTGTGATATCAAAACATTACGAAGTCATCATATTGCAACATCACATTGCCATTGTGATGTCACTGTTCCACTGTGGTTTCAAAAACCTACTGTGTCTTCACAGCATTTTAGAAAATTCATAGCCTTTAATACTTCAGTCTTCTTCTGTGAACTCATATCCTCATTGTGAAATAGTAGCAACTGAAATTCGACATGTGATTATGAGATGTGACTTCACAAAATTATTTGATTTCATCACCAATGTGACATCACAAACCCATTGTGAGCTTTCATTGCCATTTGACAATCACTATCACATTGTGACATCCCAAACGTATTAGGACCTCTTAGCATCTTTGAAAAAACACATGGCCTTTGTGACATCACAGTCCCTTTGTGTAACTATAACCTCATTGTGAACTGACAATTGATATCAAACATGCCATTGTAACATCACAAACCCTTTGTGACATCACAAGTGTGACATAATATTGTCATTATGGCAGCATCAACTACTTTTGACATCACAAATCTACAATGACAAGATAGCATTATGAGATCACACTACCATTGTGATGTTATAATAAGATTATGAATGCCTGTTTTTAATCTTTTTTTTTTTTTTTTTTGGTCCTGGGGCTTGAACTCTGGGCTTGGGTGCTGTCCCTGTTTTTCAGCTCAAGGTGAGCACACTATCGCTTGAGCCACAGAGCCAATTCTGGTTTTCTTGTGGTTTTCATTGGAGATAAGAGTCTCATAGACTTTCCTGCCTGAGCTGGCTTTGAACTGCGATCCTCAGATCTCAGCCTCCTGAGTAGCTAGGTTTATAGGCACCGGCGCCCGGCTTTTTCATTCTATTTCAAATTTGACATGTGTGTTGATATCAGAAACATAATGTGACCTCATAACCATTGTAACATCATAAATCAGCAGTGACATCAAATTGTCATTATGACACCATCAGCTCATTGTGATATCACTAAACAACAATGGCATCATAGCATTATAAATCACAGTGACATTGTTATGACTTAACAGTGTGAAGGCCTATTCTGTGAATTCATTCACTCTGTTTCAGAAACCCATTTTGACCATATAACCAATGTGATATCACAATCCTTTGTGACATCACATTGCCATTGTGATATTATTAACCTGCTGTGCCTTCACAACCAGTCCCGTCCTTGTAAGTTTTGTGACATGCTGCCATTGTCATATAGTAGGGCCTTTGTGAGCTCATAATCTGTTTTCAATCTCATATTTCTGGTATGACATGTGATATCAGAAATCCCTTATGACATCATACTGCCAGATGTCATGACCATTGTGTCACATTGTGACATCACAAAGCTGTTAAAACGGCATCACATTTGTGACAACACATGCCTTTGGAGACATTACAGTCCCTTTTTGAACTCATATATTCATTATCAATTAATGACATTTGAGATATCCCATGCCACTCTGACATCATGAACCTATTGTGACATCACAAAATTATTGTGACCTCATCACGAGAATGGTATCAACAACTAATTGTGGTATCAAGGCATTATTTTGAGATGATATTGTGGTATTGGCATTGTTATTTCACTGTCCCATTGTGTTTTTACAAACCTATTATGGCCACATCACATCTTAAAAAATTCACGGCTTTTGAGACTTCAAGCTCTTTCTGTGAACTCGCGTACTTATTACCTCTAAGGCAAGGAGACAAACCATTGAGTCACATTTAATATAATAATCCAATTTACACTAGAAAGGAGACTGATTACCTTATCCTGGACTGGATAACCAGGTCCAAGATCAGCCGTGACCACCAAACCTCAGACCTCCAATGGGCAGCCCCGCCCTATCTTAATTGGTCTGCAAAACCACCACCCAAAAAATTATGATCTCCAAAGCTCCAAACCTCAATGGGCAAGGCTTTTAACTTTTCCATTACTCCCTCCTTCACTACAGACCTGTCATTCCTTTCTGGTCTTTCTCTTTTTCCCTTCCACCATTTCCTTCTTCTCTTCAGGCCTCTCCAGTCTCCACAAGCCTACACTACTCTGCCCTAATGACCACTTTTCTGCTTCCTCTCTTCTCAGGTTTTTCCCTTCCTGCTGTCTTACCACTTTCTTCCACAGGTAGCTCTCATTTTTATATCCCCTTCCAATGCTCTGAAAATGCAACTTATATATAGGTTGTACCTCTCCTCACTCCAACGGGTCTTCTGCCTGTTTTCAACCATCACTTCCCAAACTGCCCAATGTTCAATCACTTCTTGACAGCTCACCAAGTGAGGCTTGACACCTTCACCTTTGGTGGCATTCCCCACACTCTCTGGTGGGCCAGGCCAAGAATTTACAAAGATTAATGGCTCCCACAGATAATTCTGGCTCCACTGGTTATTTCAGTATCCTCATAGTGAATTAGAAGAAATTGAAATTGTATATGTCGTTGTTACATTACAAACTTGATGACTGGCTCTTCAGTAAATGGTGCTGGCTAAATTGGTTTACTACTTGTAGAAAACTAAAGCTAGATCCTTATATATCACCCTGCACCAGAATCAACTCCAAATGGATCAAAGTCCTCGGAGTCAAACAGACATTCTGAAAACTTTACAGGATGGAATAGGAGAAACCCTGGGTCTCTTGGCACAGGGCAAAATTTTCTTAATAGAGACCCAGAAACACAACACATAAAAGAAAGGCTGGACAAATGGGATTGCATGAAATTGCAGAGCTTCTGCATGGCAAAGGACATAGCTAGCAAGATCAATAGAAAGCCCACGGATTGGGAGAAGATCTTCACTAGCCATACAACAGACAAGGGTCTCATACCCAAAATATAACTGGAACTCAAAAAATTAAATTCCCCAACAACAAATTTTCAAAGAAACAACTGCCCAATAAATAAGTGGGCTAAAGACTTATAGAGAAATTTCTCTGAAGAGGAAAGAAGGATTGCCATTAAACACATGAAGATATGCCCAACTTCTCTAGCCATAAAAGTAATGCAAATCAAAACCACATTGAGATACCACCTCACCCCAGTTAGAACGGCTATAATCAAGAACTTTAATAACAACAGATGCTGGAGCGGATGTGGACAGAAGGGAACCTTACTGCATTGTTGGTGGGAGTGTAAACTTGTTCAACCACTTTGGAAAGTAGTAAAGAGGTTCCCCAAAAGACTCCACATAGAGCTCCCTTATGACACAGGAATCCCACTTTTGGGCATTTTCCCAAATGTTCACAAACAAGACCACACTAAAGCTACCAGCTCGACTATGTTTATTGCAGCCTTATTTACCCTAGCTAAGATATGGAACCAACCCAGATGCCCCTCAGTAGATGAATGGATCAAGAAAATGTGGTATATATACACAATGGAATTCTATGCCTCCATCAGAAAGAATGACATTTCCCCATTTGTTAGGGAATGGAAAGTCTTGGAAAAAATTATATTAAGTGAAGTAAGCCAGGCCCAATGAAACTTAGGTCCCATGATTTCCCTTATTTGCAATAACTAGAATATGTCTGTCAAGCAGAAAAGGTCAGATAAGTTGATGTTAGGGAAATGAACCCTAAGGTATGTATTCAAATGTTTTTTTTTTTCTTTCATGTGATTGTTTCTAACACATTTATAAGATTATTTTTTGTTGCTTTGTATGTTCCTCCCCATGGTATAACCTCTGCTTTCACTGTATTTGATGTTGTTATAATTTGTGAAGGGTAAGGGAAAAACAAATCGTTTAAATAGGTATTCAGGTGGACCTATTGCAACAATGAGATGAATAAATCGTTATGTCGAAAACGAACTTTACAACTTTGGTGGGGTGGGAGGGCTGGTTGGGGGGGGGCGTGAGGAGGGTGGGATGGGAAGGGGAAACAAAGGAGGAGGCTACAATTCTTGAAAAGAAATGTACTCATTATCTTGGACAAGCAGAAATGATCAGATAAGTTTATGTTGGGCGAAATGAACCCAAAGATAAGGACTCAAATGTTTTTTTCTCTTGCTATTGTTTTTTTTAGGATATTTATAAGATGATTTCTTTGTTGCTTTGTATGTCCCTCCCCCATGACATAACCCTTGTTTTCACTGTATTTGATGTTGTTATAATTTGTGGAGGGGAAGGGAAAAACAAGTTGTTTAGGGATACAGGTGGTCCCATGCAACAATCAGATATACAACAAGTTATGTTGGAAAATGAACTTTAGACCTTTGGTGCCTGGGTTGCTTTGCGGGGAAGATGGGAAGTAATGGTAAGGGGAAACAAAGGAGGGGGAAGCAATGTTTGATAAGAAATGTAATCATTACTTTGCTCATGTAATTTTAACCCCTCTATATGTATTTTCACAATAAAAAATCATGAAATAATAAAGTAAAAATCCATGTCAATTTTTTTTGGTGGTTGTGGGGCTTGAACTATGGGCCTGGTCGCAGATTTCAATGAGTTCTTCAGCTCATCGATACCACTGTACCATTTGACCCACAGTGCCATTTCTAGTTTTCAAGTGGATTATTGGAGATAAGCGTCTCACAGACTTTTCTGCTGAGGCTGGCTTTGAACCAATATCCTCAATCTCAGAATCCTGAGTAATTGGGATTATAGGCATGAGCCACCAAAGCCCAGATCCAAGTCAATGTTTAAAAAGCAAGCTTATTGAAACTTCTGGTTTTTCCAATAAGCAATCTTACTTTTTAGCATTAGTTTATAACTATGAGTTATTTTTAGATGTAACTGTGAACTTTTTAATAGAATCAAATATAATTTTTACTATTACTCAGTATCTCACAAAATCCACTGTAATTGACTTTCCCCAAAGTCAATTATTACATACTATATTACTCACGATTATTACAGTCTATATTACATATAGTGTGAAGCGAAAATAGCTTGGATTATTTCATATAAATTAGTAGATGCTATTTTAGCATTATAAATTCACATCTGTAATTTTAAAAGAAGGAAAGAAGGTTTTAGAGTTAAAATCAATTATAAATGTGTAGTGTGTCCCAATTAAAGCAAAAATTCTGAGTTCATACAAACAAAATTATTTTCTTTCCACTAAAGACTTTGAAGTATTACTATATGAAATAGTGAGGCAATAAGAGGAAGAGTTCAAATCGTGTCAATTTCTCTGTTATTCTACTACCCCCTCCACTAACAAGGCCTATCCGGTCCCAGATGTCACAAAACTTCAAGTATCTCCCTTAGAACTCTATTTCGAAAAGTTCTAAATCACTTATTCTTTTTGTACTTTCTGTTATATGAAACAAAATATAGACACAAAACAATTGAAATAAAATGCACACATATGTTGAAGTCACCACAGCTGGAAAAACAACCAACAAATTAGAACGCCCTCAGGAACAAAAACATGTTGTGCCCAGTTATTTTTAAGCACAAAAACCTCAAATACATGTTACCCTTGACTAGAACCATAAAGATAACTGTGTCTCAGAAATACAGTTGTGTTCATTTGTAATTAAATTCATCTAGATGAACCTAATATAGCAAATCCCTTGAATGGATCAAACTGTTTAAAAGAAATGTGACTGTAAGTGGAGTGAGATCTGAATATATTTAAGAGAATAAAATAACAAACATCATGACATCTTAAAAAATTCAGAAACGCAATGAATAAGTCTAATAGTATCCATATTGAGACCTAAATCCTACTGATTTAACAAGAACAAAATTTGCAAATAGTAGAATCTGAGCCGTGTACCTGAGTGTACATAATTTAAAACTATTCCAAATTACACTTTGTAGCAGACAGAATGTGGGTTATTTAAAGGAAAATATCAACCCATGAAATAAATGACATTAAAAATCTCATGAAAAGGGCTGGTATGGTGGCTCAGTGGTAGAGTGCTTGCCTTGCATGCATGAGGCCCTGGTTTCGATTCCTCAGCACCACATAAACAAAAATAAAGAAGCCGGAAGTGGTGCTGTGGCCCAAGTGGTAGAGCACTAGCCTTGAGCTGAAGAGCTGAGAGACAGTGCTCAGGCTCAGAGTTCAGGCCCCACGACCTGAAAACAACTACACTCAGAGTAGTTGTTTCTGGAAAATAATAGTTTAATAAATGGTGGTCAGAAAAGCTTTCTACTACTGACAAAATTGCATACATATTTAGTTATATCCAAAAAAGACCCAAGATATTCATGCTCATTTGAAACTTTGGCAAAGTAGCAGGATACAACTGTAACATTATTATGGATGTTGACTCTGGCATGGAATTAATTTCCTCTTCGATCTGACAAATGAATATATGAAAAAACAGAACTTCAACTAAATATCAAGACCTAACTAAACATATAACCAGAAAAGTCATCATGCAAGCCGTATTGCAACTGAGATAAAAGAAAATATCAATCATACTGATTCTGTATTTATTGTAAATGTTGACTTTTTCATAAATTATTTCTTTCGCTTGCATTTTAAAAACATTGCGTTAAGTGTATATCTTGGTAACTAATTTTGGATTCCTCCTTCAATATAGTTCTGAGTATAATGTCTCACATCAATTCCTAACCCATGAAATGATGTTGATTACAAAATAAATAGTAATAAGCACTGTTTATAATACACAAAATGTCATAAGCATGACACCAATAAGCATTGGTTAACATTTTGGTATCATGGTCTCATGACTGATGAGGCCTATCTGCATGAGCATAATTGTACCTAGATTCTTCAGCCTAAATTTAACAACTGTTAAAAAAATGTTTATATCTTTATCTGTCGCCCATCAGAGATTAAACCTGAATATAAAGCCTAAGGAAAATGATAAGGTAAGAATTTAGCTTTTCTAGATATAAAGTAAACAAAATGCAACATAGAGTAACTCTGGTTTAAAGTCAACCTATTTCTCCAAAACATTCTAAGCATTTCCTTACAATGTGTATTATTCTCAAGAAGGGAATGGGTAATGTGAGAAGAGGACTAACCAAGCATTGTCTTCAAATATACATAATTTGGATTTACCTCTTTATTGTGCTATAAGCATTTTTGATAAAAACAGTTTGAATAATTGATTTCCAGATCAAGTATAATATATCCTACTTGCTTATACCAAAGTACATTCAGAAAATGTTATATAGCAATTAAGTAAAGAAAGTCCGGGCAGAAAAAATGGCATCTCTATATTATGTGATGCCCAATTCTTCGGTATTTCATTCTGCCTCCATTTAATGAATGTGATTGTTTAAATGCTTCATAAAGTATTAATTAAAATTGATCAGTATGCTAAAATACAATCGTGTATAATTTTATCCTAGAATCATGAAAGAACTGCCCATTCAATCACAACATACATCAGATTCCATTGGTATTCATATGGATAAGAATGAGTTTCTTAGGATATCCTGCATTTGGAAGTGGCAGGAACAGTATTCCAACTGTGGGCTCCAGCTCCCACCACTTAAACCTAAGGATAGGGAACTCAAGGGTGTGTACAAGAACATCAGCAAAACCAATGATGAGGCAGGCACCAGTGGCTCCTCCTTGATACTTACAAGGCTGTGATAGGAGGATCATGGTCACTCTAAGCCAGAAAGTCCTTGAGACCCCTGTCCAACTTCAATGCCAACAAAGCCAGAAGTAGAGCCGTGTGGCTCCAGTCGTAGAGGGCTAGCCTCAAAAGCAGCTCAGGCACTGTGCCAGATCCTGAGTTCAAGGTCCAAAACTAGCAACAAATGGACATACACAACAATCTGTGCAGCCATCCGGCTCGAGCAGGTCACACTCTTGTCCCCAACTGAATTGGACAGAGTTCCCTGGGAAAGGGGCTGGGGGAGCCACTGTCATCTTAACTCTGCCCATTCTGCCTGCATCACAGGATTCTGGCCACACCCCCATTATTTCATGATTCTTTCTGACCAATGGGATACAAGAATTGTGGCTATGCCCACATTCCATGTTGCCTGGTAGAAGGATAAGGCTCTGTTAACACACTGAGGCTGAGCTCAACAGGGGAGAAATCATACCACAGGAGCGGTGGGCCAGCTGCAGGCACCTGGCCCTACTGGCAGCTCAGTACCAGACTGAGCTGGAGCTACAGCCCCCTGCCCCATGAGCTGCCACCACAGCAATCATGGGGATGGGAAGCGGAACACGTGGGCGTCCAAGAAGAAAATCTTCATCCACAACCTGCCTGATGAGGTGGACTTCCAGAATCCAGCAGGTGAGCTCCACCATCGATGCAGCCAGCTGTCAGCACACATCCAAACAATTGAGGAGTCCCTCGTGGTGTGTAAAGAGCAGATGTTGGTCCTGAATGAGCTGTTTTGGGAGAAAGCCTAGTGTGTGTGCTGGCTGTTCCAGGAGAAGATGGAGAAGAGGAGAGTGCTACAGGAAGGCATGGACAGCAGGCTCCAGATGCCAACACAGGCTGAGCCCCACCACCAAAGCTGCTTCAGATGCATCAGGGCCTGTGGTGGGTGAAATAAGGGAGGAGCAGAAAGGTTTTGAAGAATTGCAACTTGAAGACAGCGTGGAAACTGCCAGAGGATAGGTCAGGGTTCTCGTCACCATAGAGGACTACCCCAAGGAACATATCTTGCTGCAGATGCCCCAGATACAGATCTGCCCACAGCTCAGGTGAGGAGAACTCCCTCCCTTTCTTCTGTAGACTGATACGGATAATGACTCTCCATATGACATACTGACTCTCAAAAGCCTTGGCAGCCACCGGAATTAGGTGGTCAGGTGGTCTTCTCTCAGGCCTCCATCTGCTGGGTGATGGGAAGGTTAAACTGGGGGTAGCGTAGGGTAGAGGCTGCCTGGAGGTGGTCCAAGTTCAAGGGACATCTAATGGCCCATTGGTGGCGAGAGAAGAGACCCATGTTATGCTTATCACAAAGAATAAATTGTTTTCAAAGGGGAAAAAAGCCTCCAACAAAGATTTTTTTCTTCCAGTCCTGGGGCTTGAACTAAGGGCCTGGCCACTGTCCCTGAGCTCTTTTTGATCAAGGCTGGTGCTCAACCAGTTGAGCTCCACTTCCCCTTCCAGCTTTTTCTGTGTGGAATCAAGCCCAGGGCTTCAGTCATGCTAGGAGACCACTCTATCACTGAGCCACATTCTCAGCTAGGATGATTCATCCCTCCCAAACCCATATGGCCATTCCTCAGATAAATAAGAAGTAGGGGCTAAGATTAATATGAAGCACTTCTGGTTCACACCAAAATACTTCTCCGCCCCTATTCCCACACCCTTACTTGAAGTTTCTCTTCTACCATTGAGGGATGAGGGAGGGAGAGGGGAATCCCAAGAGAGGACTATCAACAGTGGCCCCCTAAGCCCCACATCCTCCCCCACACAAGGGGTCCTCCAGATTCCAATTTACCTGACTCAATGTGGAGTCTACAGTGACTTCCCACCACTGCAAGGCTCAGTATGAAATAAAGGTCAACCCTGGGCTCAGCCCACACCCAGGGTGGAAGCTCCTAATCCCAGACCTACTTCCACCTCTGACTGCCCTGAGTTAGGCCAAACCCACCACTCACCACTATGTTGGCAGTGATGACCTCATGGATGGATTCCAGGAAGAAAGTCTGTAGCAAAGAGCAGAAGCAGCAGGGTGAGCATGGCAGAAGGAGATGCGGTGATTGCTCTGGGATCTTCCTCCTTGGAGCCCTCCCTTCCATCCAGAGCCATGCTGACCCAAAACATGGACAAGACCAGGGAGTGAGACAAGATGGACCAGCACAGGACTAAAGGAGGCACTGCTTTGTCGTGGAGCACTTGAAATTCCAATTATATTTGGCCAATGCCAATCCCAAAGCCAACATGCAAAGCCTCTCCTTGTTGTCGTTGGCCATGAACACTGTCCCTGAGCTCTTATTCTCGAGGCTGGCACTCTACCATTTGAGCCACAGGACCACTTTTGTTTTCTGACAGTTCATTGAGGATAAGAGTGTCACACACTTTCTGCCCAGGCTGTCTTGGCACTGTGATCCTCCAAATCTCAGCTTCCTGAGTAGCTAGGTTGCCAGGCATGAGCCACCAGTGCCCAGTATGTGATGACTTTTGAAGGCATCTTGGCAATTTTGTAAAGGAGCCCCAAAGGGCCTGGATAGAACATGACCCAATCAAGGAGCTGGGATCAGAGAAGGATGACCTTCTACCCATTCTGTTCCCCAAAATTAAAGATGCCAGGTAGCGGTGTATGCATCAGACACCTAGGCCAGCAGCCACCAGGCTTAGTGGGGGAAAAGTAGAGAATACCTAAAGATTGCGGTGTAGAAATCTCTGATTTTCCATGCATGTGGTGTGTGTGTGTGTGTGTGTGTGTGCGTGTGTGTGTGTAAACTCAGGGCCTAGGCTCTATCTCTGAGTTTTCTTGCTCAAGGCTACTGCTCTGCCACTTGAGCCACAGCCCCACTTGCTTTTCGATTGTTAATTGTAGGTAAGTGTCTCAAGGATTTTCCTGTCCAGGGTGACTTGGAAGCATGATGGAGACCCCAGGGAAGCAAGAGTAGCACAACTCACAGGTAGAATCCCTATGGCGGGACACTCCTGCCCCCTGGTGGCCAGATGCGGGACATGCGGCCCCATGCCATTGTCCTCTAAAGTTCAATTTTAAGAAGTGACCAGGGCCAAGCTGACTTTTGTTCACCCTGAGTGCTGATGCCAGAGCAAGTCTGTTCCACCCTAGGCCAAGAGAGCTCCAGGAGGCCTAGCTTCCCAGGGGCACAAGAAAGAGAGAGGTCAGCTCCAGGCTGAGCTAAGAGCCTTTGCCCACAGACACCCCAACTTGGCCTTCCTTATCACCATAAGACCTGTCAAAGAACAACCCAAAAAACCAAAATTGGAGCTGTGCCTCCAAGTGGTAGAGCTCTAGCATTGAACCAAAGAGCTCAGGGACAGGGCCGCCAAACTTTGAGTTCAAGACCCCCAGCTGACCCTCCTCCATAAAACACAGGTTGGCTAAATGTGAACTAGTAGGATTTGTGAAGTGTTTCTGAAGAATGGGGATACTGAAGAAAGCACCCTAATTCTAATGAAAGCTGAACCTGTGACATACAGCTATGTACTGAGTCCTTCAAAGGGTGCTATTTGCTGAGTCTTTCCCACATGGGGGTTTTGTTCTGAGTCCTCCAAAAGGTGCTATTTGCTGAGACATCGCATAGGGTGCTATGTACTGAGTCCCTGAGAAGAGTGGGCATTGCTGAGTTTTTCAAAGGGTGCTGTGTGCTGAGTCCATTACACAAGTACTGTATGCTGAGTCCTTCAAAAGGTGTGGTGTGCTAATTCATCTGAAAGGGTCCTGCTATGTGCGGAGCTCTTCAGAAGAGAGGGATGAGGTGAGTTTTTTGAGTGCTGTGTGCTGAGTCCTTTACACAGGGTGCTCAGTATTGTCCTTCAAATGGTGCTTTGTGCTGAGTGCTTCCACAGTGTGGTATGTGCTGAGTCCTGCCATAGTGTGGTATGTGCTGAAACCTTCAAAATTCTTCTATGTGCGGAGTTCTTCGAAGGGTGCTATGCAATGAGTGATTTACAAAGGGTGCTTTGTACTTAGCCTTTCAAAGGGCTATGTGTGGAGTCTTAACACAGAGGGTGCTGTGTAATGAGCCCCAGGGAAACTGTGCTTTGTGCTGAGTTTTTCAAAGCATGCAATGTGCTGAGTCCTTTACACTGCAAGCTATGGACTCCCTCTTTCAAAGGGTGCTGTGTGCTGAGTACTCTACACAGGGTACTATATGCTGAGTCCTTCAAAGGGAGCTGTGTGCTGAGTCCTTTACACAGGGTGCTTTGTGCTGTTTTTGGAAGTGTGCTGTGTGTCATCCCAAAGAGTGCTATGTTCTGAGTCCTTGAGAGGTAGTTATCCCCAACAATCACACACACACACACACACACACACACACACACATACACACACACACAAGTGTCACCATGCACGTTCTTAGTGTGTGGAGTGAAGGAGGATGGAGGAGAGTCTCCTCCAGGGGTGGAGCTGAGGGCAGATTCGATCCCTGGGGAAGGTACTGGGGTTGGGGGAGCTTGCTGAGCTGAGGTGATGATGCAATTGCCATGGACTGGTAGCCTTGGAGCCCAGTCAGGGCTGTGATTGCAGCTAAGGGTAGGGGGCATGGCCTAAGGGAGGAGTGGGCATGCCCTAGTGGATGAGGGGGAGGGGCCCTGGGGTGCACTCTGGTGGCAGCGATGGGGTGGGGAGCAGGCATGCCTTTGTGGTGGCCCAGGAGTGAAGTGGGGACAGAGAGAGAAAGAGCAGAGAGAAGAGCAAGCACAAGCACAAGGGGAAGCAATCAAAGTTCACTCCTGGACAGAAGCACAGAGCACCTGGAGCCAGCGAGGCAGGCACATCACTGCGGGCAGCCCCACAGGGCATGGCAGCCATGGTTGCCCTGAATCTGAGGTCCTGGCACGGTAAGTATGGTGGTGGCTTCTGTGGTGGAGGCAGCGGAAGCTGGCAGCTGAGGCAGAGGTGGTGATGGTGGTGATGGCAGCTGAGGCAGGGGTGGCAGAAAGCACAGCCCCGTGCAGGTGCCCCCGCCCCCTCCCAGCAGCACCGAGTTTCAAATATGGCTCTACCTGCTCTGATCGGAGGCCCCTTAAGCAATCTCCTAGCAGAGATGGTGGGTCTCTGCCTGGCATGAGGCCCGACCTGGTCCCTGCCCTTGGTCCTTGCACTCCGGGCCTGGGTGCACCCAGAACCATTGCCTACAGCTTCTCCCAGCAGCAAGCATGAGTGGCCACCTCATGGGACCACACCTGGTGACTCCCACACCCAGCGAACCTCCTCACCCCCTCCCCCCCTCCCCCGCAGACCCAGACCCCTCCTCCAGCCTACTCTCTCCCATCCTGCCTGCACCTCCTCTGCACCCCACAGTCCACCCTGGCTCTGCCACAAATGTGCCCCAGGAGAGGGGAGTGGGTGTCACCCAAGGATCCCACCCCAATTCCTAGCAGCCAGTGTCCCAGGAAAAGGGCAGATACAGGGATTGGTGAGGAGAGAGCACCACAGAAACCCTGGCCTAGAGCAGTGGAAGCCACATCTGCACCTTTCCTCTCCCTGGTGGGAACCTAGTGGCTTTAGTCAGATGTCGGGAGGACACCTCCACACCTGCCTTCTCGGGTCTTTTCCTTTTTGCTGGGGGTGGGGGGTGTTGGATGCAGGGGATAGGCCCCCCTTGCTGTGTGAGCCCTTGTCTTCTGTGCTAGGTCACCCTTTCACCTCCAGAAGAACCCACTAGGGAGGTGAGGGCACAGGGGTTCAGAAGGTGACTATCTGGGAGGAACACACCCCCTCTGATACACACACAACTACCCTGTCCCCCCCCACCCCAGCTGTCCACAGTACTCACAGGGTGATCACATTTCCCAGCTCTGCCAGCTTCTGCTGGTGTTCCTGGTCCTTCTGGTCTCCTAGTCCTCCCCAAGAATCCGCCAATTAGCCCAGAAGCATCTAGGCTGGAAGTAGGCAATCCATCCATGTATGTAGCCTTTAAGACCCCATCAAATTCCCCAACAACGCTCCCACCCCAAGTCAGACACCTCTCTGGAGGCACCAGGACTGCCTGATTTGTTTTTGTCTGGGCTCTGAGGAGTCACCTGTCTCGGGATTCCTTCACCTAGTGTCCGGGCCTAGGGTTTTGGTGAATGGGGAGTCAAGGCTGGTTGTTCCCAATGGAAGGGTCTGGCCCTTGGTAAAGCCAGAGACAGGGTGGTTCTGCATTATTAGAGCAGTGATCCCCTTGGGTGGGAGCCCCTGGTTCTGACAAGGGAACTACCATGCTCGAGCTTGTACATTGCCCAGATGAGGAACTAACAAACTCAGGAGAGGCACTGCTCTGAATCTCTCTCTCTCTCTCTCTCTCTCTCTGTCTGGGTGTGTGTGTGTGTGTGTGTGTGTGTGTGTGTGTGTGTGTGTGTGTGTGTGTGTGTGTGTGTGTGTATGAGAGAGAGACAGAGACAGAGACAGAGAGAGAGAGAGAGAGAGAGAGAGAGAGAGAGAGAGAGAGGGAGGGAGGAAGGGAGGGAGATATCGATTATCTTTCTCCTTGTACAGCCTGACTGTGCTCAGATCAGTGATCAGTTGGCAAATTGCAGGTGCTGCATGGTGAGTCTTTTGTGACCGGTTTAGATGTGTGTGTGTGTGTGTGTGTGTGTGTGTGTGTGTGTGTGTGTGTGTTTGTGTGTGTTGGGAGATTAGGAGATGAGAAAAATGAAAGTATATTTAAGTCATCATGTCTAAAAAGAGAAAAGCAGTTTATTTGTGTGTATGTGTGTATTTGTTGTTCTTTTTTCATAATGCCCAGTATGAGCTCAGCCACAATTTTTGTTTTCTCCTTCACCATTTCATGGCTCCTTCGGGGAAGGTTTCAGTATATGTTCCTTTCCACCTCTTTCCACCTCCCTCTTCCACTTTCTTGCAGCCACAGTAGCTGCTGGACCTGCATGGACTCCCTAGTAGGCCTGTGTGAACACAGAACAGAGTGGACACCTGTCCTTCTGTCTTGAGCCAGAAGGCTCGTGAGGCCAGTGTGACCACAGCCACACTCTTCCAGTCAGACACTCTGCTCTCATGTGTATAGTTGGAGTTAATTCAAGGGTTGGGAATGTGTCTGCCAAACATAATTAAGGAATGAGATGGGTGGGAGTAGGGCAAGGGCTGTGAAGCTAGGAGTGTCTGGGGAGTGGTGAACGGTGTAACATGACAGATGGTTCACCACAACCAAGGATGAGAGTAGAACCTTACCCAGGACATTGACGGTGTCTGTGGGCATCTGGGCAGGGGGCTCTGGGCCCCCGCTGGTGGCGTGGATTCCCTCCTGGGGCAGTGCATCCATGTGTAGTCCTCCCTGGAGTCTTGCAGTCTCCAATCTGTGTCCCACCTGGGCCATTTCCAGCTGGACATTGATAGGCAAGTTTCCCCTCCTGGAGCCTGCTCGGTATCATACCATGGCAGTTAGCTAGAGCTCTCTGAATGCCAGTTTCTGTAACCTGCTTTAGGCTGTCTGGAAGGAAAAGGGGACCACTGACTTTGGAACCCTTTAAGTTTGATTGGGACAAGTGATATGCCACTTTTTCCAGGTTTTTTTTTTTCTTGAAGCTGGCAATTTCCACTAATGCCTGGGTTCATGGGTCAAATTACATGAACCAATTCAGCGGTCAGACAGTGAAGTTCAAAGTGGCACACACAGAGTTCCCAAGCCAGATGGTCTCCTGCTATGAATGTCGTGCCTTGGCTGCCTTTCTCTGGCAGCTGCTGATTCTTCTACAGCTCTCTCTAGGGTGACCACCACAGTCGAGGATGTCATGGGGAGCAGAGAGTGACCTCGCCATCCCCAGCCTGCCAGCTGAGAGCAGAGATGATTTTCAGCTCCTGCAGTGGACCCTGGGAGATTTAGAGATCCGGGCTGCCTCGAGAATCCTTTCTCTGTAACATGAAACTTGGGGGCCAGATATAGTGGACCATCCTGTCTGGCCCCACAGAGAGGAAAGGAGGCCACTTGAGCCAGGGGTTCAGCTCACGGCAACCTCATTCACACCTGAGGGGGCATGGAGTGCCACAGAGTTGGTCAGCCACTGGACAGAGATCTTTGAGAAGATAGGCATCCCAGTGGCCCCAGAATCCAGTGAGCACATCATGGCTCACATCCTGGGAGCCAAAACAGTTAAGTGCGGTGGCATCAGGAGGGTGGGAAGAGGGGCGAGTGAGAACTGTGGGAGAGCTACATCAGGCTTTGCCTCCCCCCACCCTGCCCCAGGATGCTTACATGAATTGAATGGGACTTTTCTATAATATTGTCATAGACAGATGCTCATTTAGTAATCCAACAAAGAGTTACAGTATGCGCCGTGCTCAAGGGGATAAGGGAGTGGGGGTCATAGATGATGAAAGGTTCCGGTGCTAGTTCCACAGCACATGAAGAAACCTTGGTTTGAACTGGATGCTGGGGCTTCATGCATGTCATCCTAGCTACTTAGGAGGCTGAGATGGGAGGATCAAGGCTTAAGGCCCAGACAGGAAAGACTATAAGACTCTTATCTCCAACTAACAACCAAAAAGAAAATGCCAGAAATGGATATGTGTACCTCAAGCTGTAGACTGGTCGCCTTGAGTAAAAAGGCTCAGGGACAGCACCCAGGCTCTGAATTCAAGGCCAGGAGTGAGACGAAGGAAGGAAACAGAGAGAGAGGAAGGAAGGATGAAGGGAAAAAAAGAGGAAAAGAAGGAAGAAGGGAGCATGTGAGCCTTGGTTTGGAGTCCCTGGATCAAGAGAGCCAACCACTCACAATCTCTGTGGGTAACATTTCAGAGCCTAAAGCCAGTATGTAGGATTAAGCCACTGACCCTTCAGCAACTTCATGACATCCAGGAGCTGTGTGGTCACCAACTGCAGGGGGAAGCAGCCTCAGGAAGGACCTAGGGCTCAGGGGGGCATCACCAGGTTTCAATTATCCCGGCCCCAGCAAGTTTACTTCCTGGACAGATAATAAGAAATTGTCTAAGGGCTAGGGAGGTGTTGGGATAAGGGAAGAGGTAGGATGATCTTAGGTCAGGTGTTTCAGGACATTGGAGCCATGACCTCTCCTGACAATATAGACCACCAGTTATAGAGTCTTTGACCCAGCCACACTTCTATTAAGAGTCCCGGAACCTTGGGTTCACCATAGACTGCCTGGCTGTTGTCCACTGCAGGATGCCTGTGTAGTACATCCTTGGGGATTGGGACTTTCGTTGGCTCAATCAGAAGATGATACCCCCGGTGTTTATTCTGCCACCATAGACAGAGGTAAGTGGGCCACTGGCACAGGACAGCCAGGGAATGAGGATGGAGTCGGGACCGGAGTTACTTCGAGACTTCCTGTAGAGGGCACTAGGACCATGTGACTGCCATTCTCAGAGGCAGAGGTGGGTCTCTTTGCTGGCTCAATCTTTAGTCTACATGGCAGATCTGGGATTCAGAGAGGGCTGGCTGAAGGTGGGGCAGGCTTGGATAGAGGCTGGTGGAAAAACAAGAGGCACTGGGCTCTGAGCAGGGTTGTTTCTTTGAGGATATTCACAACCTAGGAACATTCCTGGGATGGACCAGCACTTTTCTTCCAGAGAGAGAGGGACCTAGAGCCCCTCCAGTTGGAGTCCCTGGCGGGGAAATCCTTTCATATTCACATCCTGTGGTTGGATAACTGCAACTCACCTTGCTGCCCAGTGTCAAGGTAGGACAGTGAGAGATCCTGAGTCTTTGATAAGGTCAGGGGATCCTCAGTATGAGATTGTACTTCAACATCCTAACTTGGTTCATGGTCAGTCCCATCTAAGACTGCCATGATGTAGGACATAGAATCTAGAGAATCAGAGCCGGACGGGGTCTGTTCTGGGAGTCCTGAGTATTATGAGTGAACTTTGAGCTCCCGTGTACCAACCTGCTTCCCTTTCTTGGGTGGGTCTTTGCTAGAAAATCTTGAAACTAAGGACTGGGTTTTATCCCTTATCTTTGATGATCAAAGCTAGCACTCTACCATTTGAGCCAAAGCTTCACTTCCAACTTTTTTGGGTGTTTAACTGTAGAAAAAAAGTTCTAATGGAATTTGTGCCATGGGTGGAATCCAACTGCAGTCCTCAGATATCAGTCTCCTGAGGGGATAGGATGAAAAGGATGGAAAATTATCTTTGGCCAGGTGCCAGTAGCTCTTGGCTGTCATCCTAGGTACTCAGAAGCTGAGATCTGAGGATCACAGTTCAAAGCTGTCATGGGCAGGAAAGATCCTGAGACTCTTATCTCCAACGGACCACTGGAAAACTGGAAGTGGTGCTGTGGCTCAAGTAGTAGAGTGCTTGCCTTGAGCTGAAGAACTCAAGGACAGCACCCAGGCCCAGAATTCAAGCCCCACAACTGAAAAAAGAAAGAAAGCAAAACATCTTTGCCTGCAAAGGATGGTGGAGGTGTGTGTGTGGGAGAGGCTTTGTTTGGGAGACCATCTGCTGGCTTCAATGTACAGACATTTTTAAGAACTCCCCGTTTGCCCCAGTTTGAAGCCAGAGCTTCAAGAGGACTTGGACTGTGGCAGGCAGGGAGTGGGAAAATGGGTGTAGGGGTGGGATTATTGTGTCTGTATTCTCTCCATTGAAGGACGGATTTGGATGCTGGGTGACAAAGTCTGAAGTGAAGGGTTGCAAGAAGTTTGTGGCCTGACGAGGTGAAGCTGGAAGCCGCTGGTTCACAACTGTCATCCTAGCTACTTAGAAGGCTGAAATGTGAAGACCATAGTTCCAAGCCAGCTTGGGCAGAAAAGTCTGTGAGACTTGATGTCCAATGGACCACCAGGGAACAGGATTTGGTGCTGTGGCTCAAGTGGGATATTGCTCACCTTCAGCTGAAGGGCTGAGGGACAGCACCCTGGTCCAGAGGTCAAACCCCATGATCAACTACAAAAAAAGAGGGGGCTAAGTTTTCCGCATAGCAGTATGTCCATTAAGAACTGCCATATTGGACTATGATACATTCCAGATATGTGAGAGGCTTACTGGTTTTTCTATAGTGGGTCTGATGTTGGTAGTGCCACCTTCTTGAGGGTAGGATGTGATCCTAATTGAGACAGTTCATGGGTCTGTACTCAGGGACTGCTGAAGCCTTGGGCTGTCCGTGTGTGTGTGTGTGTGTGTGTGTGTGTGTGTGTGTGCGTCTGCGTGTGTGTGTGTTTCTGTGTCTGTGTCTATGTCTGTGTGTGTGTGTTTGGAGTTAGAAGACCTGGGCCTTGAACTCAGGGTCTAGGTGCTGTTCCTGAGCTTCTGTGGTCAAAGCTATTGCTCTGACACTTGAGCCACAGCTCCACCTCTGGATTTTTGGTGGTTCACTGTAGATAAGAGCCTCACAGTCTTTCCAGAATGGGCTGGCTTTGAACTGTGATCTTCAAACCTCAGCCTCCTGATTAGCAAGGAAGACAAACATGAACCACCCCTGCAGGTTGTGTGTGTGTATGTGTGTGTGTGTGTGTGTATGTGTGTGTGTGTGTATGTGAGTGTGGAAGTGGGCTGTAACAAGGAGCAGTGGACACTTTGGTAACTTCTGCGTGCTTTCTTTGTGGGGTACATGGACTTTGTGGCTGAGGTCTGGGGACCTGAAAGGGTGAGATGCTTGATGGGGACTCAGCACTATTAAATTATAAGACCAAGGGATCTGTATGTCCTGGAGCTGTCTACTTCCTTGGGCCTAGTTGGTGGCAGAAGGAGCTTAGGAGGACCTGGGGGTGGAGCCCACAGGGGTGGCTCCCCAGGGGGACAAAAAGCATGGCCAGCACTTAGTAAGGATGAGAGCCCTGTTAATATGGAGCACACTTTCATGGTTCAGACTTTGGGTCTTATCATGATGTCTGATGGGCAAGGCCAACCCTATTTTAAATGTTGAGCTGTGATCTTCAGATCTTAGCCTCCTGAGTAGCTAGGATTATTGGCATGAGCCTCTGGCACAAGGGCCTCTGATTCTTTTTGGTATATTAGGGTTTGAATTCAAGGCTTTAGACTTGCCAGTCGGATCTTCTAACATGCGAGCCAAGACTTTCTGTCTTGGGCATTTCTGAGATAGAGTCTCAATATATGCTCAGGCTGGTCTGCATCGGGATTCCTCACTGTTACCTTTCTGGCCAGACCCTGGTTATAAGAAAATGAATTCACTCTATGTCTATATCACTTTGCTGGGGTGTCGTTTCGAGGAGTGGGGGCAGTGTGAAGAGGAAAGACCCCAGAACTGCCACCTCCTGGGGGACATTTGTTCTTGTGACAGAGTCAAGTCATTGCTGTGTATGATGAGGAAGCCGCCATCAGCCTGACCTGGAACAATGCTCAAAGGTATGTAGGCTGTTGAAGTATCAAACCCACCCATGTCTGCTTCCCACTCACAACAAGGGGGTGCAGTGCAGGTGGTCCAGCACTTGCCCTAGGGGATTATAAATGGATGGTGGTGGTCAGATGTCGGTGGTTCCCGTACATCATACTGGCTATTGGAGAGGCTGAGGTCTGATGGACGTGACTCAAAGCCAGCCGGGACAGGAGCGTCTGTTTCTTATCTCCCATAAACCAACAACCACCCCACCACACACACAAATCCAGATCTGGTGCTGTGGCTCAAGTGGTAGAGCCTCATCCTTGAGTAAAAGAAGCTCAGGGATGACACTCAGGCCCTGAATCCAAGCCCGAGGACTCACAAAAAATAATGAAATAAATGAAGCATGGGCATCTGTTACCTTACTACCAAAAAGGATGGATTCAGTGTTCTCTCTGGTACTTGTATCCAAAGATAATGGGCTTCTCTTGATGTTTCTCTAAGCTTCTCCTTCTCTCCATTATCTTTCCAGGCTTCAGTTGAAGGATAGAATTCAGATCATTCCACTCAATGTGACCTTATGTACCCTCCCCTGCCCGCCTTCCTTGGGGTGGGGATCCTGGTTGTACTCACCACAGGGAGGATAAGGCACCGGAGAGATAGAGTAGGTATCCCCGAAACTTACACACACACACACACACACACACACACACACACACACACACACACACATACTCACCCAGGCCGACTCAGACTAGCTTTTTCCAAAGACACTTCATCTCCTTGGATTAACTGACCTAGGAGAGGAACTTGATCCCCTGTAAATGACTATTTTAACTAGGGCTCACTAGTTGACATGAGATAAAAAGAAGCTCAAAAGAAAGGCTCTGGTGCCCGTCACTGCCACGCCTACTCCGGCGGAGTCTGCTTAGCATGGAACACCTACTTTCAGACCTGAGAAAGGGGCTTCACAGAAGCCTACCTCTGAGAATGGACTTCACCGAAGTCTACCTCAGAGAATGGGGCTTCAAAGATGCCTACCTCTGAGAATGGGACTTCACCGAAGTCTACCTCAGAGAATGGGGCTTCAAAGAGGCCTACCTCTGAGAATGGGACTTCACCGAAGTCTACCTCAGAAAATGGGGCATCAAAGATGCCTACCTCCTGGAAAGGCTGGCAAGCCCCTGGGAAAGATGTGTTTCTGTTCCTGTTTTTCTTTTCTTCACTGTATAGGAGTGCCTATTAATCTTTTACTGTTCCTGCTGTTTGTTCTACTTACTCATGCTCAACGTTCCCTTATTCAGGGCTCTTTCTTGGAAGTGTTGACGACTCTAACATCCGATGAGTGTCCTAAGAATATGACTAACTCACCAGAGTTAAGTGCTACCCTAAAAGCCCCTCTTATGGAGGCTATTAGACAAGTCATAAGTAAATATAAAAGTATTGGGGGTTTCATGACATCACTTCAGCAGAAGGAATTGTTTGTAAGAGATTTACAAGAAGCTGACGGCACGGCTAAAACAAAAAGAGTGCATGGCTATTGGAGACTTCCCTTTAATTCTGAAACATATACAATAGACCCATATAGATATCCTGTAGATAAAAAAGATGTAGAGGGATATTTAGACCAAAAGCTAAATAAGATTCCTAAAAGGTTGGTAGATGGAAGGTGGCAATGACTTATCAGAAGAAAACGGTGGAATCCTCCATTATCTAGAGGACCCCAAAGACTTCCCCCAGATCCATGGCCTTTTACAGGTGTGTATGATAAGGATGGCAACCGTTGGCTAAACCACTTAGGAGAAAGGACTTCCTATTACTCTCTATTTACTGAGAGACTTGCTAGATCTAGGTGCTTACTATCAAAAAAAAGAAACAAGAAAGATCTTATGAGACAGTTAAGGCCTCTATGAAAAAGAGTAAACAATTTTGTGAAAGGGTTACAGAGAAGACACTATGAGCTTAAATTTGATATATGGCCAGATTTAACTAAGTATACTGAATATCATGATTTTTGGCCACAAATTGGGGACCCTCTAAAGAATGGCAAAGAAGCACAATTGCTTAGAAAAGATTTAAAACACATAAAGTACAAAACTAAACAAAAATAATAATAAAGTACTAGAGTTCATGCCTTTCTGTCCAGCACTTTGCCCATATGCTCTGGTTAATGGTTAATAGGTGATAAACATCAAAACCAATTGTATTTCTTAAAAATAGAGGTAAAGCCGAAAACAAGTGCCTATCGTCATAACTCGTCATCCAAAAAACAAGATCAGGCAACCAGCTGATGACCACCAAGAACGAAGCCTTGCAACAAGATTGTGTAACTTTTTGCCCTTTCTCATGGAGACTTTTGCTATAAAAGCTTGTTATCCTCTGCAATAAATCGCACTCAGCATTCAACTCCTCTTGTGTGTGAGTTTTCTGTTTGCCATCTCCCCACCTGTTCCAGTTACCTCCACCAGGTGTCTTCCGTCGTCCCGACAGAGCCGGTCCTTGGCACTGGCTCTGGCTCACACCTGACATCCTGGCTACTTGGGAGGCAGACATCTCAGGATCAAAGATTGCAGCCAGCCATAAGCTGGAAAGCTGGTGAGACTCTTCTCTCCATGGAACCACCAAAAAGTCAGAAGTGGAGCTGTGGCTTACGTGGTAAAGCACCAGCCTTGAGCACAAAAACTCAGAGACGCAGCTCCCAGATCCTCAGTTCAAGCCCACCAAAGAAATGGACCCATGTTGTTGCCCCCAGACTGCCTGGACCTTGACTGCCCTCTCACGGAGTGTGATACAGCACCAGTCCCTGGGTAGTGTATCAGAGCCTTCAGAAATTGGGTGGTAAAAGCCAGACCTTCCCCTTCATCTGCTTTCAACCCACACCAGCAGGAAGGGAAGGCGTGACAAGGCCAACATCCTGCAGAGGAGAGAAGACCCCACTCTGCCCGGGTGATTGGAGCAGGCTTCTTAGAAGCAGTACTTGAAAAGGGGTCTTGCTTAACAAGGAGTTTCTGACAGGAAGCACACAGAACAAAGATGCTGTACATAAAGGACAACATAGAGGAGCATGTTCACTTTCAGCCAGAGCTGCTGCTGAGAAACTCAGTACAGATGTGCAAGACTGTCCTGAGACACGCCCGAGAGGTTACAGAAGAACAGCTATCCAAGGTTGGGATTGTGTCTTAGCACTAGTGGGCTCGCCTAGCACACAGGAAACCCTGGGTTCTATTCCTAGGTCCCACATACACAGAAAAAGCTGGAAGTGGCATCGTGGCTCAGGTGGAAGAGCACTGGCCTCGATCAAAAGAAGCTTGTGTATAGCACCTAAACCCCGAGGTCAAGCCCCTAGACTGTCAACATAAAACAGCACTCCAAGGGTCCTTGGTGACAGGTGGATGGCTATGCCCTGTAGCTCTTAGTAGATCCATCCATTTTTATGTGTCTCCTTGTTTGACACAGGGGAGCTGGACACTCCTTCTGCCCTGGCATCCCCTGGACCCAGTTATCAGCAACCCTCCCAACATCTTCCACCAGGACATGGGACAGCTGGCCCCAGAAATCCTCAGATACCGGTTGGGTGGGGCAGGGGGATACAGGGCAGGCCCCAGAAGTCCTAGTGGGTCTGATCTGCCCCAGATGACCATGCCTTCCAGAGGAGGCAGATGGGAGGTTAGAGAGGAGTAGTGATATGGAAGGGGCACCTTAATGCCTATGGCCCTACCCAGATTCTGAGCCTCCCTTTGCTGTCCCTAAGGGATCTAGAGGAGTGACTAGGTGGGAGTGTCTAGAGGAGGACTAGTTGGAAATTCTAAAGTCTGAGATACCGTAAACCATGCACTGATGGCTCATGCCTGTCATCCTGGCTACTCGGGAGTATCTTGTTTCCCCAGCACAGGCAGGAATGTCCCAGGAGAGTCTCATCTCCAATCTCCAACCAGAAGTGGCACCATGGCTCAAATGGTAGAGCACTGGCCTTGAGCAAAAATCATCATCAGGGACAGTACCCAAGCCCTGAGTTTAAGACCCTCAACCAAAAAAAAAAAAAAAAAAAACCAAGAAAGAAAGACACCCCTTGCCCTTGCCTGCAAGAGATGGTGAAGGAGTGGGTTTGCTGTGGTTGGGAGACCAGGTGCTGGCCTCAGGGCACAGACATTTCTAAGAACTGCCCAGTTTTGCCCAAGGGTGAAGTTACAGCATGGTGGGCTTTGCCTTACCAAGAACTCCAGAGGTCGTGGCCTTTCTTAGGCAGGGAGTGGCAAATGGGAATAGGGGCGGGAGGGTAGTGTCAATTATATTCTCCCCATCCATGGCAGAATGGTTTTGTATGCTGGTGTCAAAGTCTGAAGGGACAGGCTGCATGTGGTTTGTGGCCTGACAAAGTGGGTTTCCCCTGGGTGTGAGAAGGTGACTGAAGCCAGGCATTGCCAGTGGCTCACAACTGTCATCCTAGTTAGTCAGGAGGCTGAGATCTGAGGACCGAGTTTCAAAGCTAGCTTGGGCAGGATAATCTGTGAGACTTTATCTCCAGTGAACCACCAGAAAACCGGAAGTGGCGCTGTGGTTCCAGTGGTGGAGAGTGCACCTTCAACTGAAGAGCTGAGGGACTGCGCACAAGCCCGAAGTTCAAATCCCATGACCAACAAATAAAAATAAGGTAGCTGAGTATTCTACATAGCGGTGTGTACAGTAGGAAATGGCATGCTGTGTCATGAGCCATTCCAGACATGTGAGAGTTTCTGAGTTTTGTCTACAGTTGGTCTGAGGATGGTAGTGCCATCTTCTCAAGGGTTGGGATGTTAAGGTGCTCAGGGACTGCTGAGGCCTTGGGCTACCCATGGTGTGTGTGTGTGTGTGTGTGTGTGTGTGTGTGTGTGTATTTTTCCCTCATCTTTCTTTGTCCCCTTCATTGGTGCCTGTTTGCCTCTTTCTGACTTCAGTTGGTGCCCTTCCTGCACAGTACCTTGCCTTTAGCCCCCTACCAGGGTCTACAATGAGTCTTAAATTGCCAGAGACTTGCATATTCCAGCTTTTCTTTGGGGCCCAAGTCTGGTCATCCATGTCTTTGGCCACCTCCAGGGGATTCTGGGTTAGCAGGGCAGGCTGGCATAGGTTCTCCTCTGACAACAGGGTGAGGGGGGCGAGGGCTCAGTCATGTGATGTCCTGTATTTTTTCTCAGTTGGACTTCTGGCTGCATGTCCCTTCCTGTAGGCTGGTAGTGGAGTGGGGGAAGGGTGGTTGCCAGTGGCTCTGGCCAACTCAAGCATGATAGCTGACTGAAGGCCGCCCAACCAGGGATCTTCTGGGGCTACATGGGAGGTGAGGCCATGGTGGCTTGGAAGTATCTGTCAGTGTCTAGGAAATGTCAATGTACCTTACCACAGGAAAGTATCTTCTAGCCCCAGCTGGGCCTCTCTAGGTCCTTCTAGACAATTCCAGATGCCCAGAATACAGAGGCACAGACTTTAGATTCCATGGCCAGGGAACTGGGGGATGAGAGACTGGTATGGCCAATACCTCAATGTTCTGGGGCATTAGCCTTGATCTGGCTATGATCCCCTTGTGTATGTTCACTTGTTAATCCAGTGCTGGCCACACACCAACCTCTTGTGGCAGTGTTGTGGAAGTGGCAGGAGTGGAAGTGAGATCTAGGATAACCAAAATCTGGATGTATGGCCTGTGGGGATGGGGATGGCAAAGGGTGTCTATTAAGAAAAAATATCTCAGAGCTGGAACTCAGGGCCTAGGCACTGTCCCTGAGCTAACACTCTACCACTTGAGCCACAGCTCACCTTTCAACCTTTTTACTAGTTTAGTGGAGAGAAGAGTCTAGTGGACTTTCCTGCCTGGGCTGGCTTCAAGCTGCCATCTTAAGAGCTCAGCTTCTGAGTAGCTGGGGTTGATGGTATGAGCCATTGGCAACTGCTAAAGATGTTACCGTATGTATGTGTGTGTACATGCACATGTAAGTGTGTGTGTGTGTGTGTGTGTGTGTGTGTGTGTGTGTGTGTGTGTGTGTGTGTGTGTGTGTACCAGGGCTTGAACTCAGAGCCTCTGTGGTATCCATTAGCTTGTTTGCACAAGGTTGGTGCTGTACCACTTGAACTAGAGTAGCTCTGCTTTCCAGTGTTTTTGGTGATTCATTGGAGAGAAGAGTCTGCCCAGGCTAGCTTTGAATCTTGATTGATCCTCAGGTGTCACTCTTGAGTAGCTAGGATTACAGACATGAGCCACTGGCATCTAGCTACAAGGATGTCTTCTCATACTCTCTTCTGTTATAACACATTGTCTACTTGCCCTGGCCTAGATCCTCTGACCTCCACATCAGCTCCCAGCAGCCCCTGACTGTGTGGAGAACATAAAGCTCAAACTTGATCCTATTTCTTTGTCCTCAGGGGAGGGAATGTTTCCTCTGAAGCCTGGGTTAGGAGGGGTAGCTGCAGCTGGGTACTCGGCTGGGAGAGAGGTACTCTGTTTTAGCCAAGATGGAAAGTGTGGCCAGATGATAATAGCTGATGCTGTCCTATTCCTAGCTCCTCAGGAGGCTGAGATTTGAGGATTACCATTCAGAGCCAGTCCAGCTAGAAAAGTGTGTGAGACTCTTTTCTGCAAATAACCACCCAAAAGCTGGAAGAAAAGCTGTGGCTCAACTAGTAGAGTGGTAACCTTGAACGAGAAAACTGAGGGACAGATCCCAGGCCCTGAGTTCAAGCCCTAGCACAAACATGCATGGGTATGCGTGCACACACACACATGCTCACACACATACACACATACACACATACACACAGACACACAGACACACACACACACACACACACACACACAGAGGAAGGTGTTAATGATGAGCTGAGCTAGAACTGGGGGCACTCCTGAGGCATAGTCATAGTAAACTCTCAAAGTAGATCAAGTGGTTTCTCCATAAGTCCTTATTGGGCCAAGTGGGTCTGGGCCATGGCAGGAAGTTCCATGGAATCTTCCCCTGCATCCGTGCACGGGGCCACAGGACCAAGGGAAGGACACTATGGATGCTCCTTTGTAGTCAGTCCAAGATTGAAGACCTTCATCTGTCCCCAAGCAGTGGAGAGGAAAGCAGGGCTCCGAGCCCTGGGACTCCTGGTATAGCGACTGCTACAAGCATCAGCCAGCCAGCTGTGGATTCCTGAGACTACAAGTCTTTCATGAGCCCAACTCAACACCTGCCCAAGGTGTGTCTGACAGAGTCGCAAACTTGTGATACCCGCATGAGTAGGCATTACCTGCTGTATCATCTTGCAGCTCCTGGCCCTCCTGGCCCAGAACCGTGGTCTGAGACATCGGTTTACTGCTCAGATGCACACTGTACCCATGACTGATGCCATTCTGATAACCCGGCTGATGACCTCCATGCCCCAAGGCGGGACCCTTCTCTGATACTGTGGCCCGTTCCATTCACAAAGGCTGCCAAAGAGACTGCTCTGAAGACACCTAGACGTTGGGAGACCCGACTTTCAGGGGCCCATTGGAAAGTACTCTGCCTAGAGTCACAGAGTGAGCTACAAGCAGGTGTTGGTCATGGGGCTCAAACTCTGGGCCTGGGCACTGTAGCTCAGCTCTTCAGCTTACCACTTGAGCCACAGCGTGTCCTACAGTTTTCTGATGGTTCCTTGGAGATCAGAGTCTCCTGGACTTTCTTCCAGGGCTGGATTTGAACCACGATCCTCTGATCTCAGCTTCCTGAGGATCTAGGAGGACATGTAAGAGCCACACACACTTAGCTGATCTGGCCTTTCACCACAGTGGGCTAGAAGCTTCTTAAAGCTTTTCTTTATTTTTTTTCTGTGCCAGTACTGGGGTTTGAACTCAGTTTGAGCCCTGGTCTCTTAACTTTTTCTCAAGCTGGCACTTTACCACTTGAGCCACATTTCCATTTCTGTCTTTTGGTAGTTCATTGGCAAGAAAAGAGTCTCACCAACTTTCTTCTCCTGAGCTATATTTGACCCACTATATCTGATCTCAGTCTCCTGGATAGCTAGGATTTACAGGGGTTGAGCCACTGATGGCTAGAAACTGTTCTTAAGAAAGAGTTCTTCCCTGCATTTGCCCTGACTCCTCCATGCAAAGGAGGCCTCTGAGGGTCAGGAGCTGTGAAAAATAGGCTTCTAGCCACTGAAAATGGCTGGGGTCCATGGTGAAAAGCCAAGCTAATCCCCCCTGGGCCCCATTCTGGGTCCCCACCCTCTGCCCTACCTGTGATTCAAGTACAAACCTTAACCCAGCCTTGAATGTCCTTCCAGACTTGTCTGAAGCCACAGAATCTTCATTCCACCCACACCCCCGGCTCTACACCATACCTCAGGACCTTTGCCCATGCTGTACCTTCTGCCTGAGGCTCTCTGTCTTGTTCCACATCTTATAACTAGTGTGGAATTTTGGCACAGCTTGTATCACCTCCTGGAGCAACTCTTTCCTTCACTTTTCCCTCTTTTTTAAAAAAATATGGAATTGTTAGAGATGGAACTTGTGAAGGCTGACTGGTGTGTGTGTTTTGCCAGACTGGGGGGTTTGAATTCATCACCTTGACAGTATCCCTGAGCTTTTGTGTTCAAGGCTAACACACCAGTACTTGAACCATAGCTCTACTTCTGGCTTTTTGGGTGTTTAATTGGAGAAAAGTGTCTCATTATAGTCTTTCCTGCTTGTAATTTTGATCCTCAGATCTCAGCCTCTTGAGTAGCTAAGATTACAGGGGTGAGCCACCAGTACCTGACCTCTACCTCTTACTTCTAACCTCGGCCCTCCTCTGAGTCCCAGAAGAATAAGTCTCAACCGGATCCCTTTTTTTTTTTGACAGTCTTGGGGCTTAAACTCAAGGTCTGAGCATGTGCCTGAGCTTCTTTTCTGAAGGCTAGCACTCTATCACTTAAGTCATAGTGCCACTTTGGGCTTTTTCTTTTTCTGTGGTACAGAGGAATCGAACCCATGACTTCATGCAATCTAGGTAAGCACTCTACAACTAAGCCACATTCACAGCCCAAGGCTCACTTCTAACAGGAGCTACGAGGGTGGAATTTATTGGCTAACCCCTTTCGGCACAGAAATCACTGGCTATGTCCTATCTTTCCCAGGATTTGGGACCAGCCTGAGACTTGGCAGTCAGGAATAATGAATGAGTGATAGGCACCAGGCCCCACATCCTACAGAGGGATCTAGAATATGGAGCCAGAACCTTGGACAACTCCTACAGCCTAGGAAGTGTGGTCTCCCTGGAGGCAGTGGCTGGCTTCTAGGTGTCCTGATGGGACACATAACCCACAACATAATGCACCTGTTGCACACACCAGCCCAGGCAAAGCCTTTGGGGCTTCAGTACTTAAATGGCAGAGAAGGATGCTTTGTTCAAGCTGCCGGCTCAGACTTAGTATTGTCTCAGTGCTTGTCCAAGCTTGCCCAGGTTTGGGGGCTGGGCATGGGCAACCTGCTGAATGCCCATCATCCATACACCATCCATCTATACACAGAGACATACAATTACTACCTCCTTTTTCTTTTTTTTTTTTTTGGCAGGTCCAGGATTGAACTATGAGCCTAGGCGCTGTCCCTGAGCTCCTTTTGCTCAAGGGTGGTGCTCTGCCCTTGAGCCACAGCCCCACCCATTTGTGCATTTTTTTCCCTGTGGTCTTTTAGAAATAAGAGTGTCAGGAAATTTCCTGCCCCAGCTGAATTCAAACTGGCATTCTCTACATCTCAGCCTCCTGAGGAGCTGGGATTATAGGCAGAAGCCGCTGACACCTGGCTTTCTTTTCTTCTTGTTCTTTCTTTAATCGTGACAATCTGAAGTCTTCACAGTGCCATTCCAATGGTTTGCATTTGAAGGAAACTACCCAGGCCTGGAGTTCGAATGCTAGGACTGCCCCCCACAAATGGAGGTAGAATCTGACAAACTCATTCCTACTCATGTGAATGCTAATGGAATGCATAAAAGTAATAATTTGCAGTTAATTCTTGATTCTATTTTAGAGTGCCACACACAAATTACTGGATTTATATCTTCCATTCTAGCACCTAATGGAAGGGTTTTGACTAATTTTTAATTACAGATTTTGTAAGTATTCAACCATAATACTTCATTAAAAGGAGGCATAATGTAATCACTAATAATTGGTTATATATATAATATCTTAACATTCCCTCCCTGAATATATATGCATATATATATATACACACATACTCACATATATATACATCTATCTATCTATCTATCTATCTATCTATCTATCTATCTATCTATCTATCTATCTATCTATCTATCTATCTATCTTTCTATCTTTCTATCTATCTATATATTGGGCACTACTGTGGCTTGATCACAGGTCCTCAGGACTTCCTGGCAGCTCAGTTTGCCACACCCTGGTCTGCTAAGACTGTGACCCCATTTATGGATTGGGCATTGTGAGTTGAAATCCCAGCATGGCCAAAAATTTATTCGTGGAGTAAGAAGCTAATTTTGACACATTTTTTTCTTCTCTGTGACAGTCCTTGGTCTCAGTATGATGTATAATCCATATTCAAATATATCCTAGGTGATATGAGGAAATGAAACATTATATGTACAATAATACTAAATTAATAAGTGTAATAAACGTCATAAGCTGTAAATCCATGCAATATAAATAGATCTCATATATAAATATTAGTTTTTCCAGTGCTGGGGCTTCAATTCAGGCTCTAGGAATTGGTCTGAATTTCTTGTTTTCAAGGACGGTGATCTTCCCCTTCACCTACAGTGTCACAGATTTACCCAGACCCTGAGTTCAAATCAAAAGCCTGCCAGAAAAATGTTGCAAATTCCAAGCCAGGGCCTTATTATTATTTTTTTTGGCCAAAGCATGGGGCTTGAACTCAGGTCTTGGCATCTCTGCCACAACCAATCCTGGGATATTAGGACCAGAGTTCAAATCTTGAGGCTAGTAAAAAAAAAACAAAAGAGAAGGATAAAATTGAGATGGGAAGGGGAAACAAAGAGGAGGCAACAATGCTTTATAAGAAGGGTACTGGTTATCTTGCCCATGTAATTGTAACTCCTCTGTATGGTATTCTCACAATAAAAAAAAAAACTGAGAAGTTCAAGAAGGTGGTTTTACTTTTTCTTCCACCTTTGCGTTGTGGCCATCCAGGGTCTAAATGACAAGGCCCAGAAAGTGTACATGACCTTGCATTGCTGATATTTGGTGGGCTATTAGGGAAGCCATAGCCAAAAGAGGCAACTTAGGCCTGGAGGTTGAATCCTGGTACTGCCACTAAGGAATGGTGGGAGATTCTAAGGCGCATTCTGATATACATCCATACAAATGAAATGTTATAAAAGTAACAAATAAATTACTAGTGTATGATTATATTATAAAACTATATACAAAATTTATACATTAATTTTCAATTAATACTTTATTATTTATTCAATCATGATACTTAAAAAAGGAAGGAATAATTTAATTGCCAATAACCGGTAGCAATATTGTATATGCTATTTCATAATGTACAGACATCTCTTTCTTGTTTTAAGCATATACCTCTCTATCTATCTATCTATCTATCTGTCTATCTATCTATCTACCTACTTACCTATCTATACACCAATCTACACATTTATCTGTTTGTACACTTGTCACTCCTGGGGATCAGTGGTAGTGTGCTCTCCTAGGACATACAAAGCCCTGGGTTCGATTCCTCACTACCACATGGACAGAAAAATCCGAAAGTTGTGCTGTCTTGCTTAAGTAGTCGAGTACTAGCTTTGAGGATGAAAGCATAGGGGCCGTGTCTAGACCCTTATTTAAGACCCTAGTAGTGGCACCAAAAAAAAAAAGATAGAATGTTCTGACTGCAATGATATAAGGATAGGCAGCAAATACCTCATCACAGAGCAAGCTGGGAGTCTGGTGTTGACAGGTGACATCTAACCCGACTTAGCCAGAGGTAAACCACTGCAACCCAGCTCCACCGAAACAGATGCTGCTGGATCACTCACCCCTGTCATGCAAGATACTCGGGGGCTGAGATCTGACAGTGGTGGGTTTAGAACTCAGTCCTGGCATGAAGTCTGCAAAACTCTGACCTGTGGCTCAAAGTGGCAGAGCTCTAGGCTTGAGCTAAATATCTTAGGATAGTACCCCCAACCTTTGAGTGCATTCCATGTGGCTGACTCCCCCCTAAAAAAAACCACCCCTCTAAATCATTAGATGTGAACTTTGTGAGGTTTGTGATGTGTTTCTAAAAGAATGGTGATACTGATTAAAGCACCCTAATTCTAATGACAGCATGTGGGATACAGCTATGTGATGAGTTCTTCATGAGTTGTTGTATGCCTAGTCCTTCACGGGGTTCATTCTTTCATCTGGTCCTTGTAAAAGCTCCACAAGTAAGATGATTGTGCAGATGGGAAAGTTGAGGCTCAGATATGTCCCCATGTCAGGGCCAAAATGATGTATGTACTGAAATGTAGTGAGTTGTTTCCTGCAGACAATTATTTTGGTTTACTTTTCTCCATCATGTACCTTGAACTCAGAGCCGAGGCACTGACTTTCATCTTGGGCTCATGGCTAGCACTCTACCACGTGGAGCCAACGACTCTTTTCAGTATAGTGTCAGAGCTTAGGTGTCTTTAGCTGAGGTCTGTCATCCTGCCTACTCAGGAAGCTGAAATCTGATGATCTGCGTTCCAAACTATCCCAGACACAAAAGGTCCCATGAGACTATTATCTCCTATTCACCACTTAGAAACTTGAAGTGGAAGCTGCGTACCAGTGACTCGTGCCTGTCATCCTAGCTACTCAGGAGGCTGAGAGCTGAGGATCACAGTCCAAAGCCAGCCTGAGCAAGAAATTCCTTGAGATGGTTATCTCCAATGAACCACCAGAAATCTGAAGGGGCTCTTTAGCACAAGTGATAGAGCTCTAGACTTGAGCTGAAGAGACAGCACCCAGGCCCAGACTTCAACTCCTCCAACTTATAAGAAAAAAGAAACCTGAAGTGGAGTGCTAGGAATGTGTCTTAGGGGTAGAGTGCTTTGCATGCATGAAACCTGGGCTTGAATCCTCAGTGCCACCTCACTAGAAAAAAAAATCTAAAGTGCTCTGTGGCTCAAGTGGTAGAGTGCTGTCCTTGTACAAGAGAAACTCAGGTCAGTGGTCAGTTCCTGAGTCCTTCAGGACTGGTGTATGCACACACACACACACACACACACTCACACACACACACACACACACACACACACACACACACACACACACACACACACACACACACCAGAAGTGAAGCTGTGACACTAAATGGGAAAACACTGAGCTTCTGCTCTGAACTCATGGTCAGCACCTTCGCCCTGTGTTCAACCCCAAAATCTAGCCACCGAGGGCCCAACTAGGAGAGGTCAAAGGTTTCAAATCTTGATGTGCTTCACCAGCCCTAGATGACAGGAAGCATTGTGATTTTGCACAAGTGCTTAGATTTAGGAAGCTTCCGGAAACCTAGGGAGGCAACACTGCCAATAATGAGTCATTTCAATAGATTCGGGGCCCTAGTTGTCTGTCAGAAGTACTCTTCAATTAATTGTAGCAGTTTGTCTCAACATTGGAACATAGTGTAGCAAAGACAGGATGAGTGCAGGGAACTTGGCCTGCCACAGGAGGTGGCACAAATGAAGACTTCCTGTCCAAACAGAGCACTGGGGAGAGAGATAGCTTGGGGAAAAGGAGGGCTTTTTCACCTGGCCTTTAGAGCCCACCCACACTCATCCTCACTAATTGCCCCAGATGTAATGTTTGTTACACAGCTGTACAGGAGTAAGGCTTTTTGTTTGCCTGTTCCAACAATGAAGCAGACTTCCTCCAGCAGCCTGGGGTGTGGAGAAACCCTCAAGTTACACTGGGAACAGTGAGGAGAGCTCTGGAACATGCACTGTCTTGAAAGCTGTGCTATGAAATCATTCTATTCAAAGCAAATTTCCTAGCTGAGTTCCTTTCTTCATAGGGACTCTGGATGTTCACCGATAGAAATACTTGCATATATACACAGATACGTGGAGTTACTGGCTCTTTTTTTTGCGGCAGGTCCTGAGTCTTGAGCTGTGATCCTCGACATTGTCCCTGAGCTCCTTTTGCTCAAGGAAGCATTTTATTGTGCCTTAAAACATGATACATCATTAAATGGATGCATAATTCAATATCTATTAATTATTAGTAATATATTACATGTAATTTAATATGTAAACATCTTGCATTCTATAAATATTTTTATATATTTAAATATACAATCAAATAAACCTATAAATCTCTCTCTCCCCCAGCCCTCTCTCTCTCTCTCTCTCTCTCTCTCTCTCTCTGTCTATATATATATATATATTTGCAGCAATTTACACTTCTATCTATTTATATATTGGCGACTCCTTGGGCTAGAAGTCAGGTCCTGAGAACTGCCTGGCAGTAAATTTTTTTGAAGCTGCTGTGCTTAATGGCCACTTGATGAATTGGGCATTCCAGGCCCTGAGTTCAAATCCCAGCAGTGCCAAAGTTAATAGGTGGAGTAAGAAGCCAATTTTGAACTGTTTTCCTTTCTGTGAAAATCTTGTGTCCTAGGTACAATATGTAATATCAATACAAATACATGCATATATATGATATACATTATAAATGTATATAAAGATTATTTTTGCCAGTCCTGGGCCTGGAATTCATGCCTTGGGAAATGTTCCTGAATTTCTTTTCTTCAAGGCGGTTAGCTCCTATGTCACCCAGATCACAATAGAGTTACCCAGCCACTGAGTTCAAATCCCAGGTATGGCAGAAAAAATGGCCTAAATTCCAAGTCAATGCCTTAACATTTTTTGTGTGTGGGGGGGGACAGGTATGGGTCTTGAAATTAGGTTGTCCTAACTCTGCCTCAGCCTTGATTACCCTAAGCTGGGGTGCAGCTTTTACACCCACAGATGACCCAGGGATCCTAGGAACCAAGTTCAACTTCCTTCTCTGGCAAAAAACCATCAAACCAACAAAAATGGAGGATGAATAAACCAGGAAGTTTTACACAACAGTATTACCTTTGTTTCCTTTGCACTGTAACCATCCTGGGTGACTGTGACTAGGCTTGAAAATTTTATGTGACCTTGCATAGCCGAGGCTGTCAATGAAGCCTGAGCCCAATCCATGCACAGAAGCCCTTAGTTCGATCCTGGGACTGCCACCTACACATGGCTGAAGATCCTAGGAAACTAGTTCCTATCTATAGGAACACTAATAGAATGTTGACATGTACTAATTGAATCACTATTTAGCAAGTCATTCTAGTATAAGATTGTACACAATAAATATAGATTATTGATTAATTTAATTAATACTTTATTAAGTCTTCTACCATGATTAATTAATGGAGGCATAATTTTATACCAAATAATTAGTAGTAATAGAATATATATATATAAATACAATATAGATATCACACTTTATATATAGTTATACACTAGAATCTACATAAATGTCTGTCTCTGTATACATTTATTGATAGATGCATATACATATATAAATACACACACACACTTCAGTCTACACATCTGTCTGTTTATATATTGGCCACTCCTAGGACGTGAACTTGGGTCTTCAAATTTGCTCGACAACGTCACTTGCATCAGACTGGTATGCTAACATTGACCCATTCATGAAGTGGGCCTTCTAGGCCCTGAGTTCAAATCACAGAATTGCCAAAAACTTAATCCTGGTGGAAGAAGCCAATTGTCCCACATGTTTTCCTTACCGGTCAAAGTCCTGGGTCTCAAGTATGATGTACAATATATATGCAAATCTATGTCCTATGTGATAGGATGTAAAAAATGTTATACATGTAATCATACTCACTAAAATACATAACAAATAATTAAAAACAAAATAAAACAATTAATACACTAACTGTAATATGCAGTAAATATTTGTTTTTGGGTCTGGTTGTGGGGCCTGAACTCTGGGCCTGGGAGCTGTCTCTCAGCTCTTCAGCTCAAGGCTAGCAATCTACCACTTGAGCCACAGTGCCACTTCCGGCTTTTTTCTTTTTGCTTATGTGGTGCTGAGGAATCGAACCCAGGGCCTCAGGCATTCAAGGAAAGCTCTCTACCACTGAGCCACCTTCCCAGCCCCTGCAGTAAACAATTGAGAGTAAATGTAAGTCATGTATTTAAAATGTATACGAATATTTTTTTTGAATGCTAGGGTTGAATTCAGGCCCTGGGAACAGGCCTGACTTTCTTGTCTTCCAACACAGTGAGCTTGCCCTTCCCCCATAGTGCTGTAGATTTACCCAGATCCTGAGTTCAAATCCCAGGCCTGCCAGAAAAAAATGGCATGAATTCCAAGCCAAGGAGCCTCATAATTTTTAAAATATTTATAGTGTACATATGTATGTGTGTATGTGTGTATGTATGTATGTATGTATGTATGTATTTTTATTTTGCCACAGGGCTTGAACCCATGTCGTGGCAATTCTGCGTCAGCTTTGATCACTCTAGCCTGGGGTGCAGCCACTGGATCCACAGCCAATCCTGGGTTCCTAGGCCCCAAAGGCTGACAGGAAAAAAGTAAATAAATCAACACAGAATAAAACCGTTCAAATTGCAGATGGCTGACATTTTTACATTTGTTTTCTTTGCAAGGTGACCTTCCTGGATCTGAATGACACAGCTGAAAAATGCTCTTAACGTGGCTTACTGAAAGCTGGTGGGCTACCAGGGAAGCCATAGGCCAACATGGCAACATAGGCCCTGAGTTCAAAGCCCAGTTCTGACCCCTACCAATGGCAGGACATTCTAAGAGTCTCGTTCATATTCATAGGAATTCCAATGGAAGGTTTTGAATGTACAGGTTGAATTAGTTCTACCTGAATGATACTACTATAAAATTAGAGTGATTTTAGGAGGCCGATTGATTTTAATTAATATTTTTGACACATTAAAAGAATACAATTAATTACATGGACACAATAATTTCAGGACAGTGGTTGATTTAATTAATAATTCATTAAGGATGAAAACAATAATATTAATTACATGGAGTCATAATGAATATCCATGAATTGGTAGGAATGTAGCATATATAACTGAATCATATATAAACATCTCTGGCACTATAAAGATCTATATTTATTTGTGTACTACCATCTGCATGTCAATCTCTTCTTATTTTGTCAACCCCTGGGGTTCGATCTCAGATGCTGGGATCTGCTTGTCAGCTCCATATACCCCAGGCTGATATGCTGACACTCACCCACTTATGAGTTGGACCTTGTAGGCTGTAAGTTCAGATGCCAGCACTCACAAAAATTGAATCGCGGATTAAGAAGCCCAAAGTGACACGTTTCCTTTTCTGTGAAAGGTCTGGGTGTCAGGTGTGAAGTTTCATACACAGGCAAATCTATGCCCTATGTAATAAATATTCCATGTGTATTAACAATCAATAAAATAAATGATAGATAAATGAATAATTCAAAAAATAAAATGAATACACTAAACACAATATGGAGTCAACATATGGGGCTTGATCTCAGGGCCTGGGAACTGCCTGGCAGATGAATTGGCTAGCGGCTGCTGTGCTGACAGTCACCCATTCATGAATTAAACCTTGTAGGCCCTGAATTTAGATCCCAGCACTGCCAAAAATGTAATCATGGAGTGAGAAGCTGAGCATGACACATGTTTTCTTTTTCTTTGAAAGTGCTCTGTGTCAGGTAGGATGTATAATTCGTATGCAAATCTATATGCTATGTAAGAGGATGTCATAAATGTAATAAATGTCATAGGTGGAAAAATTATCACTACAGTAAATGATAAACAAATTGAATTAGTAGTGAATCATTGTAGGATAAAATTAGATATAAGATCTATTGGACTGCATTAAGATGAATATTTTATTAAGCACTAACAGAATAAAAATTGCATGGAGACATAATTAAATACATAATAATTGGTAGTAACACATGATGCATACATAATTTAATTATATGTAGACATCTGTCTTGTTCTATAAAATATGTAATTATATGTATGATGTATATACATATGTGATAAATAATAACAGGATATTGAGTAATTATTAATTAATGCTTTATTAATGGTTCAACTGGGACACATCATTAAACAGAGACATAATTTAATACCTAATAATTGGTAGTAATATTATCTATAATTTAATAATATACAGGCATCTCTCTTTTTGTGTATATAATATTTATATACAGCAATCTCTATCTATTTATATCTTGTTCACTCCTGGGGCTCAGTGGTTGAGTTCTCACCTAGTAAGCACGAATCCCTGGTTTTGATTCCTTAGTGCCACATAAACAGAATACCTGGAAGTTTTGCTGCCTTTCCTCAATTGAGTGCCAGCCTTGAGCACAAATGCTTAGGGACACTGTCGAAGCCCTTACTCAAGCCCCAGGACTGCTGCCAAAAAGGCAGAATGTTCTAACTGCAACTGTAGAAGGACAGGCCTTCAAATACCTCATCACAAAGCAAGCTAGGAGTCTGGTGCTGAAAGCTTCCACCTAACCTGACGTAGCCAGATGTAAACCCCTGCAACTCAGCTGCAAGGAACCAGACGCTGCTGGCTTACCCCTATCATCCTGGCTCTTGGGGGCTTTAAAACCCAGTCCTAGCAGGAAGTCTGCGGGACACTTTAAAATGTGGCTTGAAGTGGTACAGCTTTAGCCTTGAGCAAATGTTATTAGAACGGTATCCCCATGCTTTGTGTTCCATCACCCTGGGTAACTCCTCCCCAAAAAATCCCATTAAACCATTAGATGTGAACTTGTTTGGTTTGTGAAATATTCCTCAAAGAATGGTGATACTGATGAAAGCACCCCAATCCTAATGATAGCTTATCCAATAGAGCTATGTGCTGAGTCCTTCATAGGGTGCTCTCAGCTGAGTCCTGCAGAGTAACATGTGCTGTGTCCTTCATTGGGTGCACTCTTTCACCTGGTACTCAAAGACCTCCACAACTCAGATGATTATGCAGACAAGAATATTGAGGCTCAGATATGTCCCCATGGCAGAGACAAAATTATGTATTACTGAAGACTAGTGAGTTGTCTCCTGTGGACAATTGTTTTGTTTTGATTTTTCTCAGTCATGAACCTTGAACTCGGGGCCTAGGTGCTGACCCTTATCTCTTGGGCTCATGGCTAACACTCCACCACATGGAGCCACTAACCACCTTGCAGCAGAATGACACGGCCTAGGAGTTGATAGCTGAAGTCTGTTGCCTTGCCTTATAAGAAGTTGAGATCTGTGGATATGGGTTCCCAACTATCCCAGACACAAAAGGTCCTATGAGACTATTATCTTCAATTCACCACTAAGACAACTGAAGTGGAAGCTGGGTGCTTGTGACTCATGCCTGTTATCCTAGCTACTCGGAAGGATGAGATCTGAGGATCATGGTTCAAAACTAACCTGGGCAGGAAAGTCCTTGAGACATATAGCTCCAATGAACCACCAGAAAACCTGAAGTAGCTCTGTGGCTCAAGTGGTAGAGCACAAACTTGAGCTGAAGAGCTCAGGGACAGCACCAGACCCAGACTTTAACTCCTACAACCTACAACAACAACAATAAAAAAAAAAAACAGAAACAAACAAACAAACCTGACTTAGTGGTCTGGGAATGTGCCTTAGAGGTAGAGTACTTTGCATATATGAAACCCTGGGCTTGATTTCTCAGGACCATATCACTAGAAAAAAGCCTGAAGTGGCTCTGTGGCTCAAGTGGGAGAGGGCTATCCTTGTATAAGAGAAACTAGGTACAGTGCTCAGGTCCTGAGTTCAACCTCCAGGACTGGTGTATGCACACATGCGCACATGTGTGTATAAGCGTGTGCACGCGCACACACACACACACACACACACACACAGACCAGAAGTGAAGCTGTACGTGCATGTGCGTGTGCTAGAGAAAAACAGAAACATGAATATGCTTCTAGTGTGTTCTAGATACTTAAGGGTGTAGACAAAAAAAAACATTCATAATAATTAGGTCATTTTATAGGCAAAAGGAGCAATGCAGAGAGTATGAGGATAGCTCCAGCTTTCGGTCCTCTCATCCTGAAACAGTAAATTCACTGCAGCTCAATGCTAAGTGACAAAGCTGGCAGGTTCTGTGGACATTTGCTCCCAAATCCTGGGACACTCATTTCTCACTTTTGGCTTCAAACCTGTGACCAGAGGAGAAGATGAGGAGAGAAAATCCTTCTCAGAGAAAGCACCTGTAAGAACATTGGGGTAGTTTACTTATAAATTCAAACCATTGGAATGACCCTGTTAAGAAGTCAGATTGTCCAGATTAAAAAATGAAGAAGAAAAGAAAGGCAGGTGCCAAGGGCTGCTGACTGTAATCCTAGCTCCTGAGGAGGCTGAGATGTAGAGAACCTTAGTTTAAATCCAGCCAGCATAGGAAAGTCCCTGACATTGTTATTTCTGAGAGATCACAGAAAAACCCAGAAGTAAGGCTTGAATTCAAGGTTAATGCAATACCCTTGAGTAAAAGGAGCTCAGAGAGTATGCCTAGGCTCACAGTTCAACCCCAGGACCTACAGCAATGATGGTCCTATGATGCCTCTCCCAGGATTCTGGAAGCTTGGGAAATCCAAGCACATGTCTGGTATCACGATGCTTCCTGTCATATGAGTCTGGTGAAGCTCATCAGGTTTTGAAATGTTTCACTTCTCTTAGTTGGGCCCTGGGTGGCTAGGTTTTGGGGTTGAACACAGGGACTAGGTGCTGACCATAGGCTCAGAGCAGAAGCCCGTGTGTGTGTGTGCGCGTGCACAAACACACACACACACACACACACACACACACACACACACACACACAGAGACTAGAAGTGAAGCTGTGGCACAAAATGGTAAAGCTCTGGGCTTCTGCTCTGAGCTCATGGTCTCAAGATTTAGACTAAGGATTTCTGTGGAGCACCTCCTTGGCGAATCCTTGAGGAAAGCCATTTGAAGCCTCCTCAGGAGATTGCCGTTCAAAGCCAGCCCAAGTAGGAATGTCTTTGAGACTCTTATCTCCAAAAACCAACAGAAAACCAAAAGTGAAGCAGTGGCCCAGAGGGTAGAGCTCCAGCTTTGAGAGAGAAAGCCGAGCAGGAAAAACAGGCCAGACCAGGCAAGAAAGTTTGGAAGGTGCTTATGTCCAATTAATGACCAGATGGCTTGAAGT
This sequence comes from Dipodomys spectabilis, assembly GCF_019054845.1. Lineage (NCBI taxonomy): Eukaryota > Metazoa > Chordata > Mammalia > Rodentia > Heteromyidae > Dipodomys > Dipodomys spectabilis. Next base: position 5,964,622 of record NW_024870984.1, on the reverse strand, counting down.
GGAGCTGTGAGGGTGGTAGAGCCTCACACTTGAGCAAAACAGCTGAGGAACGCATCGGGCTTTGAGATTAAGCCCTGGGATGGCCACAAAATAAAGAAGAGAATACCAAGTTATGTATCAGTGCCTTACCTGCTTATGTGTGTATATTACCACCCTCAGTGCAAACAGACCATATTCAATGCTTCTGCTTTATTTACTGATTTATTTTTCAGATATACTCGTTGCACATACTGCATCATTCTTTTCATTTCAAGCCCATGGCTTTTCTCTTCCAGGGTAGCAGACCTGTGTCTTTATATGATGCACACTTAAGCTCTCAAGAGCCTTTATTTAGATTTTATTATGAGGCCAAGGCAGGGACAGTGACAAATCAGGCAGGGGAAGAAAAGTGTTCATAGAAATAGCCAGTATTCAGAATTAAACTTGGAGACGTAAAATGGTAGCATACTTATGTAAAAACTACAATGAAGAAAAAGATGAGGGTGCTGGGTATTTGGATTAGTGAGAGAGTGCTTCCCTAGCATACAAGAGCCCTGGGTTCGATTCCTCAGTAGCACACAGAAAAAAGCCAGAATTGGTGCTGTGGCTCAAGTAGCAGAGAGCTAGAAACAGTGCCCAGGCCTTGAGTTCATCCCAAGAACTGGTAAGAGATCGCTAGCTACATAGGTAAGTAGGAAGGAAGGTAGGTAGATAGGTGGATAGATAGATCTTGGACGTCAGGAGGAAAGAAGGGAATACTTCCCAGTGTGAGGCCTTCTGCAGGGAGCCAGGCCACCACATTGCCTTCACACAAGCACAGAGCAGGAAGACTGTCTCTGTCCCACTTCTCAGGCAGCGGAAGGCCCAAGAGCCAAGAGGGCAGAGCCAGGTTCTAACTCAGGTGCTTAGAGACAAAAGAGAAAGGGCCCTGCCGCCCCTTGGACTGGGAATTTGCATTAATGATGTGCAGAATGAAGGAAGGAGAATGGATTGGCAGATGTAGAAGAATGGTCTTTAAATCTGATAGATGGACAGTCAAAATCCCATTCCTTAACGCAGAGAGCAGGGTTTTTCTTCCCTGTTCCTCCCCTCTCCCCCTCTAAACTGGCTCTCTACTGTTAACCTAAAGATAGCCTGCGGCTCCCTTCACCTGAGAGAGGAAGGTTAATTAGTCATTGTTTGAAGAGGCTGAGAAAGGCCTGACCCTGGTGTAACTCTAACAAATATTTCAGGGTTCCCCCCTTTGCTGGCTGTGCCTGGAATGCATGAAGTGCTTTTGCAGCTGACTTCCCTGTTGATTATGTACATTCTGCCTCCTAATCCTGCAAGCCTAGGTCTCTTCACCTAGCATGTCTTTTGAAACTGTTTTTGGTCCTTCAAATACAATGTTACACAGGAGTTCTTCCTGCTAACAGGGCTAGGGCTTGGATCCTGAAAACTTCATTTGAACCCAGGATGGGTCAAAAATGTTTCTTTTCTGCTTCTATAGCTCAAGAATTCTAAAAACATTTAGAGTGCAAGTAACTTCTCATCACCAAGAGAAACACAGGAAGCTCTTGAACATCTGACCTTTCCAAAGTGGAAGTTAGATTGTCCTAGACTTTCCTGCCCTAGCTGGCTTCACCCTGTGATCCTCAGATCTCAGCCTCCTGAGCTAGATGATGGGTGTGAGCCACCACTGTTCTGCTGGGTTCAGAAGTGTAATGATATCGACAATACAAGTCAACTGCTCATCACAAAGGGCTTGGGGAGCATATTATGTCTTTCAACATTTGACCTTTCAGAACCCCGTAGGACACAAGGTTATAATGCTAGAGTCTGAGAGGCTGGGCATATGGATCTGCTACACTTGAACCTTGAGCTCTGATTTCAATTCTGCTATCTATCAGCGTTCATTTTCCAGAGAATGTTCTCCTAATTAGCAAATAGAAAAAGTACTTTGATTAACCCTTACTTTTTTCCAGTTGTGTGAATTGAATCAAGTCTAGGGACTTTTCCTGAGCAAGGCAAACACTGTACCACTTGATCCACAGCGCCACGTGGGTTTTTTGGTGGTTCATTGGAGATAACAGTCTAACAGGCTTTCCTTGTCTAGGCTGACTTTGAACGGTGGTCTTCAGATCTCAGCCTCCAGAGAAGCTAGAGTTCCAAGTGTGAGCCACTGGCATCTGGCCTATTGTTTTTGACAGTCTTGGGGCTTCTTTTCCTCAAGGCTAGTGCTCTACCACTTGAGCCCCTCCACAGCTTCTGGCTTTTTCTGAGTATGTGGCACTGAGGATTCAAACCCTGGCATTCATGCAAGCTGAGTGAGCTCTATACCACTAAGCCACATTTCTTGCCCCACCCTTACAATTTTATCCCTCAACTTGCCTATCCTCAAGAAAAGGCTTCTGACTATAAATCATCTAAAGAGATCACTATAGTAAGGTATCCAAAGGTAAAACACAGCTCATACTTGAGTGAGACTCTAAACATGTGAAGACTATGACAAATGCCTCCATTTAATTATGTATCATGTTTCAACACTTAATAAAATATTAATGAAAAATGAGTTAATGTCCTAAATTATTGTGTATAATTTTATAATGTATGTTCAAAATGTAATAAATATTATGTGTATAATAATAAAACAATAAATTAATGAATCAAATAAAAATAAAATACAAAATCAAAATCAATAGTAATCATAATATGTAATAAACATACATATGTAAGTATATATCATATATTACACATGTACAGAAATAGTTTTTCCATTGCAGGGCCTTCATTCAGGCCCTGGGAACTCTAGCCTGAATTTCTTTTCCTCAAGGACAGTGAGATTTGCCTTCACCTATGGTGCAAAAGAGTTACCTGGACAGTGAAATCAAATCCCAGCAATAGCAGAAATACTGGCACCAGTTCCAAGACTGAGACTTAATTTTTTAAATGGAAGCAGTTATGTTTATTCAGTTTCATACTGAGCATTAAACAAAAATGCAGTGGCGAATTTTGTACAGCAATTCAGACATCCTTCCTTTACCCATAAAGTGCTTCTCTGAGAACTATATTGTTTCATTTTTTGTACATTTTTATTGTAAAAATGTTGTACAGAGGGGTTACAGTTACATGAGCAAGGTAATGAGTACATTTCCTATTGAGCATTGTTGCTTCCTCCTTTGTTTTCCCCCTACCAAACCTTCTCTACCATCTCCACAACTACTCGCACTGCCCAGGTCAGTGACTTATTTTTTTTTTTATTTTTGGCTTGGCACAGGGTTTGAATTCAAGTAGTGACAACACTGCACCTTCCCACACATTGCTACAGATTTACCAAGACCCTGAGTTCAAATCCTAGGCTAGGAAAGAAAACTGGCAGAAATTCCAAACAAGTGAGCTTTATTTTTTTAAATTTAATTAATTAATTTTTATTTGTTTTTTTTTTTTTTTGGCCAACAATGGGGCTTGAACTCATGTCGTGGTAGTCTGCCTTAGCTTCCATCACCCTAGGCTGGGGTGCAGCATCTGGACCCATATTCGATTGGGGGATCCTAGGCCCAGAGGGACTGCAGGAAGAAAAAAAAAAAGCTGGAAAGCACAAAAAGTGGTGAGCTGCAGAGGGCTGGAGGGTTTTAGGATTTTTTTCTTTGCAAGGTGACTATCCTGGGTCTTAATTACCTGGTTGCAAAGTGGAGCTGACCTGCCATTGCTGAAAGCTGGCGGGCTATCAGGGAAACCATAGGCCAACCTGTCAACATAGGCTCTTGGTTCAAACCCGGTCCTGACACATAACAATGGTAGAAGAATGCAAGGGACTTGTTCCTATGCATATGAATGCCAATTGAAAGAGTAGTTCATGCACAAGTTGAGTCTAAAATTGGATGCAATAATCCTAGGTTGCTGATTGATCTCAATAGTTTATTAAGCATGAAAAGAATAATATTCCTTTAATGGTGGAATAATAAATACCTAAGTGTTTTGGAAAAATTAGGAATCCATGGAACATTCCTCAATATGATAAAGGCTGTATATGACAAACCTACAGCCAGCATTATACTCAATGGTGAAAAACTAAAGCCATTTCCTCTTAACTCAGGAACAAGACAAGGATGCCCACTCTCTCCACTTCTCTTCAATCTAGTATTAGAATGCCTAGCTACAGCAATAAGACAAGATGCAGGCATAAAGGGGATCCAAATAGGGAAAGAAGAAATAAAACTCTCCCTCTTTGCAGATGACATGATCTTGTATTTAAAGAATCCCATAGACTCCACTCCCAAATTACTCAAGCTGATTCAAAACTTCGGCAAAGTAGCAGGTTATAAAATTAACCCCCAAAAATCAATGGCTTTTCTGTATGCCAACAATGAGAAAAGTGTGGCTGAAATTAGGAAAGCAACTCCATTTGTAATAGCCCCACAAAAAATAAAATACCTAGGAATTAACTTAACTAAAGAAGTGAAGGACCTCTATGATGAAAACTTTAAAATCTTGAAAAAGGAAATCAACACAGAACTTAAAAAATGGCAAAACCTCCCATGCTCCTGGATTGGAAAGATTAACATCGTGAAAATGGCAATACTTCCCAAGGCTATCTACAAATTCAATGCAATACCTATCAAAATTCCACCCTCATTCTTCAAGGAAATAGAAGAGGCAATCCAAAAATTCATATGGAACAATAAAAGACCCCGAATAGCAAAAACGCTCCTGAATGGAAAGAACACTGCTGGAGGAATGTCAATACCAAACTTCAAACTCTACTATAAAGCCATAGTAATCAAAACAGCTTGGTATTGGCATAAGAACAGACCTCAGGACCAATGGAATAGAATTGAAAACCCAGAAATGAACCCACAGACCTATAGCCATCTAATCTTCGATAAGGGAGCTAAAACAATAGAATGGAAGAAGGACAACCTCTTCAGTAAATGGTACTGGCAAAATTGGTTAACTACATGTAGAAAACTTAAGCTAGATCCTTATATATCACCCTGCACCAGAATCAACTCCAAATGGATCAAAGACCTTGAAGTCAAAGCAGACACTCTGAAAACATTACAGGATGGAATAGGAGAAACCCTAGGTCTCCTTGGCTCAGGCCGAAATTTTCTGAATAGAGACCTGGAAACACAACAAATCAAAGAAAGATTGGACAAATGGGATTGCATAAAGTTGCAGAGCTTCTGCAGGGCAAATGACATAGCTAGCAAGATCAATAGAAAGCCCACGGATTGGGAGAAGATCTTTACTAGCCATACAACGGACAAGGGTCTCATATCTAAAATATACTTGGAACTCAAAAAATTAAACCCCCCAACAACAAATCCTCAAAGAAACAACTGCCCAATAAATAAGTGGGCGAAAGACTTAAAGAGAAACTTCTCTGAAGAAGAAAGAAGGATGGCCAATAGACACATGAAGAAATGTTCAACATCCCTAGCCATAAAAGAAATGCAAATCAAAACAACATTGAGATATCACCTCACTCCAGTGAGAACGGCAAAAATCAAGAACTCTAACAACAACAGATGCTGGAGGGGATGTGGACAGAAAGGAACCTTACTTCATTGTTGGTGGGAATGTAAACTTGTTCAACCACTTTGGAAAGCAGTATGGAGGTTCCTCAAAAGACTCCACATAGAGCTCCCCTATGACCCAGCAATCCCACTTTTGGGCATTTACCCTAATGTTTACAAACAAGACCACACTAAAGCTACCAGCACAACTATGTTTATTGCAGCATTATTTACCATAGCTAAGATATGGAACCAACCCAGATGCCCCTCAGTAGATGAATGGATCAAGAAAATGTGGTATATATACACAATGGAATTCTATGCCTCCATCAGAAAGAATGACATTGCCCCATTTGTTAGGAAATGGAAAAACTTGGAAAAAATTATATTAAGTGAAGTAAGCCAGGCCCAAAGAAACGTAGGTCCCATGGTTTCCCTTATTTGTAATATCTAGTATATGTATGAGTCAAGCGGAAAAGGTCAGATAATGTGATGTCAGGAAAATGAACCCTTAGATGTGTATTTTAATGTTTTTTTCTTTCATGCATGTGTTTCTAACACATTTATAAGATTATCTCTTTGTTGCTTTGTATGTCCCTCCCCCACAGTATAACCCTTGCTTTCACTATATTTGATGTCAGTATAACTTGTGGAGGAGATGGGGAAAAACCAGTTGTTTAAGGATACAGGTGGACCTGTTGCAACAATGAGAAGTACAAGTTGTCATGTCCAAAACGAACTTTACAATGTTGGTGGGGGGGGGGGGCTGGGGGGAGGGAGGAAGGAGAAGGATTGGGATTAGGGGGGGAGGGGGGAGGCTGGGAAGGGATGTGAAGGATAAACAAAGGAGGAGGCTGCAATGCTTGGTAAGAAATGTACACATTATCCTGCCCATGTAACTGTAACTCCTCTGTACAGTATGTTCACAAATAAAATTAAATTAAATTAAAAAAAAAAAAATAAATACCTAAGTGTTGGTAGGAACGTAGTAGGTGTCATTCAGTCATAGATGGCTCTGGCACTGTTTACCAATGTTTATTTATTTGTATACCACCGTCTGCCTATCTATTTATCGCTGTTTTGGCCAAACCTGGGGCACAAACTAGCGCCTAGTAACCAACTGACAGCTTCATTGGCTAGAGGATGCCATGCTCACACTCACCCATTCATGAATTCGGCCTGCTAGGCCCTGCGTTCAGATCCTAGCAATACCAGTCATGATGGAGAACACATCTACAAATCTAGATGCTATGTGATAAGATGTAAACAATATAATCAATGGTATAGATGTCATCAGAGTCAATAAAATATATGGTAAATAAATGAATAAAACAAGAAATAAAATAAATAACCACACCAAACATGATATGGACTGAACATCCATATGATGAATAAGAGCTTGAGGCTTTTGCATACATACATACAAACATACACATACACACAGAGGCACTTATATGTGCACACAAAAATACACAAATGAAACAACTCTTAGAATATGTAGAAAAGTTTAAAAATAGCAATAGAAAATATGTCTTTAGTAAGAATTAAGAGATGAATTTTAGTATTAGAAAGTCCTCATGAACTTTCTTCAAAAAAGTTTGAGACTATTACATAGGTAGGGACGAGAGATAGTAAGAGAGTCAATTAATTATTATTAAAGGGATCGAATGAATCAGAGATCCCAGCAGGTGCATCTGAAAATGATCATATCCTGTGTCAAATGTTAGAAGATATTCTAAAATAGTACATAAACACTCTGAGCAGTCTGTCTAGTGGATAATATCATTGGAGAAGTTCAGAAATGCTAGTCTATGTCTAGATTAAATAAACCAACAAACATGGCAGGGCAATGTGATACAAACCTGGAATTCTAGCACTCAGACTAAGGCAGGAGATTAGAGAGTGGAATTAAATAGTGATACATTTCCTGGACCAGGTAGTATAATTTTGTCAGATAAAACAAACCAAACAACAAGAAAGGAATACACAATTAGAAGTTTGGGCTAATTTTGTTATTATGTTTTGAGAAGTCAAGTTTCCTATTGAAATGCAACTCGTATATAATCTTCAGTTTTGTTTTAAATACTCTCTTCATTACAGAACATTCCTAGATTCAAAATGGCTCATGATTCCCACCCAAAATTTGAAAAAGTAAGTAAGCGTCATTCTGTTGGATTCCAAAGAAATGAGGAAGGATTACAAAATCTTAAGTCTAGAGAAATTTCAAAGTTCATCTAAAGCAGGACTTTGTAGATCTTGCTAAATTAGAATTTAGAGTTAACATAAATATTTTAGATTTGCTTGTAATTTCATATTTTATAGGATACTACAAAATTCTTTTTGAGTAGAGGGTTTAATTGACAAATTCACAAATGATTCTGGCATTCTATTTGCCTAGAATATGCTTTCAAGAGAGTTATAATTAGATCTTAGTTAATAGAAAATTCCAACCATTCATGTATAAAATGATAATGTAAATAATCTAGACAGAGTTGCCAACAAATCGATATTAATTTATAAATATAGAAAAATTGCAATTTTTGAGGGTTTTGTATAACATTGTATGAAGAGAATAATTGTGTGACTTCTTCTTTCTTCTACCTATATGTAACAGAGGAAGCAATTTCCTTAATTACTTGCCTCTGTATACAATGAGAAAAATGCTACATTTGGGGTTATTGGTTTGTCCTAGGGCTTGAAATCTGGGCCTGGAAACTGTCTCTGAGCCTGTTTATGCTCAAGGCTCGTGCGCTACCACTTCAATCTCAGTGCCACTTGTGTCTGAATTTTTCTGAGTTTATTGGATATTTGAAACATAATCTTCTGACCTTAGCATCCTAAATATCTGTGATAGTTTAAAAAAGTATAAATATAAATAACATTTGCAAATGTTCTGATCTCAAGAATCTCACTGGGGGAAAAATGATGCAACCCAGTTAATTGTAGTATTCTTTCCAGAACAAGGAGAGAATCACATTAACAGAGGTGTAGTATTTTTTTTCACAATAGAGATAAGCTATTCATGATGTGAATTAAGGGAATATTAAGGTGCACTTTACAAGTTGGAAATTATTGGACTAGGATGACTTTATGGCATAAATCTTTGGATTGATGATTCATAGAAATTATAGCTTACTCTGATAAAATTTGCTTACTTTTGAAGAATTAATTACAGATCCTTCATAATTTTATCCTCTACCAGAATGTGGCTATTTTTCTGTTGACTTCTCAATCTGTAACACTCCATTGGAAACTGCATCTATTGCAAAATTACTTAACATGCAAACAGGTACTGTTTTGAATCACTCAGGTATGGAATGTTCAGAATTTGAAAATGAGTAGTTATTAGTCATAGGAATTTTGAGGAACACATATATTCTGTCCTCTTAACAACTCATTTACTTTTAAAAGTTATGGGTTTCCATAGAATTAAACTATATTCGGTTTTAGTATGAGAAAGTACTAAATTTTTCCTTTTTTCAAAATATTGTCAAATTTATTGTGAAAATAGTGTCTAGTTGGATAACATTCAAGTTGATGACTCTGATAAAAAAAGTAGTAATCAATTCAAATTAGATGCCAAATAGTATTGATTTTTAAAAAGTTACTACATAAAATATTTACTATAACAATACAGTGAAATTATTTTTTATGTAGCTTATTTTTTAATTTAATTTTATTGTCAAATTGGTAAACAATGGGTTACAGTAATTGTAAGGTAGTGAAAACATAACTTTTCAAACTTTTTACCCCCTCTTTCATTTTTCTTATAGTTTTCTTTCACCTCAATACTCCTCACAAGTTTTAATGTACATTTCCAACATATTGTCTTATGAGTATTGTTATTGCATTGGCTTGCCCTTTGTCCTTTGTCTTGCCATTTTGTTATTCCTCTTCCCTTCCCTAATTAAGGTAAGTGTATACACAATACACAGGGCACAAAATCAAATACAGCCGATGCCAAGCCATAGGTGGAAAACCCAAAGAAAATAGAAATCATATAGTACATTATAAACAACTGCAAAAAAATCTCTGTTTCCATACCTTGGAGTTCATTTTGCTCAGCATCAGCTTATATGTTCATATATACACATAAAGCCACTGGAAAATAATAGTTGCATGGACACTATATCATATAAACAACATGTTACTGTTTTTGATGGAAAAGGTTGAATTAGGATTGGGGAAAACGTGATTCTGATAAAGGAATTTCAAAAGAGTTTAAAAATTATGACAGGTATATTTTAATTGTTCAAATTTTTAACAGATTAGCCTATTAAGAAAATTGCCTGGGAAAATAGGCTTTCATGCCAAGAAAGCTATGGAGACCTAGTTGAGAAGGAGCAATGTGGGTAAAGATAGCTCATTTTCACACTAAACAAACTTTAGAAACCTTACTGTAAATCCTGTAGGTTCCCTTGAGAATTGTCCTTACCCAGGAAATATACTCTCACTGTGTGAAATTCAAAGTTCTTAAGAAAACTAAGACATCAAATTTTGTGAATTGACCTTTAATTACCAAAATTATTCTTTGAAAAAGATAATTTGGGTCAAAATATTTAGGGAGAAAGGGCCCTTCAAAATGAAAGAAGGTATTGGGTTCACACTTTTCTGTTTGTAACACTTTCCACAATGTCTTTGCACGTGAAGCACTGAAACACAGAAAAAAATCTGATTGGTTACGCCAATGATTACACATTTCTAAGTAGCTCACAAAAAATAATATCCTTATTAACATGAGGTAGTGAAGACTTCTCTTATTACATAAGTCAAAAAGTTTGGGATTAGAAAAGAATTGAGAAAATTGAAAGGGTAAGAAAACAATGTTCTTAGAAGCCCTATATAAGCATACTGACTTCAGCAGTGGAGGGAGGCCAAAAATGTTGATATAGATTGTCTTAATATTTTTGCTACCTAAAGTGATTTTACAGAGCCTATTTGGCTCACTACAATGTAGAACAGTTTGAATGAGGACAGGAAAATAAATTCTACGTCCAAATGAGGCAACTTAAAAGAGTTTTAAAAGAGAAACCATGAAGATGTAGCGGGGTGGGGTGGGGAGGAGATCTTATAGTCTTTCAGCTTCACTGGACTTGAAGTCAAGAAGCTGTGCTTAATTGGAAATCAGGGAAGAGCTAGGAGGAGGACATAGTATTAGGACATAGAAGCATTGTCCTTTGTAATAGACACTGTTACCCAAGGTATGGATGATTTAACTCTATTCTGTTCCATACATCTTGCTGAGCAAATGCAAGACCAAGAAAAAATAATCTATTGAAATAATTTTGCAAAGAATAACTTCACTGATCCTGATATGGTATCTAAGGAGAGTCTTAAGAGAGAACATAAAAGTGGAGTATACTTCGGTTTCCTCTAAGCATCTTGTTAGTAAAATATATCTTTGAGGTTAGAAGTGATTGAACCAAAAAGTAGTGGAGTACTTATTTTTGTGGAACTTTAGACACAAGAAGACTTTCAAGGTAAAAGAAAAAAAGTATAGCTAAATATTTGTGATCACAGCTTCTTGGATCGGTTTTTTGGAGACAAAGTTTTACAATAGAGTTTGTCATCATTAACATAAATGTTGGATTTTCGTGGCAACCAAATGCAAGGGTGAAGCTTAATGGACTCCCTTGGACAAGTAAACAGCATGGTAGAAAAAAAATGGCAAATAATATTTAGGAAATTAGTTTGGCTAATTACTTGCCAGAACAAAGAATGAAAGATATAATTCAAAATCACTTGACTTAAAAGTATGAAGAAAGAGTAGTGAAGAGAGATGAGAGAAAACATAGAGGACTCTTCTGTCTCCAGTGGAGTAATGGATTCTTGATCTTGTTTCTTCCATTCTATCTTCACAAGCCATCAAGTGTGGCTGAGGACTGGAGTATCCATTTCAGACAAAGAGAACTCACAGAAGAAAATATTTGCAGCAGATGTAGGTGATTCACAACCTTAGACAATCTACTTAAATCTGTTCAAAATTCTCTGCTACCCCAAACTGCCCTCTTTGAACAGCTTTGTTTGGTATTCCCCAGACTACCCTTCATGAACTATTTAAAATTTTGAGAGGTCATATACTCCTCTCTAGAGATTGCTGTTTGGTTGTGATTTTTGTGTGTTTTTGTTTTTTGTTGTGTTTTTTAATTAAATTTCAAAAGGTTGTGCAAGTGTATTACAATAAATATGTCCATCTAATTGTCCAATGCTCCTGGATCAGAGTGACTCCTTCTATCATTCTCAACCAACCCTTCTCCAAGATGTATTTCAGATTTATCACTTCCTTTATCACATGTGTACATTGAGTATTCTAACTGTACTTGCCCCTTGTTCCATTTTTCATTCATTCTGTCTTTACTATTATTCCTCTCTGGTTTCAACTTCCTGATAGTCATTCTGTTAAACTGTTAATATTCTGAAAGTTTTATATACTATCCATGGAGTTTCAATCCTGCGTACACTTGAACTGATGTCAGCTTATATTTCCATAATTCATTCATCTGCAATAACAATTTGCAAGACTGGAGACGTGAAGCACCTAGACATGATTTTATTCTCATCCATTTGGAAGATTAATCTTTAGTCAACAAGAAAGTTTAAAAATGGCTTAGAATATATTCCTTACTACCAAATTTTATAAATGGCTTTGAAAAATGTTTATGATTATTTTATTTTACATGGGATAATATTTTCTACTACCTATAAGTTTTGGAAAAAGAAGAAGACTACGATTTACTACTATACAGGAATATGGTAGAAATAGAAGACAGATTTTATGTTTGTCACATCTCTGATGAGTACCCATATTCATGACTTTAAGTCATATTTCTTCTTACTATGTTAGACTGATAGGTAAAACATAAAACAACATATGATAAAGCAACTATTTATGACTTTTTAAAATGTACCTTAGGGGCTGGGAAGGTGGCTCAGTGGTAGAGTGCTTTCCTTGCATGCATGAGGCCCTGGGTTCGATTCCTCAGCACCACATAAGCAGAAAAAGCCAGAAGTGGCGCTGTGGCTCAAGTGGTAGAGTGCTAGCCTTGAGCTGAAGAGCTGAGGGACAGCGCCCAGGCCCAGAGTTCAGGCCCCATGACTGGCAAAAAAAAAAAAAAATGTACCTTAGTAAGTGATTAAACTTACTTTATTAGCTAGTGTTTGGGTTTGAATTATGGGAGGTTTTTCTATTTGACACATTTCTGTAAGGCACCTACTGAACAACACAAATGGTGAGTGGTACTATTTCTACACTTTAATGAATGGTTGAACCTGTTTGGCATTAGTGCTGGGTAAATAAAACAACTCTATTGTAACTTGCACCCTAAACTTGAAAAATTTGTAATGTCAATATTGTCTACTTGTCAAATGTTATTTTGGTGAATGTGATTTTTAAAAGATTATTTGAAAAGGAATCTGTTTTCAGGAGATTAAGTGTAGGTTATCATTGGTTTGAGAATGATAACATTTTTATTCTACAGAAACAAGTTTTACTGAAGTACCAGTATTTTGAAGCATTAACGATCTTCTCAATTAATGTTTTTGTGAATTATATTTGACCTGTAAGTCAAGTTTTCCTAGCCTTGGTAGACCAATTATGGATCTATCGTTCTAGGAACTATTTTTTTTGCCTACTTATGCTGGACTGAAATCTTTGAGTAATCATTAGAAGAGGGGTATTAAAAATAATTTTGTGACATTTGTGATCTTGGTCACTCATATGGGCTGGTCATTTGTAAACTGAAAGTTTGAATTACTGTACTTTCTCTGAGATTTTGTGATCTCATCTTTCATTTTAAGTTGCATTGCATTACACAATTGCTTACCACTAATTCTGGTGTCATAAGGAATTGAGATGGATTTTCAATTACTTTCTGTTGGCATGTTTCATGAGCCTAGGTGAGAAATCTTCCCCTTGTTATCAGATGAAGAGGATAACTAAGACCTGGGATCCTAGGACCCGTGGGTCCTGCAGAAGAATAATACCGTTTAGATATCGTATCAGCAAAATTTGGGTACAATCAGTAGAAATGCTTCAGAAATATAGAGAAAAACATTTTGCAACCAGTGAGTTAAAACAATAAACAGAGCAGCAGAGTAAAATCCCTTATAGATTAGAGGAAAACAATTGTTTTTTTTTTACAATGTGAATTCAGAAGACCAAGAATATTTAGAACATATCACAAGTTTATACCAAAGACATTGCATTGATACTTTTTATATTCTAATTTACATTCTAAACCTTATTATTTATATTCCAATCTATTTATTGTAATAAATATCTATTTATTTGTCAAATTATCAATTAATTCTAGTAAGTTCCACTGTGTGAAATAAAATATCAGCACGTATAAATATAAAATATATAACTATAAAATATAATAAAAAAGGCACATGTTTTGCAATGTTCTGTTGTGGTTACGGTATCAAAGGCAACTGTCTTTTAAAATATTATTCCATTATTTCTACCTCAGTGTTTGGTAGAGTTGGACCTAAAGCTTTACCATTTGGAGATTTACAGCCTAGAGACAAGAGGAAACACTGTGATTAAAACATTACCAATTTAAGGCCTAATATCGAGGAGAAACATCTAGACTTCTCTTGTAACTATGAAAATATTGGATGAAAGAAAGGCAGTAGTGTAAATTCCTGCCTGGATGGATGGTAGACTGGCCAGGACATTTGGTAATCACGCATGTGAAATTTTTTTCACCTTCTTGGCTTTAGCTACTATTGAAATGTTAGGTATAAAAAACAATTATATTTTGATAAAATACCTTCTAGCCTAAAAGATTCTCTCTTAACTGTTTATCTCTCTATGATCCCTTTTAACTAATATTAGTTTTGTTCCAATAAGAAAATCTATGCTGTCAGGGTAAGATATTCTGATTGATCTGTTGGTACAGGGAAGAAGAGTAAGGGTCAGGTAGACATTTGTACCAGTAAGACATCATTTAGGAATTTTTAAGCTGCAGAAGTTTAGAAGTAGCTCGTAAGCAAGGCTTACTTTGAATCCATTAACTCCACAAAGCTAACTCAGTTTATAAATAAGTACTTGAAAAACAATCACCTTTGGACCTAGCTATAAAGGCTTCAAAGTATGATCAAATTTAAAATAAAAAAGACTTAAAATAGTCATTGACAAAAAAATTGCAAATGTGAGCAATCGACCAAACAATATAAGCTTTTCCCAATATACACAGAATTTTAGAGAAGTAAGATCAATAACATTTTTAGGAACAATAAGGTTTCCTAGTTACAAACAGTCAACCAAGGATATATGCCTGTATAAAGATGCTTCAGCAGGACTTTTACCCAAATTACTACAATATAGAGATTATCATGGCATTTGCACAAGGATGATATGAAAATTTGTGAATTATTTCATATTTTTCATTCTTGAGATGCAAGAAATGAAAAACAGTTATTAAAAATTGATTACAAAAATACAAGTCGTTATGTCGAAAAATGAACTTTACAACTTTGTGCGGGTGGAGGGGTAGCAGGGAGGATTGAGTGGGAGAGCAGGGGAAGGATGGGAATGGATGGGAAGGGTAAATACAGGAGGAGGCTACAATGCTTGATGAGAAATGTACTCATTATCTTGCCCATGTAATTGTAAACCCTCTGTACAGTATTTTCACAATAAAAAATTAAAAAAGGCAAATGTAACAATATATGTAATTCATTGAACTGAAAGTTAGTTTGACATCAGTGCGTTAAATCCTCACCTTAGAATGGCCTTTACATAGCATAATCTTTACAAAACATTTGAAATTGGATAACATTGTCATTTTATCCCAAAGAAATAAAATACTATAAGGACCTAGGAAAAAAAGGAATCTTAAACTTTTTCTATATGGAATGCTATCTGAAATAACACATTTATTAACGAACCTATATATTATAAAACAATGTATAATTCAAAATATTATATCTAGGAGAGAATTAAATAGATTATGGACATTATACAAACAAAATACAGAGTATTTTAAAATATACTTTTTTCATACAAGCACCAGAAATATTTTTAGTTTCTGTACTACTCATTTCAACAGATAAGTTAAAGTGATTTCTGATTTAAAAATCACAAACCCTGCAGAAATCATTATAGATGTATACAAACAACTCTTGAATACATTTTGACATCAAAGTCAGGCAATTCATTGAAGAATACTATGGAATCCATGAATTTTTAAAGTAAGATATTGCTGTTGCTTTGTATAGTGAAAATATTTTGTACAGACACAAAGATGGATTGGCATTTTTGAAATTTAAGAATCTTAACCAAACCATTATGAGTTAGGAGAACAATTTTTACAGCCTTCCACAATTTAAAAGAGGTAGTGATACATATTTATCCTTTTGGCAATATTAAATGCAGTTTCTTCCAAGTTGTTCTTCAGACCTGGTTTGATATAATGCTTCAATAGAAGGCGATCCAGCATATCTTTGCTATTTCTATTCCAAGCAGTAAGATGCAAGGGAGTCAAGAGGACTTTAGTTTGGGCATTGGTATCTGCCTCAATGTGAACTAAGAAAGCAGCCACTCTGGTATTATTCAACATATAAGCACTGTGCAGGGGTGTCTAGCCATTCACAGTAATTGCATGAATATCTGCCTTGAGCCACCAACTCATGGACAATGTCTAAGTGCCCACTGGAGGCTTCCCGATGAAGAGAGGTATCTGAACTGTAGTAAGCCGATTATTTTCAGCAGCCCAAACAAAAATTTGTTTTAATACTTCTCCATTTTTTTTTGCGAATGATACCATTCCTCACTTTTTCAGCTTGTTCCTTGTCTTCATCAGAATTGCCTAACCAGAGACAGTGAGTACCAGTGGGAATGGGGTGCACATGTATTCCCTAATAGTTCACGTTGGTTGAACCGGTCAGAAAAATCCAGTGAATTTTCTACATCTGTTATTTCACCATGATTTTCTTTCTCTTTTTCCAATTTTACTATTGGAAATTATTCTAACTGGAGAGTAGGGAATTGATAGAGAGCAGAGGAAAGGTTTTCCTCCATATTCAAAGGTACAGACTGAAAATGGTACCAGTGGTGTCTTCATGTGCAGCTTATTATAGGAATGAGAAAATATGAAATAATGCCTCCTATGTAAATGATTTGGGAAATGGCAGAGCAGAAAGTGAAATGATGCAACCAAAAATATAAAAGCAAAATAAATTAGGATAATTATGGAGCAGTCACATTATCTATGAGAACCATGAAAGGGAGAGAGGAAGAGAGAGACAGATGTGCAATGACCATGCCTCTGATCAATTTATAGAGCAAACAATTTTATTTTTTAAAAGAGATGGAAATGGAATTTATGTATTTACTTGAATTTAGTAAATACATTTTTATTAGCCTACATAAAGAGACATAGCTTTGACCAAATTACAGACAAAAATCTAAATCCTTGATAATTCTAGTAACAGATCTGACTGAAATCAATTGAATCACACTTTTCCTGTAGAGTAAAGGAATAGGTCCAGGCTAGGAAAGCAGCTAGAGAAGACAGGCCGATTGTATCTGTGACAAAACTTTGTGGAAAATGGTATCAAGGATTAATTACTGGTGATCCACTTGCACTGGAAGTGTGAATCTGAACTATTGCTTGCTGATTCTGAACTATTGCTTTAATAATTATAAGTTCCAAGAAGAAAAGGTGAGATTTAATTGATAGCAAAGGATTAGTAATTCACTTTGACTTCTCATTAAGCACATTCAATCATCAAAATCACATGAAGACAATAGACAGGCCTACTTTTTTAGATGAAAACAAGTATCTTTAAAAACAAGGTAATTAAGTATTCCTACAAAGGACTTCTATTTTACTACCGCATTATATAGTTTTTTCTAATGTTGGGTAACAAATAATGGATCTATTAGAAAGCTCTTACAGCTCATATGTTCAATAGTGAGTTCTCTTATATTATACCATGGTATTTTTGTTTATGGTTTTAAGAAGAAATTTACTAGCTTAAATTTCTGACAAGACAATATCATCACTGTACAACTTGCTTCTATACTCTAAGTTTTAAATTACTATCTAATATGTGTATTAGATAGCTATAGAGGAAAAACTAGAAGCCACACTCGTGGCTCATGTGTTTATCCTAGCTAATCAGAAAGATGAAACTGAGGATTGTGGTTTGAAACCAAACCAAACAAAAAAATATCCATTAAATTCTGATTTGAAAGTAACCAGCAAAAGCTAGAAATGGAGCTGTGGGACAAGCAGTAAAATTCTAGGCTTGAGAAAACTACAACAAAAAAATCAACAAATTCTGGGACAGAGCCAGGCCATGAGTTCAAGCCTAGTATTAGCACCAAACAAATTAATTAATTAATTAATTAAAATAAATTAAGTGGTCACATGTGGCAAGGCAAGTAAAATGTAACACCCATGGTGACTGGATTGTGTATTATTTTGTAATAAGGCAAATTAACGTTTGTCCTAATCACTAAAACTTTATTTGTACTTTTTTGTACTAAACCCTGAATTTAGCATGCAAGTATATGTGTGTACATGTGCACACATGTGTTTATGTGTATATGTGTGCGTGTGCTGTTGCAATGTTGCTTGCCAATGTGGACAAGGTGAGGCTCAAAAGAGCTAACTGTGTTGCAATGTTTTTATTTATCAGTGTTCTGTCATGTCATTTCTGTGGAGCCACCCTTCTGTACATTTTATTTGTCAAATAATAACATCATCATAATCAAAGCATATACAAAATTAAGTTAGATAAAAGAGACCACTTTCAGCTCTTATTATATGTTGGTAAGAAGAAACAGATATAATTAGGTAGTAAGTTATTGCTGTAAGATGACTGTCAGTACAAAATATGTATTTGACCTCTTAAATTGGTTATACTTTTAAGATATACTCATGGAGTGAGTTTCACTGACTTGACCAAACAGGTATTACACTCTGGTTATTCACAAGATGAATAAACTCTTTCCGGATTTCTGTTGAAAATAACTTTCTTTGTAACATCATATCTATTCTCACTAAGATAATCAACCCTGTATTTATTAGGTTTGAATATCCCATCATATTGACTGAAAACCAGTATTGTGGATATGCTTGCTAGATATACCTTTCAAAACAAACAAACAAAAAGCATGTGTCACCTCCAGATTGTGGATGCATTTGAAGTTGTTTTGTACATGCAATGGGATCTTCACTAATGGCTCTTTCGTGGAAGTAACTATCACAACTTTAACAAATAAGGCTTTTCGAATATCTTTTCCAATATAAATAACAACCCCGAGAGCGTCTTGTAATTTCTGAAAAGCCTTTGAATATTTTCAGTATTATTTCAGTTCATTGACTATAGAGCTATAGACATTTCTGAAATAAATATTAAGATATGAAGATGTAAGTGGGTATATAGGCTTTTTATGCAATAGAATATTATGAAATATTATGAAATAGAATAAAAGGATATAAGTGAATTTGGTAAGCTAATTATTAGTATAACTTTGTTTTCTAGTAACAGTTTTTTTTTCTTATTTTTGGGTCTGGTCGTGGGGCCTTGAACTCTGGGCCTGGGCACTGTCCCTCCGCTCTTCAGCTCAAGGCTAGTGCTCTACCGCTTGAGCCACAGCGCCACTTCCGGCTTTTTCCTTTTTGCTTATGTGGTGCTGAGGAATCGAACCCAGGGACTCATGCATGCAAGGCAAGCACCCTACCACTGAGCCACCTTCCCAGCCCCAGTAACAGTTTTTTGAATGTAGATGATGCAGTTAAATTATTTCCTTTGTGGCTCTGTACTTCAGTTAGTTTTATAATGTTGATAATTATAAGAGTGAATTTGTAGAAAAATAAAGGTATTTGAAAATGATGGATTAATCTTGTGTTTTCTGTCCTACTCCCAAGAAAATGAGTTATTTTCAATTGTTAATATTTTATCATTGAATCTTCAATATCACAAGAAATTTTGAAAAACATGCAGTAGTATTGATGTCTTTTTAAACCAATTGTATTCACAAGTTGGAGAGT
This sequence comes from Dipodomys spectabilis, assembly GCF_019054845.1. NCBI lineage: Eukaryota > Metazoa > Chordata > Mammalia > Rodentia > Heteromyidae > Dipodomys > Dipodomys spectabilis. The sequence continues at coordinate 5,945,136 of NW_024870984.1, read as the reverse complement.
CTTTAATTCATGCTTAGGTCTTGGTGTCCATGATTTTTAACCTCTCGTACCTAACATTAATGATAGGTAAGACTGCATTTTTGGGTATATGAAAGGTAAATATTCATCTGGGGTCAAAGGTGATTTTTATATCAGTCTTGCTTTAATAACATTTTAAAGTAAAACATTTCTCTCAAAATGTTGGGTATAAAAAGCAATCAAAATACCTCTAATGGTAAACAACTTATGTGAGCTACAATGTGGAAATGATTGGTCTATAAGACCTGCAATCTGTTTCCATCAGGAATTGGGGAGATTATTCTTTCAGTATGACTGCGATGCAGTGTTGTTATGGGATAGAATATAATTTCTACAATTTTGAGCTAGAAATCAAGAATGTTATAGTTTAGCAGTTCCTTTCACCAGGGAGGGAGGTATAAATTGATTATGAACTTGCATATTGCAGTTACCTATTTCCTTTTTTTTTTTTTTTTTGGTTGGTCTTGGCACTTGAACTCTGGGCTTGAGTACTGTCCCTGCACTCTTCTGCTCAAGTCAAGCACTGTACCGCTTGAGCTACAGTGCCACTTCTGGTTTATTAGCAGTTTATTATAGATAAGAATCTCTCGGACTTTCCTGACTGGGCTGTCTTTGAACCGCGTTCCTCAGATCTCAGCCTTCTGAGTAGCTACGATTACAGGTCTAGCCACCGACATCCCGCTTAGTTTCCTATTTTCTAACAAAGATAAAGTGACATATTATTAAAGTGTGGACAACAATTCTGGGAAATTTTCCTAGAATTCGTGGACTAAGTACTGGTATTTTAGTCACAAAATAGAATGAAGTTATTTGATATGGTGGGAATGGGCCGCAGGCTAAGATTTACCATTTGTGAAATGTTGTACTAGTAATTCCAACTCTGAAGACTTCAATATCATCATCTGAGAATTAGAAATAGAAGTAGTTCTACTTTATGGGATTATTGTGAGGATTAAATTAGATACCATAGGTAACGTACTTGGAAAAACAATCAGCATTTGATCCTTTCTACCTGTTATTTTATCATGTGATGAATTCTAACATTTTTACTGTGATTTTTATATTGTTTCTCTTTAGGATATGCAATGTGATGTATTGACATTCATTTTGTTGGTCACTTTTCTGTCATTTTGAGGAAAATAACTGCAAAGAAAATTTCTGAGAAGGAAACTATTATTTTGACTCATGATTTAAGAGAACACAGTTTAAGGTTCAAATGTCTCCACTGTTTATTTTTGGGGGGGGGTCCGGTCGTGGGGCCTGAACACTGGGCCTGGGTGATGTCCCTCAGCTGTTCAGCTCAAGGCTAGCTCTCTACCACTTGAAACACAGCGCCACTTCTGGCTTTTTATTTTTGCTTATGTGGTGCTGAGGAATCGAACCCAGGGCCTCAGGCCTGCAAGGCAAGTTCTCTACCACTGAGCCACCTGCCCAGCCCCGTCTCCATTGTTTTTAATTATATTTTTATTAAATAGTTGTATGAAGGAATTTCCATTCAACAAATCAGTTTATAAGTACAATGGATCTTTACGTAACTTTCCAATACCCTTCCAAACCTCACCCCACTTTCATTGCTTCTAGTTTCTGCATTGAATATTATACCTTCCCTCTCTTCATCCATAACTCTCTTTATTCCTTCCCTTTGACTTCCGCTCATATCTTCCAAATGATAGTTTCTTGGTATTCACTTTGTTTCTTGGTATTCAATTTTATAAGAAATTCACTTTTAAATACTCGTCTGCAAAGAGCATGCTTTGGTTAATACTGTTGTGTAAGCTTGCATAAAGTCCTATGTTCAAAATATGCGACAGAACATGGGTCCTTCGTGTGTCTGGCTCTGACTTAGTTTACTTAACATATTTTTAGATCTATCTATTTCTTTGCAAATTACGTAACAGTCTTCATAATGGATGGGTGCAATCCAATTGTGTATATGTGCCCCACTTTCTCCAACCATCCCTCCACCATAAGACATCTGGTCTGTTTTCATAACTTGGCTAAGGTAAATAGTGCAGCAGTCAACATGGTTGTGGAAGTGATTTTCTGAATCTTTTGGAAGAATTCATCACTATCTTTCTGGGAGCAATCCTCTAGACAATTTTCCAGAATAAGCACATCCCTCCTTTCATCTCCATCACAACGTTTTGCAAGGCCTCAAAAACACACTACCCCCTACAGTCTCAATAAGCTAAAACCACACTGGGCCCATATTCTTTCAATACATTTTTTTTCATGATTATACACATAATTTACTGAGAACCTTCTACGTACTTTTCTAATGTGGGAATGAGGGACATGACAATAGAGTAAAAGTAAGAAAATTTCAATTTAATTAGCTATTATAATATTTAAAAACATTTTCAGCTCTAACTCATAGCCTCACTTACTATTATTTTAATCTTTATTTGAGTACTTCATCAATCCCCTAAATTATAACAGGTGCGTTAAATACAAAAGCAAAAATTGTGGTTTGATTTTGATACTCATGTGTGAGGATGCACAATATGGGCAAATAGATAGATTGGAATTAATACCCATTATCCATTATGTTAAATTAAGATGGTTTTCCCAAACTGATTCTCGCAATTCATATTCCATTAAACAACAAGAAACTTGTGACAATTCCCTTTGTTTTGCTCCTTAATAGCTTTTGTTTCCATTTTATTTTACAACGAAGGTTGATATTTCATAAATCTACTGTAGATACAAAGATACGATAAAATATTTCTGTCTGTATGCATTGATATATACATACACACATCTATTACACAGGTTGTAATGATAATTTATAACTTCTGTAACTACATGATTTACTAAACTATTTAAAAAATAGACAGCTTATGTCTGGAATCCTGGTTACTCAGGAGGATGAGATCTGACGATCATGGTTTGAAGCCATTTTGGCAAGAAAGTCCATGAGCCTCTTATCTCCAAACAACAAACAGAAAATCAGAATTGGAACTGTGGCTCAAAGTAATAGAGGGTAGCCTTGAGAGATAAAGCTCAGAGCATCACACAGGCTCTTAGTTCAAGAACTACAATCTAGCCAAAAATCTAATTTACACCTGTGTAAGTAGAATATTTCCATCACCCAAATGCATATCCATACTCATTTGCAAGATAACTCTGTTATGTCTGGAGTTCCACACAACATTATAGCTTAAGTAGAAGGGATCACAACATGGGTTCACTCTATCTCTCTCATGGTTTTTTTCTCCACTGAAATACTCAAAATCTTACAATCATTCCAATTATTTAAAGTTATAGCTTTTTTCTTCATTACGCCTAATAGAGTTTGCATTGAGTGTCTTGTGTCTCCTAAATGGGTGTTCTTAACACTTTGTCATGCCCCAGCCCTAAATTATCCTGATTATTTTTCAGATAGATTCTGGCTTCCTCCTTGTGTATGATCTTGGGCTCATTCCACTTTATGTTATTCTTCCTGGAATTTAGAATAACAGGTGCATGGCATGGCTTTGTGTACAGGTCTTTCTGTCCAGTCTGGGCTTTAACCACTGTCCTCACAACAGTAGACTCCCATGTAGTCAGGATTCTCAAAAGCTTATCATAGCTGATTTTTAAAAAAAATCATTGCATTTCCTGCAGGTTTTTAAGTACTGAATTAATTTGTGTTTTCTTCAGTTGTTTTGTTTCATTTGAATGTATGTGTTGAGTTGTTCCAAACTTTCCTTTTGTTTTTTTCACTCACGTTCTTACCTAAGTGCTGAGAAACCAATTCTTTCTCAAAATAGTCAAAGTGAACATTATTTATTCCAAAGCAATTTCAGTAATATTTAAATACCTTCATACATATGAATGTTATACGAATGCTAAGTGCTGAGAATGGTCTTTTTATTTTCACAGCAGTCTTTGGCATACACAGACAGATCATGAAATATACGAAGATAATAAAACTACACATGCTTGCCAGGAGGAGAAAATCCTATTATTAATTGTTTGACAAAGGCTTCCCTTCTCGTGAAAGAAATACGCTGTTTGATGCAGAATTTCACAAAATCATATAGCTAGGAAGAACCTAAACTATCATCTAATACTACAGATTTGAGGGAGATGAATTGCCCTCCTGAATAATTTACTTTTGGGTCATATAAAAGCAGGCTTGCAAAAAGAGAATAGACTTTAGAGAAACATGATCAGTTGTATGTAAATAGCTGCTTAGCTGATTTTGTTAATTTGTGAACCAATACATGGCAATAGGGTACAACAAGGTAAAAAAAATTAAAGAAGGTAGCATTGAAATACTCATTGGTGTGTTTGTGTGTTCACGCACACGTGTGTATGCACACGCATATTTGCAGGAGCTCATGCATGTATTCATCATTCCTGAAGCTTGATAGTGCCTGGGCACTATCCCTAAGCTTCTGTGCCCAAGGATAGTGTTTTACCACTCGAGCCATTGCTGTTTTCTGATGTTTTGGAGATAATCACATGTATTTTCATGATTGGACTGGCTTTGAACAGTGGTCTTCAGATCTCAGCCTCCTGAGTAGCTAGCTAAGCTGATTCAGCCTCTGAGTAGCTAGTTAAAGTTCTGACTGTCCTTTATGCTTCACTGCTCTTTTATTCTTTTCCTGAGGTAATCACAAGCCTAACTCATATATATGTCGAGTTTTTTAAAAATACTGCTACTGCTTGGCACCAGGGGCTCCCATCTTTACTCTTAACTATTTAGGAGGCTTGAGAACAGAACCCAAGCCAAAAGTTTAGTGGACTTCCTTCTCACTCTATAGCTGGGTGCACTGGATCATTTCCACGATCCTGCACTATCTAGAGGCAAAGATTGGAAGGACTGCAGAATCCAGGCCAGCCAAGGTAGTCAGCTAGACAAGTTGGTGTGCAACTCTGATGCCATTGATGATGGAAGGCTAAAAGGACAGATCAGGTGCATGTTCTTGTGGAAAGGGAACCCCTATCCTATAATTAACCACTGATATGATGCCAGCCTAGCAAGAACAATACTCCAAGTTGAAATCCCCACAGTTACCCACAACCAAAATAGGTAAATACATTAACATCCCACAACTTAGTACAATCTGTTCTTTGTTTTAATATCATCTTTATCTGATTATCATATGATGTGACAGAATAGTTTCTTCATTATCTTAAGATATATTTTAAAAGACCTAGAGAATTCTTTCTCACTTATTAAGTGCAAACGAATGGCAATTCATCTCATTTGTTACATATTTGACTACCACTATAAATTCATCTTATGATTTTTATTATTAGTAATATATTCTGCTTTATTACTTTACTTGTAACATTTATAAACTTTTTGCTTCTCTGCTGAAGTTTAAGTATTTAAATAGTATCATCAAAGTATATTCCTTGGGTTCCTAGGACAGTTTTTTACAAAGTTTTTAACCAATGGCTTCTAAGAATTCTTAATTAGTATATTATTTAATTTATTTTTAATTTCAATTTAATTTTATTGTAAAGGTAATGTACAAAGTGGTTACAGTAACATAAGTAAGGTAATGAGTACATTTTTTAATGGAAGGAACATTCTTATCCCCTCCATCGATTTTCTTGTACACTCAAAAAAAGAAATACTGATACTTTAGCTGGTGCTATTGATCAATGGGTACTTTTGCTTTCTTTGTTCATGCATTTTTTATTATAAAATTGATATACAGAGGGTTTACAGTTTCTTCAGTCAACTAAAGAATGCAATTCATTTCATTTTCTAAATTTCAAATTTTGAACTTAATTATTTTCTTTTGTTTCTTTAGAGTAATTCTTTTTTCAGAGTCGAAGGATTAGTTAATTCAATTTTGCATGAGTTTTACAATGTAAATTATTTAGACACATATATTTTGCTTTTAAAATATTTAACATGAATATTTAAAAATTATTTTCTTAATTTTTATATGGTTGGTGAATTTAAATAATTTTAATTTCTTATAGTTTTAAACATATTTGTCCTTACTGTGTTTCCAAGAAGTACATACTTTATTAAGAAGGCTTCATTACCTGGTCACTTTTTGGAAATATTTGTACTTGAATTAAAAAAATGTTTGAGCAGGGAATGGTGATTTGTGGCTTCCATTTTCTAGCTATGGTGGGAAATATAAGCAGGGTTTGTGATTCGGGAGAGGCTTTGAAATGATGAGACCTTTATTATAAAAGTATCCAGAGTGAAATGATTAGAAATATAGCCATCTCTAGCGAGACATAGAGCATCTGGTTATCATATTCTAAATCTTGAGTTAAAATACCAGTAACATCAATCTTTTGTCAAAATAAAAGTATACATGTTTCAAAATGTTTATTATTTAAAACTTGTTTGCAAAGGTTCTCGTGTCTTCTATTTCTTAATTTTCAATTTAGTTGATCTATAAGAATCCAAGTATATTGTGAGTATTTTATTTCTAGTAAACTTTTAAATAGTATGAGCAATAATATGATTTCATATTAACATATTTTTACTATTTGTGATAATTACCTCTGTTTAATATGAAAATATCAATATTCCAAATGTATGTATGTTGTGTGTGTGTGTGTGTGTGTGTGTGTGTGTTAATGTGGATTTTTTTGTGTGTGTGCTTTGGGTGTACTTTGTAATGTTTGGGCGATCACACCATTGCTTCACACATGCTATGCCAATGTTTTACCATTGGGCTATAGTGTTTTAAATTATGACTTTTAAATTTTCATTTCCTATTACTTCAAAATTATATATGATAAAATATGATCCATCTTCTATCCACGTTAGCAATTTTTATTGTTATTTTATTGTTATTTACAATATTTCTACTGCCTTTCCACTTCCAAACTCTTGTGTTTGTTATTGATAAAGGTTTATTTTGCTTCTTTTCTCTCTTCATTCTTTTTCCCTTTAGAATTTACCTACCCTTTCTTTTATTTCTTTGGAAATTAATTATCATCTTCCTATTACAATTTCTTTACATTGTAACAGGTTTATACAATGCTTTATTTTCTATTTTTCCCATGTTCTCTGATTCTCAGTCAAAACTATTAGGTGGATTAAAACGAAACTTGATTCAGGACACCTTATATTCCTCTTTCTCTTCTCTGAAGTCTTTCTGTTTTTTGAAACACAGTACCAATGACCTACAGCTACTATGTGGTCCATCATTCTATCCCCTCTCACTCTCTTCTGCTGTGCATCGTCATCTAAATCTTAACTCATTCCTAAATTAATTTTAGAAAACAAATATAGTCTTAGAGCAAACTAGCCTTGGAATAGATTTCTTAATTTTTTTGAAAGTACAAAAGAATTGATAATCCTTTGCATTGGAAATCATTTTAAAATGTTTATCACTTATTATAATTCATATACCAAGCAAGAATAATTTTATATAATCATTACAAATATCATTTTATTACTACTATAGACTATAATTAAAGTCCAATCCCAATCTATTACCCAAATCTCATTATTCTTAATTCCTAATCCTCACCTAAATATCTTAAACAATCTAAATAGTCTTGTCTTTAACCTAGACATAAATATTCTATACTTTTACTTAACATTTTCCAGGGGCATGTATTCATGTTTCTAAGAAATGTTCACAGCAGTTAAAATTTGCTTTTGTGAAATTAATGTGATACATTTTGTTGTTGTTGTTGTTTGCAAGACTTTGGCATTGTCCCCAATGTTTTTATGCTTAAGGACAGCACTCCACAACTGGAAGCACAGAGCTAATTCCTGTTTTTAGTGATTAAATGGAGATAAGACTCTAACAAGTACTTTTCTGTCTGGGCTAGTTTCGAACACAATTCTAGGATCTCAGCACCCAGAATAGCTCGAATTATAAGCGTGTCACTGGCACTTGGTTTGATGTATTTTTTAAATTTTAATTATGTTTTAAGATGTATCTTTCACTATAATGTACATCATTCTACACAGAAATTTAAATATATGTACATATTTCTGATCACAAATAATCTCTAAAAATCTATATCGTTCTGCACATAACGTATATATAGATATATATGTATATGTATTTCTGAAGACAGACTCCCTCTAAAATTTTTATGCTACTATTTTGACCTTTTACATTTCAAAGATATACAGTCTTTTTCTAAAAGTTCCTGCGAATAAAATAACTAATACTTGATTTGAAAGTAGAGTTTATTACTTTAAAGGAAATTTTAGATATACACATGATATTGTAGTAACATTTAGAATATATCACTTGAAAAAAGTTCTGTTCAAACTCTTAAATATTTGTGTGTAGTGACGGAGAGAGAAGTTAATTCATACTGGTTAGGAATTTGTAATGCTTCAAAAATCTATTCCATAATTTGTTAAAAACACATAGTCAAGTTACCTGATATGGTTTAGTTTTTTTTAGTTTCTTTATTTGTTCAAAATTTTAATATGGATGCATGCACAGTGGTAACATTAAAATTATTAATCAAAAGACAAATAATAGCAACGTCATAGACACATACCAGACTTTCAATAATTAGCACTTATGATGCTAATAATAATTTTGGTGAGGATGATGACCACAGTGTAGCCTGATGATGACTTATTTTTATTTCTGCATGAAAAAAAATTGTGATTTTAAACCAACAAACTGAATTTGACTCTTTTCTTATTTGTAAGGTAAGATGGAAAATGTAAGGACTCTTCACTTTTCTTTTTTCTTGCTCTAGAATTCAACAAATTCATTCTTCAATATTTCTGGTAGATTATATCCATTTACAGATGAGAAATGTAATGCCAACAGTCAATGGAGTGAGTAATTAATGATACTAGAATTTGTGTCTGAGATATTCACTCTGTGTGCTTACATGGAGCAGTAATTTGGTGATGGAGAGGAACAATATGAAAAGTCTATGGGGAAAAAGCATACTATGTAAGCAGTTGTTTTAGGACAAAGTGACCAATGATGAGTATTTGAAACAGGCCAGTTTCAGTTGCATAAAAAGCAGTACATAGAAATTATATTAGTGACAGAAACAGAAAATCTTGATCATTCATCTTATCTAACAGACGGAAGTAGAAGGATAAGAAGAAATCTAAAGTGCTTCCACATCTCTGGATGGCAACCATGTTAGTAATATTCTTGGTGATAAGGACTACAGGTGGAAATGATGGATTTAGAGGAAAAAACTCTCTGATAGTTCTAAAATTTATGTTAAACAGATGCATGGATAAGTCTTTTTAGACATCATTAAAATATCCACGACCAAAAACAGATTTAGAGAGGTAAACAAGGGAACAAATTGTCAGGAAGATACTGAAGGAAATATGCTATTTGGATTTGAAAACTAAAAGGACATAGACAAGTTCAATAAGAACAGTGTTTTTGTGAAAGTCATATTAATAAAATTTTGAGATATGAATGTGAAGCCATAAAATTCTGGATCCATGAATTCAACAGATTCTGTTGATTTAAAATATTGAGAACAAATTCTTTTATCCTGACCTTAGAAGAATTATACAGATATAACTGTCATGATCTTTACTTAGAGGAATTCTGTGAATATTTTTGAAGAGTTTGTTTAGCCAGGTGATTATAGATTGATCTACAGCACAGATAAGACTAATTTGTCTACAGTTTCAATGAGTGACCCATGTATCCATTCAGTTTGGGATTTTATTGAAATATCTTTAGATATGTTTGGATATTATATCAGCCTATTCATTATAAATGTAGGACAAGTAACACTGATGTTACTGATGTTACTGAACAGTCCTCGAATTGATTCTTCTTTAGAATAGAAAATGCCTGATTGACACATCATAACTGACATATATTCTATTTAAATCTAGTTCTTGTTAGGGATATCTCCATGCTGAAATAACCCTGTCAATCAACATGCCACAAATTCTTATATGTAGGAAGTACTCTTATAAACTTTAAATGTTTATTGAATGGGAGAGTTCAGACATTACCCTCACCACTAGGATTAAATGCCTAAAAAGATAAGACATTTTTCTTTAATGCCTTTCTTTCATTTTCTCATCCATATTTGCAATAGGGAAGGATTCTGATGTAACAATAATAAAATGGTGACTTGTATTAACACAGTATCTAAGATCTAGTGTTAATTCGGATACTTACTAATAAGGTCCAGGTTTTGTGGATATTTATATTTCTCCTGGGTAAACTAATGAGCTCCAAGAAAATGTCCCTAAGGAGCCTTTCAATTCTAATATCACTGTTTGTCTCAAAATGCTTTAAATTCTACGCCCTCTAATGTGAGCATAGGGTTATAATGTGGAACTATTCTCCTCAGAGAGTGAGTACTACCCTATTGCTTAACATGTACAAAGTACCTTCATACATAGACTGGGCATGTGCAAACAAGAAGTGGTAGTTGAACAATGTTCTTAGCAGTTTTTACAGATGAAATGGAAATAGAGCAACCATGAACTCAAAAGGAATGTGCAAAAAAAGACAAAGGCACAAAGTAGAATGTGACAAGGAAATGTTGAAGTATAATTTCAAATAATCTGCTCATGTGTGAGGGTGTGTTCAAAGCACAACTTCAGAAAATGTAGTTGGATATCTTGGGAGAAAAAACTACTTTAAACTATTCTGGGATAATTGTACAATTAGAAGCCCCTTAGTCTACCTCTAATCAGCCACAACATCATCAACTTAGGTACTATTTTCCAAGTGCAAAGTGAGAAAAAGAGGGCTCATCACAGTTAGTGTTCAGGTTGAAGTAATGGCAATCACATACCTTTTCTTATGTCTTCATTTATTTAGGAGCATTAAAGTAGGAAAAAGCCAAGTAAACATTTTGTATGTACCTAAATTAAGTGCGACATATTATATTGGTCTCTTTTTAACTTGGAAGTAATAGATTATGTCTTTTATACTCTAATTTGGGACAATGATCTGCTGTCAGTTATTTTCTTCTCTTCCCCTTCTTTTGCCCTTCCACTTACATAATTATTATTTAAAGAGACATACCTGAGCTTGCATTTCTAAATTCTTCAAAATTATCTCAACTACTTCATACTTCTGGCAACCTCTTATGTCTTTCTCAAGGGAATATTTTATCACTACCATTTTTATTCTATATGATATTGGATATCTTCCTGTCTAATTCAGTGCAAGATATAGATAGACTCATTCAGATATCTCAACACCTGCCACCATAAAATCCTGACTTAGAAATCATGATTTTAGAATGTCTGGGGAAGTGGCATCTGTCATTTTTGAATGATCCTAAGTGATACTTACATGCAATCATGTTTTAAACCAATATGCCACTCAGTTGATGAACGAATTGACAAAATGTGATACACACACATACACACACACACACACACACACACACACACACGCACGCACGCACGCACACACACACACGGTGGAATTCTATGCTTCTAAGTCATAAGGAAATGGAAAGACTTGGAAATATCCTACTAAGTAAAATAAGCAAGACATAAAGAGATTCCATGGTTTCTCTCATTTGTAATAAGTAGGAAATGTCTAGGATAGTCCTAGCAGATGAGCCGAATGTCTCAATAGTTATGTATATATTACCATATAAGATAATGCTGAGCAAAATAAACTCCTAGATATGGAAACAGAGGTTTTTCTTCGTGGTTGTTGTTTTTGATGTACAATGTGATTTCTTTTTCTTTGTGTTTACCCCTATGGTTTATCCCCTACTATATTTGATTTTGGGATCCTGTGTATTGTATATACATATATCTTAATTTGGCAAGAGAAGAGGAACAACAAAATGGCGAGACAAAGGACAAAAGACAAACCAGTGCAATAGCAATACTCACAAGACTTGTTGGAAATTTACATTACAACTTGTAAGGGGTATTGGGGTAAAGGAAAATATGAGAAAAATGAGGGAGGAGGTAAAAAGTTCGACATGCTATATATTTACTATCTTACAATTACTGCAACCACTTCTATATATCACCTTGACAATAAAATTAAATTAAAAAATAAGCTACATAAAATATAATTTCACTATATTGGTATAGTAAATATTATTCTATGTGGATTACCTTTTTAAAAAATGAACGCTATTTGTCTTATAATTTGTATTAATTACCCCTTTCTTTATCAGATGGTCATCAACTTGAATGTTATCAAACTATACAAATTTTTCAGAATATACTTGCCATTATTTTGGAAAAAACACATTATTTTAGTATTGTCATACTAAAACAGAAAACAGTTCAATTCTATGGAAACTCCTAACTTTTAAAACTGACTAATTGTTAAGAGGACAGAATATATGTATTTTTCAACATTCCTGTAACTACTAAGTACTCATTTCAAATTCTGAACATGCAGAACCAGAGACATTCAAAACAGTACCTGTTTGCATTTTATTCTGCAATTGATGCAGTTTCCAGTGTGGGGGGTACATATTTAAAAGTCAACAGAAAAAATAGCCACATTCTGGTAGAAGATAAAACTATGAAGTATCTATAATAAATTACTCAAGTGTAAACATATGTTCATCAGAGTAAGCTATTATTTCTATGACCATCAATCCTAAGTTTTTATGCTGTAAATTCATCCTAGCCCAACAGTTTCCAACTTGTAAGGTGGACCTTAAAATTCCCTAAATTCACATCAGGACTAGCTTATCATTATTGTGAAAAAATACTACACTTCTTCTAATGTGATGCTCTTCCTATTGGGGAAAGAACACTACACTAAACTTTGCTGCATCATTTTCCCCCCAGTGGTATTCTTGAGATCAAAACACTTGCAAATATTATTTATAGCTATATTTTTATCTATCACAGATATTCAGGACATCTGAATACCTGAATATGAAGATCTGAAGCTTATGGTTCAAAGCCCACACAGGCAGGAAGGTTCCTTAGATTCTTATCTCCAATAAACTGCTCACGAAAAGCCAGACACAAGTGGCACTGTTGTTCAAGTGGAAGAGCAGTAGCCTTGAGCAAAAACAGGCTCAGGGATAGTACCCAGGCCCAGAATTTAAGCCCGAGGATAAAGCAAACAACAAAACCAAAATAAAAACAAACCCCAAACCTAGCATTTTTCTCATCGTATACAGAGGTATGTAATTAAGAAAATTTCTTCCTGTGTTATATATAAGTAGAAGAAAAAGGATGTCACACAATTACTCTATTCATACCATGGTGCACCAAAGTCTCAAAAAATTCCTCTTTTTCTAAATTTATAAATTAATGTCATAAATTTGTTGGCAACTTTGTATAGATTATTCTCATTATCATGTTACACAGGAACTGTTGCAATTATCTATTAACTAAGTTCTAATTATAGCTCACTTGAAAGAATATGTTAGGCAAATAGAATGCCAGAATCATTTGTGAATTTGTGAATTAAATCTTCTATCGTATAGAATATGAAATTCAATATGAAATAGAATATGAAATTACAAAAAAATTACAAACAAAAATATTTATTTTAAATCTAAATTCTAATTTAGACAGGTCTACAAAGTCCTACATTAGATGAACTTCGCTATTTCCCCAGGCTTAAGCTTTTGTAATCCTTCATCATTTCTTTGGAATCCAACAGAATGATGCTTACGTTTTCAATTTTTTTTTTTAATTTTATTTTATTTTGTACAGAGGGGTTACAATTACATGGGCAGGATAATGCATACATTTCTTACCAAGCATTGCAGCCTCCTCCTTTGTTTACCCTTCACCTCCCTTCCCAGCCTTCCCCCTCCCCCCCCACCCAATCATACCCCCCCTCCCCCCTCCCACACCAACATTGTAAAGCTGGTTTTGACATGACATTTTGTACTTCTCATTGTTGCAACAGGTCCACCTGAATCCTTAAACGACTTGTTTGTCCCCGTCTCCTCCACATGTTATACTGACATCAAATATAGTGAAAGCGGGGGTTACACTGTGGGGGAGGGACATACAAAGCAACAAAGAAATAATCTTATAAATGCGTTAGAAACACATGCATGAAAGAAACAAAAACATTAAAATACATATTTGAGGGTTCGTTTTCCTAACATCACATTCTCTGACTTTTTCTGCTTGACTCATACCTATACTAGATATTGCGAATAAGGGAAACCATGGGACCTATGTTTCTTTGGGCCTGGCTTACTTCACTTAATATAATTTTTTCCAAGCCTTTCCATTTCCTAACAAATGGGGCAATGTCATTCTTTCTGATGGGGGCATAGAATTCCATTGTGTATATATACCACATTTTCTTGATCCATTCATCTACTGAGGGGCATCTGGGTTGGTTCCATATCTTAGCTATGGTAAATAATGCTGCAATAAACATAGTTGTGCTGGTAGCTTTAGTGTGGTCTTTTTTGTAAACATTAGGGTAAATGCCCAAAAGTGGGATTGCTGGGTCATAGGGGAGTTCTTTGTGAAGTCTTTTGAGGAACCTCCATACTGCTTTCCAAAGTGGTTGAACAAGTTTACATTCCCACCAACAATGAATCTTGAGCTCTTTAGCATCTAGGAATGTTCTGTAATGATGACAGCATTTAAAACACAACTGAGGATTACATATGAGTTGCATTTCAATAGGAAACTTGACTTCTTAAAACATAATGAGAAAATTAGCCAAAACTTGCAACTGTGTATTCCTTTCTTGTTTTTTTTTTATTCCTTTCTGGTTTTGTTTTATTGAGACAAAATTATATTACCTAGTCTAGGGAAGGTACCACTATGTAATTCCACTCTCTAATCTCCTGTCTTAGTCTGAGTGCTAGAATTCCAGGCTTGTATCTCATTGTCCTACCACACTTTGTTGGTTTATTTAATTTTGATATAGACTAGCATTTCTGAACTTCTCCGATAATATTTTTCAAAAGACTGATGGCTCAGAATGTTTATGTACTATTTTCAAAGATCTTCTAACATTTGACACAGGATATGAACGTTTTCAGATGCACCTGCCGGGGTCTCTGATTCATTCCTCCATGGATCCAACCCCTTCAATAACGATTACTTGACTTTCTTACTATCTCTGGTCCCTAACTATGTAATATTCTCAAGCGTTTTGGGGGGAAATTTCACTTGAGGACTTTCTAAAATTAAAAAATTATCACTTGATTCTAGTCTTAGGACATTTTTAAAATTATTTTCTAACATTTCTACACATTCTGAGAGTTGTTTCATATGTGTGTTTGCACATATAAGTGCCTCTGTGTGTATGTGCATGTTTGTAGGTATATATATGATAACCTCAAGCTCTTATTCAGCAATCTTGCTTATAACTAGTATTCCATCACATGAGCCATTCTTCCAGTGCAGCTTTTGGCTGGTAATTATAAATAGTGTCTCAAAGACTGTTCTCCCAGGCTGGATGCAAGCTGAACTTCCCAGACTCCTTGACATTCTTAGGTTCTATTTTTCCAGGAGTATCAACTTTTAAACTAGAAACATTTTCGTGAGTGCAAAAACTGTAGTCCAGATTTTTAACTCGAGTTCATATAAAGATAGAGAAACATACACATTACATATACTGAGTGTACACTGTTAGAAATGTGATGTTAAGAGGGATGCTGGTGACTCATGCGTATAATGCTAGCTACTCACGAGGCTGAGATCTGAGGATTGCAGTTCAAATCCAGCATGCGTAGGAAAGTTTCTGAGGCCCTTATCTCCAATTAACCAGCAGAAAACTGGAAATAGCACTGTGTCTCAAGAGGTAGAGCGCTAGCTTTGGACTGAAGAGTGGAGGCCCAGACTTCAAGCCCCACAACCATCCAAAAAAAAGAAAGAAAGAAACAGAAAGAAAAAATGGAAAAAGAAATGTGATCTTAGCCACCAGTTCATTGCTAGTATAATTCCTGCTTTCTCAACATGGTCTTTTTTTTCCAATTAAGTCCATGCTCTTATATCTGACTTACTTGGAACCAGAATTATTCTTCCATTCTACTTTTTACAAATTTGCATGATTAGCTACCATGATTTAGAGTTAGTAGATGAAAGAGAGTGGCCTTATCCTTCATGTTTCATTAATAGTAATGCTTTCTCTATATCACTCCCGTAGATCTAAATACTGGCTTTGGCTTTATTGATTCAAAGTTGTGTTTTGCAGAGTCTTCTATAGTGTATTGGACCATTATATTTAAACACAGAACTTCTCTTTCTCCTATTATTATCATTGTATCTCCTACTGTTAACTTACGTACACTAGGGAACTAATGAACAACACACACACTTACTAAAAAATGTTTCTGAGAATCTTCTTCCCACTTAAAATTGGTCTTAATTTACAGAGCATAGGAAGTTTCAACTTAATGTACTCCAGGATAATTTCTTTCATGTTTTTTATTTTGAAAATGATGTACAGAGGGGTTAGAGTTACATAAGTAAGTTAATAAGTGCATTATCTAGTGAGCATTGTTACATCTTCTTTGTTTTTCCCCGTCATCTTTTTTCTCTCCACCATCCAAACTCCTCCCTCCCATCCCCAAGTTTTAAAGTTCGTTTTCAACATAGTGTCTTGTTCATCTCGTTGTTACAATGGGTCATACTGTTTCCTTGTTTCAGCATTTTATTTCCCTTCCCCTCCCCACATTAGAAAAATGTATACGTAAGGTGCAATTTAACGACATCAAATACAGTGAAAACAGGGGTTACACCATGGAGGAAGAAAATAGAAGAGAAACAAAAAATCACATAGTACATTTAGTACATTAAAAACAATAACAAAAAAGAAAAAAACAAGTTGTGTTCCTATCTTGAGGTTCATTTTACTTAACATCACCTTATATGGCCATATGTACATGGATAATGTTTTATAAACCATGACAATTCCATATTTTCTCGTTACTAAGTTGTCTCTGAAACACGTGTTACCTCATGTCCAAAGATGTACTTGTGCTATTTCAATGAAGCCAGAAAACATTCATTTTACCGGGAGTAGCACCATAGATTGTTTCTGGAAGTAAGTGGAAGGAACTGTTATGGGAAGTGGATACTGATTCCAAGAGAGGAATTGAACATAGGGAAATGACCAAGTTCAAGTTAATTTGTGCTGTCCTTTTTACTGTACAAGAAAATAATCAAAGGCTTGAAGGAAACTCTGTCCCTGACTTGTTCCAGTGTGTTCTTTACTCATATAAAACTTTTCTGTAAACTTCTAATTGAGAGTATTACAAAAGGAAACAATCTGCCATTTGAAGGCCAGCATAGAAAAAGAAAATAACTTTGTTTTAAAGTATTCTACTTCAAAGAAACAAAGACATGAGGTTTTAAAATGTCTTATGCATGCATATTTAACTCCTGAGATGATTCTCTTGTTGCAAAAGTCAGTTATCCATTCCTTTAATCTGGTCCTGAGTTCACCATAGCAATGAGGATTCCAAAAAGCAGGTTCCAGTGAATATGATAAGCAAAAGGAGCCTCTTCTCAAACCAGTGCTGTAAGGATGGTCCCAAAGAAATATGTGGGTTTTTTGTTTGCTTCTTCATTTGTTTAGTTTTTTTTTCTTTTTTTTAATTTAATTTTATTTGTGAACATACTGTACAGAGGGGTTACAATTACATGGGCAGGATAATGCGTACATTTCTTACCAAGCATTGCAGCCTCCTCCTTTGGTTTACCCTTCACATCCCTTCCCAGCCTCCCCCCTCCCCCCCAATCCCAATCCTTCCCCTTCCCCCCCCCCCCCGCACCGACGTTGTAATGCTCGTTTTGGACATGTCAACTTGTACTTCTCATTGTTGCAACAGGTCCACCTGTATCCTTAAACAACTGGTTTTTTCCCATCTCCTCCACAAGTTATACTGACATCAAATATAGTGAAAGCAGGGGTTACATTGTGGGGGAGGGCCATACAAAGCAATAAAGAGATAATCTTATAAATGCGTTAGAAACACATGCATGAAAGAAAAAAACATTAAAATACATATCTAAGGGTTCATTTTCCTGACATCACATTATCTGACCTTTTCCGCTTGACTCATACATATACTAGATATTGCAAATAAGGGAAACCATGGGACCTATGTTTCTTTGGGCCTGGCTTACTTCACTTAATATAATTTTTTCCAAGTTTTTCCATTTCCTAACAAATGGGGCAATGTCATTCGTTCTGATGGAGGCATAGAATTCCATTGTGTATATATACCACATTTTCTTGATCCATTCATCTACTGAGGGGAATCTGGGTTGGTTCCATATCTTAGCTATGGTAAATAATAGAGACCCGGAAACACAACAAATCAAAGAAAGGTTAGACAAATGGGATTGCATAAAGTTGCAGAGCTTCTGCAGGGCAAATGACATAGCTAGCAAGATCAATAGAAAGCCCACGGATTGGGAGAAGATCTTTACTAGCCATACAACGGACAAGGGTCTCATATCTAAAATATACTTGGAACTCAAAAAATTAACCCCCCAAAAACAAATCCTCAAAGAAACAACTGCCCAATAAATAAGTGGGCGAAAGACTTAAAGAGAAACTTCTCTGAAGAACAAAGAAGGATGGCCAATAGACACATGAAGAAATGTTCAACATCCCTAGCCATAAAAGAAATGCAAATCAAAACAACATTGAGATATCACTTCACCCCAGTTAGAACGGCAAAAATCAAGAACTCTAACATTTGTTTAGTTTTTTCTGGATGTGGGGCTTGAACTCAGAGGCTGGACCCTGTCCCTGAACAGTTGTCTTTCTTGTCTACCTGCCCTCAAATCTAGTACACTATTGCTTGAGCTAAAACCCCACGTCTGGCTTTTTTGGTGTTTAATTAGAGATAACAATGTGACAGACTCCCCTGCCTGAGTTGACTTTGAACTGAGAAAACCAAGTGACATCAACTGTATGAACTTCTCTTTTGAAACAAGAAATATTAGAAGAAGTTTATTTATAAAGCTAATATTTGGTAATTTTTAAAATAAGAGAATATATCCATCAAAGAAGCCATAACTTAAATAACTCAACTAAAGTAGGTGCACTGAATCATTTCAGAATTATTTTTTATGCATAGGAAGATTAATATTGACTTCGTAGTTCCTTTTGGGGAAACTGAAAGTCATATTTGCACTTGTTTTGTTTGTCGTGGGGCTTGAACTCTGTGCCTGGGCACTGTCCCTCAGCTCTTCATCTCAAGTTGAGCACTCTACCACTGTAGCTACAGAACCACTTCCGGGTTTCTGGTGGTTAATTGAAGATAAAAGTCTCATG
Source organism: Dipodomys spectabilis (assembly GCF_019054845.1). Classification (NCBI taxonomy): domain Eukaryota; kingdom Metazoa; phylum Chordata; class Mammalia; order Rodentia; family Heteromyidae; genus Dipodomys; species Dipodomys spectabilis. Next base: position 5,926,009 of record NW_024870984.1, on the reverse strand, counting down.
GACTTTCCTGACCAGTCTGGCTTTGAACCACAATCCTCTGGTCTCAACCTCCAGAGTAGCTAGGATTACTGGCGTGAGCCACCAGCACCTGGCTCATGTTTGAATTTACTGCATTTAATGACACTATGTATACAAAGAATGGAAATTTGAATCAAATGATGACATTGCAGCTTTTCAGAAAAATTGAGGTAGGAATAACTATGTCCTCATTTTTCCATGTTGTTATACTAATGACTCATGAACAATGGGACTCTTATATTAGCATCCTCTGCCATCTGTGTAGGTGTTATTTAATATTAGGAAATATTCATAGAGAAATAGAGAAAGACTGAGATTTTTAGAAAGTAAAGGATATCAGGAATGAAAGAACAACATAAAAGGAGATACAACTTATCACACAGAGATTAAAAACTAGCCTAAGTGATTTAGAATGCTAAAGGCAATGTGGAATGAACCTAGTTGATAACTAGTTCTTCAATAACCCAAAATAGTTCCCTAGAACAGTTTCTGGTATAATTTAGTTATTATTATCATTTATTTCTTCGAGCTGGGGTTATTCCTTCACTTCTGTTAAAAATATTAATTAGCCTCTGCCTTTTTGGTGCCATAACTGACCAAAAAAGATTTTCAAATCTCACTTAGACTACCCTTCTCATTGTGATTAGAAGTGACCACTCAAAAGCATGGAATCTTTGAATTTCCAGGATTAATCTTCACCTGATATCTAAGCACATTCCTGGCACTAATTGCTGTGATCTGTTAACAAAAGGATTTTTTTTAAAACACAATATCCTAATATAGGTTAAAAAAAAAACATGAATTAAGGACTACTGTTAGGTAATAGTTGGAAGGAGCAATTATATATTCCAAGTATGGATTCTCTATTTGGCATTTACTAGCTAAGTGACATTTTTGCCAGTCCTGGGGCTTGAACTCAGGGCCAAGGAAATGTTCCCGAGCTTTTGGGTTTGTTTTTTTTTGCTCAAGGCTAGCACTCTACCACTTGAGGCACAGCACCACTTCCAGTGTTTCTTTTTCTGTTCATGTGGTACTGAGGAATTGAGCCTAGGGTTTCATGCATGCTAAGCAATCACTGTATCATGAAGCCAAATTCTCAGAACCCTAAATGACTTTCTTAAGATGGCATTACTTTTTCTTTCCATTACTTTGTATTATAATTTGGGCCAGGTGGTAGAAAAGGAAGTGGAAAACAATACTAAGTCCAGTAAGGTTTACATTCCTATCACATCACTAAGGAAGTAGAGTGTTGACCTGCAGGACTCATAAGGCTGTTGCATGTGACATTATTATTGAAAACACTATTAACAGCTCAGACATCCAAAATATTCTGCTTCCACTTTCAAGGTCAAGAGCCATATCTAAGCCTTTTTGTTGATTGGGTGTGTTTCCTAGGAAGGAAGAAGAAGGATGTGGAATATGATGGTTGAAAAATATGTATATTTGTCCCTGTCCGAATTTTTTGCAATTTAAAAAAATGCTACTGATGAACTCCCACCTACATCTAATTGGCTATGCTGTCTGCACTGGCCCTAAGCCATTTTGGCTTAGGTTGAAGACACCTTATGTGTATATTCCCTGTATAGGATATCTTTCTCTCACCATTACCTATAGATAGGTATTCTAGTCAAGGCCCGTGTGTGTGTGTGTGTGTGTGTGTGTGTGTGTGTGTGTGTGTGTACACCAGAGCCCAGACTCTGGTTCCACAGGCCTGTATAATCCGGTATGTCTTTCTCCCACTTGGCAGGCACTCTTCTGCTCGAGACCTGCGGCTCCGAGTCCAGCTCCCTCCTGAGTCCCTGGTCTCTGCAAGGGGGTCTGAACTTGGATCTTCACATACTGACCCTGATTCTATGCAAAGCCTCGGAGCCACCTTCTACCTTGGAGCCTACAGAGACCAATGGAAAATGGAAGTCTGGGTGACTTCTTAGAAGGTATCTGACTCAACCTCCTCCCCCCCTCTTTCTCCCCCGATCTGTGTACTGGAAGTGTCCCTCTGGATGAGACCCCCATCCCTGGGCTGTATGGGGCCAGAGCTGCCGATTAACTGAGCAGGTGGAGCCACATCTCCTTAATTTCGACCACATGCAGCCCCTCTTCACCCCAGCATTCTCCTGTCAAATCCTCCACACCCTTTCCAATTTTACATATTTTTCATGGCCTAATGTCTTTATTTTTGCTTCTTAAATCTTCCTGCTCTTAGAAACCCCTCCCACCCACCCTCCCAGCAGAAATAGCTTTTAGAAGCCCTGCCCACCACATGTGCCAAAGTTCCCCCCCCACACACAAACAGATCAGATCTGCACCCGAATGCCCCCGGAAACCCAAGTTGCTGAATAGGTCCTGCACCACCCCAAAGGGGGCCATCTTCCCTCCTCATCCCTCCTACCTTGTTCTATCCCTGGCCACTCATGACCACCAAGGTCTCTCCAGGTTTCTTCACTTCCTGCTTGCGAGTCTTTCCATCTGTTGGGAATAGATTTTAGGAGAACCCCCCCCCACATACACAGAGTACCAGATGCCGCATCTGAACCGACCACCCACTCTCCCCCTCCCCCCTGCCAGCCCTTCACTGCTCCACCCACTGCTGAGCCAGAGGGTGCTCCCTGTACACCGTGCATCCTCCATTGCTCCTTCCTGGACTTGATTCTGCACTGTGCTTTCCCTCTCCACCTTCCTCGTGCAGGAAGGACCTCTCCATGTCTGGATAAGGTTTGTGGGACATGCCCCTGCCCCCTGTCCCACCTAGGGAGCCAAAGGCGCAATACCACCCCTCCCCCCACTCCAGAGAGACAACTCATTGGGAGAGATGGGCTCCCTGGTGGGGCAGGGGTAGGCCCAAGCACCTGGCTCATGTTTCCCCCTCTTCCTTCCTGGACTGTTTCTGCTGTGGGCTCTGCAGGTGCACACGGCCTCCCCCAACCCCTTTCCTCTGGAGATGCCTTTTCTCACCCCACCTGGAGAAGTCACCAGCTGATTCCCCACCCCCTCACCCCACTCCTATCCCCATCTCCTTCTTGGATCACACTTGGCTGTCCAGCCCTATGCAACCAAGTCTGATCTGTGTGGGAAATCCAGAAGCTGGCCTGCTTTCCTGTGGGAGGCTCTCTCCTCCACTGCTCCCGGATGTGTCTTGAGTTCCCTCCCCCATGCTCACCCATTTCCCTGGGAAATGACCTCTCAATGCCACAGCCACACACAGAGCCAAGGCTCTCTGTTGGCTCCTGGGCCATGTCAGCCACAGTGGGTCTGAATTAGAGAGGCCTCAGGAGCCAGAGGGGACCCACAGGTTGAGGGCAGCCTTTCCTATCTCCTACATTCCCTCATCCCAGGATATTAGTCTGGGAGGAGGTGCTGGTGCCCCATGGCCCCACTGGATGGTCAGATGTGTTGTAGCAAAGCCCAAGGGAGGCCTAGCCCCCCTCCCTTCCGCAGGCAGATGGCAGCAGCCCCGAATTCTCCCTTCCTACTTTCTCCCTTCCCTGAAGGCCAACTTCAAGATTTCCCAGATGGAGGCCTACCCTTTCTCCCCTACTGGTCTCTGAGGGCTCCGCCTACTAAGTCCACTCACACTGCTGGGTTGGCCTGCTCCCCATTTGCTGCCCCTCCCTGGCAGCCCGGGTTGGTTCTCATTGAGGAAGCCCAGAAATCCTGCCTTCCTCTTCCCCGCTTGGCCAGCCCTTTCCCACTGACTGCTCCTGCCTCTCCTGCCCCGCCAGTCCCTCTCCTGCTTCTACCAACCATAGGGGCCTAGGGGCCCAGCAGGTACAACACTGAGAACCCATCCCCATCTGCTCCATCCTTGCCCCTCCATTTCCCCCATCAGCCCTACCTCCTCCATTCCTGGCCTGCACCTGTCCTAAGTTTCATGCCCCTTCCACTTATCCCACCCCTCCTGGGCAGCCCGGCCCTCTCAGAATGGCAAAGGCTCCATTGGCCATTAAGAGTCAGTTCCCAGTCTTGGAGCTTGCTCCAACCTCATCCCTTCCAGGCCAGGGCCATTCTCTGCTTTCCAGGAAATAACTTCTGGAGCTGTCCTGCTCCCATGGGCTGATGCGGGGTGGAGGAAGAGTTGCTGGGGCCTCAGCCTGAGAGTCTTGCCTGGGGTACCAGGGCTGCAAAAGGCCTACTGGGAACAAAGCACTGGTTTGTGGATCTTGCCTGGGATCCGAGCAGCAGCAGGAAAAATGGAGCGGGACCAGGCTCAGGAAACAGATGCCAGCAATCCTGAAAGGGCAGGGCCTTGTCTCAAGTCTGTCCCTGTGATGCAGGTGGGAGCAGAAGGAAGTGGGTGGGCCCAGTCAGGCCCCTGCATCTGTTCTGCCCTGAATCCAGGGGATGGAGGGAAACCTAAAGGGCGAGTCCTGCTCAAGGTGCAGATATTGATGGGCAAACTGATGTGATGGGGCCCTAGTTCGGGTGCTGCCCAAGGCGCTCCTGCTAGAAAGCCCCATGGCAGAAACCGCCCCAAGCACCCCACTGGCAGGCGAGCTATGGGGCAGAGCCCTGGGGCTGGTCTTGCCAAGGAATGTGGATGCCAACTATATTTTAGATATGAGACCCTTGTCCGCTGTATGGCTAGTGAAGATTTTCTCCCAATCTGTGGGCTTTCTATTGATCTTGTTAGCTATGTCCTTTGCCATGCAGAAGTTCTGCAACTTCATGCAATCCCATTTGTCCAACCTTTCTTTGATTTGTTGTGTTTCTGGGTCTCTATTAAGAAAATTTCGGCCTGATCCAAGGAGGCCTACGTTTTCTCCTATTCCATCCTGTAATGTTTTCAGAGTGTCTGCTTTGACTCCGAGGTCTTTGATCCATTTGGAGTTGATTCTGTTGCAGGGTGATATATAAGGATCTAGTTTTAGTTTTCTACAAGTAGTTAACCTATTTTTCCAGCACCATTTACTGAAGAGGCTGTCTTTCTTCCATTCTATTATTTTCGCTCCCTTATCGAAGATTAGTTGGCTATAGGTCTATAGGTTTATTTCTGGGTTTTCAATTCTATTCAATTGGTCCTGAGGTCTGTTCTTATGCCAGTACCAAGCTGTTTTGATTACTATGGCTTTACAGTAGAGTTTGAAATTTGGTATTGATATTCCACCAGCAGTGTTCTTTACACACACACACACACACACACACACACACACACACACACACACACACGCACACGCACACACACACACAAAGAGGAAGGTAGTAATGATGAGCTGAGCTAGAACTGGGGGCAATCCTGAGGCATAGACATAGTAAACTCTCAAGGCGGATCAAGTACTTTCTCCCTAAGTACTTCTTGGGCTGAGGGTTCTGGGCCATGGCAGTTAGTACCATGGAACCTGCCCCTTCATCCGTGCATGGGGCCGCAGGACCTAGGGAAGGACACTATGGATGCTCCTTTGTAGTTGGCCCACGATTACAGACATTCATATACCCCCACGCACTGGTGAGGAAAGCAGAGCCCTGAGCCCTGGAACTCCAGAGATAGTGACTGCTACAAGCAGCAGCCAGCCGGCTTTAGATTCTTGAGCCTACAATTCTATCATGAGCCCAACTCAACATCTGCTCAAGGTGTGCCTGATGATTAACACTGTTGTGATACTTGTATGAGTGGGTGTTACCTGCTGTGCCATTTTGCAGTCCTTGTCCCTCCTGGCCCAGAACTATGATCTGAGGCGTCGATTGCCTGGTCAGATGCACACTGCACCCATGACAGATGCCATTCTTATGACCCGACCAATGACCTCCGTACCCCAGGGCTGGATTCTTCTCTGATACTGTGGCCTGCTCTATAGGGAAAGGCCTCAAAAGAGGCTGCACTCAAGACTTGTAGAACACCAAGACATTGGGAGATCCTCAGGGGCCCACTGAAACGTACTCTGCCTAGAGTCACAGAGTGAGGTCCAAGAAGGCCAGGTGTTGGTCATGGGGCTTGAAATCTGGGCCTGGATGCTGTCCCCCAGCTCTTCAGCTTGCCACTTGAGTCACAGGGCCAATTCCAGTATTCAGGAGGTTCCTTTTAGATTAGAGTCTCCCGGAATTCCTGCCTGGGGTTGGTTTTGAACCGTAATCCTCATATCTCAGCTTCCTGAGGAGCTAGGAAGAGAGGTGTGAGTCACTGGCACCTGGCTGATCTGACCTTTCAGTAGCTCCTGAAAGCTTTTCTTTATTTTTTTAGGTGCCAATGCTGGGGCTTGAACTCAGGGTCTGGCCTCTGGTCTCTTAACTTTTTCCCTCAAGGATGGCACTCTGCCACTTGAGCCACAGCTCCATTTTTGGCTTTTGTAGTTAATCTGCAAGAACAATCTCACTAACTTTTCTCACCTGAGCTGGCTTGACTCATGATCTCTGATCTCAGTCTTCTGAGTAGCTAGGATTTACAGGGATTGAGCCACTTCTGGCATTGTGCTAGAAGCTTTTCTTAAGCAAGCATTCTTCCCTGTGTTTGCCTTGAATCCTCCATGCAAAGGAGGCCTGAGGGTCAGGAGGTGTGAAAAATAGGCTTCCAGCCACAGGAAATGGCTGGAGTCCATGGTGAAAAGCCAAGCTAATCTTCCCCCTGGGCCCTATTCTGGGAACCCACCATTTGCCCTACCTGTGTCTCAACAAACCTTGACCCAGCCTTGAATGTTCTGCCAGAATGTCTGAAGCCACAGAACTTTCATTCCACCTGCACCACTTGCTCCATACGACACATAAGGACCTTTGCCCATGATGGACCTTCTGCCTGAGGCTCTCTGTCCGGTTTCATGCCTTAGAACTCCTGTGGAATTTTGGCACTGGTTATATCACCTCCTGGAGCAAAACTTTCCTTCCCTTCTCCTTTTTTTTTTATTATTGAGTTGATATAGACCGAACTTTGTGCAGAATGACTGGCAAATGCTCTATCTTGGTGTGTTGTGTGTGCATGTGCGTGTGTGCACACACACGAGCATGCGTGTGTGTGTGTGTGTGTGTGTGTGTGTGTGTGTGTGCCAGTCCTGATGTTTGAATTTATGGTCTGGACGTTGTCCTAACCCTGAGCTTTTGTGCTCAAGGCTAGCACTCTACTACTAGAACCACTGCTCTACTTCTCGCTTTTTGGGTGTTTAATTGAAGAAAAATGTCTCATATAGACTTTTTGTTAGTAATTGTGATCCTCAGATCTCAGCCTCCTGAGTAACTAAGATTACAGGGGTGAGCCAGCAGCACCTGCCTTCTACTCTACCTCTTACCTATAACCTTGGCCCTCCTCTGTGTCCCAGAAGAATATGTCTCACCAGACTCACGTTTTTTTTTTCTTTTTGCCAGTCTTGGGGCTTGAATTCAGGATCTGGGTATGTTCCTGAGCTTCTTTTGCTCAAGGCTAGCACTCTCTCACTTAAGCCACAGTGCCACTTTTGGCTTTTTCTGTTTCTGTGGTACTGAAGAATGAAACTCAGGGCTTCGTTTGTGCTATGTAAGCACTCTACCACTAAGCCACATTCGCAGCCCACTTCTAATGGGAATTATGAGAGTGGGATTTATTGAATTACCAATTTTGACGTAGAAATAGCTGATTATTTCATGTCTATGCCAAGATTTGGGACTAGCTTTGACTTGGCAATGAGGAATGATAGATGAGTGATAGCGACTAGGCCCCAGAGGTCTAGGCTCACATCCTACACAGGGATAGAGACTATGCAGAGAGAACCTTGGACAACTCCTCCAACCTAGGGACTGTGGACTCTCTGGAAGCAGTGGCTGGCTGCAAAGTGTCCCAATGGGATGCCTCAGACAGAACATTATGCACCCGTTGCACACACTAGCCCAGGCAAAGCTTTCAGGTCTCCAGTTATTAAATGGCAGAGGGTGCTTTGTTCAAGCTGCTGGCTCACACTTAGTACTCTATGAGGGCTTGTCCCAGTTTGACCAGGTTGGGGTGGCTGGGGATGGGCAACCTGCTCAATGCCCATCATCCATACAGAGATCCATGTAGTTATTGCCTCCTTTTTGGGGGAGGGCGGGTATTCTATTGTACTATGATCCTAGGCCCTGCTCTTGAGCTCCTTTTGCTCAAGGGTAGTGCTCTGCCATTGAGTCACAGCCCCATTCATGTTTATTTTTCTGGTGATCTCTTAGAAAGAAGAGTGTCCTAGACTTTCCCATCCCATCTGAATTTAAATAGACATTTTCTACATCACAGCCTCCTGAGGAGCTAGGGCTATAAGCAGGAACCAATGGCACCTTACTTTATTTTCTTCTTGTTATTTTTTTCAATTGTAACAGTCTGAAATTTTCACCGTGTCATTCCAATGGTTTGCATTCGAAGTAAACTACCAAGGTCTGGAGTTCAAATGCTAGGACTACCACCCACAAATGGAGGGAGATCCTGAAAAACTAATTTCTGTTCATATGAATGCTAACGGAATGTAATAAAAGTGATAAATATGCCGTTGATTCATGATTCTATTTTAGAATGCCACTCAAAAAATATTGGATTTATGTCTTCCATTCTAGCACCATGGTATGATTAAGGGTATTGAATGATTTTTAATTAATACTTTTATAAGTATTCAACAGTAATATTTCATTAAATGGAGGCATAATTTAATAACTAATAATTGGTAATAATATATGTAATTTAATTACCTCACAGTCCCTCTCTTTGTGTATATATATATATATATACATATATATATATATGTATATCAATCTACACATGTCTCTATCTATATCTATCTATCTATCTATTTATCTGTCTATGTATCTAAATATCAAGCACTCCTGTGGCTTGATCACAGGTCCTCAGAACTTCATGGCAGCTCAGTTTGCCAGAGGCTGGTCTGCTAAGACTGTGACCCCATTTATGGATTGGGCATTCTAGGCTGTGAGCTGAAATCCCAGCATGGCCAAAAATTATTCATGGAATAAGAAGCCAATATTAGCACATTGTTTTCCTTTTCTGTGAAAGTCCATGGTCTCAGTATGATGTATAATCCATATCTACATATATCCTGTGTGATATGATGTAATAAAAGAAATGTTATATGTGTAATAATACTAAATAAATAAGGGTAATAAATGTCATATTTCTGCAAAATTTTGGTCAATCAACTTCAACAATTCATCCAAAAAATCATATACCACGATCAAACAAGAGTCATTTCAGAGATACACAGCTGGTTCAATATATGCAAATCAATTAATATAATTCATCAAATCAACAGGAGCAATGATAAGAACCACATGGTTATCTCAATAGATGCACAAAAAGCAATTGTCAAAATCTAACACCCCTTTATGATGAAGGTGTTGGAAAAATTAGGAATCCATGGAACATTCCTCAATACAATAAAGGCAATATATGACAAACCTACAGCCAGCATTATTGTTAATGGAGAAAAACTAATGCCATTTCCTCTTAACTCAGGAACGAGACAAAGAGGTCCACTCTCTCCACTTCTTTTGAATCTAGTATTAGAATACCTAGCTACAGGAATAAGACAAGATGTAAACATAAATAAGATCCAAATAGGGAAAGAAGAAGTAAAACTCTCCCTCTTTGCACATGACATGATCTTGTATTTAAAGAATCCCACAGACTCCACTCCCAAATTACTCAAGCTGATTCAAAACTTTGGCAAAGTAACAAGATATAAAATTAACCCTCAAAAATCATTGACTTTTCTGTATGTCAACAATGAGAAAAGTGTGGCTGAAATTAGGAAATCAACTCCATTCGTAATAGCCCCACAAAAAAGTAAAATATCTAGGAATTAACCAAAAAAGTGAAGACGCTATATGATGAAAACTTTAAAAAGTTGAAAAAGGAAATCAAAACAGAATTTAGAAAGTGGCAAAAACTCCCATGCTCCTGGATTGGAAAGATCAACATCATGAAAATGGCAATACTTCCCAAGGCTGTCTATCAATGAGATACCTATCAATATTCCAACCTCAGTCTTCAAGGAAATAGAAGACACACTCCAAAAATTTATATGGAACAACAAACGATCCCAAATAGCAAAAATGATCCTCAACAGAAAGAACAGTGCTGGAGGAATATAAATACCAAATTTCAAGCTCTACTACAAAACCACAGTAATCAAAACAGCTTGATACTGGCACAAGAACAGACCTCAGGACCAATGCAATAGAATTGAAAACGCAGAAATGAACTTACAGACCAATAGCCATCTAATCTTTGATGAGGGAGCTAAAAAAATAGAATGGAAAAAAGCTTCTGCAGTAAATGGTGGTGGCAAAACTGGTTAACTACTTTTAGAAAAATAAGCTAGATCCTTATATATCACCGTGCACCAGAATCAACTCCAAAAAGATCGAAAACCTCAGAGTCAAAGCAGACACTCTGAAAACATTATAGGGTGTAATAGGAGAAACCCTAGGTCTCCTTGGCACAGGCCGAAATTTTCTTAATAAAGAGCCGGAAAAGCAACAAATCAAAGAAAGGTTGGACAAATGGGATGGCATGAAATTGCAGAGCTTCTGCATGGCAAAGGACATAGCTAGTAAGATCAATCAAAGCCCACGGATTGGGAGAAAATCTTCACTAGTCATACAATGGACAAGCATCTCATATCTAAAGTATACCTAGAACTCAAAAAATTAAATCCTCCAAAAACAAATCTTCAAAGAAACAACTGCCCAATAAATAAGTGGGCTAAAGACTTTAAGAGAAACTTCTCTGAAGAGGAAAGAAGGATGGCCAATAGACACCTGAAGAAATGTTCAACCTCCTAGCCATTAAAGAAATGCAAAGCAAAACAACATTAGATACCACCTCACCGCAGTTAGAAAGGCTATAATCAAGAACTATAATAACAACAGGTGCTGGAGCGGATGTGGACAGAAAGGAACCTTACTGCATTGTTGGTGGGAGTGTATACTTCTTCAACGACTTTGGAAAGGAGTATGCAGGTTCCTTGAAAGATTCCACATAGAGCTCCCCTATGACCCAGCAATTTCACTTTTGGGCATTTAACAAAATGTTCACAAACAAGACCACACTAAAGCTACCAGCACAACTATGTTTATTGCAGCATTATTTACCATAGCTAAGATATGGTACCAGCTCAGATGCCCCTCAGTAGATGAATGGATCAAGAAAATGTGGTATATATACACAATGGAATTCTATGCTTCCATCAGAAAGAATGACATTGCCCCATTTGTTAGGAAATGGAAAGACTTGGAAAAATTATATTAAGTGAAGTAATCCATGCCCAAAGAAACATAGGTCCCATGGTTTCCCTCATTTGCAATATCTAGTATATGTCTGAGTCAAGCAGAAAAGGTCAAATAAATTGATTTCCGGGAAATGAACCCTAAGATATGTATTCAAATGTGTTTTTTCTTTCATGTGATTGTTTCTAACACATTTATAAGATTATTTCTTTGTTGCTTTCTATGTACCTCCACACCTTATAACCCCTGCTTTCACTGCATTTGATGTCGGTATAATTTGTGGAGGGGAAGGGAAAAAACAAATCGTTTAAATAGGGATACAGGTGGACCCATTGCAACAATGAAATGTACAAGTCGTTATGTCAAAATATGATCTTTACAACTGTGGGGGGGGTGCTTGGAATGATGATTGTGTGTGGGGGTGAGGGGCGGGGAGAGAATGGGAAAAGATAGGAAGGGGAAACAAAAAGGAAGAGGCTACGATGCTTGATAAGAAATTTACTCATTATCTTGCCCATGTAATTGTAACCCCTCTGTATAGTATTTTCACAATGTAAAATAAAAGAAAAAAAAGTACCAATTAAATTAATAGTTAGTGTATGATTATATAAAACTACATTGACTAATTTTCAATTAATACTTTATTATTTATTCAATCATGTTACTTAAAAAAGGAAGGAATAATTTAAATGCCAATAATTTGTAATAATATTTTATATGCAATTTCCTAGTATACATATATCTCTCTCTTGCTATGCATCTATTTATCTATCTATCAATCTACATATTTATGTGTTCATACACTTGTCAGTCATCGGGCTCATTTGTAGATTGCTTGCCTACTACGTACAAAGCCCTGAGTTCGATTCCTCACTCCCTTGTGCACAGAAAAATCTAGAAGTTGTGCTGTCGCTTAAGCAGTGGAGCACTCGCTTTCAGCATAAAAGCTTCGGGACTGTGTCTAGACCCTTTCTCAAGACCCAGGACTGGCACCAAAAAAAAAATAAAATAGAATGTTCTGACTGCAACAATATAAGGATAGTACTGCAAATATACCTCATCACAGAACAAGCATGGAGTCTGGTGCTTGCAGCTGCCATCTTACCTGACTTAGCCAGAGGTAAACCACTGCAACCCAGCTCCACGAAACCAGAAGTTGCTGGTTCACTCACCACTGTCATCCAAGATACTCGGGGGCTGATCTGTGAAACTCTGAGCTGTGGTTCACAGTAGTAGAGCTCTAGCCTTGAGCAAAAGACCTTAGAACAGTACCCCCAAATTTTCAGTGCATTCCCCATGGCTCTTTGCAACAGAGAATTATGATCTAGGTGTCTGTAGCTGAGGTCTGTCACCCTGCCTACTCAAGAAACTGAGATGTGAGGATCTGGGTTCTAAACTATCCCAGACACAAAAGTTCCCATGAGACTATTATCTCCTATTCACCACTTAGAAACTTGAAATGGAAGCTGGGCACCAGTGACTAACGCCTGTCATCCTAACTACTCAGGAGCCTGAGAGCTGAGGATCATGGTCCAAAGCCAGCCTGGGCAGGAAATTCCTTGAGATGGACAATTCTCTCTAGTGACCCACAAAAAACCTGAAGGGGTGCTGTAGCTCCAGTGGTAGAGCGCATGATTTTAGCTGAAAAGCTCTAAGATAGACAGCACCCAGGCCTAGACTTCAACTCTTCCAACTTACAAGAAAAGAAAAGAAACAAACAAACCAAAAGAGGAGTGGTTACAGTGCTTTGCATGTATTAATCCCTGGAATTGAATCCTCAGTACCACATCACTAGAAAAAAGCCTGAAGTGGCCCTGTGGCTCAAGTGGTAGAGTGCTACCCTTGTACAGGAGAAACTCAGGAACCATGCTCAGGTCCTGAGGTCAAGTTCCAGGACAAGTGTATGCACACACACACACACACACACACACACACACAGATACCAGAAGTGAAGCTGTGACACCAAATGGTGGTAAAGCACTGAGCTTCTGTTCTGAGCTCATGGTCAGCACACAGGTCCTGTGTTCAACCCCAAAAGCTAGCCATCCAGGGCTCAACTAGGATATGTCAAAGGTTTCAAAATCTGATGCACTTCACCAGCCCTAGATGATAGGAAACTTTGGGATTTTGCACAAGTGCTTAGATTTAGCAAGCCTCTGGAACCCTAAGGAGGCACCATTGCCAATTAGGAATCTTTTCATTAGGTTCAGCTCCCTTATTGTCTGCCAGAAGGACCCATGAATTAATTGGAGCAGGTTATTTCAATACTGGAACATAATCTAACAAAGACAGGATAAGTGCAGGGAACTTGGCCTGCCACAGGAGGTGGCACAAATGAAAGAAAGCTTCCTGGGGAGAGAGATAGCTTAGAGTACAAAGAAGCCTTTTTCTCTTGGCCTTCAAATTTTGCCTACACTCATCCTCACTAATTGGCTCAGATGGAGTTGTTTCTTACACAGCTGTACAGGAGGGGGGCCTTTTTGTCTGTCTGTCCAGACCATGAGGCAGACTTCTTCCAGCAGCCTGGAGTGCACAGAAACCCTCAGGCTACACTGGGAACAGTGAGGGGAGCCCCGGAACATGCACTGTTTTGAAAGCACTCTCTGTGCTATGAAATCATTCTATTCAAAGCAAATTTCCTAGCTGAGTGCCTTTCAACATAGCTACTCTGGATCTTTACCAATAGAAATACATGCATACATACATGGGGAGACATGGATTTACTACTTTTTCTTTTTTGGCAGGTCCGGGCTTGTACTATGAGCCTAGTCACTCTCCCAGAGCTCCTTTTGTTCAAGGGTGGTGCTCTGCCTTTGAGTTTCAGTCCCACTCATGGATGTTTATATTCCTGTGATCCCTTAGAAATAAAAGTGTCCTGAACTTTCCTGTCCCGACTGAATTCAAGCTGCCATTCTCTACCTCTCAGCCTCCTGAAGAGCTAGGATTACAAGCATGAGCCTCTGAGACCTGGCTTTCTTTTATTCTTGTTGTTCTTTGTTTTATCATGACAATCTGAAATCTTCACAGTGTCATACTAATGGTTTGCATTTCGAAGTGAACTACCCAGGCCTGGAGTTCAAATGCCAGGACTGATACCTACAAATGGAGGGAGATCTTCAGAAAATCATTCCTATTCATGGGAATGCTTAATGGACTGTCATAAAAGTAACAATTAAATTCACAGTTGTTCATGATTCTCCTAAAGAATGCCACACAAAAAGTATTGGATTATGTCTTTCATTCTAGCACCATGGTATGATTCTCCTAATTAAAGAATACTGACTACTTTTACATTAATGCTTTAATAAGTATTAAACCATGATACTTCATTAAATGTAGGCTTAATTTAATAACTAATAATTCACAATATATATTATTCAATATCCTCATATTGTCTCTCTCTCATATATATATATAGAGAGAGAGAGCAAACTACACATCTATCTATCTATCTATCTATCTATCTATCTATCTATCTATCTATCTATCTATCTATCTATCTATCTATCTATCTATCTAAATCTAGGCCACTACTATGGCTTGATCACACGTCCTCAGAACTGGCTGGCAGCTCAATTTGCCAAAGGCTTTGTCTACAACTGACACTTTCATGAATTGGGCATTGTGGGTTGTGAGTTCATATCCCAGCATGGCCAAAAGTTTATAGGTGGAGTAATAAGCGAATTTTGACATATTTTTTTTTCCTTCTCTGTAAAAGTCCTGGGTCTCAGTATGATGTAAAATCCATGTGCAAATATATCCATGTGATAAGATATAATAAATGAAATAAATATTATTTATGTAATAATAATAAAATAAAGAATAAATAGATAAGGATAATAAATGTCATATGGGGTAAACCCATGTATGTAAAAAGATTTCATACATGAATATTATTTTTTCCAGTCTGTGGCTTGAATTTGGTCCTGGAAATTGGTCTGAATTTCTTGTTTTCAATGACGGTGAGCTTCCTGTCCCCCAAAGTGCCACAGAGATACCCAGACCATGAGTTCAAATCCCAGGCCTGCAAAAAAATGGTGCTAATTCCAAACCAGTGCCTTATTTTTTTTGGCCAGGCCCGGGGCTTGAACTCAGCTAGTAGCAACTCTGCCTCAGTTTTGATCATCCTAGGCTGGGGTGCAACCTCTGGACCCACAGCCCATCTTGAGATCCCAGGACCCAAGTTTAAATCTCGGGACTGGCAAAAAAAAAAAAAAGTGAAGGGCTGGGAAGGTGGCTCAATAGTAGAGTGCTTGCCTTGCATGCATAAGGCCTTGGGTTGGATTCCTCACCACCATATAAGCAGAAAAAAGCCGGAAGTGGTGTTATGGCTCAAGTGGTAGAACGATAGCCTTGAGCTGAAGATTTGAGGTACAGCACCCAGACCCAGACTTCTGGCCCCACAACAGACCAAAAACAAAAAAAAGGACGGGGGAAAAAAGGAGAAGTATAAAACTGGGAAGTTCCGGAAGGCGGTTTTACATTGTTTTTTTCCTTTGCATTGTGACCATCCTGGGTCTAAATGACAGGACCCGAAAAGTGTACATGACCTTGCACTGTTGAAGTTTGGTGGGCTATCAGGGAAGCCACAGCCTAAACCAGCAACCTAGGTCCGGGGTTCGGATCCCGGGACTGCTACCTACAAATGGCAGGAGATCCTAAGAAACACATTCCAATAGACATCCATATGAATGGAATGTTGTAAAAGTAACAATTACATTAGTATTTAGTGTATGATTATATTAAAATTATACACAATAATCATAGTACATTGACTAATTTTCAATAAATATTTCATTATGTATTTAACCATGATACTTAAATAAAGGAAGAAATAATTTATCGATAATTGATAGTAATATAGTATATATAATTTAATAATATGCAGACATCTCCCTCTTGTTTTATGTATATATATGTATATATAAAACAATCTACATATCTAAGTCTACACTTGTCACTCCTGGGGTTCAGTGGTAGAGTACTCGCCTAGTATGTATGAAGCTCTGGGTTCGTTTCCACACTATCACATGCACAGAAAAGCCAGAAGTGATGCTGTCACTCCAGCACCTAAAAATCAAGTTAGAACGTTCTGACTGTAACTATAGAAGGCTAGGACTTCAAATACCTCATAACAGAGCAAGCCCAGGGTCTGAAGCTCATGGCTGCCATCTAACCTGACAGCCAAAGGTCAATCGCTGCAAACCAACTCTATTTAGCCAGACGTTGCTGGCTCACCCCTAGCTGCTTGGGGGATGAGATCTGACACTGGTGAGTTGAAAACTCAGCCCTGGCAGGAAGTCTGTGAGACTCTGAGCTGTGGCTCAAAGTGGTAGAGCTCTCGCCTTGAGGAAAAGGTCTTAGGACAGTACCCCCAACCTATGAGTGACATCCCCAAAGCTGACGACCCTCCCCCCCATTAACCACCCATCTTTATTGTTAGATGTGAACTTGTGTGGTTTGTGACGTGTTTCTGAAAGAATGGTGATACTGATGAAAGCACCCGAATTCTAATGACAGCTTGTGGGATACAGCTATGTGATGAGCCCTTCCTGGGATGCTGGGTGCTGAGTCCTTCATGGGTTGCTGTATGCCGAGTCCTTCACAGGGTGCTATGCTATGAGCCCTTCACGGGGTGTATTCTTTCATCTGGTCCTTGTTAGAGCTCCACAAGTAAGATGATTGTGCTGATGAGAAAGTTGAAGCTCAGATATGTCCCCAAGGCAGGGCCAAATTTATGTATGTACTGAACTCTACTGACTTGTCTACTGCAGACAATTGTTTTGGTTTAGTTTTCTCCATCATGAACATTCAACTTAGAGCCTAGGCACTGACTTTCCTCTTGGGCTCATGGCTGGTGCTCTACCTGTGAGCTAAGGACCCCTTTGCAGCAAAGTGTGTCTTTAGCTGAAGTCTGTCATCCTGCCTTCTCAGGAAGCTGAGGTTCTGGGTTCCAAACAACCCCAGACACAAAAGGTCCCACGAGAATATTATCTCCTATTCACCACTTAGAAACTTGAAGTGGAAGCTGGGCATTGGTGACTCATGCCTGTCATCCTAGCTACTCAGGATCCTGAGAGCTGAGAATCACAGTCCAAAGCCAGCCTGGGCAGGAGATTCCTTGAGATGCTTATCTCCAGTGAACCACCAGAAAGCCTGAAGGGGCACTGTATCTCAAGTGGTAGAGTGTTAGACTTGAGCACCCAGTCCCAGACTTCAACTCCTCCAACTACAAGAAGAGAAAGAAAGAAACCTGAAGTGGAGTGCTGGAAATGTGTCTTAGGGGTAGAGTGCTTTGCATGTATGAAACCCTGGGTTTGAATCCTCAGTACTACATCCCTAGAAAAAAAAAACCTGAAGTGGTTCTGCGGCTCAAGTGGTAATGCACTATCCTTATACAGGAGAAACTAAGGTACAGAGCTGAGGTACTGAGTTCAAGCTCCAGGACTGGTGTTTGCACACACACACACACACACACACACACACACACACACACACACACACACACACACACAAAGATACCGTAAGTGAAGCTGTGACACTAAATGGTAAAGAAAAGAGCTTCTGCTCTGAGCTATGGTCAGCACTCTGGCCCTGTGTTCAACCCCAAAATATAAACACCCAGAGCCCAACTAAGAGAGGGCAAAGGTTTCAAAACCTGATTAGTTTCACCAGCACTAGATGACAGGAAGCATTGTGATTTTGCATAAGTGCTTAGATTTACCAAGCATCCGGAAAACTAGGGAGGCACCTATGCCAATTAGGAATCTTTTCATTAGGTTCAGCTCACTTGTTTTCTGCCAGAAGGACCCTTGAATTAATTGTAGCAGTTTGTTTCAACACTGGAACATAGTCTAACAAAGACAGGATGAGTGCAGGGAACTTGGACTGCCCCAAGAGGCAGCACAAATGAAGGATTCCTGTCAAAACAAAGCACTAGGGAGAGAGATAGCTTGGGGTACAAATAGGCCTTTTCCTCCTGGCCTTCAGAGTCTGCCCTCATCCTCATTCATTGCTCATCCTCAGTAATTGCTCCGGATGAATTGTTTGTTACACAGCTGTTCAAGAGTGAGGCCTTTTGTCTGCCTGTTTCAACAATGAGTCAGACTTCCTCCAGCAGCCTGGGGTGCACAGAAGCCCTCAGGCTACACTGGGAATAGTGAGGGGAGCCCCAGAACATGTCTTGAAAGCACTCTCTGTGCTGTGAAATCATTCCATTCAAACCTTTCTTCACAGCAACTCTAGATGGTCACTGATAGAAATACATGCATACATACACAGACACATAGAGTTACTGGCTTTATTTTTGTGGCAGGTCCTGAGGCTTGAACTGTGACCCCAGGCACTGTCCCTGAGTTCCTTTTTCTCAAGGAAGCACCGTATTGTGTCTTAACCCATGATTACCCTAGGCTGGTTTGCAGCATTTACAGATGATCCAGTCATCCTAGGACCCCAATTAAACTCCCAGCACTGGCAAAAATACATCAAACCAACAAATATGGATGAGGAAAAAACCAGCAAGTATTACACAACCGTTTTACCTTTGTTTCCTTTGCACTGTGACAACCATGGGTCTCAATGACTCAGCTTGAAAATTGTATGTGACCTTGCATGGCCAAAGGCTCACAGATTGTTGGTAAAACCTAAGCCCCACCCAGATACCTATGCCGTGAGTTCTATCCTCGGACTGCCACCTACACACAGCTGAAGATCCTAGGAAACTCATTCCTATCTATAGGAACATTAATAGAATATTTGACATGTACAAATTGAATTACTATTTATCTAGTCTTTCTAGTATAATATTGTATGCATAAATATATATCATAGATTAATTCAATTAATAACTTCTACCGTGATTAATTAATGGAGGCATAATTTTAGACCAAATAATTGGTAGTAATAGAATATATAATTGGTAGTAATAGGATATATAAAAATAAGATGTAGACATCACTTTATATAGAGTTATACACTAGATTCTACATAAATGTCTGTCTCTCTCTGTATACATTTATTTATAGATGCATATTCATATGTAAATACACACACACTGCAATCTACATATCTATCTTTTTATATATTGGCCACTCCTAGGGCTTCATCTCAGGTCCTGAAATTTGCCTGAAAACTTCATTTGCATCAGACCGGTGTGCTAACATTGACCCATTCATGAAGTTGACCTGCTAGGTTCTGAGTTCAAATCACAGAACTGCCAAAAACTTAATCCTAGTGGAAGAAGCCAATTGTCCCACTTGTTTTCCTTATGGGTGTCAAAATTCCTGGGTCTCAGGAATGATGTATAATACATAGGCAAATTTATGTCCTATGTAATAGGATGTAAAAAATGTTATATGTGTAATCATACTCACTAAAATACATAAGAAATACATAAAAATAAAATAAAATGAATAACTACACTAACTGCAATATAAGTAAACATGTGTATGCAAATATAAATCATGTATTTAAAATGTATATGAATATTATTTTTTTGAGAGCTAAGACTTGAATTCAGGCCCTGGGAACAGGCCTGACTTTCTTGTCTTCCAGCATGGTGAGCTTCCCCTTCCCCGACAATGCTGCAGATTTTCCCAGAGTCTGAATTCAAATCCCAGGCCTGGCAGAAAAAATGGCATGAATTCCAAGCCAAGGAGCCTCATAATTTTATAAATATTTTTAATGAATTTATTTATTTATTTTTATTTTGTCAAGCACAGAGCTTGAACTCAGGTTGGGGCAACTCTGCCTCAGCTTTGATCGCTCTAGGCTGGGGTGCAACCACTGGACCCACAGCTGAACCTGGGTTCCTGGGCCCCAAAGATTTACAGGAAAAAGATAAATAAAATGACACAGATAAAAATCTGGCAACTTGCAAATGGCTGTTTTACATTTGTTTTTTTTTGCAAGGTGACCATCTTAGGTCTGAATGACATTGATGAAAAGTTCTGTAACCTGACATTGCTGAAGGATGGTGGGCTACCAGGCAAGCCATAGGTCAACACGGCAACATAGGCCCTGTGGTCGAGGCCCGGTCCTGACCCCTACCAACGGTGGGAGATCCTAAGAGTCTCATTCCTATTCATAGGAATACTGATGGAAGATTATGAATGTCAAGATTAAATTAGTTGTTCCTGAATGATACTACTATAAAAGTAGTGATTTTAGGAGGCTGATTGATTTTAATGAATATTTTGAAACATTAAAAGAATACTATTAATTACATGGATGCAATAGTTTTGTGACAGTGGTTGATTAAATTAATAATTCATTAAGAATGAACACAATAATACTAATTACATGGGGGCATAATAAATACCCAAGAATTGTTAAAAATGTAGTCTATATAACTGAAGAATATATAAACATCTCTGGTACTCTATAAAGATCTATATTTATTTGTGTACTACCATCTGCATGTCAAGCTGTCTTATTTTGTCAACCCCTGGGGCTGGATCTCAGGTGCTGGTAACTGCTTGTCAGCTCCATATGGCCCAGGTTGCTAGCACTCACAAAAATTGAATTGTGGAGTAAGAAGCACTGGTGACACATGTTTTCCTTTTCTGTGAGCATCTGGGTGTCAGATATGAAGTTTCATACATAGGCAAATCTATATCCCATGTAATAAATGTAATAAATATTCCATGTGTAATACCAGTCAATAAAATAAATGGTAAATAAATGAGTAAAACAACAAATAAATGCATAACTTCACTAAGCACAATATGGGGTTAACATATGGGGCTCAGTCTCATCGGCTGGGAACTGCCTAGCAGCTGAATTGGCTAGAGGCTGCTGTGCTGACAGTCACTCATTCATGAGCTGAGCCTTCTAGGCCCTGAGTTTAGATCCCAGCCCTGCCAAAAATGCAATCTTGGAGTAAGAAGTCAAGAGTGAAACATATTTTCCTTTTCTATGAAATTGCTCCGTGTCAGGTAGGATGTATAATTCGTATGCAAATCTATATAATATATAATAGGATGTCATAAAGGTAAAAATGTCATAGGTGGAAAAATGGTCACTACAATAAATGAAAAACAGATTGAATTAATAGCGAATCATTCTGGGATAATATTAGACAAAATAATTATAGGACATGGATTAAGTTTAATTAATATATTATTAAGCATTAACAGAATGAAAAGTAAATGGAGACATAGTTAAATACCTAATAATTGGTAGTAACACATGATGCATAAATTAATTATAAATAGAGGTCTCATTCTATAAAATATGTAATTATATGTATGGATGTATGTACATATATGATAAACAATAACAGTAAATTGAGTAATAATTAATGTTTTATTAATTGTTCAACTGGGATATATAATTAAATGGAGACATCATTTAATACCTAACATTGGTAGTACTATTAACTATAATTTAATAATATGCATAAATCTCTCTCTATTTTTTTTGGGTCCAGTCGTGGGCCTGCAGTCTGGGCCTGGGCTCTGTCCCTCAGCTCTTCAGCTCAAGGCTAGCACTCTACCACTTGAGCCACAGCACCACTTCTGGCTTTTTTTTTCTGCTTATGTGTTGCTGAGGAATTGAACTCAGGTCCTCATGCTTGCAAGGGAAGCGCTCTATCACTGAGCCACCTTCCCAGCCCACATCTTTCTTTTTGTATATATAATATTTATATACAGCAATCTCTATTTATACCTCATGCACTCCTGGGACTCGGTGGTTGAGTGCTCGCCTAGTAAGCAGGAAGCCCTGGCTTCCATTCCTCAGTACCATATAAAAAGAAAAACCAGAAGTTCTGCTTTCTTTCAATCAATTGTGTACTAGCCTGGAGCACAAACGCTTGGGGAGAGTGGCTAAGCCCTTACTAAAGGCCCAGGACTGCCACCAAAAAAGGTAGACTGTTCTAACTGCAACTATAGAAGGTCAAGACTTCAAATACTTCATCACAGAGCAAGCTAGGAGTCTGACAGCTGCCACCTAACCTAACTTATCCAGATGTAAATCACTGCAACCCAGCTCCAACGAACCAGATGCTGCTGGCTTACCTCAGTCATTCTAGCAGCTCACAGGCTTTAAAACCCAGCCCTAGCAGGAAGTCTGTGAGACTCTTCCAAGTGGTAGAGCTGTAGCCTTGAGCAAATGTTATTAGAACAGTATCCCTACATTTCAGTTCAAGCCCCATGGGTAACCTCCCCTGAAAAAAAAAACTCCACTAAACCATTAGATGTGAACTTGTGTGGTTTGTGAAATGTTCCTCAAAGAATGGTGATACTGAAGAAAACACGTTGATTCTAATGACAGCTTGTGGAATACAGCTATGTGCTGAGTCCTTCACAGGTTGCAGTGTGCTGAGTCCTGAATTGGGTTCTGGGTGCTGTGTCTTTCACATGATGCTGTGTATTGAGTCCTTCAAACAGTGTCATGTGCTATGTCCTTCACAGGGTGCATTCTTTCATCTGGTCCTTGTAAGAGCTCCACAACCGAGATACTTACACAGATAAGAATATTGAGGCTCAGATATATCTCCATGGAAGGAACAAAATTAAATATAACTGAAGACTAGTGAGTTGTCTCCTGCAGACCATTGTTTTGTTTGTTTTTTCAGTCATGAACCTTGATCTCAGGACCTAGATTTTGACCCTTACCTCTTGGGCTCAAGGCTAGCACTCCACCAGGTGGAGCCAAGGATCCCCTTGCAGCAGACTACCATGGCCTAGGGGTCGATAGATGAGGTTTGTCATCCTGCCTTCTCAGCAAGCTGAGATCTGAGGATCTGAGTTCTAAATTATCCCAGACACAAAAAGTCCCATGAGACTATTATCTCCAATTCACCACTAAGAAACATTAAGTGGAAGCTTAATGCTTGCAGCTCATGACTATCATCCTAGGTTCTCAGGAGGATGAGAACTAAGGATCATTGTTCAAAGCTAGCCTGGGCAGGAATGTCTTTGAGACACTTAGCTCCAATGGACCACCAGAAAACCTGAAGTGGTGCTGCGGCTCAAGTGATAGAGCACAAGACTTGAGCTGAAAAGCTCAGGGACAGCACCCAGTCCCAGACTTCAACTCCTACAACCAACAACATCAAAAATAAAAACCCAAAACCAGAAACAATCTAACAAACCTGAAGTACAGGGCTGGGAATGTGCCTTAGGGGTAGAGTGCTTTGCATATATGAAACCCTGGGCTTGATTACTCAAGACAACATCACTAGAAAAAGCATGAAGTGGTTCTGTGGCTCAAGTGAGAGAAGGCTATCCTTGTACAAGAGAAATTAGGTACAGTGCTGAGTTCAAGCTCCACGACTGTATGCACGCACACACATGGACATACACACACAGACACAGACGCACACAGACACACACACACACAGAGACCAGAAGTGAAGCTGTGACACAAAATGGTAAAGCACTGGACTTCTCCACTGAACTTATGGTCAGCACCAAGGCCCTGTTTTCAACCCCCAAACCTAGCCATCCAAGGCCCAATTAAGAGAGGTCAAAGGTTTCAGAACCTGATGATCTTCACCAGCCCTAGATGACAGGAAGCTTTGTGATATCTAACATGTGCTTGGATTTCTCAAGCTTCCAGAAAACCAAGGAGAGGTATCATAGGCCCATTATCGCTGGCAATGAAACATTTCATTAAGTTCAATGCCCTAGTTGTCTGTAAGAAGGACTTCTGAATTATATTGAGCACTGTATCTGAGCACTGGAATATAGTCTCACAAAGGCAGGATAAGTGCAGGGAACTTGGCCTGCCATGGGAGGTGGCACAAATGAAGGATTCTTGTCAAAACAGAGCACTGGGAAGAGAGATAGCTTGGAGTACAAAGAGGCCTTTTTCTCCTGGCCTTCAGAGCACACACACACGCATCCTCACTAATTGGCCCAGATGTGGAGTTGTTACAAAGCTGTACAGGACTGAGGCCTTTTGTCTGCCTGTCCAGACAATGAGAGAGACTTCAGTCCAGCCCACATCTGGGCTTTTCTGTGATCTCTTTTTTTTTTATTTTAATTTTTATTTTTTGTGACCATACTGTACAGAGGGGTTACAATTACATGGGCAATATAATGAGTACATTTCTTATCAAGCATTGCAGCCTCCTCCTTTGTTTACCCTTCACATCCCTTCCCAGCCTCCCTCCTCCCAATTCTCCCCCCCCCCATGCACCAAACTTGTAAAGTTCATTTTCGACATGACAACTTGTACTTCTCATTGTTGCAACGGGTCCACCTGTATCCTTAAACAACTTAGAAATAACAGTGTCATGGACTTTCCAATACTGGCTGGATTCAAACTAAGATTCTCTACATCTCAGCCTCCTCAGAGCTGAGATTACAGTCAGCAGCCACTGTCACTTCCCTTTCTTTCCTTCTTCATTTTTTACTCTGGACAAGCTGACTTCTTAACAGGGTCATTCCATTGGTTTGAATTTATAAGTAAACTACCCAATGTTCTTTATAGCTGCTTTCTCTGAGAATGATTTTCTCCCCTCATCTTCTCCTCTTGTCACAGGTTTGCAGCCAAAAGTGAGAAATGAGTGTTCCAGGATTTGGGAGCCAATGTCCACAGGACATGCCAGTTCGGTCACTTAGCATTGAGCTGCAGTAAATTTACTGTCTCAGGATGAGTGGATCGAAAGCTGGAATGATCCTCATGCAGTCTGCAGTGCTCCTTTTGCCTGTAAAATGAACTAATAATTATGAGTGTTTCCAACCTTAAGTATCTAGAACACACTAGAAGCATATTCTAGTTTCTGTTTTTCTCTAGTACCTCTCGAGATTTAGACTAAAGGTTTGTGTGGAGCGGTTCCTTGGCGAATCCCTGAGGAAAGTTGCTTGAATCCTCCTCAGGACATAGCTGTCCAAAGTCAGCCTGAGCAGGAGGTCTGTGAGCCTCTTTTCTCCAATAAACCACCAGAAAACCAGAAGTGAAGCAGTGGCCCAGAGGGTAGAGCTCCAGCTTTGAGAGAGAAAGCCAAGCAGGAGATACTGGCCAGAGCAGGCAGTAAGGCCTGGGAGGCTATTATGTCCAATTTTTGTCAACCAGATGGCTGGAAGTGGAGCTGTGGTGGTGGTAGAGCTTCAGCCTTGAGTAACACAACTCAGAATTGCATAGGGTCCTGAGTTTAAGCCCTGGGATGACCACAAAAAAAATTCAAAGAGAGAAGGCCAAGTTATGTATCAGTGCCTTACCTACTTATGTGTGTATTACCTCCTTGATTACACACAGACCATATGCAATGCTTCTGCTTTTATTTACTGATTTATTTTTCAGAGATGCCTGTTTCACATACTGCATCATAATCTTCATTTCAGACCCATCACTTTTCTCTTCCAGGGTTCCAGGCCTGTGTCCTTATATGATACACACTTAGGCTCTCAGCAGGGTTTATTTACACTTTATTATTATGAGGCTAACACAGGAACAATCACAAATCGAGCAGGGAAAGACAAGATCAGGTTTCTTAGAAGTAACCAGTATTCAGAAAAATTAACTTGGGGACAAAAAAATGGCAGCCTACTTATGTAAAAATTACCATTAAGAAAAAGATGAGGGGGTTGGGAATGTGGATTAGAGAGAGAGTGATTGCCTAGCATGCTAGAAGCCCTGGGTTCAATTCCTCAGTAGCACATACACAGAAAAAGCCAGAATTGGTGCCGTGGCTCAAGTAGTAGACTGCTAGAGACAGTGCCCAGGCCTTGAGTTCAACCAAGAACTGGCAAAGAGATAGATAGGTAGGTAGGTAGTTGGGTGGGTAGATAGATGGATGGATAGATAGATAGATAGATAGATAGATAGATAGATAGATAGATAGATAGATAGATAGATAGATAGATAGATAGATAGATAGATAGATAGATACAAAGATGATAGATGAATCTGGTCGTGGATGTCAGGAGGGAAGAAGGGAACAATTAGCAGTCATGAGGCCTTCTGCAGTGTGCCAGGATACCAGCATCGCATTCATATAACCACAGAGCAGGAAGACTGTCTCTCTCCCACTTTTCAGGCAGCTGAGGGTCCCAGAGCCAAGAGGGAAGACCCAGGTTCTAACTTAAGTGCTTGGAGAGAGAAGAGAAATGGCCTTGCCTCTCCTTGGACTGGGGATTAGCATTAATGATGTGCAGAATGAAGGAAGGAGAATGGACTCACCGAGGTAGAAGAAGGGCCTTCAAATCTGGCAGATGAAGAGTGAAAAACCCACTCCTTAAAACCAGAGATCAGGGTTTTCAACTCTGTTCCTCCCCTTCCCCCCCCCCCCCACACTCACACACTAAACTGGCTCTCTATTGGTAACCTAAAGATAGCTTGAGGCTCCCTTCACCTGAGGGAGGAAGGTTAATCAGTCATTGTGTGAAGAGGCTGAGAAAAGCCTGACCCTGGTGTAACTCTAACAAATGTTTGAAGTTCTCCTCGCCCCACCCACCCCCGTTGCTGGTTGTGTCTGGAATGAATGGTTTTGCAGCTCACTTTCCTGTTGAGTGTGTACATTCTGCTTCCTAATCCTGCAGGCCTTGGTCTCTCACCTAGCCTGGCTTTTGCAACTATTTTCTGTCCTTCAAATACAGTGTTACAATGGAGTTCTTCCTGCTAACAGGGCTAGGGCTTGGATCCTGAGAACATTTGAACCCAGGATGGGTCAATAATGTTTCTTTCCTGCTTCTATAGCTTGAGAACTCTAAGAACAATTAGAGTGCAAGTAACTTCTCATCACCAAGGGAAACCCAGGAAGCTCTTGAATATCTGACCTTTCAGAAGTGGAAGTCAGAGTGTCATAGACTTTCCTACTCTGGCTGGCTTCACCCTGTGATCTTGAGACCTAAGCTAGGGAGATGGGCGTTAGCTACTAATTCTCTGCTAGGTTCAGAATTGTAATGACATTGTAAGTACAAGTCACAAAGGGCTTGGGAAGCATATTAACCCTTTCAACATTGGACCTTTCAGAACCCTGTAGGACACAAGGTTATAATGCTAGAATCTCAGAGGCTGGGCATATGGATCTACTAAACTTGAACCTTGAGCTCTGACTCCAATTCTCGTATACATTAGCATTCATTTTCCAGAGAATGTTCTCTTAATTAGCAAATAGGAAAAGTACTTTAATTAACCCTCACTTTTTTCCAGTTGTGTGTCTTGAACTCAAGCCTGGGCACTGTCCCTGAGCTCTTCAGTTCAAAGCAAACAGTACCACTTGAGCCACAGTGTCTTTTGGTGATTCATTGAAGATGAGTCTAACAGGCTTTCCTTGCTTAGCCTTTCTTTGAATTGTGGTCTTCAGCGCTCAGTCTCCTGAGAAGCTAGTTTTCCAGGTGTGAGCCACCAGCATCTGACCTATTATTTTTGAAAGTCCTGGGGCTTGATCTTAGGGCCTGGGCACTCTCTCTGAGCTTCTTTTTCTCAAGACTAGAGCTCTACCACTTGAGCCACTCCACAGCTTCTGGGTTTTCCTGAGTATGTAGCACCGAGGATTCAAACCATGGCATTCATGCATGCTGAGCGAGCTCCTTACCACTAAGTCACATTTCTTGCCCCACCCTTACAATTTTATCCCTCAACTTGCCTATCCTCAAGAAAAGGCCTCTGATCATAAATCATCTAAAGAAATCCCTATAGGAAGGTGTCCAAAGATAAAGAAGACAAAGCTCATCTGTGGGAGAGACTCTACAACATGTGAAGACTGTGACAAATGCTTCCATTTAATTATGTATCATGTTCCAACACTTAATAAAGTATAAATGAAAATGAGTCAATGTCCTAAATTATTGTGAATCATTTTATAATAGATGTAAAACATGTACTAAATATTATGTGTATAATAATACTAAATACAATAAACAATAAATAAAGGAATAAAATAAAAAATAAAATACAAAATCAATAATAAAAATAATAATATGTAATAAACATGCATATGTAAGTATATATCATATATTACACATGTATGGAAATATTTTTTTCCATTGCAGGTCGTTCATTTGGGCCCTCAGAACTCTAGCCTGAATTTGTTTTCCTCAAAGACAGTAAGATTCACCTTCACCCATGGTGCAAAAGAGTTACCTGGAAGGTGAGATCAAATCACAGCAATTACAGAAATACTGGCCCCAGTTCCAAGACAGTGGCTTAATTTTTTAAATGAAAGCAGTTTTGTTCATTCAGTTCTATACAGAACATTTAAAAAAAGCAGTGTAGAATTTTGTACAGCTTTTGACATCCTTACCTTATCCCCAAAGTGCTTCTCTGAGCACTACATTGTTTCTTTTTTGTACATTTTTATTGCAAAAATGTTGTACAGAGGGATCACAGTTACATGAGCAAGGTAATGAGTTCATTTCCTATTGAGCATTGTTGCCTCCTCTTTTGTTTTCTCCCTACCATCCCTTCCCTCCCATCTCCACAACTACTCCCCCTGCTGAGCTCAGTCACTTTTTTTTTATTTTTGGCTTGGCACAGGGTTTGAACTCAAGTAGTGGCAACTCTGCACCTTCCCTCACATTGCTACAGATTTACCAAGACCCTGAGTTCAAATCCCAGGCTAAGGAAGGAAACTGGCAGAAATTCCAAACCAGAGAGCTTTATTTCTTTTTAATTTAGTTAAATAATTAATTAATTTTTTTTATTCTTTCTTTTGCCAGCCACACGTCTTGAACTGAGTTCGTGGCAACTCTGACTCAGCTTCCATCACCCTAGGCTGTGGTGCAGTCTCTGGACCCATAGCCGATCCTGGGATCCTAGGCCCTGAGGGTTTGCAGGAAGAATAAAAAGTAAGATACCACAAAAAGTGGCAAGCTTCAGAGGGCTGGGGAACTATGTCTTTTTCTTTGCACAGTGGGTCTGAATGACAAGGCTGCAAAGTGGACATGACCTGCCATTGCTCATACATGCAAGGCAAGCACTCCACCACTGAGCCACTTTCTATTTTCTCATTCCTAGAAGAAGCTGCACATAAAAACAACACTGATCTTCATTTTCAGTCTGTACCTTTGAATACGGAGGAACATCTTTCCTCTGCTCTCCATCAATTACCTACTTTCCAGTTAGAATGACTTGGAATAATAAAAATGGAAAAAGAGAAAATAAATCATCATGAAAATAAACAGATGCAGAAAATTCACTGTATTTTTCTCACAAGTTCAACCATTATAAACTATTGGGGAAATACAGGGACACCTTATTCTCACTGGCACTGAAAGTCTCTAGTTAGGCAATTCTGATGAAGATAAGGAACAAAATGAAAAAGTGAGGAATCGTATCAATTGCAAGAAAAAAAAAAATGGAGTAGGATCCAAGCAAATTTCTTCTTTGGGCTGCTGAAAATAATCGGCTTACTAGAGTGTGGTGACTACTTTCCATAAAGGCCACTCATGTGAATACTAGGGATGACAATGAATATACCCCTCTTCATCGCGAAGCCTACAGTGGACACTTAGATATTGTCCATGAGTTGGTGCCTCAAGCAGCAGATATTCATGCAATAATTGTTAATGGCTGGACACCCCTGCGCAGTGGTTACTCGTGAAATAATACCAGTGTGGCGTCTTTCTTACTTCATCATGATGCAGATACCAATGCCCAAACTAAATGCCTCTTGACTCCCTTGCATCTTGCTGCTGGGAATATAGATAGCAAAGATACACTGGATCGCCGTCTGTTGAACCATTATATCAAACCAGGTCTGAAGAACAACTTGGAAGAAACTGCCTTTGATATTACCAAAAGGATAAGTATGTATCACTACCTCTTTGAAGTTGTGGAAGGCTGAACAAATTGTTCTATTCAGTTGTAATGGTTTGGTTGTTTCTTTTCTCTTTTTTTTTCTTTTTTTTTTTTTGTTGAGTTTTATTATTTTATTGTGAAAACACCATACAGAGGGGTTAAAATTACATGGGCAAGGTAATGAATACATTTCTTATCAAGCATTGTTGCCTCCTCCTTTATTTCCCCTTCCCATACCTTCTCATCTCCCCCCACTCCCCTCCCCCCTCATTACTCCTCCTCCCCGGCCAAAGTCGTAAAGTTCGTTTTTCTACATGACGTTTTGTACATTTCATTGTTGCAATGGGTCAACCTGTATCCCTATTTAAACAATTTGTTTTTTCCCTTCCCCTCCACAAATCATACCAACATCAAATACAATGAAAGCAGGGATTATACGGTGGGAGAGGGACATTCAAAGCAACAAAGAAATCATCTTATAAATATGTTAGAAACAATCACAAGAAAGAAAAAAATACATTTGAATCCTTATCTTGGGGTTCATTTCACCTAACATCAACTTATCTGACCATTTCTGCTTGTCTCAGACATATACTAGTTACAAATAAGGGAAACTATGGGATCTATGTTTCTTGGGGCCTGGCTTACTTCAATATAATTTTTTCCAAGTCTTTCCATTTCCTAACAAATGGGGCACTGACATTCTTTCTGAGGGAGGAATAAAATTCCATTCCATAGAATTCTATTTTCTTAATCCATTCATCTACTTAGGGGCATCAAACAAGACCATACAAAAGCTACCAAAACAACTATGTTTATTGCAGCATTATTTAGCATAGCTAAGATATCAGTTACGTTTCTTAAACATCAAAATGCCAGTCCACTCTTTGTGTCCATACAAAATATTTTCAGAATTCAAATAACAGTAATATCTTACTGTAAAAATTCCGTGGAATTTTTCCAAGTGAATTGCCTGACTTTGATGTCAAATGTATTTGAGTTGTTTGTGTACATCTACAATGATTTCTGCAGAGTTTGTGATTTTTTAATCAGAAATAATTTGATCTTATCTGTTGAAATGAGTAGTACAGAAACTAAAGATATTTCTGCTTCTTGTCTGAAAAAAGTATATTTTAAAATATTCTATATTCTGTGTTTGCATAATATCCACAATCTATTTCATTCTTTCCTAGATATACTTTACATTCAACATTGTTTTATAATATATATATTCATTAATAAATGTGTCCTTTCAGATTGTATTTCATATAGAAAATTTAAGATTATTTTTTTTCTAGGTTCTTTTTTTTTTTTTTTGGTCCAGTCGTGGGCCTGAACTCTGGGCCTGGACGCTGTCCCTCAGCTCTTCAGATCAAGGCTAGCGCTCTACAACTTGAGGCACAGCACCACATCCGTTTTTTTTTTCTTTTTGCTTATGTGGTGCTGAGGAATTGAACCCAGGGCCTCAAGCATGCAAGGCAAGCGCTCTACCACTGAGCCACCTTCCCAGCCCCTTTTTCTAGGTTCTTATAGTAGTATATTTTTTTTGAATAAAATGACAATGTTAACTAATTTCAAAAGTTTTGTAAAGGTTATTCCATGTAAAGGCCTTTCTAAGGTGAAGATTTAATACACTGATGTCAAACTAATGTTTAATTCTAACACTTGCATATATTGTTACACTTGTAATTTTGTAATCAACTTTTAAATAACTGTTTTTCATTTCTGCAACTGAAGAATGAAAAATATGGAATACTTCACGAATTTTCATATTATCCTTGTGCAAGTGTCATGTTAATCTCTGTATTGTTGTAATTTGGGTATACGTGGTGCTGAAGCATGTAGTATCCTCTAAATTTAAGTAGTTAATGATGCAATCTTTATATAGGCTTATATCCTTGGGTGCCTATTTGTAGCAAGGAAACGTTATTGTTCCCAACAATACTATTGATCTTATTTCCCTAAAATAATGTGTATAGTGGGAAAAAAAATTATATTGTTCGGTCGATTGCTCACATTTGCATTTTTTGTCAATGACAATTTTAAGTCTTTTTCATTTTAGATTTGATCATACTTTGAAGCACTTATAGCTAGGTCCTAAGGTGATGACTTTTTCAAGTACTTATTTACGTAAATGAGTTAGCTTTGTGGAGCTAATAGATTCAAAGTAAGCCTTGCTTAAGAGCTACTTCTAAACTTCTGCAGCTGAAATTTTCCCAAATGAGGTCTTACTGGCACAAATGTCTACCCTTTATCCTTCTTCCACGTAGGAACATACCAACCAGAATATCCTACCCTGACAGCATAGTTTGTCTTACTAGAGCAAAACTAATCTTAGTTACAAGGGATCATAGAGAGATGAACAGTTCAGAAAGAACTGTTCAGACTAGAAGGTATTTTATCAAAATTTAAGTGTTTATTATACCTACCATTTCAAAAGTAGCTAACGCCAAGGTGAAAAAATTCTTCATATGCGTGATTTCCTGATGTCTGGCCTGTCTACCTTCCAACCAGGCAGGAACTTACACTACTTCCTTTCTATCACCAAATATTTCCATAGCTCCAGGAGAAGTCCATGTTTCTCCTCATTATTAGGCCTTAAATTGATAATGTTTTAATCACAGTGTTTCCTCTTGCCTCCAGGCTTTAAATCTACAAATGGTAAAGCTTTAGGTCTAACTCTACCTAACACTGAGGTACAGATAATGCAATAATACTTTAAAACAGAGTTGTCTTTGATACCCTAACCACAACAGAACAATGCAAAACATGTGCCCATTTTATTATATTACATATAGTTATATATTTTATATTTATATGTGCTGATTTCATATTTCACACAGTGAAACTTAGTAGAATTAATTGATAATTTGACAAATAAATTGATAATTATTTATTCCAATAAAGAGAATTGGAATATAAATAATTAGGTTTAGAATACATACTAGAATATAAAAAGTATCAATGTAATGTCTTCACTATAAACTTGTGATACCTTCTAAGTGTTCTTGTTCTTCTGAATTCACATGGAAAAAAATGTTGTTTTCCTCTAATCTATAAGGGATTTTACTCTGCTGCTCTGTTTATTGTTTTAACTCACTGGTTCCAAAATGTTTTTCTCCATATTTCTGAAGCATTCCTATTGATTATACCCAAATTTTTCTGATATGATGTATAAAAGATATTATTCTTCTGCAAGATGTATGGGTCCTAGGATCCTATGTCCCAGTTACCTGCATCATCAGATAACAGGGTCAAGACTTCTCAACTAGGCCCAGGCAACATGCCAACAGAAAGTAATTGAAGAGTCATGTCAATTTCCCATTTCCTATAATATTTCAGGGCCCCAATTCCTTGAGAAACAGGAATTAGCAGTAAGCAATAGTGAAATGCAAGTCAACTTAAAATGAAGGATGAGATCACAAAATCTAAGAGAAAGTACTGCAATTCAAACTTTCAATTTACAGATGACTAGCCCATATGAGATAACAAAATCACAAAGTGTCACAAGATTATTTTTAATACCCCTCCCCTAATGATTAATGAAAGATTTCAGTCCAGCATAAGTGGGCCAGCAAAATAGCTCCTGGAAGGATAGATCCACAATTGGTCTATTAAGGCCAGGAAAACTTGACTTAGAAGTCAAATGTAATTCAGAAAAAAACATTAATTGAGAAGATCCTTAGTGCTTAATAACACCGTGAGATGTACAAGTTATCATGTCGAAAACAAACTTTACAACTTTGATGCTGGGGGGGGGGGGGGGGGGAGGGGGGGAGGATCAGGTCGGGGGGCAGGGGGAGGATGCCAAGGGATGGGAAGGGGAAACAAAGGAGGAGGCAACAATGCTTGATAAGAAATGTACTCATTACCTTGCCCATGTAATTTTAACCCCTCTGAACAGTATTTTCACAATTAAAAAAAACACTGGTACTTCAGTAAAACTTGATTCTGTGGTATAAAAATGTTGTCATTCTCAAAATATTTAATCTCCTGAAAGTGTATTCTTTCTCTTTTTTTTTTTTACATTTCTTTTTTTTGGGGGGGGGGGAATCTGGTTGTGGGGCCTGAACTCTGGGCCTGGGCGCTGTCCCTCAGCTCTTCAGCTCAAGGCTAGAGCTCTACCACTTGAGCCACAGCACCACTTCCGGCTTTTTTTCATTTTGCTTATGTGGTGCTGAGGAATCGAACCCAGGGCCTCAGGCATGCAAGGCAAGTGCTCTAACACTGAGCCATCTTCCCAGCCCCCACTGTATTCTTTTTCAAATAATCTTTGAAAAATCAAATTCGCAAACCAGGCGCTAGTGGCTCACGCATGTAATCCTAAATACTCACGAGGCTGAGATCTGAGGATCACGGTTCAAAGCCAGCCCGGGCAGGAAAGTCCGTTAGACTCTTATCTCCAATAAACCACTCGAATATCAGAAGTGGCACTGTGGCTCAAGTGGTAGAGTGTTCGCCTTGAGCTCAAGAGCGCAGGGACAGTGCCCAAGCCCAGAGTTCAAGCCCCACGACCTTCTAAAAAAAAATTCACATTCACCAAAATAACATTTGACAAATAGATGATACTTAGTGGCAATAGAGTTACAATAGAGTTGATTTGTTTACCCAGCACTAATGCCAATCAGGTTCAACCATTCATTAAACTGTAGAAATAGTGCCACCCACCATTTGTGTTGGTCATTAGATGCCTTCCAAAATTTGTTAAATATATCAGCCTCCCATATTTCAAACCCAAACGTTAGCTAATAAAGTAAATTTCATCATTTAATAAGGTACATTTTAAAAAGTCACAAATAGTTGCCTTATAATATGTTATTTTATGTTTTCCTTATCTGTCTAACATAGTAAGTCTTGAATATGGGTACTCATCAGAGATATGACAAACATAAAATCTGTCTTCTATTTCTATCATATTCCTCTATAATAGTACATTTTAATTTTCTTTTTTCAAAACTTAAATGTAGTAGAAAATATTATCCCATGTAAAATTAAATGATTACACACCATTGTACAAATCCATTTATAAAAATTGGTAGTTTGGAATACATTCTAAACCATTTTTAAACTTTCTTGTTGACTAAAGATTAATCTTCCAAATGGATGAGAATTAAATCATGTCTAAGTGCTTCACACCTCCAGTCTTGCAAATTATTATTGCAGATGAATGAATTATGGAAATATAAGCTGACATAATTTCAAGTATATGCAGGATTGAAACTCCATGGAATGTATATAAACCTTTCAAACTTTTAACAGACAGTTTAACAGAATGACTATCAGGAAGTTGAAACCAGAATGGAATAATAGTAAATACATAGAATGAATGAAAAATAGAACAAGGGGCAAGTTCAGCTAGAATATCAATGTACACATGTGATAAAGAAAGTGGTTAATCTGAAATAAATCTTGGAGAAGGAGTTGGTTGACAATGATGGAAGGAGTGAATCTGATCCAGGAGCATTGGACAATTAGATGGACATATTTAATTGTAACACACTTGCACAACCATTTGAAATTCAGTGAAAAAACACACAAAAATTACAACCAAACAGCAATCTCTAGAAAGTATGAATATGACCTCTCAAAATTTTAAGCAGTTAATGAAGGGCACTCTTGGGAAAAGCAAACAAAACTATTAAAAGAGGGCATTTGAGGTAGGGGAGAAATTTGAACAGATTTATATAGATTGTTTCAGGTTATAAGTCAACTATATCTGCTTCAAATGTTATCTTCCTTCTGTGAGTTCTCTCTGACTGAACTGGATACTCCAGTCCTGAGCCACACTTGATATCTTGTGAAGATAGAATGGAAGAGAAAAATATCAAGAACCCATTACTCCGCTGGAGAGAAAACAATCCTCTAAGTTTTCTTTCATCTCTCTTCACTACTCTTTCTTCATACTTTTAAGTCAATTGATTTTGAGTTATATATTTCCTTCTTTGTTCTGGAAAAGTAATTGGTGAAAGTAATTCACTAAATATTATTTGCCATTTTTTATCATGCTGTTTACTTGTTCAAGGGAGACCATTAAACTTCACACCTGCATTTGGTTGCCATAAAAACCCAACATTGATGTTAATCAGGACAAACTCTAATGTAAAACTTTGTCTCCAAAAAAACCAGTCCAAGAAACTGTGATCACAAATATTTGGATATCCATTTTTCTTTTTTCTTTTACCTTGAAAGTCTTCTTGTGTCGGGCTGGGAAGGTGGCTCAGTGGTGGAGCACTTGCCTTGCATGCCTGAGGCCCTGAGTTTGATTCCTCAGCACCACATAAGCAAAAAGAAAAAAGCTGAAAGTGGCGCTGTGGCTCAAGTGGTAGAGCACTAGCCTTGAGCTGAAGAGCTGAGGGACAGCGCCCAAGCCCAGAGTTCAGGTCCCACGAACAGACCCCCGCCGAAAAGAAAAAAGAAAAAAAAGAAAGTCTTCTTGTGTCTAAAGTGCTAACAAACATAAGTACTCCACCACTTTTTGGTTCAATCACTTCTAACCTCAAAGATATATTTTGCTAACAAGATGCTTAGAGGAAACCGCAGAATACTCCACTTTTATCTTCTCTTAAGACTCTCCTTAGATACCATATCGGGAACAGTGAAGTTATTCTTTGCAAAATTATTTCAATAGATTATTTTTCCTTTAGTCTTGCATTTGCTCAACAAGATGTATGGAAGAGAATAAAGTTAAATCACCCATACCTTGGATAACAGTGTCTGTTACAAAGGACAATGCTTCTATGTTCTCCTTCTATGTCCTCCTCTTAGCTCTTGCCTGATTTCCAATTAATCACAGCTTCTTGACTTCAAGTCTAGAGAAGCTGAAGGACTATAAGGCCTCCCCCACTGCTACATCTTCATGGTTTCTCCTTTAAAACTCTTTGAAGTTGCCTCCTTTGGATGTGGGATTTATTTTCATGTTTTCATTCAATCAGTTCTGCATTGTAGTGAGCCAAATAAGCTCTGTAAAATCACTTTAGGTAGCAAAAATATTACAATCTATGTCAAAAGTTTTGGCCTCCCTCCACTGCTGAAGCCAATTTGCTTAGCTAGGGCTTCTAAGAACACTGATTTCTGACCTTTTCCATGTGCTCAATTTTTTTCTGAACCCAAAACTTTTTGGCTTATGTAATAAGCTATCTCATGTTAATAAGGATATTATATTTGTGAGCCATTTAGAAATGTGAAATCACTGGTTTGAAGTATCCAATCAGATTTTTTTTCTGTGTTTCAGTGCTTCACATGCAAAGACATTGCGGAAAGTATTACAAACAGAAAAGTGTAAACCCAATACCTTTTTTCATTGTGGAGGACACTTTCTCCCTAAATATTTTGACCCAAATTATCTTTTTCAGAGAATTACTGTTTGGTAATTAAAGGTCAATTCACAAATTTTGATGTCTTTTTTTAAAGAAATTTGAATTAAATTGCACTATAACCTTGTTTCACACAGTGAATATATTTCCTGGGTAAGGACAATTTTCAAGGGAAGCTACAGGATTTACAGCAAGGTTTCTGAGGTTTGTTTGTTTAGTGTGAAAATGAGCCATCTTCACTCACATTGCTCCCTCTCCACTAAGTCTCCATGGATTTCTTTGCATGAAAGCCTATTTTCTCAGGCAATTTTAAATGTTCTTAATAGGCTACGTTGTTAAAAAGTTTGAACAATTAAAATATACGTGTCATAATTTTAAAACTCTTTTGAAATTCCTTTATCAGAATCACGAATTCATCAATCCTAATTCCACCTTTACCATCAAAAACTGTTAACATGTTGTTTTCACGATGTAGTGTCCATGCAACTATTATTTTCCAGTGGCTTCGTTATGCAAATATATGACCACATAAGCTGATACTGAACAAAATGAACTCCAAGATATGGAATCAGAGATTTTTATTTGTGGTTGTTGTTTTTTATGTATTATGTGATTTCCATTTTCTTTGGTTTTCCCCCGTTGGTTTATCCCTTGCTGTATTTGATTTTGGTACCTTGTGTATTTTGTATACATTTACCTTAATTAGGGAAGGGAAAAGGAACATCACAATGGTGACACAAATGACAAAGGGCAAAACAATGCATTAGCAATACTCACAAGACAATATGTTGGGAATATACATTACAACTTGTGAGGGGTACTGAGGTGAAGGAAAACTGTGAGAAAAGTGAAGGAGGGGGTAACAAGTTTGAAAAGTTATGTATTCACTACCTAACAATTACTGTAACCCGACTGTACATCATTTTGACAATAAAATTAAATTTAAAAAATAAGCTGCATAAAATAAAATTTCACTGTATTGGTATAGTTAATATTATTTTTTATGTAGTAAAATTTTAAAAATCAATACTATTTTGCATCTAATTTGACTTAATTACCCTTTCTTTATCAAAAGGTCATCAACTTGAGTGTTATCCAACTAGACAATATTTTCACAATATACTTGCATATTTTGGAAAAAATAAATTTAGCACTTTCACACACATAAAATCGAAAACAGTTTAATTCTATGGAAACCCATAACTTTTAAAATTAAATAAGTTGTTGGGACAGAATATATGTGTTCTTCAAAATTCCTATGACTAATAACTACTCATTTTCAAATTCTAAACATTCCATACCTGAGAGATTCAAAACAGTACTTGTTTTCATGTTATATAATTCTGCAATAGATGCAGTTTCCAATGGGGTGTTACAGATTGAGAAGTCAACAGAAAAATAGCCACATTCTGCTACAGGATAAAACTATGAAGCATCTGTAATAAGTCTTCAAGAGTAAGCAATCCCAAGCTTTATGCCATAAAGTCATCCTAGCCCAACAGTTTCCAACTTGAAAGGTGCACCTTAAAATTCCCTTAATTCACATCATGAATAGCATATCTCTACTGTGAAAAAATACTACACCTCTGGTATTGTGATGCCCTCCTAATTCTGCAAAGAACACCACAATAAACTCAGTTGCATCACTTTTCCCCCAGTGGTATTCTTGAGATCAGAACACTTGCAAATATTATTTATATTTATACTTTTTTAACTATCATAGATATTCAGGATACTAAGATCAGAAGATTATGGTTCAAAACCCATCCAGGCAGGAAGGTCCCTTAGAACCTTATCTCCAATAAACTTCTCAGAAAAAGCCAGATACAAGTGGCACTGAGGTTGAAATGGTAGGGCAGGAGCCTTGAGCTCAGAGACAGTGTCCAGGCCCAGAGTTCAACCCCTAGGTCAAACCAATAAAGCAAAAACAAAAATTGGGCTGAGAAGGTGGCTCAGTGGTAGAGAGCTTGCCTTGCATGCATGAGGGCCTGGGTTCGATTCCTCAGCATCACATTAGCAAAAAGAAAAATAGCCGGAAGTGGCGCTGTGGCTCAAGTGGTAGGGCACTACCCTTGAGCTGGAGAGCTGAGGGACAGTACCCAGGACCAGAGTTCAGGCCTCACGACCAGACCCCCCCACAAAAATAAAATAAAAGTGAACCCAAACCTAGCATTTGTCTCATTGTATACAGAGGCACATAATTAAGGAAATTGCTTCCTGTGTAACATATAGGTAGAAGAAAGAAGATGTCACACAATTATTCTCTTCATACCATGTTATACCAAACCCTCAAAAAATGCTTTTTCTAAATTTATAAATTAATATCATCCATTTGTTGGCAACTCTGTCTAGATTATTCACATTATCATTTTATACATGAACTGTTGGAATTATCTATTAACTAAGTTCTAATTATAACTCTCTTGAAAGAATTTCTAGGCAAATAGAATGCCAGAATCATTTGTGAATTTGTCAGTTAAAACCTCTACTTAAAAAGAATTTTGTAGTATCCTATAGAATATGGAATTACAAAAAAAACCAAACTATTTATTTTGAATCTAAATTCTAATTTTGCAAGGTCCACAAAGTCCTACATTAGACAAACTGTGCTATTTCTCCAGGCTTAAGTTTTGTAAACCTTCATCATTTCTTTGGCATCCAACAGAATGAAACTTACTTACTTTTTCAAATTTTGGATGGGAATCATGAGCTATTTTGCATCTAAGAAGGTTCTGTAATTAAGAGAGCATTTAAAACACAACTGAGGATTATATATCAGTTGCATTTCAATAGGAAACTTGACTTCTCAAAACATAATGACAAAATTAGCCCAAACTTTGAACTTTGTATTCCTTTCTTGTCACTTGGTTTGTTTTATTGAGACAAAATTATACTACCTGGTCCAGGGAAGGTATCACTATGTAATTCCACTCTCTAATCTCCTGTCTTCGTCTGAGTGTTAGAATTCCAGGCTTGTATCACATTGCCCTGCCATAGTTTGTTGGTTTATTTAATCTAGAAACACACTAGCAATTCTGAACTTCTCTGATGATCTTATCCATTGACTGCTCAGACTGTTTAGGTACAATTTTGAAAGATGTTCTAACATTTGACACAGGATATGAACATTTTCAGATGCACATGCAGGGGTCTCTGATTCATTCCTCCATGGATCCGATCCCTTTAATAATGATTACTTGACTTTCTTATTATCTCTGGTCCCTACCTATCTAATAGTCTCAAACTTTTTTGAAGAAAGTTCACTTGAGGACTTTTTAATATTAAAATTTATCACTTGATTCTAGTTTTACTCAGGACATATTTTCTATTGCTTTCTAACTTTTCTACATATTCTGAGAGTTGTTTCATTTGTGTATTCATGTGTGCATATATAAGTACCTCTGTGTGTATGCGTATGCTTGTATGTGTGTATGCAAAAGCCTCAAACTCTTATTCAACAATTTGCTCATGAGTGGTATTCCATCACTTGAACTGCTCTTCCAATGCAGCTTTGGCTGGTTAATTATAGATAGTGTCTCAAAGACTGTTCTGCCCAGGCTGGATGCAAACTGAACTTCCCAGACTCCTTTACATTCTTAAGTTTTATTTTTCCAGGAGTATCAACTTTTTAAACTACAAACATTTTTGTGAGTGTGAAGTCTAACCTGTAGCCCAGATTTTTAACTCAAAATTCATATAAAGATAGATGAACATACACATTACATATGCTGAATGTACACTGTTAGAAATGTGATCTTAAGCTGGGTGGTGGTGAGATCTGAGGATTGAAGTTCAAAGCCAGCCCAGGTAGGAAAGTCCCGGAGACTCTTTTCTCTAATTAACTACAAGAAAACTGGA
This sequence comes from Dipodomys spectabilis, assembly GCF_019054845.1. NCBI lineage: Eukaryota > Metazoa > Chordata > Mammalia > Rodentia > Heteromyidae > Dipodomys > Dipodomys spectabilis. The sequence continues at coordinate 5,884,967 of NW_024870984.1, read as the reverse complement.
AGTGGCACTATGGCTCAAGGGGTAGAGCACTAGCCTTGAGCTGAATAGCAGAGGGACAGCACCCAGGGTTCAAGTGCCACGACCAACAGAAAAAAAAAAAAATATATATATATATATATTCCTATATATATAGGAAATCTTATATAAATACATATATTTATATACATATTATATTTACATATAAATATATATATAGGAAATAAGAAGAAATATGATCTTTGCCTCCATGTTCATTGCTAGTATAATCCCTGCTCTTTCAAGATGGACTTTTCTCCAGTTAAGTCCATTCTCTTATATCTGACTTGCATGGAACCAGAATCATTCTTCTATTCTACTTTTTACAAATTTGCACGATGGAAGTGTGATTTAGAAAGGGAGTGGCCTCATACTTCATGTTCCACTTAGGAGAAATGCTTTCTCTATATCACTTCTGTAAATCTACGTACTGAACTTGGCTTCATTGTTTCAATGTTGTTTTATTTGTAGAGTCTTCTATATTGTATTGAACCCTTAAACACAGAACTTCTCTTTCTCCTATTATTGCTATTGTTTGTCTTACTGTTAACTCTTGTACATTTGGAAAATAATGCACAGCACATACACTCACAAAAAAATGATCTGAGAACCTTCTTCACATTTAAAATTCACCTTAATTTACAGAGCACTTATGATGTTTGAACTCAATGTACTCATGGATAATGTATTTATAAGCAATTTAAATTTCATATTTTCTCTTTACCAAGTTGTCTCTGAAAAATTGCTACATGATGTCCAAAGGTGTCCTTGTGCTATTTCAGTGAAGCCAGCAAACATTCCTTATACATAAGCAGCACCATAAATTGTTATGGGAATTGTAACTATTACTGAAGGTGGAACCTGATCCCAGGAGAGGAATTGAACGTAGAGGTATGACAAAGTTCAAATTAATTTGTGCTTTCCTTTTTACTGTACAAGAAAAGGATCCAAGGATTGAGGGAAACTCTATCCCTGACTTTTCAAGTGTGTATTTTACTCATATAAAGCTTGTTTGTAAACTTCTGGTCGAGAGTATTACAAAAGGAAATAATGTGCCATTTGAGGGCCAGCGTAGAACAAAATGAAATAAACATTGTTTTAAAAGTGTCCTACTGCAAAGAAAAAAAGACATGGAGATTTTAAAGTGCTCTATGGATGGATATTTCACTCCTGAGATGATTCTCTTGTTGCAGGATTTAGTTATCCATTCCTTTAGTGTGGTCCTGAGTTCTCCATAGCAATAAGGATTCCACAAAAGCAGGATCCAGTGAGTATAATCAGCAAAAGCAGTCTCTTCTCAGACCAGTTCTCCTTTAAGGAGGGTCCCAAAGAAATACCTGTTTGTTTGTTTGTTTTTCTTGGTTTGGTTGTTAGTTCAGTTTGTGCTGGTTCTGGGGCTTGATCCCAGAGGCTGGACCATGTCCCTGAATAGATGTCTTTCCTGTCCACTTGCCCCCAAAGCTAGTACTTTACTGCTTGAGCCAAACCCCCACTTCTGGACTTTTTGGTGGTTAATTAGAGATGAGAGCTTGACAGACTCTCCTGCCTGGGTTTACTTTGAACTGAGATAGTAAGAAAGCCAAGTGATGGGCTGAAAAGGTCACTCAGGAGTAGAGTGCTTGCCTTGAATGCATGAGGCCCTGGGTTCGATTCCTCAGCACCACAAGAGCAGAAAAAGCTGGATGTGGTGCTGTGTCTCAAGTGGTAGAGCACTAGCCTTGAGCTGAAGAGCTTAGGGACAGTGCCCAGGCCCAGAATTCAGGCACCATGACTGGCAAAAAAAAAAAAAGCCAAGTGTCATCAACTGTATCAAGTCTTCTGTTTCCAACCAAGAAATACTAAATGAAGTTTATTATAAAGCTAATATTTGACAATTTTTAAAAGAAGAGAATATGTCCAGCCAAGAATCCATAACTTAAATAACTCAGCAAAAGTAAGTGCACTGCGTTATTTTTTTATTTTTTTTTTCTGCTTTGGAAGATTACTATTGACCTTGTCCTTCCTTTTGGGGAAACTTAAAGTCATATTTGCACTTTTTGTTGGTCGTGGGGCTTGAACTCTGATCCTGGGTGCTGTCCCTCAGCTATTCAGCTCAAGCTCAGTGCTCTACCACTTTAGCTGTGTCACCACTTCTGGGGTTCTGGTTGTTAATTGAAGATAAGAGTCTCATGGACTTTGCAGAGCAGGCTGGCTTTGAACCACAATCCTGTGGTCTCAACCTCCTGATTAGCTAGGATTATAGGCTTAAGCCACCAGGATCCAGCTCATATTTCCATTTAGTGCACTTAATGACATTATGTAGACAAAGAATGGAAATTTGAATCAAATGATGACATGGCAGCTTTCAGAAAAATTGAGGTAGCAATAAATAAGTCCTCCTATTCCATTTTGTTACATTAATGACTCATGAGCTATGGGACCCTTACATTAGCAACCTCTTGCCATCTGTGTAGGTGTATTTAGTATCAGGGAAGACTGTGATTTTTAGAAAGCAAAAGAGATCAGGTATGGAAAAACAGCATAGGAGGAGATACATTTTTCACACAGAGATTAAGAACTAGCCTAAAGAGATTTAGAATGCTAAAGGCAATGAAAAATAAGCCTGGTTGATAACTAGTTCTTCAATAACCAAAAATGGTTCCCTAGAATGGTTTCTGGTATGCATTAGTTACTATCATTTGTTCCTTCCATCTAGAGTTATTCCTTCTCTTTTCCCAACTGATAATTTGCCTCTGCCTTTTTGGTGCCATGACTGACCAAAAAGATTTCCAAATCTCACTTAGACTATCCTTCTCATTGTGATTAGCAGTGACCACTCAAAAGCCTGGAATCTTTGAATTTCCAGAATTAATCTTCACCTGACATCTAAGCACATTCCTAGCATTAATTGCTGTGACCTAATGAACAAAACTTTTTTTTCAACACAGTATCCTAATATAGGTAAAGTACATGAATTAAGGAATATTGTCAGGTATTAGTATGGAAGGAGCAATATATATTCCAAGTATGGATTATTTATTTTGCATTTACTAACTAAATTTTTTAATGTTTTGGGGGTTTTTTTTGCCAGTACTATAGTCCTGGGGCTTAAACTCAGGGCTAGGGAATTATTCCTGGGCTTTTTCTTTCTCTCATGGCTAGCACTCTACCACTTGAGGCACAGCACCACTTCCAGTGTTTCTTTTTCTGTTTATGTGGTACTGAAGAATTGAACTCAGGTTTTCATCCATGGCAGGCAATCACTGTACCATGAAGCCACATTCCCAGAGCTCTAAATGACTTTCTTAAGATGGTATTATATTTTCATTCCATAATTATGTATCATAATTTTGGCCAGTTGCTAGAAAAGGACATAGAAAACAATACTAAGTCCAATAAGGCTGGATGGACAATAAGGCTGGATGGTCTAGCTAGGGCACAGAGGGGCTTACCTCATGGGGCTGGTTCAACAGGCTGAGTAAGACAGTTCCTGACCCACAGCCCACCTCCAGAATGAGAGGGTCACCTTGGGTTCCAGCCACATGGGGACACTGGGCCACCTCTTCAGCACCCATTCAACCAGAGAGAAAGAGAGAGAGAGAAAGAAAGCCATAATTACAATTAAGCTGGGTGCTGGTGGCTCAGGACTATAATCCTAACTAAGAGGCTGAGATATGATGAACATGGTTCATAGCCAGCCCAGGCGGGAAGATCCATGAGACTCTTTTTTTTTTTTTTTTTTTAATTTTATTTTATTTTATTTGAGAACATACTGTACAGAGGGGTTACAATTACATGGGCAGGATAATGCATACATTTCTTACCAAGCATTGCAGCCTCCTCCATTGTTTACCCTTCACCTCCCTTCCCAGCCTCCCCCTTCCCTCCCACCCAATCATACCCCACCCCCACCGACATTGTAATGCTGGTTTTGACATGACATTTTGTACTTCTCATTGTTGCAACAGGTCCACCTGAATACTTAAACGACTTGTTTGTCCCCATCTCCTCCACATGTTATACTGACATCAAATATAGTGAAAGCGGGGGTTACACTGTGGGGGAGGGACATACAAAGCAACAAAGATATAATCTTATAAATGCGTTAGAAATACATGCATGAAAGAAACAAAAACATTAAAATACATATTTGAGGTTTCGTTTTCCTAACATCACATTATCTGACTTTTTCCGCTTGACTCATACCTATACTAGATATTGCAAATAAGGGAAACCATGGGACCTATGTTTCTTTGGGCCTGGCTTATTTCACTTAATATAATTTTTTCCAAGCCTTTCCATTTCCTAACAAATGGGGAAATGTCATTCTTTCTGATGGAGGCATAGAATTCCATTGTGTATATATACCACATCTTCTTGATCCATTCATCTACTGAGGGGCATCTGGATTGGTTCCATGTCTTAGCTATGGTAAATAATGCTGCAATAAACATAGTTGTGCTGGTAGCTTTAGTGTGGCCTTGTTTGTGATCATTTGGGTAAATGCCCAAAAGTGGGATTGCTGGGTCATTGGGGAGCTCTATGTGGAGTCTTTTGAGGAACCTCCATACTGCTTTCCAAAGTGGTTGAACAAGTTTACATTCCCACCAACAATGAAGTAAGGTTCCTTTCTGTCCACATCCCCTCCAGCATCTGTTGTTGTTAGAGTTCTTGATTTTTGCTGTTCTAACTGGAGTGAGGTCATATCTCAATGTTGTTTTGATTTGCATTTCTTTTATGGCTAGGGATGTTAAACATTTCTTCATGTGTCTATTGGCCATCCTTCTTTCTTCTTCAGAGAAGCTTCTCTTTAAGTCTTTCGCCCACTTACTTATTGGGCAGTTGTTTCTTTGAGGATTTGTTGTTGGGTGGTTTAATTTTTTGAGTTCCAAGTATATTTTAGATATGAGACCCTTGTCCGTTGTATGGCTAGTAAAGATCTTCTCCCAGTCCGTGGGCTTTCTATTGATCTTGCTAGCTATGTCATTTGCCCTGCAGAATCTCTGCAACCTTATACAATCCCATTTGTCCAGCCTTTCTTTGATTTGTTGTGTTTCCGGGTCTCTATTCAGAAAATTTCGGCCTGAGCCAAGGAGACCCAGGGTTTCTCCTATTCCATCCTGTAATGTTTTCAGAGTGTTTGCTTTGACTTCAAGGTCTTTGATCCATTTGGAGTTGATTCTGGTGCAGGGTGATATATAAGGATCTAGCTTTAGTTTTCTACATGTAGTTAACCAGTTTTGCCAGCACCATTTACTGAAGAGGCTGTCTGTCTTCCATTCTATTGTTTTAGCTCCCTTATCGAAGATTAGATGGCTATAGGTCTGTAGGTTCATTTCTGGGTTTTCAATTCTATTCCATTGGTCCTGAGGTCTGTTCTTATGCCAATACCAAGCTGTTTTGATTACTATGGCTTTATAGTAGAGTTTGAAATTTGGTATTGATATTCCTCCAGCAGTGTTCTTTCCGTTGAGGAGCGTTTTTGCTATTCGGGGTCTTTTATTGTTCCATATGAATTTTTGGATTGCCTCTTCTATTTCCTTGAAGAATGAGGGTGGAATTTTGATAGGTATTGCGTTGAATTTGTAGATAGCCTTGGGAAGTATTGCCATTTTCACGATGTTAATCTTTCCAATCCAGGAGCATGGGAGGTTTTGCCATTTTTTAAGTTCTGTGTTGATTTCCTTTTTCAAGATTTTAAAGTTTTCATCATAGAGGTCCTTCACTTCTTTAGTTAAGTTAATTCCTAGGTATTTTATTTTTTGTGGGGCTATTACAAATGGAGTTGCTTTCCTAATTTCAGCCACAGTTTTCTCATTGTTGGCATACAGAAAAGCCATTGATTTTTGGGGGTTAATTTTATAACCTGCTACTTTGCCAAAGTTTTGAATCAGCTTGAGTAATTTGGGAGTGGAGTCTATGGGATTCTTTAAATACAAGATCATGTCATCTGCAAAGAGGGAGAGTTTTATTTCTTCTTTCCCTATTTGGATCCCCTTTATGTCTGCATCTTGTCTTATTGCTGTAGCTAGGCATTCTAATACTAGATTGAAGAGGAGTGGAGAGAGTGGGCATCCCTGTCTTGTTCCTGAGTTAAGAGGAAATGGCTTTAGTTTTTCACCATTGAGTATAATGCTGGCTGTAGGTTTGTCATATACAGACTTTATTGTATTGAGGAATGTTCCATGGATTCCTAATTTTTCCAAAACCTTCATCATAAAGGGGTGTTGGATCTTGTCGAATGCTTTTTCTGCGTCTATTGAGATAACCATGTGGTTCTTATTCTTGCTCCTGTTGATGTGATGAATAATATTAATTGATTTGCGTATATTGAACCAGCTTTGCATCCCTGAAGTGAATCCTGTTTGATCGTGGTGTATGATTTTTTGGATGAATTGTTGAAGTCGGTTGGCCAAAATTTTGTTGAGAAGTTTTGCATCAATGTTCATCAAAGAAATGGGTCTATAGTTCTCTTTCTTTGATGAGTCCCTGCCTGGTTTTGGGATGAGGGTTATGATGGCTTCATAGAATGTGTTCGGTAGTGAGCTTTCTCTTTCAATTTCATTGAAGAGTTGGAGGAGAATTGGTGTGAGCTCTGCTTTGAAGGCCTTGTAAAATTCCGCTGTGAAACCATCTGGTCCTGGACTTTTCTTAGCTGGGAGGTCTCTTATTGCTGTTTCTATTTCAATGCTTGATATGGGCCTGTTAAGATAGTTTGCCTCATCTTGGTTTAGTTTTGGCATGTCAATATTTGCTAGGAAGAGGTCCATTTCTGTCAAGTTCTCAAACTTATTAGCATAAAGTTTTGAGAAGTATTCCCTTATAATGTTCTGAATCTTGCTTGTTTCCGTGGTGATGTTTCCATTCTCATCTCTGAGTTTATTAATTTGGGTGTGTTCTCTTCTTTTTCTGATAAGATTTGCTAAGGGTCTGTCAATTTTGTTAAGTTTTTCGAAGAAACAACTCTTTGTTTTGTTGATTCTTTCTATAGTTTTTTTGGATTCTAATTCATTTAATTCTGATTTAATTTTGATTATTTCTTTCCGTCTACTGGATTGGGGTTTATCTTGCTGCTCTTTTTCAAGGAGGTTTAGATGTGTCATTAAATTGTTAGTTTCAGATCTCTCCAATTTGTTGATGTAGGAGCTCAGAGCTATAAACTTGCCTCTGAGTACTGCCTTTGCTGTGTCCCAGAGGAGCTGATATTTTGTGTGTTCATTTTTGTTGAATAGCATGAACATTTGAATTTCCTTTCTAATCTCTTCCATGGCCCACTCATGATTCAGCAGTGTGTTGTTCAGCCTCCATGTGATACCGGACTTTCTTTGGTGGCTTTTGGTGTTGAGTTCTAACTTTATTCCCTTGTGGTCAGAGAGAATGCAAGGTATAACTTCAATGTTTCTGAATTTAGACAAGTTTGCTTTGTGGCCTAAAATGTGGTCTATTTTAGAAAACGTTCCATGTGCTGCTGAGAAAAACGTGTATTCTGATGCTGCTGGGTGAAATGTTCGGTAAATGTCTGTTAAGTCTAGTTGATCTATGCAGCTGTTTAGATCTGCGGTTTCTCTGTTGAGTTTTTGCCGAGTTGATCTATCTAGTGGGGAGAGTGGTGTGTTAAAATCCCCAACAATTAATGTCTTTGGATCTATATGGGATTTGAGGGAAAGTAGTGTTTCTTTGATAAATTTGGGTGCTCCATTGTTTGGCGAATAGATATTTAGAATTGTAATATCCTCCTGAAGGAGAGATCCTTTAATTAGTATGTAGCGACCTTCTTTATCTCTTTTCACGAATTTTAATTTGAAGTCTATTTTATCTGATATTAGGATTGCAACTCCCGCCTGTTTATGGGGGCCGTTTGCTTGGTAGATTTTGTTCCAGCCTTTAACATTGAAAATGTGTTTGTTTTTACGGGCAAGATGTGACTCCTGCAGGCTCTTAACTCCAAAGAACCACCAGAAAACTGGAAGTGGCACTGTGGCTCAAGTGGTAGAGTGCTAGTCTTGAGCTGAGGAGCTCGAAGACAGCACCCAGGCCCAGAGTTCAAGCCCCACGACTGACAAGAAGTGGACTTCCCACCACAAGAAGTGTACTGCATACCACTCATTCTCCTTGGGACCATGGCAGAGAAGTCAGTCTGAGCTTTCTGTCAACTGGAGGTCATGAGTTGGTCACCTGTCTTCGCCGTGCCTCATTTTCCCCAGCTACAAAACTGAACACAGTGAAGGATCTCCTTCCTCATGGGAATAGGATAAGGATGAAAGAGAATCATGTTTTGTTTCATAATCTCGTACATGTCACACGACTAGTAACAGGCCCCATCTGAGCCCTTTCCCAGTTATCTTCCTGTCGTATGCTCCCAGAATTGCCAAGAACCATATCTGACAGCCGGTCTCTCTGTGCCAGGCCCTGCTCCTGAGATCCCCCTGTATTGAGCCCTTGTTTCCTCACAACTGTCCCAGGAGGAGACTGAGGTACAATGGTGGAGGCCCAACCCAGAACTTTATGGCTGCTGTAAACTAAGTTTGGGACAATCATCTAAACCGATCGATGACTGAGCATGGTGCTATATGTCTACCATACCAACTAAGGAGGACCAGGCCTCGTGGCGCACGCCTGTCACAGATAGGAGGACCATGATCCAGCCCAGCCTGAGCACATATTGAGTGAGTCTCTGTCTTGGAAATGCCCAAGACAGAAAGGCTTGGCTACCGTGGTAGAAGACCTGACTGGCAACCCTAAGGCATTGAGTTCAAACCCTAATACACCAAAAAGAACGAGAGTCCCGGTGCCAGAGGCTCATGCGTATAATCCTAGCTACTCAGGAGGTTGAGATACGAAGATCACAGCAAAAGATTTAAAATAGGTTTGGCCTCACCCATCAGAAGTCATGATGAGAAAACCCGGAGTCTGGCTTATACTGGTGCACTCCATACCAGCAGGGCTCACCTCCTTACTAAGTGCTGGCCATGCTCTCTGTCCCCCTGGGAAGCCAACCTCTGTGGGCCCCATACCCAGGTCCTCCCAAGCTCCAGCTGCCACTAACCAGGCCCAAAGGAGTAGACAGCTCGAAGGCACAGAGGTCCCTTGGTCTTATAATTTAATGTTGCTGAGTCCGCTTCCAGGCCCCCAGACCTCAGCCACAGAGCCCATGCATCCCCCAAATGTATCAGGCACAAGTTATCAAAGGACCCAGCCTCCTTATTACAACCCACTTCTACACACACACACACACACACACACACACACACACACACAAATCCAGACCAGTGACAGAAGACTCGTCCATGCAGCACCTGCAATTTTCCAAATGATCACTCACCTGAGCACAGTCAGGTTATACAAGGAGGAAGATGATATCTCTCTCTCTCCCTTTCTCTCTCTCATGCACACACACAGACACAGACACAGACACACACACACAGACACACACACACACACACACACACACACACACACACACACACAGAGTCTCAGAGCAGTGCCTCTCCAGGGTTTGTTGGTTCCTCATCTGGTACAATGTACAAGCTAGAGCATGGGGGTTCCTTTGGAGGAATCAGGAGCTCCCAACCAAGGAGAGCACCACTCTAATGATGCAGCACCACCCTGCCTATCCCTTTCTCCAAGGCCAGAGCCTTGACTCCCCATTCACCAAAACCCTAGGCCAGGACACTGGGTGAAGGAGTCCCGAGACAAGTGGCTCCTCAGAGCCAGGAGAGGAAACAAGCAGGGGGTCATGGTGACCCCAGAAGGGTGTCTGACCCGAGGTGGGGGCAATGTTGGGGAAAAGGATGGGGTCCTAAAGGCTACATACATGGACTTACTCCCTACTTCCAGCCTACATGCTTCTGGGCCTATGGGAGATTCTTGGGAAGGACAAGGAGACCAGATGGACTGAGAGCACTAGCAGAAGCTGGCAGAGCTGGGAAATGTGATCATGCTGTGAGAACTGTTGACAGTTTTGAGGAGGGGACAGGCTAGGTGTATGTGTATGTGTGTTTGGAGGGGGTGCTTCTCCCAGATATTCACATTCTGCTCTGACCCCCAGCACTCTCACTTCCCTACTGGGCTCTTCTGGGACCTCTCTTCAGGTGAAAGGGTGACGGAGCACAGAGGACAAGGGCTCACACAGCAAGAGAGACATATCTTCTGAATCCAACACCCCCAGCCCCAGAAAAAAGGAAAAGACCCAAGAAGGCAGGTGTGGAGGTGCTGCTCCCCACCTCTGACTAAAGCCACCAGGTTCCCACCAGGAAGAGGAAGGGTGCAGATGTGTGGCTATGTGGCTCCCACTGCTACAGGCCAGGGGCTCTGTGGTGCCCCCTCCTCACCCATCCCTGCATCTCCCTGTTTCCTGGGACATTGGCAGCTAAGGATGGGGGTGGGATCCCCTGGTCAACACCCACTCCCACCCCTACCCCTGGGGCACATTTGTGGCAGAGACCTGGCCAGACTGCAGGGCATGGGGGAGCCGGAGGTCCAGTCAGGTGGGGGGGGGTCGTGTGGTGTGGGGGTCACAGGGTATGGGCTCTGGAGGAGGCCACTCACATGTTCTGCTGGGAGAAGCTGTTGGAGGCAGCTCCCACTGGGTTCCAGCAGCGAAGGCAGTAGCATGGCAAATACTTAGGCCTGGAGCAGAGACAAGGGTCCTGGACCAGGTTGGGGCCACAAGCCTGCCTATGGCGTGCCATCACCTGAGGACTCCAAGAGGTGCCATGGGTCCAAGCAAGCAGTGCTAGGTTTGGAATGCAATGCCGCGTGGAATGCTGAAGGGGACCAGGGCGTGGGCAGGTGCATGGCAGGGCTGAGCCAGGCCTTTCCTCCTACGGTTTGAGTCTCTTGATCACCACTCAGCCACCTCTACCTTCCTCAACTGTTGGTAGTGGTGTCAACCAACAGAGGAATCCCAGTGCTATCAGGCAGGATGGAATGCGGGTGTGACCACCATTCTTATATCCCATTGGTCAGAAAGAACCATGAAAGAATGGTGTAGCTGGAATCCTGTGATGCAAGCAGAATGGGCAGAGTGAAGACAGTGGCTCCCCCAGCCCCTTTCCCAGGGAACTCTGTCCAATTCAGTTGGGGACAAGAGGATGACCAGCTTTAGATTGTTGTGTATGTTTGTTTGTTGCCAGTCCTGGACCTTAAACTCAGGATCTGGGCACACTCTGTAAGCTACTTTTGCTCAAGACTAGCCCTCTACCACTGGAGCCCACACAGCTCTACTTCTGATTTTGTTGGCATTGAAGTTGGACAGGGATCTCAAGGACTTTCCTGCCTAGGGTGACTTTGACCATGATCCTCCTATCACAGCCTTGTAAGTATCAAGGAGGACTGCTGAGAGCCACTGGTGCCTGCCTAATCATTGGTCTTGCTGATGATCTGGCACAGACCTGTGAGTTCCCTATCCTCGGGTTGAAGTGGTGGGAGCTGGAGCCCACAGTTGGAATCCTGGTCCTGCCACCTCCAAATGGCAGAAGAACCTAAGAAACTCATTCTTATCCATAAGATTACAAATGGAATGTGATCAATGTCAAGATTGAATGAGTAGTTCTTGAATGATTCTAGGATCAAATTATACACAATTATATCCTAGGACACTGATCGATTTTAGTTAATACTTCATTAAGCATTTAAACAATCATATTCATTAAATGGAGGCAGAATGAAATACCTAAGAATTGGACCTCACATAGTATAAAGGTGCAATTTTTTTCTGCCAGGATTGGGATTTGTACTCATTGTCTGGGTAACTCTGTTGCACTGTGTGGGAAGGGGAAGCCTGCCTCCTGGAAGTCAGGAAATTCAAGTCTGTTCCTTAGGCCTGAATTGGATCCCCAGCACTAAAAAACATCTTATTCATGTACATTTTAAATATATGAGTTATATTCATATACATATGTTCACTCCATATTGCACTCAGTATAGTTATTCTTTCTTGTTTTTTCTTGTATTGACCATTTATTTTATTGACTATTATGACCCATAGAACATTGATTACATTGATTACATAGGATTATAGGTCTGCATATGTATTCCACTTTATACCTGACACCCAGGACTTTCAAAGAAAAGGAAAAAAAAATGTGTCAGCATCAGTTTCTTATTCCACGATTAATTGTTTGGGAGTGCTGGCATCTGAACTCATGGCCTACAAGGCCAAATTCATGAATGGGTGAGTGTCAACATGCCATCCTGGAGCAAATTGAGCTGACAGGCAGTTCCCAGGACCTGACATCGAGCCCCAGAGGTTGACAAAATATGAACAGATTGACATACAGATGATAGGACACTAATAAATATATATGTTTCTCGAGTGCCACAGATGTCTATCCATTATTCAGTTATATAGACTACATTCCTACAAATTCTGGGGTAATTATTATGCCTCCATGTAATTAATGTTATTATTTTCATCCTTAATAAACTATTAATGAAATCAGTGTCCTGAAATTATTGAGTTCCTGTAAGTAACAGTATTCTTTTAATGCTTCATAAATATTAAATAAAATCAATCAGCTTCCTGAAATCATCTTGTCTAATTTTATAGGAGACTCATTCACGATCAACTCATTCAACCGTGACATTGATAACATTCCTATGGATGGGAATGAGTCTCTTAGTATCTCCTGCCATTGGTAGGTGTCAGGTCAGGGATTTGAAATCAGGGCCTATGTTGCCACGTGGTCCTATGGCTTCCCCGATAGTCCACCAGCCTTCAGCAATGCAAGGTAAAATACCCTTTGCAACAGTGTCATTTAGACCCAGTAGGGTCACCTCACAAAGGAATAAAACTTAAAAAGGCCATCTTGCCACATTTTTCCTATGATTTTTTTTCCCTTCAAGGCCTAGGGATCTAGGATCCCAGAATCATCTATGGGTCCAGTGGCTGCACCTCAGCCTAAGGTGATCGAAGCTGAAGCAGAGTTGCCATGACCCGAGTTCAAGCCCCGCTCTGGGAAAAAATAAAATAAAATAAATTTAGCTCCCTGGCTTGCAATTCCCATCATTTATTCTGCCACGTTTTGGATTTGAACTCAGGGTCTGGGTAAATCTGCAGTGGATGAAGGGGAAGCTCACCGTACTTGAAGATAAGAACTTCAGGCCTGTTCACTCGGCCTGAATTCAAGCCCCAGCCTTTGAAAACATGTTATTTATATAAAGATAGGCTTTGTACTTACCTATAGATGTTCAGTTCATACAAGTTTGGTGTGGTTGTTCGTTGTATTTATTGTTGTATTCATTTATTTACCATTGATTTTACTGTCTATGATGACACCCATTCCATTTATTACATTAATGACATCCTATCACATAGCATCTAGATTTGTAGACGTGCTCTCCATCATGCCTGACACCCAGGACTCTCAGAGAAAAGGAAAACAAGTTTCACACTCAGCTTCTTACTCCATGATCCAATTGTTGGTAGTGCTGGAAGCTGAACTCAGGGCCTAGCAGGGCTAATTGGCAAATAGGTCAATGTGAACACACCATCCTGTGAGCAACTAAGGAGGAAGGCCATTCCCAGGATATGACATTGATCCCCAGGGAGGGCCACAATATTTATAAATTCATTGTGTAAACATAGGATCTATATTTACATATATGTGTGGACAGCATCTCTGTTCGGTATACTTATTTTGTGTCTTATCCATGGAGGTATTGTGTATTTTACTGAGTATGGTAACAGATATAACAGTGTTTACATGGATGACAACCTATTACCATGTCTATAGGGTTTCTTATGCGTTCTCCATCCTTGTTGAGACCCAGGACATTTGCAAGACAGGAAAATAGGTGAGTCGATTGTCTTCTCACATCAGGATTCATATTTTCGCTGTGTTGGGATTTGAACTCAGAGCCTAGCAGGCCCAATTGAGGAAAGGGTCAAGGTGAGGACACAGGTCTGTGAGCAATGCAGGAGATAGGCCATTCCTAGGACCTGACATCAAGTGCCAGGGAGGGCCAGATAGTCATAAATTCATAATCTAAACATAGGATCTATATTTACATACATGTGTGGGCAGCATCTTGCATTCAGTGCACTTCTTCTCCTTATTTTGTTCCTAATTCATGGAGGTATAGTGTATTTTATTGGTGACAGGTATAACTGTGCTGACATGGATGACAGCCTGTTCCCATGGTTATAGGTTTGCCTATGCATTCATTCTCCATCCTAGTTGAGACCCAGGACTTTCACAGGAGAGGAAAACATTTGCAACGACTGGCTTCTGACAGCAGGATGAAACTTTTGTCAGTGCTGGGATGTGAATTCAGGTCTGGGTAGCTCTGTTGAACTGTGGTGGAAGGGGAAGTTCACCATCCTTGAAGATTAGAATGTCAGGCCAGGTCCCGGGCGTGATTTGAAGCCCCAGCACTGGACAAAATAATAAGCCCATCTTTTTAAAACATAGGATTTATCTTTACCTACAGATGTGTTATGCAACTTGTATTCAGTGTAGTTATTCTTTTTATTTTGTGTCTTTTTCATGGATGTATTGTATGTTTTATTGAGTATAATGACAGATATAACTGTGCTGATATAGATGTCAACCTATTCCCATGGCTATAAAGTTGCCTATATAGTATTCTCCATCTGCGCTGAGACCCAGGACTTTCACAGGACAGAAAAACCGATGGATCAATTGGCTTCTCACATCAGAGTGAAGCTTTTGGCAGTGCTGGGATTTGAACTCAAGGCTTAGCAGGCCCAATTGGTGAATGAGACATGGTGAGCACACAAGCCTGTGAGCCACTAAGGAGCTTGGCCGTTCCCAGGACCTGAGATCGAGCCCCCCATGGTGAGGGCCAATATAGTTATAAATTCCCAATTTAAACAGAGGACCTCTATTTCCATACATAGGTGGGCAGTACCCACTCAGTACTTGCATTCTGAGTAGTCATTCTCATTATTTTGCCTTATTCATTGATGTGGTGTGTATTTTCTTGAGTATAGAATGACAAATATAACTGTGTTGACCTGGATGACAATCTATTCACATAAGTAGAGAGTTGCCTATGCATTCTCCATCCTAGCTGAGACCCAGAACATGCACAGCACAGAAAAAAAAAAAGGTGCAAAGACTGGCTTCTCACATCAGGGTGAATTTTTGGCAGTGCTGGGATTTGAACTTGGGGCCTAGGAGGCCCAACTGGCCAATGGGTCCACGTGTGTACTCCAGCCTGTGAGCCATGAAGGAGCTGGGCCATTCCCAGGAACTGAAATCGAGCCCCAGGGAGGCCACAATAGACATCAATGCATCATTGAAACATGGGATGTATATTCATATCTGTGTGTGGACTGCATCGATCATTTAATGTAGTTATTCTCTCTATTTTGTATGCTATTCATGGATGTAGTGTGTATTTTCTTGAGTATATGATGACAGGTATAACTGCGCTGACATGGATGACAACCAATTCCCATGGCCACAGGGTGATCCATTCGTCCTCCATCCTAGCTGAGACCCAGAACTTGCACAGGAAAGGAAAACAGGTGCAACGATTGGCTTCTGACATCAGGATGATTCTTTTGGCAGTGCTGGGGTCTGAACTCAGGGCCTAGCAGGCCCAAGAGGTGAATGGGTCCACGTGAGCATACCAGCCTGTGAGCCACACTAAGGAGCTAGGCCATTCTCAGGACCTGAGATTGAGCCTCCAGGTGGGGGGTAGCGGGAGGGTACACAACAGTCATCCATTCATAAGCTGAAGGTAGTATGCAAATAAGTACATATTTGTATAGAGTAGGAGAGATGGCCACCTGTGATGGAATCAAATCTACTGTGTGACTACCGATTCTTGGATCTTTCCTGATGCCTCCATTTCAAAACTGATGATTATTGTCATGCTTCATCAAATCTTCATTGCAGATAAGCAATACCCCATGATTCTTGCCTATCATTTCCTACTTCCATCACGCATGAACTACTGATTCAAAGATGACATCAATGGCATTCCATGACTCTTCCTAGGTCCATAAACTAATATCTTGGGATCTCCCTCCATACCGTCTTAGTATGGTGGCTGAATTCAAGCCTCAGGCCTGGAAAACATACTCCTTATATACATTTTAAAGATAGCACTTATACTTCCATACAGATGTTCAGTCCATATCGTGTTTGGTGTGGTAGGGTTTATACTTCTATATAGATGTTCAGTCTATACCATGTTTTTATTTTTATTTTTTTAATTTTTTTGTGAACATACTGTACAGAGGGGTTACAATTACATGGGCAAGATAATGAGTACATTTCTTATCAAACATTGCAGCCTCCTCCATTGTTTACCCTTCACATCCCTCCCTACCCTACCCCCATCCCACCATCCAATTCTCCTCCCTCCCCCGCCCCCCGAAACAAAGTTATAAAGTTCGTTTTCGACATGACAACTTGTACTTCTCATTGTTGCAACGGGTCCACCTGTATCCTTAAATGACTTGTTTTTCCCCATCTCCTCCACAAATTATACCGACATCAAATATAGTGAAAGCAGGGGTTATACTGTGTGTGTGGGGGGGGGATACAATGCAACAAAGAAATAAGCCAAGCCCAAAGAAACATAGGTCCCATGGTTTCCCTTATTTGCAATATCTAGTATATGTATGAGTCAAGCAGAAAAGTTCAGATAATGTGATGTTAGGAAAATGAACCCATACCTTGTTTTGTGTGATTATTCATTTTATTTCTTGTTTTATTCATTTATTTACCATTTATTTTATTGACTCTGATGACACCTATACCATTTATTATATTGTTTATATCCTATCACATAGCATCTAGATTTTTAGATGTGTTATCCATCATGCCTGAAACACAGGGCTCTCCCAGAAAAAGAAAACATGTGTCACACTCGGCTTCTTAATTCAAGATTAAATTTTCACAGTGCTAAGATATGAATTCAGGGCCTAGCAGGCCCAATTCATGAGTGGGTTAGTGTGAGCCTGGCAGCCTCTAGCCAATGAAGCTGTCATGTGGTTCCCAGATGCTGAGATTGAGCCCCAGGTTTGGCCAAAACAGTGATACATGGATAGGCAGACGGTGATATACAAATAAATATATATTGGTAAAAAGTGCCAGAGCCGACTATGTATTATTGAATAACATCTACTACTTTCCTACCAACTCTTAGGTATTTACTATACTTCCATTGAAGGAATATTATTCTTTTCATGCTTAATAACTATTAATTAAGATCAATCAGCATCCTAGGATTCTTGCATCCAATTTTAGACTAAACCAATGCACGAACTACTCTTTCTATCAGTATCCTATGCATAGGAACGAGTCTCTTGGGATCTCCGCCACTGGTAGGTGTCAGGACAGGGATTTGAACCTGGGGCCTATGTTGACAGGTGGGCCTATGCCTTCCCTGATAGCCTGCCAGCCTTCAGCAATAGCAGGTCAGGTCCACTTTGCAGCTGTGTCATTCAGAACCAGTAGGGTCACCCGCAAAGAAAAAAATTATAACCCCCCGCCAACCCTCTGCAGCTCACTACTTTTGGTGCTGTTCCACTTTTTTTTTCTTCCTGCAAGCCCTCTTGGCTTGGAATCCCAGGATTGTCTATGGGTCCAGAGGCTGCAGCCCAGCCTACGGATATCAAAGCTTACGAAGTGTTGCCATGATCTTAGTTCAAGACCCGTGGTTGGCAAAAAAAGAACAAACAAATAAATAAATAAATAAATAAATAAATAATTTATTTATTTAACTAAATTAAAAAAATAAACCTCCCTGATTTGGAATTTCTGCTAGTTTTATTTCCTATCCTGGGATTTGAACTCACGGTCTTGGTAAATCCATACCAATGTGAGGGAAGGTGCAGAGTCGCCTACTTTAGTTCAAACTACTTTAGTTCAAACCCCGTGCCAAGCCAAAATTTAAAAAATTAAGTCACTGATCTTGGCAGGGGGAGGTAGTTGTGGAGATGGGAGGGAAGGGTAGTAGGGAGAAAACAAAGGAAGAGACAACAACGCTCAATAGGAAATGTACTCATTACTTTGCTCATATAACTGTAACCCACTGTACATCATTTTTACAATAAACATCATACAGAAAATAAACAATGTAGTGCTCGAAGAAGCACTTTAGGGGTAAGGGAAATATGTCTGAATAGCTGTATAAAATTCTACACTGCTTTTTTTTAAATGTTCAGTATGGAACTGAATAAACATAACTGCTTTCATCAAAAAAATTGTCAGTCTTGGAAATGGGGCCAGTATTTCTGCCATTGCTGGGATTTGATCTCACATTCCAGGTAGCTCTTTTGCACCATGGGTAAAGGCAAAGTTTACTGTCCTTGAGGAAAACAAATTCAGGCTAGAGTTCCCAAGGCCTGCAGTAAGGCCCTGCAATGGAAAAATATTTATGATATATACTTACATATGTATGTTTATTACATATTATGATTATTATCATTGTTTTTTATTTATTTTATTTTTATTTTATTCATTTATTCATTGTTTAATGTATTATTACATACATAATATTTATTACATTTTGTACATCTATTATAAAATTATACACAATAATGTAGGACATTGAGTCATTTTTCATTAATACTTTATTAAGTGTTGAAACATGATACATAATTAAATGGAGGCATTTGTCACAGTCATCACATGTTTAGAGTCTATCCCAAGTATGAGCTTTGTCTTATTCATCTTTTGACAGCTTCCTACAGGGATTTCATTAGATGATTTATACTCAGAGACTTTTTCTTGAGGATAGGCAAGTTGAGGGATAAAATAGTAAGAGTGAAGCTGGGAATGTGGCTTATAGGTAGAGAGCTTTCTCAGCATGCATGAATGCCAGGGTTTAAATCCTCAGTGCCACATACTCAGAAAAAGCCAGAAGCTGTGGAATGGCTCAAGTGGTAGAGTGCTAGCCTTGAGAAAAAGAAGCTCAGAGACAGCACGGTACCTATGTTCAAGCCCCAGAACTGGCAAAAACAATAGGCCAGATGCCGGTGGCTCACACCTACAACCCTAGCTAATCAGGAGGCTGAGACCTCAAGGCCACAGTTCAAAGACAGCCTAGGCAAGGAAAGCCTGTTAGACTCTTACCTCCAATGAACCACCAAAAGACCCCACGTGGAGCTGTGACTCAAGTGGTAGAGTGTTCACCTTGAGCTGAAAGGCTTAGGGACAGTGCCCAGGCTTGAGTTCGAGACACATACCTGGAAAAAAAGTGAGGGTTAATCAAAGTACTTTTCCTATTTGTTAATTATGAGAACATTTTCTGGAAAATGAATGCTGGTGTACACCAGAATTGGAGTCAGAGCCCAATGTTCAAGTATAGCAGATCCATATGCTCAGGCTCTCTCATTATAACTTTGTGTGCTACAGGGTTCTGAAAGGTCCAATGTTGAAAGGGTTAATATGCTCCCCAAACCCTTTATGATGAGCAGTTGACTTGTATTTTCAATATCATTACAATTCTGAACTTAGCAGAGCAACAGAAGCTCATGCTTGTCACCCTTGCTTAGGAGTCTGAGGTCTGAGGATCACAGTGTGAAGACAGCCAGGGCAGGAATATCTATGAGGCTTTGACTTCCACTTCACCACAGACAAAGCCGAAAGGGACTCATGTGGCAGAGCACTAGCCTTGAGTCAAAGGAGCCCAGGGACAGAGCCTAGATCCACAATTCAAGCCCAAAGACCTGCAAAACATTTAAAGCAAAGGACAGAAAAAGAGGGAAAAAGCCAGTAACTCCCTTTGGATTTGATCAATCTATTTCTATCTTGGAAGCTCCTGAGGAGCTAGCAGGACAAGCACCAAAGAAGGACATGGACTAGGAGAGCAGGCCAAGTTCAAGGTTCAAGTGTAGCAGATCCATCTGCCCAGCCACTCACATGAAGATTGTAATCATCTTGTGTCCTCCAGTGGGGTTCCAAAAGGTCACATGTTCAAGAATTCCTGGGTTTCCCTTGGTGATGAGAAGTTACTTGCACTCTAAATGTTCTTAGAGTTCTCAAGCTATAGAAGCAGGAAAGAAACATCATTGACCCATCCTGGGTATAAATGAAGTTCTCAGGATCCAAGACCTAGCCCTGTTAGCAGGAAAAACTCCAATGTAACTCTGTATTTGAAGGACAGGAAACAGTATCAAAAAACCAGGCTAGGTGCAGAGACCTAGGCCTGCAGGATTAGGAGGCAGAATGTACATACTTAACAGGGAAGTGAGCTGCAAAACCACTTCATTCATTCCAGGCACAGCCAGCAATTGGGGGAAACCTGAAATATTTGTTAGAGTCACACCAGGGTCAGGCTTTTTTCAGCCTCTTCAAACAATAACTAATTATCCTTCCTCCCTCAGGTGAAGGGAGCCTCAGGCTATCTTTAGGTTATCAATAGAGAGCCAATTTAGTGGGGGAGAGGGGAGGAACAGAGAAGAAAAATCCTGCTTTTTGGTCTTAGGGAGTGGGTTCTTGACTCTCCATCTGTCAAATTTGAAGGCCCTTCTTCTACCTCTGCCAGTCCATTCTCCTTCCTTAATTCTCCACATCATTAATGTAAATCCGCAGTCCAAGGAGAGGCAGGGCCCTTTCTCTTCTGCCTCCAAGCACCTGAGTTAGAACCTGGCTCTGCCCTCTTTACTCTGGGGCCCTCCACTGCCTGAGAAGTGGGATAGAGACAGTCTTCCTGCTCTGTGATTATGTGAAGGTGACTCTGGTGTCCTGGCACACTGCAGAAGGCCTCATGGTTTGGAAGTGTTCCCTTCTTTCCTACTGACATCCAAGACCAGATTCACCTATCCTCTTTCTTTCTTTCTTTCTTTCTTTCTTTCTTTCTTTCTTTCTTTCTTTCTTTCTTTCTTTCTTTCTTTCTTTCTTTCTTTCTTTCTTTCTTTCTTTCTTTCTTTCTTTCTTTCTTCCTTCCTTCCTTCCTTCTCTTTCTTTCTTTCTTTCTTTCTTTCTTTCTTTCTTTCTTTCTTTCTTTCTTTCTTTCTTTCATCTATGTATCTAAAAAAATCTATGTATCTATGTATCTATCTATGTATCTAAAAAAATCTATGTATGTATGTATGTATGTATGTATGTATCTATCTATCTATCTATCTATCTATCTACCTGTCTGTCTGTCTGTCTGTCTGTCAGTCTGTCTATCTATCTATCTATCTACCTACCTACCTAGTATCTCTTTGGCAGTTCTTGGGCCAAACTCAAGGCCTGGGCACTGTCTCTAGAGAACTCTGCTACTTGAGTCACAGCACCAATCCTGGCTTTTTCTGTGTATGTGCTACTGAGGAATCAAACCCAGGAATTCTTGCATGCTAGGCAAATGCTCTCTCACTAATCCACATTCCCAGCCACCTCATCTTTTTCTTAATGGTAGTTTTTACATAAGTATGCTACCATTTTTCATCCCCAAGTTAATTTTTCTGAATACCTTTTATAACTATAAACCCTGATCTTCTCTTCCCCTGCCTGATTTGTGACTGTTCCTGCATTGGCCTCATAATAAAATGTAAATAAAGGCTGCTGAGAGCTTAAGTGTGAAAGACCCCAGACTCCTGGGATACTTTCGTCAACGGGAGGGTGCCCCAGAAACTCAGACTCCAGGCCAGGAGATGCAATAAGCAAGAGGAGTTTATTTGACATTTCCACAAACGGTCTCTCTGCCCTGGCAAGGGAGGGAGCCCGGAGCAGCGGTTACAGGCATTCTTAAAGGCAAAATCCACAAGATTAGCATATAACACCAGGTGTCCCCGGGATTGGCCCATTGAAAAGTCACTATGTACTCCAGCAATCATTTTTACTATGCAGGGAAGTTTATAACACTCTTTGTAAAATAGTTGGCTCAGGGGAAGTCTAGGGGGAGCGGTCACCCTGGAGGGGAGTTTACATAGTTACAGGCTTGTAATTGATTAACATTTGGCCTAGTTTGCTGGACTTGCCAGGTGGTCCTTATCTTGGGCCCTTATCTTGGGTCCCATTTGGCCACTTGGGGAATTTACTTGTTTGTTCTTTATTTACGACTACAGAGCTTGTCCCAGGGCTGACATCTAGACTCCGAAACTTTTTATTTATTTCCAGGGAGGGGAAGGGTCAGTGCTAGTGCAAGCAAGTTTACAGAAGCAAAACCAGCAGTTACCAAATGTAAAATGTAACTCTAATTTTTAATCTTTCAAAGTGTGCATCATATAAGGATGCAGGCATGGAGCCCCGGAAGAGAAAAGCAATGGGCCTGAAATGAAGAGAATGCTGCAGTATGCACAATGAGCATATCTGAAAAATAAATCAGTAAGTAAAAGCAGAAGCATTGCATAGGGTCTGTTTGCACTCAGGGAAGTAATATACACACATAAGTTGGTAGGAGGACACTGATACATAACTTGGCCTTCTCTTTTTGAATTTTTTGTGGGCATCCCAGGGCTTAAACACAGGGCCCAATGCATTCCTGAGCTGTTTTGCTCAAGGCTGAGGCTCTACCACTGCCACAGCTACACTTCCAGCCTTCTGGTCGATAATTGGACATAAGCGCCTCCCAGGCTTTACTGCCTGCTCTGGACAGTATCTCCTGCTTGGCTTCCTCTCTCAAAGCTGGACCTCTACCCTCTGGGCCACTGCTCCACTTCTGGTTTTCTGGTGGTTTATTGGAGATAAGAGCCTCACATTCTTTCCTGCACAGGCTGGCTTTGAATGGCGATCTCCTGAGGAGGATTGAGTGGCTTTCATTAGGGATTCACCGAGAAGCCGCTCCACACAAACCTTTAGTCTAAATCTCGAGAGGTTCTAGAGAAAAACAGAAACAGGAAGATGCTTCTAGTGTGTTCTAGATACTTAAGGGTGTAGACAAAAAACATTCATAATTATTAGGTCATTTTATAGACAAAAGGAGCAATGCAGACAGTATGAAAATCGCTCAAGTTTTCAGTCCTCTCGTCCTGAGACAGTAAATTCACTGCAGCTCAATGCTAAGTGACTGAACTGGCATGTCCTGTGGACATTTGCTCCAAAATCCTGGGACACTCATTTCTCATTTTTGGCTTCAAACCTGTAGCCAGAGGGGAAGATGAGGAGAGAAAATCCTTCTCAGAGAAGGCAGCTATAAAGAATATTGGGTAGTTTACTTAAAAAATTCAAACCATTGGAATGACCCTGTTAAGAAGCCAGATGTCCAGAGTAAAAAATGAAGAAGAAAAGAAAGGCAGGTGCCAGTGACTGCTGACCATAATCCCAGCTCCTCAGGAGGCTAAGATGTAGAGAACCTTAGTTTGAATCCAGCCAGTGTAGGAAATTTGACACTATTGTATCTATGAGATCAGAGAAAAACCCAGAAATGGGGCTGTGACTCAATTTTAATGAGCAAAAGTCGTTCAGGGACAACGACTAGGGTTAATGTCCAACCCCAGGACCTGCCCCCCACCAAAAAAAAAAAAAAAAAAAGACCGTGTAGCTCCATGTATTTGTATATGGATGGATGTATCCCTATAGGTGAATCTCCAGAGTAGCTATGATGAATGGCACTGAACTAGGAAATTTGTTTTCAATACAATGATTTCATAGCACAGACAGGGTTTTCAAGACATTGCATGTTCCGGGGCTCCCCTCACTGTTCCCAGTGTAGCCTGAGGGTTTCTCTGAATCCCAGGCCTGTTGGAAGAAGTCTCTCATTGTCTGGACAGGCAGACAAAAAGCCTCACTCCTGTACAGCTGTGTAACAAACAACTCCATCTGGGCCAATTAATGAGGATGAGTGTGGGTAGACACTGAAGGTCAGGAGAAAAAGGCCTCTTTGTACCCCAAGCTATCTCTCTCACCAGTGCTCTGTTTTGACAGGAAGCCTTCATTTATGCCACCACCCTTGGCAGGCCAAGTTTCCTGCACGTATCTTGCCTTTGTGAGACTATATTCCGGTGTTCAGATACATTGTTCAATATAATTCAGGAGTCCTTCTGGCAGACAACTAGGGCACTGAACCTAATGAAATGTTTAATTGCAGGTGATGATGGGCCTATGATGCCTCTCCTAAGTTTTGGAACCTTGGGAAATCCAAGCACATGTTGGATATCACAAAGCTTCTTGCCATCTAGGGCTGGTGAAGCTCATCAGGTTTTCAAACATTTGACCTCTCCTAGTTGGGCTCTGGGTGGCTAGGTTTTGGGGTTGAACACAGGGCCTGGGTGCTGAACATGAGCTCAGTGCAGAAGCCCAGTGCTCTACCAATTGGTGTCACAGTTTCACTTCTGGTCTGTGTGTGTGTGTGTGTGTGTGTATGTGTGTGTGTGTGTGTGTGTGTGTGTGTGTGTCCGTGTGCAGGCGTGCATACACCAGTCCTGGAGATTGAACTTAGGACCTACGCAGTGTACCTAGTTTCTCTTGTACAAGGATATCTCTCTCCCACTTGAGCCACTTCAGGCTTTTTTCTAGTGATGTGGTCCTGAGAAATCATGCCCAGGTTTTCATATATGCAAAGCACTCTACCCCTAAGGCCCATTCCCAGCCTTCTGCTTCAGGTTTGTTAGTTTGTTTCTGTCTTTTTCTTGTTGTTGTTGTTGTCTGTTGTAGCAGTTAAAGTCTGGACCTGGATGCTTTCCCTGAGTTCTTCAGCTCAAGTCTTGTGCTCTACCACTTGAGCCACAACACCACTTCAAGTTTCCTTGTGGTTCACTGGAGTTAAGTGTCTCAAGGACTTTCCTGCCCAGACTAGCTTTGAACCATGATCCTCAGATCTCATCCTCCTGAGTAGCTAGGATGACAGGCATGAGCCACAAACACCAAACTCCACTTCAGGTCTCTTAGTGGTCAATGGAGATAATTGTCTCATGGGACCTTTTGTGTCTGAGATAGTTTGGAACCCAGATCCTCAGATCTCAGCTTCCTGAGATGGCAGGATGACAGACCTCAGCTATAGAACCCTAGGCAGTGGCACTCTGCTGCATGGGGTTCCTTGGTTCCACGTGGTGGAGGGCTATCCATGAGCCCAGAGGTAAGGGTCAGTGCCTAGGCCCCAAGTTCAAGGTTCATGACTGAGAAAAAAGCAGAACAAAACAATTGTCTGCATGAGACAACTCACTAGCCTTCAGTAATACATAATTTTGTCCATGCCATGGGGACACATCTGAGCCACAATATTCTTTTTTTTAATCAAATTCCTTTTTTTCTTTATTGTGAAAATACCGTACAGAGGGGTTACAATTACATCGGCAAAGTATTGAACACAATTCTTAGTAAGCATTGTTGCCTCCTCCTTTGTTTCCCCTTCCTATCCCTTCCCCTTCACTCCCCCCGCAAGTTGTAAAGTTTGTTTTTAGACATAATGAATTGTACATCTCATTGTGGCACTGGGTCCACCTGTATCCCTATTTAAACGATTTGCTCTTTCCCTTCCTCTCCACAAATTATACCAACATCAAATACAGTGAAAACAGGGGTTATACTGTGGGCGAGAGACCCACAAAGCAACAAATAAATCATCTTATTAATATATTAGAAACAACCACATGAAAGAAAAAAACATTTGAATCCTTATGGTGTCGTTCATTTCGCCTAAGAGCAACGTATCTGACATTTTCTGCTTGTCTCAGACATATACTAGTTATTGCAAATAAGGAAAACCATGGGACCTATGTTTCTTTGGGCCTGTCTTTCTTCTCTTAATATAATTTTTTCCAAGTCTTTCCATTTCCTAACAAATGTGGCAATGTCATTTTTTCTTATGGAGGCATAGAATGTGATATATATATATATATATCAAATTTTTTGTCTGCAAAATCATCACAGTTGTGGAGCTCTTACAAGGACCAGATGAATGAATGCACCCTGTGAAGGACACAGCACGTGACACTCTTTGCATGACTCAACACACAGCACCCAATGCAGGACTCAGCACACTGCAACCTGTAAAGGACTCAGCACATAGCACCCTGTGCACGTCTCAGCACAGAGCACCCTATGAAGGGCTCAGCACATAGCTCTATTCCACAAATTGTCATTAGAATTAGGGTGGTTTCATCAGTATTACTCTTCTTTGAGGAACATTTCACAAACCACACAAGATCACATCTAATGGTTTAGAGGGGTGTTTTTTTGTGGGGGGGTTAACCATGGGGCTTGAACTCAAAGCATGTGGATACTGTTCTAATAACATTTGCTCAGGGCTAGAGCTCTGCCACTAGGAGCCACATTTTAAAAAGTCTAACAGACTTCCTGCCAGGGCTGGGTTTTAAAGCCCCCAAACAGCTAGGATGATGGGGTGAAGCCAGCCATCAGCGTCTGGTTCCGTGCAGCTGGGTTGCAGCGTTTACATATGACTAAGTCAGGTTAGGTGGCAGCTGTCAGCGCCAGACTCCTAGCTTGCTCTGTGATGACGTATTTGAAGTCCTGTCCTTATATCATTGCAGGTAGAACATTCTACCATTTTTTGGAGGCAGTCCTGGGGCTTGAGTAAGGGCTTAGAAAATGTCCCTAAGTGTTGGTGCTCCAGGCTAGCATTCAATTGATTGAAAAACAGCAGAACTTCTGGATTTTCTGTTTATGTGGCACTGAGAAATCCAACCCAGGCCTTCTTGCTTACTAGGCGAGCACTCAACCACCGAGCCCCAGGAGTGAACGAGGTATAAACAGGTAGAGCTTCCTTTATATAAGTATTATATACACAAAAAGATAGATGTCTGTATATTATTGAATTATAGATAATATTACTACCAATTATTAGGTTTCAAATTATGTCTCCATTTAATGATGTGTCCCAGTTGAACAATTAATAAAGCATTAATAATTACTCAATATCCTGTTATTATTTATCATATATGTACATACATCCATACATATAATCACATATTTTATAAATGAGACAAATTAAATTATGCATCGTGTGTTACTACCCATTATTAGGTATTTAATTATGTTTCCATGTAATTTTTATTCTCTTAATGCTCAATAAAATATTAATTAAACTTAATCCAAGTCCTATAATTATTGAGTCTAATTTTATCCCAGAATGATTCACTACTAATTCAATCTGTTTTTCTTCCACCTAAGTCATTTCTTACCTATATGACATCCTATTGCATAGCATATAGATTTGCATACAATTTATACATCCTACCTGTCACTGAGCACTTTCAAAGAAGAGGAAAACGTGTCACACTCGGCTTCTCACTCCATGATTACATTTTTGGCAGTGCTGGGATCTAAACTCAGGGCCTAGAAGGCTCAGTTCATGAATGGGTGACTGCCAGCACAGCAGCCTTTAGCCAATTCAGCTGCCAGGCAGTTCCCAGGCCCTGAGATCGAGCCCTGTATGTTGACTCCATATTGCACTTAGTGTAGTTATTCATTTTATTTTTTGTTTTATTCATTTATTTACCATTTATTTTATTGACTGTTATTACACATGAAACATTTACTACATTTATTACATAAGATATAGATTTGCCTATGTATGAAACTTCACACCTGACACCCAGGACTTTCACAGAAAAGGAAAACATGTGTCATCATAGGCTTCTTATTCCACCATTCAATTTTTGTGAGGGCTGGCATCTGAACTCATAGCCTACATGGCCCAATTCATGAATGGGTGAGTGTCAGCACGCCAGCCTGGGGCATATAGAGCTTACAAGAAGTTCCCAGCACCTGAGATCGAGCCCCAAGGGTTGACAAAATAAGAACAGATTGACATGCAGATGGTAATACACAAATAAATATAGATCTTTAAAGAGTGCCAGAGATGTCTATACATTCTTCAGTTATATAAACTACATTCCTAGCAATTCTTGGGTATTTATTATGCCTCCATGTAATTAATATTTTCATTTTCACCCTTAATGAAATATTAATTAAATCAACTACTGTCCTGAAACTATTGCGTCCATGTAATTAATAGTATCTTTTAATGTGTCAAAAAATATCCATTAAAATCCATCGGCCTCTTAAAATCACTGTTTAATTTTATAGTAGTATCATTCAGGAACAACTAATTCAACCTTGACATTCATAACCTTCCATCGGTATTCCTATGTATAGGAACCAGACTCTTAGGATCTCCCTGCATTGGTAGGGGTCAGGACCGGGCTTCGAACATAGGGCCTATGTGGCCGTATTGGCCTATGGCTTCCTTGGTAGCCTGCCAGCCTTCAGCAATGCCAGGTTAGAAACACTTTTCAGCCATGTCATTCAGACCCAGTATGGTCACCTTGCAAAGAAAACAAATGTAAAACCGGCAGCCATCTGCAAGTTGCCGATTTGTTTTTTTTGTTTTGTTTTGTTTTTTGTTCTTGTTTTTGTTTTTGTTTTTTTGTAAAAATACCGTACAGAGGGGTTACAATTACATGGGCAAGATAATGAGTACATTTCTTATCAAACATTGTTGCCTCCTCCTATGTTTCCCCTTCCCATCTCTTCCCA
Organism: Dipodomys spectabilis; assembly: GCF_019054845.1. Classification (NCBI taxonomy): domain Eukaryota; kingdom Metazoa; phylum Chordata; class Mammalia; order Rodentia; family Heteromyidae; genus Dipodomys; species Dipodomys spectabilis. The sequence continues at coordinate 5,856,624 of NW_024870984.1, read as the reverse complement.
TACCTTTCCTGACCCCCTACCAGATCCTCCCCCCCACCAATGTTGTAAAGTTCATTTTTCGACATAATGACTTGTACATCACATTGTTGCAATATGTCCACCTGCATCCCTATTTAAACGATTTGTTTATTCCCTTCCCCTCCACAAATTATACCACCATCAAATACAGTGAAAGCACAGGTTATACCGTGGGGAAGGGACATACAAAGCAACATAGAAATCATCTTATAAGTATGTTAGAAACAATTGAATGAAATAAAAAACCTTTTGAACACTTATCTTGGGGTTCATTTCCCTAACATTAACTTATCTGAGCTTTTCTGCTTGACTGAGATATATACTAGTTATTGCAAATAATGGAAACCTTATCTGTGTCGTTTTATTTATTTTTATTCCTGTCAGTCTTTGGGGCCCAGGAACCCAGGTTCGGCTCTGAGTCCAGTGGCTTCAACCCAGCCTGGAGTGATCAAAGCTGAGGCAGAGTTGCCATGATCTGAGTTTAAGCCCTGTGCTTGACAAAATAAAAATTAATAAATAAATACATTTAAAATATTTAAAAAATTATGAGGCCCCGTGGCTTGGAATTGATGCAATTTTTTCTGCCAGGCCTGGGATTTGAACTCAGGGTCTGGGAAATCTGCAGCATTGTGGGGGAAGGGGAAGCTCACCATGCTGAAAGAAAAGAAAGTCCTAGCACTTGAAAAAAATAATATTTGTATATATTTTAAATACATGATTTATATTTACAGGTTTACTGCATATTGTGGTTCATGTAGTTATTGATTTTATTTTGTGTTTTACTTATTTCTTATGTATTTTAGTGAGTATGATTACACATATAATATTTTTTACATCCTATTACATAGAACATAGATTTGCCCATGTATTATCCATCATTCCTGAGACCCAGTACTTTCACCGATAAGGAAAACAAGTGGGACAATTAGCTTCATCCACCAGGATTAAGTTTTTGGCAGTTCTGTGATTTGAACTCTGGGCCTACAAGACCCACTTCATAAATGGGTCAATGTTAGCACACCAGTCTGATGCAAGTGAAGTTGTTGGGCTAATTTGAGGACCTGAGATCAAGCCCTAGGAGTGGCCAATATATAAACAGATAAATGTGTAGATTGTAGTGTGTGTGTGTGTGTTTACATATGTATATGCGTCTATAAATAAATGTATACCGAGACAGATAGACATTTGTGTAGATTCTATTGCATAACTCTACATATAAAGTTATGTCTATATCTTATTTTTATATATTCTATTGCTACCAATTATTTGGTCTAAAATTATGTGTCTATTAATTAATCATGGTAGAAGACTTAATAAAGTATTAATTCAATTAATCAATGACCTATATTTATTATGTACAATCTTATACTAGATTGACTAGCTAATTAGTAATTCAATTAGTACATGCCAAACATTCTATTAGTCTTCCTATATATAGGAATAGATAGGAATGAGTTTCATAGCATCTTCAGCCATGTGTAGGTGGCAATCCCAGGATCAAACTCAGGGCCTAGGTGTCTGGGTTGGGCTCAGGCTTCACTGACAGCCCCCAGCCTTCGGCCATGCAAGGTCATGTACAATTTTCAAGCTGAGTCATTGAGACCCAGGATGGTGACAGTGCAAAGGAAACAAAGGTAAAATGGTTGTGTAAAACTTCCTGTTTTTTTTTCTCCTCCATTTTTGTTGCTTTGATGGTTTTATGCCAGTGCTAGGAGTTGAACTCGGGTCTTAGGATCCCTGGATCATCTGTGGTGTATGTAAATGCTGCACCCCAGCCTAGGGTAATCATGGTTTAAGACACAATAAAGTGCTTCCTTCAGCAAAAGGATCCCAGGGATAATGTCTAGGCTTACAGTTCAAGCCTCAGGAGTAGCCACACAAAAAAAAGAGCCATTAAGTCTGTGTGTCTGTATGTATGCATGTATTTCTATCGGTGAACATCCAGTGTCGCTATGAAGAAAGGCACGCAGCTAGGAAATTTGTTTTGAATAGAATGATTTCATAGCATAGAGAGTGCTTTCAAGACAGTGCGTGTTCCTGGGATCCCTTCACTGTTTCCAGTGTAGCCTGAGGGTTTCTGCACACCCCAGGCTGTTGGAGGAAGTCTGCTTCCATTGTTGGAACAGGCAGAAAAAAAGCCTTATTCCTGTACAGCTGTGTAACAAACAATTCATGCGGGGCAATTAGTGAGGATGAGTGTGGACAGGCTCTGAAGGCCAGGAGAAAAAGACCTCTTTGTACCCCTAGCTCTCTCTCTCCCCCGTGCTCTGTTTTGACAGGAAGGCTTCATTTGTGCCGCCTCCCAAGTTTCCTGTACTCATCCTGTCTTTGTTAGACCATGTTCCACTGTTGAAAATAACTACTACAATTAATTCAAGAGTCCTTCTGGCAGACAACTAGGGAGCTGAACCTAATAAGATTCCTAATTGGCAAAGGTGCCTCCCTAGGTTTCTGGGAGCTTCTTAAATCTAAGCACTTGTGCAAAATCACAATGCTTCCTGTCATCTAGGGCTAAGCTCATCATGTATTGAAACCTTTGCCCTCTCCGAGTTGGGCCCTGGGTACGTAGGTTTCAGGTTAAACACAGGGCCAGGGTGCTGACCTTGAGCTTAGAGGAGAAGCTCTTTGCTTTACCATTTGGTGTCACTGCTTCATTTCTTGTATCTTTGTGTGTGTGTTTGTGTGTGTGTGTGTGTGTGCGCGCGTGTGCATACAACAGCCCTGGAGCTTTTATTCAGGACCTGAGCACTGTACCTTAGTTTCTCCTGTACAAGGACAGCACTCTACCACTTGAGCTACACAGCCAATTCAGGCTTTTTTTCTAGGGATGTGGTACTGAGGATTCAAACCCAGGGTTTCATACATGCAAAGCACTCTACCCCTAAGACACATTCCCAGCACTTCACTTCAGGTTTCTTAATTTCTTTTCTTATAAGATGGAGGAGTTAAAGCCTGGGCCTGGGTGCTGCCTCTGAGCTCTTCAGCTCAAGTCTAGCACTCTACCACTTGAGCTACACCGCCCCTTCAGGCTTTCTGGTGTTTCTTTGGAGATAACCATCTCAAAGAATCTCCTGCCCAGGCTGGCTTTGGACTGTGATCCTCAGGTCTCAGGCTCCTGAATAGCTAGGATGAGAGGTGCAAGTCACTGGTGCCCAGCTTCCACTTTAAGTTTCTAAGTGGAGATAATAGTCTCATGGGACCTTCTGTTTCTGGGATAGTTTGGAACCCAAGTCCTCAGCTTCCTGAGCAGGCAGGATGATAGACCTCAGCTAAAAACACCTAACGGGTGACACTTTGCTGCAAGGGGGTCTTTGGCTCCACGTGGTAGAGTGCTAGCCATGAGCCCAAGAGGAAAGTCAGCGCCTAGGCTTTGGGTTGAAGGTTCATGATGGAGAAAACTAAACCAAACCAATTGTCAGCAGGAGACAAGTCACTAGAGTTCAGTACATACATAAATTCGGCCCTGCCTTGGGGGCATATCTGAGCCTCAACTTTCTCATCTGCAAAATCATCTTACTTGTGGAGCTCTAACAAGGACCAGATGAAAGAATACACCCCATGAAGGACTCAGCGCATAGCACCCTGTGAAGGACTCAGCACCCAGCACCCCAGGAGGGACTCATCACATAGCTCTATCCCACAAGCAGTCATTAGAATTCAGGTGCTTTCATCAGTATCACCATTCTTTCAGAAAAACATCACAAACCACAAAAGTTCACATCTAATGGTTTAGAGGGGTGGTTAATGGGGGGCAGGGTCCTCAGCCTTGGGGATTGCACTCATAGGTTGAGGGTACTCTCCTAAGACCTTTTCCTCAAGGCTAGAACTCTACCACTTTGCACCTCAGCTCTGAGTCTCACAGACTTCCTGCCAGGCCTGAGTATTCAAACCACCAGTTTCAGAACTCATCCCTGAGCAGCTAGGGGTGAGCCAGCAGTGTCTGGTTTGATGGAGTTGGTTTGCAGCTGTTGACCTCTGGCTAAGTCAGGTTAGATGGCAGCCCTCAGCTTCAGACTCCCGGCTTGCTCTGTCATGAGGTATTTGAAGTCCTGGCATTCTATAGTTGCGGTCATAACTTTCTAACTTGTTTTTGGTGCTTCAGTGACAGCACCACTTCTGGCTTTTTCTTTGCAGGTGATAGTGTGGAAATGAACCCAGATTTTCATACATACTAGGCAAACACTCTACCACTGAGTCCCAGTAGTGACAAGTGTAGAAATAGATACGGTTTGTTTTATATCTATCTATCTATCTATCTATCTATATATATATATATATACATATAAAACAAGAGAGAGATGTCTGTACATTATTAAGTTATATATACTATTTTACTACCAATTGTCAATAATTAAATTATTTCTTCCTTTATTTAGGTATCATGTTTGAATTCATAATGAAGTATTAATTGAAAATTAGGCAATGTACTATGATTATTGTGTATAATTTTATAATATAAACATACACTAAGTAGTAATGTAATTGTTACTTTTACAACATTCCATTCATATGGTTGTCTATTGGAATGCATTTTTTAGGATCTCCTGAATTCGTAGGTGGTGGGGATTTGAACCCCGGACCTAGTTTGCTGGGTTTGGCTATGGCTTCCCTGATAGCCCATCAAACTTCAGCAGTGCAAAGTCACGTGCACTTTCCGGGCCCTGTTATTTAGACCCAAGATGGTCACAGTTCAAAGAAAAAAACTATGTAAAACCACCTTCTGGAACTTCCCAGTTTTATCCTTCTCCTTCCTTCAGCCTCTTTTTTTTGTCAGTTGTCAGGCAGAAGTCTGAGTCTGTGCACTGTCCCTCAACTCTTCAGCTCAAGGCTATCGTTCTACCACTTGAGCCATAGCAACACTTCCGGCATTTTTCTGCTTATGTGGTGCTAAAGAACCGAACTCAGGACCTTATGCATGCAAGGCAAGCACTCTAGTACTGAGCCACCTTCCCAACACTTCACCTTTTTTTGCCACTCCAAAGATTTGAACTCAGGTCCTAGGATCTCAGGATGGGCTGTGGTTCCAGAGGCTGCACCCCAGCCTGGAGTGATCAAGGCTGAGGCAGTGTTGCCACAAGCTGAGTTCAAGATCCGGGCCTGGCCAAAAAATTAAGGCCCTGGCTTGGAATTTGCTCCATTTTTCTGGCAAGCCTAGGATTTGAACTCAGGGTCTGGGGAACTCTGTGTCACTGTGGGGGAGGGGAAGCTTACCATCTTTGAAGACAAGAATTTCAGACCAGTTTCAAGGGCCTGAATTCAAGCCCCATCACTGGAAAAATAATACTCATATATGAGATCTTTTACATACAGGGGTTTACTCCATATGACATTTATTACCCTTCTTTATTCATTGTATATTTTATTTAGCATTATTACATATATAACTTTTTTCATTTATTATATCTTATCACATGGATATATTTGCATATGGATTATACATCATACTGAGACATAGGACTTTTACAGAGAAGGGAAAAATGTGTCAAAATTGGCTTCTTACTGCACATATAAACTTTTGGCAATACTGGGATTTGAACTCATAGCCCACAATGCATAATTTATGAATGGGTCAGTTGTAGAACAAAAGCCTTTGGCAAACTGAGCTGCCGGCCAGTTCTGAGGACCTGCGATTAAACCATAGTAGTGGGATATATATATATATATATATATATATATATATATATATATATATATAAATAGATTGTTAGATATAGGCATAGATATAGATATAGAAAGATAGATAGATAGATAGATAGATAGATAGATAGATAGATAGATAGATGTGTAGTTTGCTATATATATGAGAGAGACAATGTGAGGATATTAAATTATATATATTATGAATTATTAGTTATTAAATTAGGTCTCCATTAAATGCAATATCATGGTTGAATACCTAAAGTATTAATGTGAAAGAAGTCAGTATTCTTTAATTAGGAGAACCAAACCAGGGTGTTAGAATGAAAGACATAATCCAATAATTTTTGTGTGGCATTCTATAAGAGAATCATGAACTAACTGTAAATTTAATTGTAACTTTTATAAATTCCATTAAGCATTCCCATGGATAGGAATGATTTTCTCAAGATCTCCCTCCTTTTGTCCTGGCATTCTAACTCCAGGCCTGAGTAGTTTACTCAGAAATGCAAACCATTAGAATGACACTGTGAAGATTTCAGATTGTCATGAGGAAAAATAGAACAAGAAGAAAAGAAAGCCAAGTGTCAGTGGATCCTGCCTGTAATCCTAGCTCTTCAGGAGTCTGAGGTAGAGAATGAAAATTTGAATTCAGTCAGGACAGGAAAGCCCAGGACAATCTTATTTCTAAGGGATCACAGGAAATAAAAAAAAAACATGACTGGGGTTGTGGCTCAATTGCATAGCACTACCCTTGAGCAAAAGGAGCTCAGGGACAGTGCCTAGGCTCATAGTATAATCCCCAGACTTGCCAAAAAACAAAAAACAAAAAAACAAAAAACAGTAACTCCATGTCTACCCATGTATGTATGCATGTATTTCTATCGGTTAAGATCCAGAGTCCCTATGTTGAAAGGCACTCAGCTAGGAAATTTGCTTTGAATAAAATGGTTTCATAGCACAGAGAGCGCTTTCAAGACAGTGCATATTCTGCGGCTTCCCTCACTGTTCCCAGTGTAGCCTGAGGGTTTCTGTGCACCTCAGGCTGCTGGAGGAAGTCTGCCTCATTGTTGGAACAGGCAGAGAAAAGTCCTCACTCCTGTACAGCTCTGTAACAAACAACTCCATTTGGGCCAATTAGTGAGGATGGGTGTGGGCAGGCTCTGAAGCCCAGGAGAAAAAGGCGTCTTTGTATCCAAAGCTATCTCTTTCCCCAGTTTGGACAGGAAGCCTTCATTTGTGCCACCTCCTGTGGCAGGCCAAGTTCCTTGTACTTATCCTGTCTTTGTTAGACTATGTACTAGTGTTGGAACAAACTGCTACAATTAATTCAAGGGTCCTTCTGGCAGACAACTAGAGAGCTGAACCGAGTTAAAAGATTCCTAATTGGCAAAGTTGCCTCCTTAGGTTTCCAGAAGCTTGCTGAATTTAAGCACATGGGTAATATCACAATGCTTCCTGGCATCTAGGGCTAGTGAAGCTCATCAGGTTTTGAAACCTTTGACCTCTCCTAGTTGAGCCCTGGATGGATAGCTTTGGCGGTTGAACACAGGGCCTGGGTGCAGACCATGAGCTCAGAACCGAAGCTCACTGCTTTACAATTTGGTGTCACAGCTTCACTTCTGATATCTGTGTGTGTGTGTGTGTGTGTGTGTGTGTGTGTGTGTGTGTGTGTATGTGTGTGTGTGTGTGCATACACTTGTCCTGGAACTTGAATTCAGGACCTGAGCACTGTACCTGAATTTCTCCTGTACAAGAATAGCATTCTACCACTTGAGCCACAGGCTTTTTTTTTAGTGATGTGGTACTGAGGAATCAAAACCAAGGGATTCATACATGCAAAGCAGTCTAACCCCTCCTCTTCAGGTTTCTTTCTTTCTCTTCTTGTATGTTGGAGGAGTTGAAGTCTAGGCCTGGGCACTGTCCTTGAGTTCTTCAGCTAAAGCCAAGTGCGCTACCACTTGAGCTACAACATTTCTTCAGGTTTTTGTTGGGTCACTGGAGAGTAGTGTCCATCTCAAGAATTTCCTGCCCAGGCTGGCTCCTGATCCTCAGCTCTCAGGCTCTGGAGTAGCTAGGAGGACAGGCGTGAGTTAGTGGTGCCCAGCTTCCACTTCAAGTTTCTAAGTGGTGAATAGGAGATTATATTCTCATGGGATGCTTTATGTCTGGGATAGTTTGGAACCCAGATCCTCAAATCTCAGCTTCTTGAGTAGGCAGGGTGACAGACCTCAGCTACAGATGCCTAGATCATAACACTCTGTTGCAAGAGGGTCCTTGGCTCCACGTGGCAGGGCATTAGCCATGAGCCAACAGGGAAGGGTCAGTGCCTAGGCCCTGAGTTCAAGGTTCATGACTGAGAAAAATAAACAATTGTTTGCAGGAGACAACTCACTAGATTTCAGTACATACATAATTTTGGTGAGCCTCAAGTTTCTCATCTGCACCATCATCTTACTTGTGGAGCTCTTACAAGGACCAGATGAAAGAATGAACCCCATGAAGGACTCAGCACACACCTCATGAAGGACTCATCACATAGCTGTATCCCACACGCAGTCATTAGAATTAGGGTGCTTTCATCGGTATCACCATTCTTTCAGAAACACGTCACAACCACACAAAATTCACATCTAATGATTTAGAGGGATGGGTTTTTTTGGGAGGGCTGGGAGTCAGCCACAGGGAATGCACTGGAAGGTTTGGGGTACTGTTCTAATATCTTTTGCTCAAGGCTAGAGTTCTACCACTGTGAGCCACAGCTCAGAGTTTTGCAGACATCCTGCAAGGGCTGGGTTTTAAACCCACCAGTGTCAGATCTCAGCCCCTGAGTATCTTGGATGACAGGGCTGAGTGAGCCAGCAGCATCTGGCTCCGTGGGGCTGGGTTGCAGTGGTTTATTTCTGGCTAAGTCAGGTTAGATGTCAGCTGTCAGCACCAGACTCCTGGTTTGCTCTGTGATGAGGTATTTGCAGTCCTATCCTTATATAGTTGCAGTTAGAACATTCTATTTTCTATTTTTTGGTGCCAGACCTGGTTCTTGAGTAAGGGTCTAGACACAGTCCCTAAGCTTTAATGCTCAAAGCTAGTGCTCGACTGCTTGATCAACAGCATGACTTCCATATTTTTCTGTGCACGCGGTAGTGAGGAATTGAACCCAAGACTTTGTATGTACTAGGGAAGCAACCTACCACTGAGCCCGAGGAGTGACAAGAATAAGAACAGATAAATGTGTAGACTGGTTGACAGATAAATTGATGTATGTTTATACAACAAGAGAGAGATGTCTATACTATGTAACTGCATATAGAAAATTACTACCGATTATTGGCAATTAAATTCGTTCCTTTTTAAAGTATCATGATTGAATGCATAATAACATATTAATTGAAAATTAGTCAATGTAGTATGATTGTGTATAATTTTGTAATATAATCGTACACTAACTACTAATTTAATTGTTACTTTTATAACATTCCATTCCTATGGATGCATATGGGAATGGGTTTCTTAGAATCTCCCACCATTCATTAGTGGCAGTCCTGGGATTCAACCTCCAGACCTAATTTGCCGGTTTTGGCTATGGCTTCCTTAATAGCTGCCAAACATCAGCAATACAAGGTCATGTACACTTTCTGGGCCTTGGCATTTAGACCCAGGATGGTTACAATACAAAGGAAATAAAAAGGTAAAACTACCTTCTTGAACTTCTCAGTGTTATGCTCCTCCTTTTTATTTTTTATATTTTTTGCCTGTCCCAAGATTTGAACTCAGGTCCTAGGATCCCAGTGCTGGCAGTGGCAGAGATGCCAAGACCTGACTTCAAGCCCCGTACTTGGCAATAATAATAATAATAATAATAATAATAAAGACCCTGGCTTGAATTTGCCCAATTTTTCTGGCAGGCATGGGATTTGAACTCAGGGTCTGGGTAACTCTGTGACACTGTGGGTGAAGGGGAATGGCTCAATGTCCTTGAAGACAAGAAATTCAGACCACTTCCTAGGGCCTGAATTGAAGCCTCAGCACTGGAAAAAAATAATGTTCATATATGAGATCTATTTACATACATGGGTTTACTGCGTTGACATTTATTACCCTTATTTATTTAGTATTATTACACATATAACATTCTTTTTATTATATCATATCACATAGAATATATTTTATACATCATACTGAGACCAAGGACTTTCGCAGAGAAGGAAAACAATGTGTCAAAATTGGTTTCTTACTACAAGAATAAATTTTTGGCCATCCTGGGATTTCAACTCATGGCCTACAATGCCCAATACATAAGCGGGGTCACAGTCTTAGCAGAACATCCTCTGGAAACTGAGCTGCCAGGAAGTTCTGAGGACCTATAATCGAATCCACTATATGGGACTACATATATATATATATATATATATATATATATATATATGTGGGACTAGTGTGGCTTGATCATAGGTATGATGACATATGTATATATATTTATATATATATATACAAATATACATATATATGTTGATAGATGTGTAGATTGAGATATATATGTGTATATATTTATATATACATATTTATATACATATATACATGTATATACATATATATATAGAGAGAGAGGGACTGTGAGGATATTAAATTATATATATATTATTACCAATTATTAGTTATTAAATTATGCTTCCATTTAATGAAGTATCCTTGGTTGAATACTTATGAAAGCATTAATTAAAAATTAGTCAATATCCTTAATCATACCATGATGCTAGAATGGAAGATATAAATACAATAATTGTTCTGTGGCATTCTAAAATAGAATCATGAAGCAACTGCACATTTAATTGTTACTTTTATAACATTCCATAAGCATTCACATGAACAGGAATGAGTTTGTCAGGATCTCCCTCCATTTGTGGGTGGCAGACCTACATTCAAACTCCAAGCCTGAGTAGTTTAATTTGAATGCAAACCATTGGTATGACACCGTGAAGATTTCAGATTGTTATGATTCAAAAAAAAGAACAAGAATAAAAGAAAGCAAGGTGTCAGTGGCTCCTGCCTGTAATCATAGCTCCTTTGAAGACTGAGATGTAGAGAATGCCAATTTGAATTCAGCCTGCGTGAAAAAGTCCATGATACCCTTCTTTCTAAGAAGTCACATGAAAAAGAAAAACCATGAATGGGTCTGTGGCTCAAGGGCAGAGTGCTACACTTGAGCAAAAGGAGCTCAGGGACAGAGCCTAGTCTCATAGTACAACCACAGACCTGCCAAAAAAAAGAGGAGGCAATAACTCCTTGTATCTTTGTATGGATGATGAGCATTCAGCATGTTGTCCATGCCCAGACACCCAACCTGGGCAAGCTGGGACAAGCCCTCAGAGAGTACTAAGTCTGAGCCAGTGACTTGAACAAAGCATCCTTCTCTGCCATTTAAAGAATTGAAGCCTTATGTTCTGGCTGAGGTGTCCCATTGGGACACCTAGAAGCCAGACACTGCCTTTAGGGAGACCACATTTCTAGGCTATAGGAGTTGTCGAAGGTTCTGGCTTCATATTCTCTATCCCTCTGTATGATGTGAGCCTAGACCTCCGGGGCCTGGTGGCTATCACTCATTTATCATTCCTCATTGCCAAGTCACAGGCTGGTCCCAAATATTGACAAAGATATGAAATAGTCAGCGATTTCTACAACGAAAAGGGTAAGCTAATAAACCCCACCCTCATAACTCCCATTAGTAGTGAGCCTTGGGTTGTGTCTGTGGTTTAGTGGTAGAGTGCTTACATAGCACGCATGCACAAAGCCTTGGGTTCTATTTCTCAGTACCACAGAAACAGAAAAAGCCAAAACTGGCACTGGGGCTTAAGTGGTAGAGTGCTGGCCTTGAGCAAAAGAAGCTCAGGAACATGTCCAGACCCTGAGTTCAAGCCCCAAGACTGGCAAAAAAAAAAGTCAGCCTGGTGAGATATATTGTTCTGGGACTCAGAGGAGGGCGTGGTTATAGGTAAGAGGTAGGGTAGAGGGCAGGTGGTGGTGGGTCACCCTTGTAATCTTAGATATTTAAGAGGCTGAGATCTGAGGATGACAATTGCAAGCAGGAAAGTCTATATGAGACACTTTTCTCCAATTAAACACCCAAAAAGCCAGAAGTAGACCTGTGGTTCAGGTAGTAGAGTGCTAGCCTTAAGCACAAAGGCTCAGGGATAGAATAGCACCCAGGCCATGAATTCAAACCCCAGGAATGGCACTCATATGCACACACACACACATACAACCTCACACACACATCAAGATAGAGCATTTGCCAGTCAGCCCGCACAAGTTCCATCTCTAGAAACTTAATACAAAAAAAAAGAGGGAGATTGGAAGGAAAGACTTGCTCCACAAGGTGATATAACCAGTGCCAAAATTCCACAGGAGTTCTAAGATGTGAAAGAGGACAGAGAGCCTCAGGCAGAAGGTCCAGCATGGGCAACGGTCCTGAGGTGTGGTTTAGAGCAGATGGTGTGGGTGGAATGAAGGTTCTGTGGCTTCAGACAAGTCTGGCAGGACATTCAAGGCTGTGTCAAGGTTTGTACTTGAGTCACAGGTAGGGCAGAGGTTGGGGTCCCAGAATGGGGCCCAAGGGGAAGATTAGCTTGTCTTTTCACCATGGACCCCAGTCATTTCCTGTGGCTGGAAGCCTATTTTTCATAGCTCTTGACCCTCAGGCCTCCTTTGCATGGAGGAGTCAGGGCAAATGCAGGGAAGAACACTTGCTTAAGAAAAGCTTCTAGGGGCTGGGAAGGTGGCTCAGTGGTAGAACACTTGCCTTGCATGCTTGAGGCTCTGGGTTCGATTCCTCAGCACCACATAAGCAAAAAAGAAAAAAAGCTGGAAGTGGTAGAGTGCTAGCCTTGAGCTGAAGAGCTGAGGGACAGCGCCCAGGCCCAGAGTTCAGGCCCCATGACTGGACCCCCCCGCCAAAAAAAGTAAAGCTTCTAGCCTAATGTCACTAGTGGCTCAACCCCTGTAAATCCTAGCTACTCAGGAAACTGAGATCAGAGGGAGAAAATTACTGAGACTCTTCTTGCCGATGAACTACCAAAAGCCAGAAATGGAGCTGTGGCTCAAGTGATAGAGTGCCAGAATTGAGGGAAAAAGTTAAGAGACCAAAGCCCAGATCCCTGAATTCAAGCCCCAGTACTGGCACCTAAAAAAGTAAAGAAAACATTCAGGAGCTCCTAGTCCACTGTAGTGAAACACCAGATCAGCCCAGCACCCGTGGCTCACACCTGTCCTCCTAGATCCTCAGGAGGCTGAGACTTGAGGATCGCGGTTCAAAGCCAGCCCAGGCCAGAAAGTCCAGGAGACTCTGATCTCCAAGGAACCTCCAGAAAACTGGAAGTGGTGCTGTGGCTGAAGTGTAAGCTGAAGAGCTGGGGGACAGCGTCCAGGCCCAGAGTTCAAGCCCCATGACCAACACCTGGCCTGCTTGGACCTCACTTTGTGGCAGAGTACTTTCCAGTGAGCCCCTGAGGGTCTCCCAATGTCTAGGTGTCCCACCAGTCTTCAGAGCAGCCTCTTTGGAGGTCTTTTCCTACAGAATAGGCCACAGTATCAGAGAAGGGTCAAGCCTTGGGCCACGGAGGTCATTGGTTGAGTCATCAGAATGGCATCTCTCATGGGTGCAGTATGGATCTGAGCAGTAAATCGATGTCTCATACCAGGGTTCTGGGCCAGGAGGGGCATGAGCTGCAAGATGGCACAGCAAGTAATGCCCACTCACGTAAGTATCACAAAAGTGCGAATCTGTCAGGCACACCTTTGACAAGTGTTGAGTTGGGCTCATGAAAGACTTGTAGGCTCAGGAATCCACAGGTGGCTGGCTGCTGCTTGTAGCAGTCACTACCCCTGGTGTCCCAGGGCTTGGAGCCCTGCTTTCCTCACCAGTGCTCTGGGCAGATGAAGGTCTGCAATTGTGGGCCACCTACAAAGGAGCATCCATAGTGTCCTTCCCTTGGTCCTGTGGCCCCGTGCATGGATGGAGGGGCAGGTTCCATGGAACTTACTGACATGACTCAGACCCCTCAGCCCAAGAAGGACTTAGGGAGAAACAACTTGATCTTCCTTGAGAGTTTACCCTGATTATGCCTCAGGACTGCCCACAGTTCTACCTCAGCTCATCATTAACACCTGTGGTGTGTGTGTGTGTGTGTGTGTGTGTGTGTGTGTGTGTGTGTGTGTGTGTGTGTGTGTGTGCATGCATGTGTGCATGCACATATTGGTACAGGGGTTTGAATTCGAGGCCCGGGCTCTGTCCCTCTGAGTTTTTTCATTGAGGGCTAGCACTCTACCACTTGAGCCACAGCTTTTCTTCCAGCTTTCTGTGGTTATTTGCAGAAGAGAGTCTCACAGACTTTTCTAGCTGGGCTGCCACTGAATGGCAATCCTCAGATCTCAGCCTCTGAGGAGATAGGAATATGAGAGAATGAGCTATTAGTATCTAACTGGCCACACTTTCCTTCTTGGATAAAACAGAGTACCTCTCTGTCCCAGCCAAGCACCCATGTACAGCTACCCCTCCATCCTCGGCTTCAGACAAAACATACCTTCCCCTGAGGACAAACAAATGGGATCAGGTTTGAGCTTTATGTTCTCCACACAGTCAGGGGCTGCTATGAGCTGATGTAGAAGTCAGAGATCTAGGCCAGGGCAAATAGACAGCTGTTAGAACAGAAGAGCTATGAAAAGACATCCTTGCAGCTGGGTGCCAGTGGCTCATGCCTGTAATCCTAGCTACTCACGGCTGACACCTGAGGATCAATCAAGATTCAAAGCTAGCCTGGGTAGAATCTTATCTCCAATGAATCATCAAAAAGCTGGGAAGCGGAGCTACCCTAGTTCACATGGTACAGCACCAACCTTGTGCAAACAAACTAAAGGATAGCACCTAGGCTCTGAGTTCAAGCCCCGGTAAACAGGTAAACAAACACACACACACACACACACATACACACACACACACACACACACACACACACACACGCACACACACACACACTAACATCTTTAGCAGGTGCCAATGTCTCATACCAGCAATCCAGTACTCAATAGGCTGAGCTCTTAGGATGGCAGCTTGAAGCCAGCCCAGGCAAGAAAGTCCGTGAGACTCTTCTCTCCACTAAACTACTAAAAAAGATGAAAGGTGAGCTGTGATTCAAGTGATAGAGTGTTAGCTCAGGGACAGTGCCTAGGCCCTGAGTTCCAGCTCTGAGATTTTTTTTTTGGGGGGGGGGTTCCGATTGTGGGACCTGAACTCTAGGCCTGGGCACCGTCCCTCAGCTCTTCAGCTCAAGGCTAGCACTCTACCACTTGAGCCACAGCTCCACTTCCGGCTTTTTCCTTTTTGCTTATGTGGTGCTGAGGAATCGAACCCAGGGCCTCAGACATGCAAGGCAAGCGCTCTACCACTGAGCCACCTTCCCAGCCCTCTGAAATTTATTTTTTAGTAAACACCCTTTGCCATCCCCAACCCCACAGGCCATAAATGCAGATTTTGGTCATCCTAGATCTCACTTCCATTCCTGCCACTTCCACAGCACTGCCACAAGTAGCCAGTGTGTGGCTAGCACTGGGTTAAGAATTGAACTTACACAAGGGGGACACAACCTGGTCAAGGCTAATGCCCCAGAACATTGAGGTACTGGCCATACCAGTCTCTCACCCCCTCTACCCTGACCCTGGAATTTAGTCTGTGCCACTGTATTATGGTTATCTGGAATTGTGTAGAAGGACCTAAGAGGCCCACACCAATGGATACTTCCAAGACAAGTTGGCCTCACCTTCCATGTAGCCCCAGATCCTCCTTGTTTGGACAGCCTTCAGTCAGCTATCAATCAGGCTGAAGTTGGCCAGAGCCATTGGCAACCACCTTTTCCCCACTCCACTGCCAGCCTGCTAGGATGGACATACATCCAGAGGCCCAGCTGAGGAAATGGAAAGGACATGGCATGACTGAGCCCCTCCCCTCCAGGGGCAGGGGAGAACCTACCTATGCCAGCTGGCCCTGCTGACCCAGAATCCTCTGGAGGCGGCCAAAGTTATGGACAGACAGACTTGGGCCCCAACAAAAAGCTAGAATATACAGGTCTCTGGCAATTTAGGACTCATTATAGACCCAAATAGGGGGATAAAGGCAGGGTGCCATGGAGGAGGGGCTCCCTCTGAAGTCAGGAAGAGGCAGACAGGCGCCCAGGAAGGGGACAGAGAAAGATGAGGGAAAAATACACACACACACACACACACACACACACACACACACACACACACACACAGGGGTAGCCCAAGGCCTCAGCAGTCCCTGAGCACCTGAACATCCCAACCCCCGAGAAGATAGCACTAACGTTCTCAGACCAACTGTAGAAAAACTCAGAGCCTCTCATATGTCTGGAATGGCTAATAATACAGCATGGCATTTCCTACTGTACACACTGCTATGCAGGAAATTCAGCTACCTTATTTTTGGTTGTTGGTCATGGGGTTTGAACTTTGGGCCTTCACACAGTCCTTTAGCTCTTCAGCTGAAGGTGCGCGCTCTACCACTGGAGCCATAGGACCACTTCCGGTTATCTGGTGGTTCAAAGCCAGCCTAAGCTGGCTTTGATCCGCGATCCTCAGATCTCAGTCTCCTGAGTAGCTAGGATTACAATTGTGAGCCACTGGCAGCACCTGGCTTCAGTTACCTTCTTATTCCCAGGGGAAACCCAACTTGTCAGGCTACAAATCACATGCAATCCTTCACTTCAGACTTTGACACCAGCATCCAAAACCATACTTCCATGGATGGAGAGAATAAAATTGACACTACCCTCCCACCCTTGCTCACATTCACCTCACTCCCTGACTAAGACAGGTCACAACCTCTGGAGTTCTTGGTAAGGCAACGCCCACCCTGCTGTAATTTCACACTCGGGCAAACCTGGGGAGATCTTAGAAATTTCTGTACATTGAGGCCAGCACCTCGTCTCCCAACCACAGCACCTCCACTGCTTCACCATCTCTTGCAGGCAAAGGGTGTCTTTCTGGGGTTTTTGGTTGAGGGCCTTGAGCTCAGGGCTTGGGTACTGTCTCTGATGGGGTCTCAAGGACTTTCCTGCCTAGGGTGAATTTGACCATGATCCTCCTATCACAGCCTTGTAAATATCAAGGAGGACTGCTGAGAGCCACTAGTTCCTGCTTAATCATTGATCTTGCTGTTCTTGGACAGACCAGTGAGTTCCCTATCCTCGGGTTTAAGTGGTGGGAGCTGGAGCCCACAGTTTGAATCCTGGTCCTGCCACTTCCAAATGGCAGAAGAGCCTTAGAAATTCATTCCTATCTATACGAATACCAATGGAATGTGATGTATGTTATGACTGAATGGGCAGTTCTTGAAGGATAAAATTATACACAATTTTATTATAGAACACTGATCATTTTATTCAATATTTTATGAAGCATTTAAACAATCACATTCATTAAATGGAGGCATAATGAAATACCTAAGAATTAGGCCTCACATAGTATAAAGGTGCCATTTTTTT
This sequence comes from Dipodomys spectabilis, assembly GCF_019054845.1. Taxonomy (NCBI): domain Eukaryota; kingdom Metazoa; phylum Chordata; class Mammalia; order Rodentia; family Heteromyidae; genus Dipodomys; species Dipodomys spectabilis. The sequence goes on along the minus strand of NW_024870984.1, from coordinate 5,839,420 downwards.
CTGCCAGGACTGAGATTGGAACACTTAGTCTGGGTAACTCTGTTGCACTGTGTGGAATGGGGAAGCTGGCCTCCTTGAAGTCAAGAAATTCATGTGTACACCTCAGGTCTAAAATCGATCCCCAGCACTAGAAAACATCCTATTCATGTACATTTTAAATATGTGATTTATGTTTACATACATATGTTGACTCCATATTGCTTTCAGTGTAGTTATTCATTTTATGTTTTCTTTCATTCATGTAGTGACTGTTTATTTTATTGATTATTATGGCACATAGAACATTGATTACATTGATTACATAGGATATAGGTCTGCATATATATTACACTTATACCTGACACCCAGGACTTTCACAGGAAAGGAAAACATTTGTCACCATCAGCTTCTTACTCCACGATTCATTTTGTGGGAGTGCTGGCATCTGAACTCACGGCCTACAAGGCCCAATTCATGAATGGGTGAGTGTCAACACACCATCCTGGGGCAAATTGAATTGACAGGCAGTTCCTAGGACCTTAACTCGAGCCCCAGGTTTTGAAAAAATAAGAACAGAGTGACACCTAGATGGTAGTATGCTAATAAATATATATCTTTATAGAATGTCAGTATGACTATCCATTATTCAGTTATAAAGACTACATTCCTACCAATTCTTAGGTATTTATTATGCCTCCATGTAATTAATGTTATTATTTTCATCCTTAATAAACTATTAAGTAAATCAGTGTCCTGAAATTATTGCATCCCTGTGAGAAATAGTATTCTTTTAATGCTTCATAAGATAATTAAATAAAATCAATCAGCTGACTGAAATCATGATGTCTAATTTTATTCAAGTATCTTTCATGAGCAACTTATTCAACTGTGACATTGATAACATTCCATCGTTATTCCTGTGAATGGGAATGAGTCTTTTAAGATCTTCCACCATCCAGAAGTGGCATGACTGGGATTCGAACTGCAGGCTTATGTTGCTATAAGGGACTATGGCTTCTTCAAATGCCCACATTTGAAAAAGAAATATTTAGCTCCCTGGTTCGCAATTTGTGCCATTTTTTCTGCCAGGCCAAGGATTTGTATTCAAGGTCTGGGTAAATATGGAGCACTGTGAGGGATGGGAATCTGACCATGCTTGAAGACAAAAAAGTCAGGCCTGTTCCCTAGGCCCGAATTCAAGTCTCAAGCCTGGAAAACATACTCCTTATATCCATTTTAAAGACAGAATTTATATTTCCATACAGATATTCAGTCCATATTGTGTTTGATGTGGTTATTCATTTTATGTCTTGTTTTATACATTTATTTACCAATTATTTTATTGACTCGGATGACACCTCTACCATTTATTACATTGTTTACATCCTATCACATAGCATATAGAATTGTAGATATGTTCTCCATCATATCTGACCCCCAGGACTCTCCCAGAAAAAGAAATCATGTGTCACACTCGGTTTCTTACTCCAAGATTAAATTTTTGGCAGTGCTAGGATATGAACTCAAGGCCTAGCAGGCCCAATTCATGAATGGATGAGTGTGAGCATGGCAGCCTCTAGCCAATGAAGCTGTTAGGTGGTTCCCAGGTGCTGAGATTGAGCCCCAGGTTTGGCCAAAACAGTGATACATGTATAGGCAGATGGTGCTATACAAATAAATTTATATTGGTAAAGAGCACCAAAGCTGTCTATCTATGATTGAATAACACCTAGTACGTTCCTACCAACTCTTAGGCATGTATTATACCACCATTGAAATAATATTATTCTTTTCATGCTTAATAAACTATTAATTAGGATCAATCAGCTTGCTAGGATTATTGCATCCAATTTTAGACTAGACCGAAGCATGAACTACTCTTTCAATTGGTATTCCTATGCATAGGAACGAGTCTCTTGTGATCTTCTGCCATTGGTAGGTGTCAGGACTGGGATTTGAACCCAGGGCCTATGTTGACAGGTAGGCCTATGGCTTCCCTGATAGCCCGCCAGCCTTCAGCAATGGCAGGTCAGGTCCACTTTGCAATCGTGTCATTCAGACCCAGGATAGTCACTGTGCAAAGAAAAAAATGTAAAACCCCCAGCCCTCTGCAGCTCACCACTTTTTTTCTATGCTACTTTTTTTTTCTTCCTGCAGGCCCTGTGGGCCTAGGATCCCAAGATCGGCTATGGGTCCAGAAGTTACACTCCAGCCTAGGGCAATCGAAGCTGAGGCAGAGTTGCCACGACCTGAGTTCAAGCCCCCTGTTGGCAAAATAAAGAATAACTTAAAATTAATTATTTAACTAAATTAAAAAGGAAGAAAGCTCCCTGGCTTGGAATTTCTGCCAGTGTTATTTCCTAGCCTGGGATTTGAACTCAGGTCTCAGTAAATCTGTAGCAGTGTGCACGAAAGGGCAGAGTTGCCACTTCTTGAATTCAAACCCGGTGCAAAGCCAAAAATAAAAGTTAAGTCACTGAGCTCGGCAGGGGGAGTAGATGTCCAGATGGGAGGGGGGGAATGGTAGGTGGAACACAAAGGAGGAGGCTACAATCCTCAATCGGAAATATCATTATCTTGCTCATTTAACTATAACCTCTCTGTACAACATTTTTACAATAAAAAATGAAAAATGTCGTCCTCAGAGAAGCAGTTTGGGGATAAGGGAAAGAGGTCTGAATAGATGTACAAAATTCCACACTGATTTTATTTTAATATTCAGTATGGAACTGAATAAACATAGCTGCTTCCATTAAAAAGAATTAAGTCACTGCCTTGGAAATGGAGCCAGTATTTCCTTCAGTGCTGGGATTTGATCTCACCATCCAGATAACTCTTTTGCACTGTGGGTGAAAGCAAAGCTCACTGTCCTTGAGGAAAAGAAATTCAGGTTATAGTTACCAGGGTCTGAATGAAGGCCCTGCAATGGAAAAATATTTCTATATATGTGTAATATATGATATATATTTTCTTATGTATGTTTATAACATATTATGATTTTTATTATTGATTTTGTATTTATTTTAGTTTTTACTTGATTTGTAATGCACAGAGACTTGGAGCGCCCGAAAAGACCACCAGGGACCAAAGATCAATGCAAGCAGCAATGAGTCATTTATTGACAAGCTCGAGCACAGACCACTCTGTGCACTGATGTCTGAGTGCAGAGAGAGGCCCCCAGCACAGGGTTACAGCACTTTTTATATGTTCTTTGGTAGGGGTAATGCCTCAGTATGTATAGGCAACGAATCAATACACCACGTGGGAAATTTAAATCATAATTCTAGCAGATGATTGGCACGATACAAAGCAAGAAAAAGGCTGGGTCTGATAATTGATGGGCTAGCAGACTAAGCCAAATGGCCACTATCTCTGATCCCAGGCCTGGGTGGAAGTGGTTGCCAAATGGCCACTGTCTCTGATCCAGGCGCGGGGGAAGTGGTTGCCAGATAGCCACTATCTCTGATCTCAGGCCCGGGTGGGGGGTCTGGAATGTGTTAACTTCAGCTCCAGATCCTGGAGTGTCTGGGGCTCAAGGGCCTGTAGAATAGCAGCTGCATTCTTCAAGCAGGTCTAATACAAAATGGCAAATACAGGTCTATCTGGATATATATATATATATATATATATATATATATATATATATATCATGCTTCTCAGATTCATTTACTTATTGTCTATTGTATTTAGTATTTTTTGGGGGGAGAGTCCAGTCGTGGGCCTGAACTCTGGGCCTGGGCACTGTCCCTCAGATCTTCAGCTCAAGGCTAGCGCACTACCACTTGAGCCACAATTCCGCTTCTGGCTTTTTTTTCTGCTTATATGGTGCTGAGGAATTGAACGCAGGACCTCATGCATGCAAGGCAAGCACTCTACCAGTGAGCTACCTTCCCAGCCCCTATTTAGTATTTTTATACACACAATATTTAATATATGTTGTATATCTATTATAAAATTATACACAATAATATAGGACTGAGTTCCGGGAAGATGGTGGAAGAGAAGCTGGGGGCTAAACAAGCTCTCCCATAGAAAGCAGTTTTAGTGCTCCAATGAACAGTCCTAAGCCAGAGAATCACACAAAGTGTGCCATCACAGTAAAGAGTGTTAGGCTAGAGAGGGAAAATCCAGGCAAGGAGACAGATCTGAGCACTTGCCAACAGCTGTGGCTGCAGCGGCGGCGGCAGTGGCAGTGGCAGTGGCAGCAGTGTTGGCAGCAGCCATAGATGCCATACCTGGAACACAGAGAGTCCAGGACAAAGGTGCCAGATGCGGCCAGTGAGTGGATTCTATTCAACACCAGCAAGAACTGACAAGGAGCACACATCATCATCCTGCAGTTCATAGACCAGAGATGACCCAGGAACCAAGACTCCCGCTTGAGTAGAAGCCTGACATCCTCTCAGGGAGCAGAGGAGGGAAGGCCACCCCTCCCCCCCCACTATGGGAGATCTCCATCTTTGATAATGACAAAGGGCTGGCTGAGCAGCTAGCTCCAACTCAGGCCTTGGAAGAAAACAAAAGAGTCATTAAGCAGGTCACAGGAACCTAACCTGACCTGCCAGGCTCAGCTCAACCCAGGGAAAAGTCACCAAGCCTGGGCCACCAGCCCCAGGAGTGTCTTTCTTCACTGGGTAAACAGAGACAGAGGCTTCCCCTCTCTACAGCAGCCTTGACAATCAATTGAAATTCATTAAACATAAACCCTGAGAATGGCTCCAGGCAGGCTCTGTGAGTGTCTCAGAAGCTAGACCCTCAGGGAAAAGCTAATGTTTGCTGAAAGGCCTCAACTCTACCCAGAACATAGCCTCATCACAGCATCTCCAAACTAGAGAAAACAGCCATCTCCCTCTTCTGTGATACTCAAATAAGCTCTCCCTCCCATTGAACTAGCCTGGGAGGAGGATCACAAAATCCTGGGTAAACCAGAGCATTTTTCTGCTTGCTCAAACAAACTGACTTAAGACACCAACCAAGCCACAGGAAAATCAAACACCACAAGCAGACAAGAGACTCCAACTAGAGACTGGTTATGGACACAAGGGAGATACAGGATCTTCCCATTCCACCCAAAAAACTCAAAAAACTCTTTTTGTACCGTTTATAAAGAAATTTTTTCTAAAACTGTTTTTTATTTTTAACTTAAAAAATTTGTTTTCTATTAACATTTTCTTCCTCTTATAATTTTTATTTTAGGGGTATATGTGTGTGTGCTTTTTTTTCTTTTTTTTCTTTTTCTTTTTAAATTTTTTTTTTGTTTAGCTTTATTGACCTTTTGATCCGTTTTTTTCTTTCCTTCTCATTCTTTTCACCTTTTCTTCTCTTTCATTCTTCTTTGCGTGACTTAATTGATGTTCTGCTCATCCTCAGATATACCCGTAGTCTATTATTAGACCTTATATCCCATTGTGCACACATTTAATGCAGAAATTTATTACTCAATTCAAAACCTCTTAGACTTAAATTCCTTAATAGCAGTACTACCTCTTTATACTTATATAATATAAGCATTTTAATTTTTAAGTTTTTCACATCTCCTTTCTATCCCTACCCTTCTCTTATCCTATCCATGTTCTTCTCTGAATATTATGTTTTTAAATTTGCAAAATTTTTGTTTTTAAGTGTTTCACTTTTTAACTTTTAAATTTTGTTTTTCTATTTTTTCTTGTCTCGTTTTTTCTCTTTCTTCTTTTTTTTCTCTCTCTACTATCATCCTATCCAACCTATTTCCCACTTTGAGATTAGTACTTAGTTAAGTTAACCTTCCCTCTGCCTGCCCACATCCCTCTAATCCTATTTTTACCCACATCTTTCCCTAAACCTAATAATTTCTGGTTTGCCAAATTCTTCTTTGCAGTTCGTAACCCATTAATACATAGTTGTTGGATGTTGAATAGATATAGCTGTTGAACTAGATTTTTTTGTATCTGCAGATTTTGACTGTGCAACTACAGACTTTGGTTGATGCTTGACTTAAGATAGTGTTCTAGCACAAAACTGGTGTTACTTTCATCCCAAATGGGCAGGGCTGAGAACACTCAAAGAGAACTAGAGGAATTGCATGAACGTGAGGAAGCTAATCAAAGAGTAATACAGGAAATGAGAGAGCAGGATGAGAATACACAAAGATCGCTAAAGGCATTCATGGAATCCATAAAGAGAAAGTTGAAAGAAGTCAGGGAGACCGTAATGGGAATGGTGAATGTAACCCAACAGAAGGAATGACAGTCCAAGGAAACCATAACCAATTAACTAAGTGATTTGAAAATAAACACTGATAACCAAATTAAGGAAGTAAAGCAGTTTATACAAGATCTAAAACAAAGCTCCAACAAAGAATTTGAACTAATCAAAGCCAGCCAACTAGAAGGAAAAGAAATAAAAACAAAGTAGAAAGTCTTGATAGTAGGTTAGACCATGAAGAAGATCGAATCTCGGGAATTGAAGACAGCCTAGACATTATAGAGAAAGAACATACAACCATCTAAGACAAATCCAAGAAATAGGATAGATCTATTCAACATTTGGAAGACACCATGAGAAGGCTTAATCTGAGGATAATTAGTGTAGAGGAGCACCTAGAGACAAAAGTTAATGGTCTGGGAAATTTAACAGGATCCTAGCAGAGAAGTTCCCAAACATGAAAAAAGATAGGCCTATTCAGATAGAAGAAGCTTTTAGAACTCCAAATAGACCAGACCAGAACAGGACAACCCAGCATCTCATCTCATTATAATCCTCACAGGATCAATTCAGACCAAGGAAAACATCCTTAAAGCTCTCAAGGAGAAAAGATCAATCACTTATAAAGGGAATCCAATTGGAATCACTTCAGATTTCTCAGCAGAGACGGTTAAAGCAAGAAGAGCCTGGAATGATGTATGCCATGCCGTAAACACAAACAACTATCAACCATGTATATTGTACCCAGCTAAACTCTCCTTCATAACCGAAGGTCAAATAAAAACTTTCCATAGCAAAGAAAAATTGAAATAATTTATCTCCACCAAACCAGCCCTACAAATGATTCTTAAAGATGTCTTACACATAGAAAACCAACAAGACCACAAAAAGGTGAAGAAACCCAGCCAAACTGAGAATCCAAGAACCATAGAAAGAACCCAGTTGCCACAACCCCCAAGAAGGTGGATAAAAAGCAGGAACTCCCAAACACTTCTCAGTTCTATCTCTCAACATTGACGGACTTAACTCTCCAATTAAGCGACATAGACTGTCTAGTTGGATTAAAAAGCAAGATCTTTCTATCTGCTGCCTTCAGGATTCACATTTTGCCCAAAAAAAATCAAATACATTTTCAATGTGAAAGGCTGGAACAAAATCTACCAAGCAAACGGCCCCCATAAACAGGTGGGAGTTGCAATCCTAATATCAGATAAAATAGACTTCGAATTAAAATTAGTGAGAAGAGATAAAGAAGGTCACTACATACTTATTAAGGGATCTCTCCTTCAGGAGGATATTACAATTCTAAATATCTATTCCCCAAATAACGAAGCATAAAAATTTATACAAGAAACACTACTTTCAATCAAATCCCACATAGATCCAAAGACATTAATTGTTGGGGACTTTAACACACCACTTTCTGCACTAGATAGATCAACTTGGCAAAAACTCAACAGAGAAACCGCAGATCTAACCACCTGCATACATCTAATAGATTTAATAGACATCTACCAAATATTTCACCCAGCAGCATCAGAATACACGTTTTTCTCAGCAGCACATGGAACATTTTCCAAAACAGACCACATTTTAGGCCACAAAGCAACCTTGTCCAAATTCAGAAACATTGAAGTTATTCCTTGCATTCTCTCTGACCACAAGGGAATAAAATTAGAACTCAAAACCAAAAGCCATCAAAGAAAGTCTTGTAACACATGGAGGCTGAACAACACACTACTGAATCACGAGTGGGTCATGGAAGAGATTAGAAAGGAAATGCAAAAGTTCATGATATTCAACAAAAATGAGCACACAAATTACCAGCTCCTCTGAGACACATCAAAGGCAGTACTCAAAGGCAAGTTTATAGCTTTAAGTTCCTACATCAACAAATTGGAGAGATCTGAAACCAACAATTTAATGAGATATCTGAGCCTCCTTGAAAAAGAGCAGCAAGAAAAACTGCAATCCAGTTGATGGAAAGAAATCATTGAATTTAAATCAGAATTAAATGAATTAGAATCCAAACAAACCATAGAAAGAATAAAAAAAACCGAGTTGGTTCTTCGAAAAAATAAACAAAATTGACAGACCCTTAGCAAATCTTACCAGAAAAAGAAGAGAACACACCCAAATAAATAAACTCAGAATGAGAATGGAAACATCACCACAGAACAACTAAGATTCAAAACATTATAAGGAAATACTTCTCAAAACTTTATGCTAATAAGTTTGAGAACTTGGCAGAAATGGACCTTTTCCTAGCAAATACTGACATTCCGAAACTAAACCAAGATGAGTTAAACCATTTTAACAAACCCATATCAAGCATTGAAATAGAAACAGAAATAAGACATCTCCCATCTAAGAAAAGCCCAGAACCAGATGGATTAACAGCAGAAGTCTACAAGGCATTAAAAGCAGAGCTCACACCAATACTCCTCCAACTCTTCAATGAAATTGAAAGAGAAAGTTCACTACCGAACTCATTCTATGAAGCTATCATAACCCTCATCCAAAACCAGGCAGGGACTCATCAAAGAAAGAGAAGTATAGACCCATTTCTTGGATGAAAATTCATGAAAAACTTCTCAACAAAATTCTGGCCAATTGACTTCAACAATTTATTGAAAAAATCATAAACCAAGATCAAACAGGATTCATTTCAGAGATGCAAAGCTGGTTCAATATACGGAAATCAATTAGTATAATTTATCACATCAACAGGAGCACGGATAAGAACCACATGGTTATTTCAATAGAAGCAGAAAAAGCATTTGACAACATTCAACACCACTTTATGATGAAAGTTCTGGAAAAATTAGGAATTCATGGAACATTCCTCAACACAATAAAGGCTGTATATGACAAACCTACAGCCAGCATTATACTTAATGGTGAAAAAGCCATTTTTTCTTAGCTCAGGAATGAGACAAGGATGTCCACTCTCTCCACTTTTCTTCAATCTAGTATTAGAATGACTAGCTACAGCAATAAGACAAGATGCAAACATAAAGTGGATCCAAATAGGGAAAGAAGTAAAACTCTACTTCGTTGCAGATGACATGATCTTGTATTTAAAGAATCCCACAGTCTCCACTCCTAAATTACTCAAGTTGATTCAAAAGTAACCCTCAAAAATCAATGGCTTTTCTGTATGCCAACAATGAGAAAAGTGTGGCTGAAATTAGGAAAGCAACTCCATTCATAATAGCCACTCAAAAAATAAAATACTTAGGAATTAACTTAACCAAAGATGTGAAGGAACTCTATGATGAAAAATTTAAAAACCTCAAAAAGGAAATCAAAACAGAACTTCGAAAGTGGCAAAAACTCCCATGCTCCTGGATTGGGAAGATCAACATCGTGAAAATGGCAATACTTCCCAAGGCTATCTACAAATTCAATGCGATACCTATCAATATTCCAACCTCATTCTTCAAGGAAATAGAAGACGCAATCCAAAAATTCATATGGAATAATTAAAGTCCCCGAATGGCAAAAACAATTCTCAACAGAAAGAACAGTGCTGGAAGAATATCAATACCAAATTTCAAACTCTATTACAAAGCCATAGTAATCAAAACAGCTTGGTACTGGCACAAGAAGAGACCTCAAGACCAATGGAAGAGAATTGAAAACCCAGAATGAATGCATAGACCTATAGCCATCTAATCTTTGATAAGGGAGCTAAAAAAATAGAGTGGAAGAAAGACAGCCTCTTCAGTAAATGATGCTGGCAAAACTGGTTAACTACTTGTAGAAAACTAAAGGTAGATCCTTATATATCACCCTGCACCAGAATCAACTCCGAATAAATCAAAGACCTCGGAGTCAAAGCAGACACTCTGAAAGTATTACAGGATGGAATAGGAGAAACCTTAGGTCTCCTTGGCACAGGGCGAAATTTTCTTAATAAAGACCCAGAAACACCACAAATCAAAGAAAGTTTGGACAAATGGGGTCGCATGAAATTGCAGAGTTTCTGCATGGCAAAGAACATAGCAAACAAGATTAATAGGAAGCCCACGGATTGGGAGAAGATCTTCACTAGCCATACAACAGACAAGGGTCTCATATCTAAAATGTACCTGGAACTCAAAAAATTAAATCCCCCAACAACAAATCTTGAAAAAAAACAACTGCCCAATAAATAAGTGGGTTAAAGACTTAAAGAGAAACCTCTCTGAAGAGGAAAGAAGGATGGCCAATAGACACATGAAGAAATGCTCAACCTCCCTAGCCATTAAAGAAATGCACATCAAAATAACATTGAGATACCACCTTACCCCAGTTAGAATGGCAATAATCAAGAACTCTAATAACAACAGATGCTGGAGGGGATGTGGACAGAAGGGAATCTTACCGCATTGTTGGTGGGATTGTGAACTTGTTCAACCTCTTTGGAAAGCAGTATTGAGTTTCATCAAAAGACACATAGAACTCACCTCTGACCCAGCAATCCCACTTTGGGGCAATTACCCAATTGTTCAAAACAAGACCACAATAAAGCTACCAGCACGACTATGTTTATTGCTGCATTATTTACCATAGCTATGATATTGAATCAGCCCAGATGCCCCTCAGTAGATGAATGGATCAATAAGATGTAGTACATATGCACAATTTAATTCTATGCCTCCATCAGAAAGAATGACATTGCCCCATTTGTTAGGAAATAGAAAGACTTGGAAAAAATTATATTAAGTGAAGTAAGCCAGGCCCAAAGAAGCATAGGTCCCATGGTTTCCCTTATTTGCAATAATTAGTATTTATCTGAGTCAAGCAGAAAAGATCAGATAAGTTGATGTTAGGGAAATGAACCCTAAGATATGTGTTCAAATGTTTTTTTTTTCTTTCATGCTATTGTTTCTAACACATTTATAAGATTATTTCTTTGTTGCTTTGTATGTCCCTCCCCACAGTATAAACCATGCTTTCACTGAATTTGATGTCAGTGTAATTTGTGGAGGGGAAAGGAAAAAACAAATCGTTTAAATAAGGATACAGGTGGACCCACTGCAACAATGAGATGTACAAGTCGTTATGTTGAAAACAAACTTTACAACTTGGGTGGGGAGGGAGGACTTAGTAGGGGGGCAGGGGGGAGGATGGGAAAGGATAGGAAGGGGAAACAAAGGAGGAGGCTACAATGCTTGATAAGAAATGTACTCATTATTTTGCCCATGCAATTTTAACCCCTCTGCACAGTATTTTCACAATAAAAATACTATACAGCGAAAATTTAATAATATAGGACATTGACTCATTTTTCATTAATACTTTTTTGTGTTGAAATATGATACATAATTAAATGGTAGCATTGTCATGGTCTTCACATGTTTAGAGTGTCTCCCAAGTATGAGCTTTGTCTTCTTTGTCTTTGGACACCTTCCTATAGAGATTTCTTTAAATGATTTATACTCAGAAACCTTTTCTTGAGGATAGGCAAGTTAAGGGATAAAATTGTAAGGGTGGGGCTAGAAATGTGGCTTAGTGCTAGAGAACTTGCTCAGCATGCATGAATGCCAGGGTTTGAATCATCAGTGCCACATACAAAGAAAAAGCCAGAAGCTGTGGAGAGGCTCAAGTGGTAGAGTGCTAGTCTTGAGAAAAAGAAGCTCAGAGACAGTACCAAGGCCCTAAGATAAAGTCCCAGACCTGTCAAAAACTATTGGCCAGATGCCAGTGGCTCACAACTGGAACACTAGATTCTCAGCAGGCTGAGATCTGAATACCACAGTTCAAAGACAAACTAGGCAAGGAAAGCCTGTTAGCCTCTTACCTTCAATGAACCACCAAAAGACCCCATGTGGTCCTGTGGCTCAAGTGGTAGAGTGTTCGCCTTGTGCTGAAGTGCTCAGGGACAGTGCACAGGCTTGAGTTCAAGACACACAACTGGAAAAATTGAGGGTTAATCAAAGTACTTTTCCTATCTGATAATTAGGAGAACATTCTCTGGAAAATGAATCCTGATGTACACCAGAATTTGAGTCAGAGCTCAAGGTTCAAGTGTAGCTCATCCATATGAACAGACTTTCAGTCTCTAGCATTATAACCTTATGTCCTAAGGGTTCTGAAAGGTCCAATGTTAAAAGGCTTAATATGCTCCACAAGCCCTTTGTGATAAGCATTTGACTTGTATTGTCAATCTCATTACAGTTCTGAACCTAGCAGAGAACCAATAGCTCATGAGTGTCACCCTAGCTCAGGAGGCTGAGGTCTGAGGATAACAGAGTGAAGCCAACCAGGGAGGGAAAGTCTATGACACTCTTCCACTGCTGAAAGGTCAGACGTTCAAGAGCTTCCTGGGTTTTCCTTGGTGATAAGTTACTTGTACTCTAAATGTTCTTAGACTTCTTGAGCTATAGAAGCAGGAAAGAAACATTATTTACCCATCCTGGGTTCAAATGAAATTCTCAGGATCCAAGCCTTAGCCCTGTTAGCAGGAAGAACTCCAGTGTAACACTGTATTTGAAGGACAGGAAACAGTTTACCTCAGGATTAGGAGGCAGATTGTACACACTCAACAGGGAAGTGAGCTGCAAAACCACTTCATTCATTCCAGGCACACCAGCAATGACGGGAAACCAGAAACATTTGTTAGAGTTACACCAGGGTCAGGCTTTTCTCAGTCTCTTCAAACAATGACTAATTATCCTTCCTCCCTCAGGTGAAGGGAGCCTCGGGCTATCTTTAGGTTAACAATAGAGAGCCAATTTATTGGGGGAGAGGGGAGGAACAGAATACAAAAACCCTGCTCTCTGATCTTAGCAAGTGGGTTTTTGATTCTCTATCTGGCAGATTTGAAGGCCCTTCTTCTACTCTGCCAATCCATTCTCCTTCCTTCATTCTCCACATACTTAATGCAAATACCCAGTCAAGGAGAGGCAGGGCCCTTTCTCTACTGACTCCAAGCACCTGAGTTAGAACCTGGCTCTGCCCTCTTGGCTTTGGTGTCTTCGCCTGCCTGAGAAGTGGGATAGAGACAGTCTTCCTGCTCTGTGTTTGTGTGAAGGTGATGCTGAGTCCTGGCACACTTCAGAAGACCTCATGACTGGGAATTGTTCCCTTCTTTCCTCAATCTATCTATCTATCTATCTATCTATCTATCTATCTATCTATCTATCTATCTATCTATCTATCTATCTATCTATCTATCTATCCATCCATCCATCTCTCTACCTACATACCTACCAACCCAACTAGCTATCTGTTTGCCAGTTTTTGGGTTGAACTCAAGGCCTGGGCACTGTCTCTAGCACTCTGCTACATGAGTCACATCATGAATTCTGGTGTTTTGTGTGTGTGTGCTTCTGAGGAATCAAACCCAGGGCTTCTTGCATGCTAGGCAAGCACTCTCTCACTAATCCACATTCCCAGCCCCCTCATCTTTTGCTTAGTGGAAGTTTTTACATAAGTATGCTACCATCTTACATCTCCAAGTTTAATTTTCTGAATACCGGTTATTTCTACGAAACCTAACCTTTTCCCCTACCTGATTTGTGACTGTACCATCCTTGGCCTCATAATAAAATATAAATAAAGGCTGCTGAGATTTTAAGTGTATCATATAAGGACACAAGCCTGGAACCCTAGAAGAGAAAAGTGATGGGCCTGAAATGAAGAGAATAATGTGGTATGTGCAACAAGCATATCTGAAAAATGAATCAGTAAATAAAAGCAGAAGCATTGTATATGATCTGTTTGCCCTCGGGGAGGTAATATGCACACATAAGTAGGTAGAGCACTAATACATAACATGACCTTCTCTTTCTGAATTTTTATGGCCATCCCAGGGCCTAAAGTCAGGGCCTCATGTATTCCTCAGATGTTTTGCTCAAGGCTGAGGCTATACCACCGCCACAGCTCCACTTCCAGCCATCTGGTCATTAATTGGATATAAGGACCACCCAGGCTTGCCTGGTCGGGCCTGTATTTCCTGCTAGGCTCTCTCACAGCTGGAGCTCTACTATCTGGGCCACTGCTCCACTTCTGGTTTTCTAGTGTGTTCTAGATATTTAAGGTTGGAGACACATAACACTCATAACTATTACATCATTTTATAGGCAAAAGGACCAATGAAGACAGTGTAAGGATCACTTCAGCTTTTGGTCCTCTTATCTGGAGCAGTAAATTCACTGCAGCTCAAAGCTAAGTGACAGAGCTGGCATGAACTGTGAATCTTAGCTCCCAAATCCTATGACACTCATTTTTCACTTTTGGCTTCTAACCTGTTAGCAGAGGGGAAGATGAGGATAGCGAATCCTTCTCAGAGAAAGCAGCAATAAAGAACATTGGGCAGTTTACTTATAAATTCAAACCATTGGAATGACCCTGTGAAGAAGTCAGATTGTCCAGATTAAAAAATGAAGAAGAAAAGAAAGGCAGGTGCCAGTCTCTGCTGACTATAATCCCAGCTCCTCAGACGATGAGATGTAGAGATTATCAGTTTGAATCCAGCACAGTAAGGAGAGTCCTTGACATGCTTATTTCTAAGAAATCACAGAAAAACCCAGAAGTGGGACTGTGATTCAAGGGTAATGAGCTACCCTGGAGCAAAAGGAGCTCAGGGACAACCCCTAGGCTCATAGTTCAACCCCAGTACCTGCCCCACCAAAAGAGCCTGTACCTCCATATCTTTGTGTATGTATGGATGCATTCCTATAGGTGAAACTCCAGAGTAGCATTTGTGAATGGCACCAAGCTAGGAAAGTTGTTTTCAATACAATGATTTCATAGCACAGAGATGGCTTTCATGACAATGTATGTTCTGGGCTCCCCTCACTGGGCCCAGTGTAGTTTGAGGGTTTCTCTGCACACCAGGCCTGCTGGAAGAAATCTCTCACATTGTCTGAACAGGCAGACTAAGGGCCTCACTCCTGTACAGCTATGTAACAAACGACTCCATCCGGGCCAATTAGTGAGGATGAGTGTGGGCAGGCTCTGAAGGTAAGGAGAAAAAGGCCTCTTTGTACCCCAGGCTCTCTCTCTCCCCAGTGCTCTGATTTGACAGGAAGCCTTCATCTGTGCCACCTCCTGTGGCAGGCCAAGTTCCCTGCACTTATTCTGCCTTTGTGAGGCTATGTTCTGGTGTTCATATACAGTGCTAAATGTAATTCAGGAGTCCTTCAAGAACACAACTAGGGCACTGAACCTAAGGAAATGTTTCATTGCAGATCATGATGAGCCTATGATGCCTGTCCTAGGTTTCCGGAAGCTTGGGAAATCCAAGCACATGTCAGATATCACAATAATTCCTGTCATATGGGACTGGTGAAGTTCATCTGGTTTTGAAACCTTTGACATCTCCTAGTTAAGCAGTGGATGGCTAGGTTTGATTGTGAATACAGGGCCTGGATGCTGACCATGAGATCAGAGCAGAAGACTAGTGCTTTACCATTTTGTGTCACAGCTTCACTTCTGCTTTCTGTGTGTGTGTGTGTGTGTGTGTGTGTGTGTGTGTGTGTGTGTGTGTGTATACACTAGTCCTGCAGCTTGAACTCAGGACTTGAGCACTGTACCTAGTTTCTCTTGTATAAGGATAGCCCTTTCCCACTTGAGCCACAGAGCCAGTTCAGGCTTTTTCCTGGTAATGTGGTACTGAGAAATCAAGCCCAGGGTGTCATATATGCAAAGCACTCTACCCCTAAGGCACATTCCCAGCGCTCTACTTCAGGTTTGTTAGTTTGTGTTTGTCTTTTTGTTGTTGTTGGTGGTGGTGGTTGTAGGAGTTGAAGTCTGGGCTTGAGTGCTGTCCCTGAGTTCTTCAGCTAAAGTATTGTGCCTTACCATTTGAGCCAGAGGCCACTTCAGGTTTTCTGGTGGTTTATTGGAGCTAAATGTCTCAAGGACTTTCTTGCCCAGGCTAGCTTTGAACCATGATCTTCAGATCTCATCCTCCTGAGTAGCTAGTATAACAGGCATGAGCCACAAGCACCCAGCTTCCACTTCAGTTTTCTTAGTTGTGAATTGGAGATATAATCTCATGGGACCTTTTGTGTTTGGAATAGTTTGGAACCTTGGTCCTCAGATCTCAGCTTCCTGAGAAGGCAGGATGACAGACCTCAGCTATCCACCCCTAGGCCGTGGCACTCTGCTGCAAGGGGGTCCTTGGCTCCACGTGGTGGAGTGTTATCCATGAGCCCAAGAGGTAAGGGTCACTGCTAAGGCTGCACTTTCAAGGTTCATGTCTGAGAAAAAACAAAATGAAACAATTGTCTGCAGGAGACAACTCACCCACTCTTTAGTAATACAAAATTTTGTCCCTGCTATGGGGACATATCTGAGCCTCAATATTCTTGTCTGCTAATCATCTCAATTGTAGAGCTCTTACAAGGACCAGATGAAAGAATGCACCCTGTGAAGGACACAGCACATGGCACTCTTTGAAGGACTCAGCACACAGCACCATGTGATAGACTCAGCACACAGCACCCAACGCAGGACTCAGCACACTGCACCCTATGAAAGACTCATCACATAGCTCTATTAAACAAGCTGTCATTAGAATTAGGGTGCTTTCATCAGTATCACCATTCTTTGAGGAACATTTCATAAACCATATAAGTTCAAATCTAATGGTTTAGTGGGGTAGTTTTTTGGAGGGATTACCAATGGGGCTTGTACTCAATGCATGGGGATACTGTTCTAATACCATTTGTTCAAAGCTAGAGATCTACCACTTTGAGCCACATTTCCAGGAGTCTCACAGACTTCCTGTCAGGGCTGGGTTTTAAAGCCCCTCGCAGCCAGGATGACGGTGGTAAACCAGCAGCGTCTGTTTTCTTGGAGCTGGGTTGCAGCGGTTTACATCTGGCTAAGTCAGGTTAGGTGCCAACTGTCAGCGCCAGACTCCTAGCTTGCTCTGTGGTGATGCATTTGAAGTCCTGGCCTTATATACTTGCAGTTAGAACATTCTACCTTTTTTTGGCAGCAGTCCTGGGCCTTGAGTAAGGGCTTAGACACTATCCCTAAGTATTTGTGCTCCAGGCTAGCACTCAATTGATTGAATGACAGCAGAACTTTTGGATTTTCTGTTTATGTGGCACTGAGGAATTGAACCCAGGGCTTCCTGCTTACTAGGGAAGCACTCAACCACCGAGCTCTAGGAGTGAACAAGGTATAAGTATATACAGATTGCTGTATATAAATATTATGTACACAAAAAGAGAGATATCCCTATATTATTAACTTATAGATATTACTGCTAATTACTAGATATTAAATTATGTCTCCACTTAATGATGTGTCCCAGTTGAACAATTAATAAAGCATTAATTAAAATTACTCAATATCCTATTATTATCATATGTGTACATATATACATACATATATTTACATATTTTATAGAATGAGACAGGTGTCTATATATAATTAAATTATGCATCATGTGTCACTACCAAATAATAGGTATTTAATTATGACTGCATGCAATTTTTATTCTGTTAATGCTTAATAAAATATTAATAAAACTTAATACACATCCTATAATTATTGCATCTAATTTTATTTACAATGATACACTAATTCAACCCTTCATCATTTATTGTAGTGACAATTATTCCACCTATGACATTTATTACATTTATGACATCCTATTACATAGCATATAGATTTGCACCCGAATTATACATCCTACCTGTCACCGAGCACTTTCAAAGAGAAAGAAAACGTGTTATGCTCAGCTTCTCACTTCAAGATTACATTTTTGGCAGTGTTGGGATCTAAACTCATGAATGAGTAATTTTCAGTGCAGCAGCCTCTAGCCAATTCAGCTCCTAGGCAGTTCCCAGGCCATGAGATTGAGCCCCATATGTTGACGCCATATTGTTCTTAGTGTAGTTATTCATTTAATTTTTTGTTTTATTCATCTATTTACCATTTATTTTATTGACTGTTATTACACATGGAATATTTATTACATTTATTACATAGGATATATATTTGCCTATGTATGAAACTTCACACCTGACACTCAGGAATTTCACAAGAAAGGAAAATGTGTCACCATGGGCTTCTTACTCCACGATTCAATTTTTGTGAGTGCTGGCATCTGAACTCACAGCCTACAAGGATCAATACATGAATGGGTGATTGTCAGCACGCCAGCCTGGTGCACATTGAGCTGACAAGTAGTTCCCAGCACTTGAGATCGAGCCCCAGGGATTGACAAAATAAGAACAGATTGACATGCAGATGGTAGTACACAAATAAATATAGATCTTTATAGAGTGCCAGAGATGTGTATACAATATTCAGTTATATATGTTACATTCCTACCAAATCTTAGGTATTTATTATGCCTCCATGTAATATTATTTTCATCATTAATGAATTATTAATTAAATCAATCACTTTCCTGGAATTATTGTGTTCATGTAATTAATAGTATTCTTTTAATGTGTCAAAAATATTCATTAAAATCCATCAGCCTCCTAAAATCACTCTAATTTTATAGTAGTATCATTCAGGAACAACTAATTCAACCTTGACATTCACAACCTTCCAATGGTATTCCTATGAATAGGAATGAGACCCTTAGGATCTCCCTCCATTGGTAGGGGTCAAGACCCGGCTTCAAACCCAGGGCCTATGTTGCCATGTTGGCCTGTGGCTTAACTGGAAACCCGCCAGCCTTCAGCAATGCCAGGTTACCAACACTTTTCAGTCATGTCATTCAAACCCAGGAAGGTCACATTGCAAAGAAACAAATGTAAAACCTGCAGCTCTCTGCAAGTTGCTGTTGTTTTTTTTTTCCTGTGTCGTTTTTTTTTGTGTGTTTTTTTTCCCCCTGTCAGCTTTTGGGGCCTAGGATCCAGGTTCTGCTGTGGGTCCAGTGGCTGCACTCTAGCCTAGAGTGATCGAAGCTGAGGCAGAGTTGCAACAACCTGAGTTCAAGCCCTGTCCTTGACAAAATAAAAAAAAAATATATATATATATATATATATATATATATATATATATACATACATACATAAATACATTAAAAATATTTAAAAATTTTTGAGGCTCTTGGCTTGGAATTCATGCCATTTTTTTCTGTCAGAACTGGGATTTGAACTCAGGGTCTGGGTAAATCTGCAGCATAGTGGGGGAAGGGGAAGCTCACCATGCTGGAAGACAAGAAAGTCAGAACTGTTCCCAGAGCCTGAATTCAAGTCCTAGCACTCATATACATTTTAAATCCATGGTTTATATTTACATACATATGTTTAATGCAGATTGCAGTTAGTGTATTCATTTTATTTTGTTTTATTTATTTATTATGTATTTTAGTGAGTATGATTGCACATATAATAACATTTTTTACATCCTATTACATAGGATATAGATTTGCCTATGTATTATACATCATTCCTGAGACTCAGGATTTTCACCAATAAGGAAAATAAGTGAGACAATTGGCTTCTTCCACCAGGATTAAGTTTTTGGCAGTTCTATGATTTGAACTCAGGGCCTAGAAGGCGCACTTCATGAATGGTCAATGTTAGCCCACCAGTCTGATGCAAGTGAAGTTGTTGGGCTAATTTGAGGACCTGAGATCAAGCCCTAGGAGTGGCCAATACATAAACACATAGATGTGTAGATTGAAATGTGTGTGTATTTACATATGCATATGCATCTATAAATGTATACAGAGACAGAGAGGTATTTATGTAGATTCTAGTGTATAGCTCTATATAAAGAGTGATGTCTGTATCTTATTTTCATATGTTCTATTACTATCAATTATTCGGTCTAAAATTATGCCTCCATTAATTAATCACAGTAGAAGACTTAAAGTATTAAATTCATCAGTGGTCTGTATTTACTGCATACAATCTTATACTAAGAATGACTAGCTAATTAGTAATTCAATTAGTACATTTCAAACATTCTATTAGTGTTCCTATACATAGGAGTGAGTATCTCAGGATGTTCAGCAGTGTCTAGGTGCCAGTCCCAGGATCCAACTCAGGGCCTAGATGTGTGGGTTGGGCTCGGGCTTCACTGACAGCCCACCAGCCTTCAGCCATGCAAGGTCAAGTTCAATTTTCAATTTTCAAGCTGAGTCACTGAGACCCAGGATGGTCAAGTGCAAAGGAAACAAAGGTAAAACAGATATGTAAAACGTCCTGGTTTTTTCCTTCTCCGTTTGTGTTGGTTTGATGTTTTTTTTTTTTCCAGTCCTGGGAGTTGAACTCAGGCTCTAGGATCCCTGGATCATCTGTGGATGTAAAAGCTGCCCCCTATCCTAGGGTAATAATGGTTTAAGACACAATAAAATGCTTCCTTGAGCAAAATCAGTTCAAGGAAAATGTCTAGGGTAACAGTTCAAGCCTCAGGGTCTGCCACACAAAAATAGAGCCAGTAACTCCATGTGTCTGTGTATGTATGCATGCATTTCTATTGGTGAACATCCCGAGTCTCTATGAAGAAAGGCACCCAGCTAGGAAATTTGCTTTGAATAGAATGATTTCATAGCATAGAGAGTGCTTTCAAGACAGTGTATGTTCAGAGGCTCTCCTCACTGTTCCCAGTGTAGCCAAGGGTTTCTCCATACCCCAGGCTGCTGGAGGAAGTCTGCCTCATTGTTGGAACAGGCAGACAAAAATCCTCACTCCTGTACAGCTGTGAAACAAACAGTTCATCTGGGGGCAATTAGTGAGGATGAATGTGGGTGGGCTCTGAAGTCCAGGAGAAAAAGGCCTCTTTGTAACCCAAGCTCTTTCTCTCCCAGTGCTCTGTTTTGATAGGAAGCCTTCATTTGTGCCACCTTCCATGGCAGGCCAAGTTCTGTGCACTTATCGTGTCTTTGTTAGACTATGTCCCCTTGTCGAAACAAATTGCTACAATTAATTCAAGAGTCCTTCTGGCAGACAACTAGGGAGCTGAACCTAATGAAATGATTCATTATTGGCAATGGTGCATCCCTAGGTTTCCAGAAGCTTGCTAAATCTAAGTACATGTGTAATATCACAATGTTTCTGGTCATCTAGGGCTGGTGAAGCTCATCAGGTTTTGAAACCTTTGACCTCTCCTAGTTGGGCCCTGGCTGGCTAGGTTTTGCGGTTGAACACAGGGCCAGGGTGCTGATCATGAGCTCAGAGCAGCACTTTGCTTTACCATTTGGTGTCACAGCTTCACTTCTGGTATCTCTCTGTCTCTGTCTCTGTCTCTGTCTCTGTCTCTGTCTCTGTCTCTGTCTCTGTCTCTCTCTCTCTCTCTCTCTCTGTGTGTGTGTGTGTGTGTGTGTGTGTGCATACACCAGTCCTGGAGATTGAACTCAGGACCTGAGCACTATACCTGAGTTTCTCCTGTACGAAGATAGCACTCTCCCACTTGAGCCACAGAGACACTTCAGGCTTTTTTTCTAGAGATGTGGTACTGAGGATTCAAACCCAGGGTTTCATATATGCAAAGCACTCTACCCCTAAGACACATTCTCAGCACTTCACTTCAGGTTTCTTGCTTTCTTTTCTTGTAAGTTGGAGGAGTTGAAGTCTGGGCCTGGGTGCTGTCTCTGAGCACTTCAGCTGAAGTCTAGCACTCTACCACTTGAGCTACAGCACCCTTTCAGGCTTTCTGGTGGTTCACTGGAGATAACCATCTCAAGAAATTTCCTGCCCAGGCTGGTTTGGACCCTGATCCTCAGCTCTCTGCCTCCTGAGCAGCTAGGATGACAGGCGTGAGTCTGTGGCACCTGGCTTCCATTTCAAATTGCTAAATGGTGAGTAGGGACCTTTTGTGTCCGGGATCGTTTGAACCCTGATTGTCAGATCTCAGCTTCCTGACTAGGCAGGATGATAGACCTCAGCTACAGATGCCTAGGGTCTTTGACTCCACATGATAGGGCACTAGCCCTGAACCCAAGGGGAACGGTCAGGCCCTGAGTTCAACATTTACGACCAAGAAAAATAAACCAAAACAATTGTCTGCAGGAGACAACTCATTAGAGTTCAGTACATACATAATTTTGGCCCTGACATGGGGCCTCAGCTTTTTCATGTGCACAATCATCTTACTTGTGGAGTTTTTACAAGGACCAGATGAAAGAATACACCCTGTGAAGGACTCAGCACACAACACCTCTTGAAGGACTTATCACATAGCTGTCTCTCACAAGGCTGTCATTAGAATTAGGGTGTTTTCATCAGTATCACCATTTTTTCAGAAACATGTCACAAACTGCACAAAGTTCACATCTAATGGTTTAAAGGAGTGGTGTTGTTTTAGGGGGGAGTTAGCCACGGGGATTGCACTCAAAGTTTGGGGCTACAGTCCTAAAACCTTTAGCTCAAGGCTAGAGCTCTAACACTTTGAGCCACAGCTCAGAATTTCACAGACTTCCTGCCAGGGCTGGATTTTAAACCCACCAGTGTCAGATCTCATCCCTGGACTATCTTGGATGATAGGGGTGAGTGAGCGAGCAGCATCTGGCTCCATGGAGCTGGGTTGCAGCAGTTTACCTCTGGGTAAGTCAGGTTAGATAGCAGCTGTCAGCACCAGACTCCCAGCTTGCTCTGTGATGAGATATTTGCAGTCCTATCCTTATATCGTTGCAGTCAGAACATTCTTTTATTTTTTGTTTTTGGTGCCAGTCTGGGGTCTTGAGTAAGGGTGTAGACACAGTCCCTAAGCTTTTATGCTCAAAGCTAGTGCTCACTGCTTGAGCGACAGCACAACTGCCGGATTTTTCTGTGCATGTGGTAGTGAGGAATTGAATCCAGGGCTTTGTATGTACTAGGGGAGCACTCTACCACTGAGCCCCAGGAGTGACAAGTGTATAAACAGATAAATGTGTAGATTGGTAGATAAATAGATAGATGTAAATGTATAAACTAAGAGAGATGTCTATATTATGAAATTGCATATACCATATTACTACTAATTATTGGCAAATAAATTAGTCCTTCCTTTTTTAATTATCATGATTGAATACATAATAAAGTATTAATTGAAAATTATTCAATGTAGTATAATTGTGTAAAATTTTATAATATGAAAATAATACACTACTAATTTAATTGTTACTTTTGTAACATTCCATTTGTACAGATGTATCATCAGAATGGGCTTCTCAGAAACTCCCACCATTCATTAGTGGAAGTCCCGGGATTAGACCTCCAGGTCCAAGTTGCTGGTTTTGGCTATGGCTTCCCTAATAGCCCGCCAAACATCAGCAATGCAAAGTCATGTGCATTTTCTGGGCCTTGTCATTTAGACCCAGGACGGTCACAATACAAAGGAAAAAAAAAAAGTAATATTACCTTCTTGAACTTCTCAGTTTTATCCTTCTCCTTGTTTTTTTTTTGCTTTTTGTTTTTTGCCGCCCTGATATTTGAACTTGGGTCCTAGAATCCCAGGTTTGGTTGTGGCAGAGGTGCCAAGACCTAAGTTCAAGCCCCGTGCTTGGCCAAAAAATGAATAAATAATAATAATAAGGCCCTGACTTGAAATTTGCACCATTTTTCCAGCAGGCCTGGGATTTGAATTTGGGACCTGGTTAACTCTGTGACATTGTGGGTGAAGGGGAAGCTCACCGTCCTTGAAGACAAGAAATTTAGACCAGTTCCCAGGGCCTGAATTCAAGCCTCAGCACTAGAAAAAATAATATTCGTATATGAGATCTATTTACATACATGGGTTTACTGCGTATGATGTTTATTACCCTTATTTATGTAGTATTATTACACATATAACAGTTCATTCATTACATCATATCACCTAGATTATATTTGCATATGGATTATACATCGTACTGAGTCCCAGGACTTTCACAGAGAAGGAAAATAATGTGTCAAAATTGGCTTCTTACTTCACGAATAAATTTTTGGCCATGCTGGCATTTCAACTCACTGCCTACAATGCCCAATCCATAAATGGGGTCACAGTTTTAACACATCAGCCTACAGGAAACTGAGCTGCCAGGAAATTCTGAGGACCTTTGATCAAACCACAGTAGTGTCCAATATATACATTGATAGATATGTATATGTGTATGTGTGTGTGTGTGTGTCTCTCTCTCTTTATATATATATATTATATATATAATATGTCATATAATATTATATATAACATATAATATATATAATATATCATATGATATATATATTATATGATATAATATATTATAAAATATTATATGATATATTATATATCATATAATATAATATATCATATGATATATTATATTATATGTATTATATATATTATATATTATATTATATTACATATTATATATTATATACATTATATATAATATATTATATTAAATATTATATTATATATTATATAATATTATATATAATAAATATAATATATAATATATAATATAATATTATATATAACACATATAATATATCATATATGTTATATATAATATAACATTATATATAATATATATAAAGAGAGAGAGGGAATGTGAGGATATTAAATTTTATATATATATATTATTACCAATTATTAGTTATTACATTATGCCACCATTTAATGATGTATCATGATTGAATACTTATAAAAGCATTCATTAAAAATTAGTTAATATCCGTCCATTAGGGGAATCATACAATAGTGCTAAAATGGAAGATATAAATCCAATAATATTTGTGTGGCATTCTAAAATAGAATCATGAATCAAGTGCAAATTTAATTATTACTTTTATAGCATTCCATTATCATTAAAATCATTAAGAATGAGTTTGTCAGAATCTCCCTCCATTTGTGGGTGGCAGTCCTAGCATTTCAAGTCCAAGCCTGGGTAATTTACTTCGAATGCCAATCATTGGAATGACACCATGAAGATTTCAGATTGTCACACATAAAAAAAGAACAAGAACAGAAGAAATCCAGGTGTCAATGGAACCTGCCTGTAATCCTAGCTCCTCAGGAGGCTGAGAATGTAGTGAATGCCATTTTGAATTCAGCCAGGGCAGGAAAGTTGGTGACACTCTTATTTCTAACAGATCACCGGAAAAAAAAAATGAGTGGGATTGTGGCTCAAGTTTCAGAGTGCTACCCTTGAGCAGAAGGAGCTCAGGGACAGGGCCTAGGCTCATAGTACAAACACGGAACTGCCCACCCCCCCCCAAAGGAGGCAATCACTCCATGTCTCTGTGTATGGATGGATGAGTTATGGATGATGGGCATTTGGCAGCTTGCCCATGCTCAGCCCATCCAACTTGGGCAAGCTGGAACAAGCCCTCAGAGTTCCTAGGCTGTAGGAGTGGTTGAAGGTTCTGGATTCCTATTATCTATCCCTATGTAGTATGTGAGCCTAGACCTCTAGGGCCTGGTGGCTCTCACTCATTCATCATTCCTCATTGCAGAGTCACAGACTGGTTCAAAATTTTGGCAAAGATATGAAATAGCAATTTCTATGCCGAAAGGGGTAAGCCAATAAATCCCACCCTCATAACTCCTGTTACAAGTCAGCCTTGGGCTGCAAATGTGGGTTAGCAGTAGAGTGATTACCTAGCTTGCACGAAGTACTGGGTTCGATTCCTCAGTTATACAGAAACAGAAAAAGCCAAAAGTGGCACTGTAGCTAGCCTTGAGCAAAAGAAGCTAAGGAACATGCCCAGACCCTGAGTTCAAGCCTGATGACTGGCCAAAAAAAAAAAAAGTGAGCCTGGTGAGACATATTCTTCTGGGACTCAGGAGGTCCGACGTGAGAGGTAAGAGGTAGAGGGCAGCTGCTGGTGGCTCACCCCTGTAATCTCAGCTATTCAGGAGGCTGAGATCTGAGGATCACAATTACAAGCAGGAAAGTCTATATGAGACACTTTTGTCCAATTAAACACCTAAAAAACCAGAAGTAAAGCTGTGGTTCAAGTAGTAGACTGCTAACCTTGAGCAGAAAAGCTAACGGATAGCATCCAGGCCATGAATTCAAACCCCAGAACTCACACACACACACACACACACACACACACACACACACACACACACACACACACACACACACACACACCAAGATAGAGCATTTGCCAGTAAGCCTGCACAAGTTCCACCTCTAGAGAGAGAAAGGAAGGAAAGATTTGCTCCAAGAGGTGATATAACCAGTGCCAAAATTCCACAGGAGTTCTAAGGCTTGGAACAAGACAGAGAGCCTTAGACAGAAGGTACAGAATGGGCAAAGGTCCTGAGGTGTGGTGTAGAGCAGGTGGTGTGTGTGGAATGAAGGTTCTGTGGCTTCAGACAAGTCTGGCAGGACATTCAAGGATGGGTCAAGGTTTGTACTTGAGTCACAGGTATGAAAGAGGGTGGAGTCCCAGAATGGGGCCCAGAGAGAAGATTAGCTTTTCTTTTCACCATGGAACCCAGCCATCTCCTGTGGCTGGAAGCCTATTTTTCACAGCTCCTGACCCTTAGGCCTCCTTTGCATTGAGGAGTCAGGGCAAATGCAGGGATGAATACTTGCTTAAGTAAAGCTTCTGGGCTAGGAAGGTAGCTTAGTGGTAGAGTGCTTGCCTTGCATGCATGAGGCTCTGGGTTCGCTTCCTCAGCACCACATATGCAAAAAGAATAAAACAGGAAGAGGTATTGTGACTCAAGTGTTAGAGCACTAGTCTTGAGCTGAAGAGCTGAGGGACAGCGCCCAGGCACAGAGTTCAGGCCCATGACCGGACCCACCCCCACCCCCAAAAAAAAGAAAGAAAAGAAAAGCTTCTAACCCAATGCCATCAGTGGCTCAATGCCTTTAAATCCTAGCTTCTCAGGAGACTGGGATCAGAGACCGCGGACCAAAGCCAGCTCAGGGAAGGAAAGTTAGTGAAACTCTTCTTACCAGTGAACTACCAAAAGCCAGAAATGGCGCTGTGGCTCAAGTGGTAGAGTGCCAGCCTTGAGGGAAAAAGTTAAGTGACTGGAGCCCAGACCCTGAGTTCAAGGCCAGTAATTGCATTAAAAAAAGCTTTCAGGAGCTCCTTGTCCACTGTGGTGAATGGCTAGATGAGCTGGGCATCAGTGGCTCAAGCCTGTCCCCCTAGCTCCTCAGGAGGCTGAGATCTGAGGAGCATGGATCAAAGCCAGCCCGGGCAGGAGAGTCCTGGAGATTCTGATCTCCAAGGAACCACCAGAAAACTGGAAGTGATGCTCTAGCTCAAGCAATAAGCTGAAGAGCTGAGGGGACAGTGCCCAGGCCCAGAGTTCCAGTCCCATGACCACTCCCCTGGCCTGCTTGGAACTCACTTTTTGGCTCTAGCCAGAGTACTTTCCAGTGGGCCCCTGAGTTTCTCCCAATGTCTAGGTGTCCTACAAGTCTTGAGAGCAGCCCATTTGGAGGCCTTTGCTTACAGAGTGAGCCATATTATCAGAGAAGTGTCTAGCCTTGGGGAACGGAGATCATCAGAATGGCAACTCTCATGGGTGCAGTGTGGATCTGAGAGGTAAATCAACTTCTTGGACCACGGTTTGGGGCAAGGAGGGCCAGAAGCTGCAAGATGGCATGGCAGGTAGTGCCTGCTCATGCAGTATCACAAGAGTGCAAATCTGTCAGGCACACCCCGAGCGGGTGTTGAGCTGGGCTCATGAAAGAATTGTGGCCTCACAAATCCACAGCCAGCTGGCTGCTGCTTGTAGCAGTTGCTATCCCAGGAGTCCCAGGGCTCAGAGCCCTGCTTTCCTTACCAGTGCTCAGGGGCAGATGAAGGTCTGCAATCGTTGGCCTACTATTAAGGAGCATCCATAGTGTCCTTTCCCTTGGCCCTGTGGCCCCGTGCACGGATGGAGGGGCAGGTTCCATTGAACTTACTGCCATGACGCAGACCCCTCAGCCCAAGAAGGAGTTAGGGAGAAACCACTTGAACTGGCTTAAGAGTTTACTACTACTATGCCTCAGGACTTCCCCCAGTTCTGGCTCAGCTCATCATTACCACCTTTCTGTGTGTGGGTGCATCTTGGTATTAGGGCTTGAACTTAGGGCCCAGGCTCTGTCCCTCAGGTTTTTTCATTGAAGGTTAGCACTCCACCACTTGAACCAGAGCTTTTCTTTCAGCTTTTGGGTGCTATTGGGAGAGGAGAGTCTCACACACTTTTCTAGCTGGGCTGCCTCTGAATGGCAATCCTCAGATCTCAGCCTTCTGAGTAGCTAGGAATATGAGAGCATGACCTATTAGCACCTGGCCACACTGTCCTTCTTGGCTAAAGACAGAGTGCCTCTCTCCCAGCCTAGCACCCATGTACAGTTACCCCTCCTACCCCACCCCTAATCCTCCAGGCTTCACAAGAATCATACCCTCCCCTGAGGACAAAGAAATAGGATCAGGTTTGAGCTTTTTGTTCTCCACATAGTCAGGGGCTGCAGGGAGCTGATGTGTACTGTAGTTCAAGTGGTAGAGCACCAACCTTGTGCAAACCAACTAAAGGATACCACCTAGGCTCCAAGTTCAAGTTGGTAAACTCACACAAACACATGCACACACGAAAATATGCACACACACACACACACACACACACACACACACACACACACACACACACACACACACAACACACACACAAATATCCTTAGCAGGGCCCAATGGCTCATACCAGAAATCCTAGCTAGTTAAGAAGCTGAGCTCTTAGGATGGCATCTTGAAGCCATCCCAGGCAGTAAAAATCCGTGAGACTCTTCTCTCCGCTAAACTACTAAAAAAGATGAAAGTTGGGCTGTAGTTCAAGTGGTAGAGTGTCAGCTTTTAGCAGAGGAAGCTCAGATACTGTGCCTAGACCCTGAGTTCCAGCTCTAAGATTTTTTAAGACACCCTTTGTCCCCACTCCACCCCCAATCAGGTCATAAATCCAGATTTTGGTCACCTTGGATCTCACTTTCATTCCTGCTCCTTTCACAGCACCGCCACAGTGGCCGGTGTGTGGCCTGCACTGGATTAAGAAGTGAACTTACAACCAGGGGGGCATAGCCAGGTCAAGGCTAATGTCCCAGAACATTGAGGTATTGGCCATACTAGTCTCTAATCCCCCCAGTTTCCTGGACCTAGAATTTAAAGTGTGTGCATCTGTATTCTGGGCATCCAGAATTGTCTAGAAGGACATGAGAGGCCAAGCTGGGTGGGAAAATAGACTTTGCTGCAACAAGGTACGTTGACATTTCCTAGACACCGATAGATACTTCCAAGCCACCTTTACCTCAAATCCCATGTAACCCTGGATCCTCCTTGCTTGGGCAGCCTTCAGTCAGCTATCAAGCTCGAGTTGGCCAGAGCCACCACGAACTCTCCTTCCCCCACGCCACTACCAGCATGCAGGGAGGGACATGAGCCAGAGGCCCAGCTGAGGAAAAGGACAGGACATCACATGACTAAGGCCCCCCCCAGAGGCAGGGGAGAACTTATGCCAGCCAGCCCTGCTGACCCAGAATCCCCTGGAGGCGCAAAAGATTTGGACAGGCCAGACTTGGGCCCCAAAGTAAAGCTGGAATCCAGGCCTCTGGCAATTTAGGACTCATTGTTGACCCTGATAGGGGGCTAAAGGGCAAGGTCAGTGTGGAGGAGGAGCACCATCAGAGGTCAGAAAGAGGCAGCACAGGAAGGGGGCAGAGGAAGATGAGGGAAATACACACACACACACACACACACACACACACACACACTCACACAGGTAGCCCAAGGCCTCAGCAGTCCCTGAGCACACTGAACATCCCACCCCCAAGAAGATGGCATTACTATCCTCACACAAACTGTAGACAAAACTCAGGGCCTCTCACAAGTCTGGAATGGCTCATAACATAGCTTGGCATTTCCTAAATGTACACACCACTATGCAGAAATCTCAGCTACCTTATTTTTGGTTGTCAGTCATGGGGTTTGAACTCTGGGCCTGTGCGCAGTCCCTCAGCTCTTCAGCTAAATGTGAGTGCTCTACCACTGAAGCCACAGTGCCACTTCTGGCTTTCTGGTGGTTCATTGGAAATAAAGTCTCACAGATTTTCCTGCCCAAGCTGGCTTTGAACCGCGATACTCAGATCTCAGCCTCTACCATCTCACACCTGCTACCATTCATCCAGTCCCTGCTTGCCACAGGCCACGACCTCTGGAGTTCTTGGTAAGGCACTGCCCACTGTGCTGTGGCTTTATACTGCGGCAAACCTGGGGCGTTCTTAGAAATGTCTGTACAGTGAGGCCAGCACCTGTTCTCCCAACTACAGCACCCCTACTACTTTACCATCTCTTACAAACTTTCTTTCTTTCTTTCTTTCTTTCTTTCTTTCTTTCTTTCTTTCTTTCTTTCTTTCTTTCTTTCTTTCTTTCTTTCTTTCTTTCTTTCTTTCTTTCTTTCTTTCTTTCTTTCTTTCTTTTGGGTTGAGGGGTTTGAACTCAGGGCTTGGGTACTGTCTCTGATGTCTATTTTTCCTCAAGGCCAGTGCTCTACCACTTGAGACACAGCTCCACTTCCAGTTAGATTGGAGATGAGGCTCTCGTGACAATTTCCTGCCTGGGCTGGAAAATGAGATCCTCTGGATCTCAGCCTCCTGAGTGTCCAGGATGATAGGCGTGGGATGACAGGCATGAGCCACTGGCACACAGCTTATGGTGTCTCATCCTTCAGAATTTCCACCTAGTCCTCCTCTAGACACTACCACCTAGACACTCCTCTACCTCCCTCAGGAACAGCAAAGGGAGGCTGAGAATTTGGGTAGGGCCATAGGCTTTAAAGAGCCCCCTCCACATCACTAGCCCTCTCTAAGTTCCCATCTGCCTCCTCTGGATGGACTGGTCGTCCAGGGAAGATCAGACTCACTAGTAGTTCTGGGGCCTGCCTTGTATCCCCACGCCCCACTCAACAGGTACCTGCGGATTTCTGGGGCCAGCTGCTCCATATCCTGGTGGAAGACATTGGGAGGGTTGCTGATAACTGGGTCCAGGGGTGCCCAGGGAAGAAGAGTGTCCAGCTCCCCTCTGTCAAAGAAGGAGACACAAAGCATGGATGGATCTACTAAGAGCTTCAGGGCATAGCCATCCACATGTCACTAAGGTCCCTTGGAGAACTGTATCGGGGCAGTCTTGTACATCTATACCAAGACTCACACAACTGTACCGAGTCTCTCACCTGCAGCCCTGGCTGGAAATGAACATGCTCTGCTATGCTGTCTATCATCTGCAGCACCTTTGCTCTCTGTGTTTCCTGTCAGATCCTCCTTCTTAAGCAGGACCCCCTTTTCAAGTGCTGCCTCCAAGAAGCCCATTACGATCACCTTGGCAGAGCTGGAGCCTCTCTGCTCTGCAGTCTGCCGGCTTTGTCACACTCTGCCTTCTGGCCAGTGTGGGTTGAGAGTGCACAAAGGGGCAGGACTGGGTTCCACTACTGGATTTCTGAAGGCCCTGATACACCACCCAGGGACAGGTGATTGACCACACTCCGTGTGAGGGCACTCGAAGCCCAGGCAGTCTGTGGTCATAAGACAGGGACATTTCTTTGTGTGGGCTTGCACTGAGGATCTGGAAGCAGACTCTCTGAGTTTTATTGCTCAAGGCTGGTGCTCTACCTCTTGATCCACAGCTCTACTTCTGGCTTTTTGGTGGTTCCATGGAGAGTAGAGTCTCACGGGCTTTTCAGATTATGGCTGGGTTCAAATAGTGATACTCAGTTCTCAGCCTCCTGAGTAACCAGTATGACAGGGATGAGCCTGAGCCCCAGGTGACAGGCATCAAATTATTTTTTTTGCTCCTGTTTATCTCCAGTCAACTAGGAAGCCCAAGTTAAAATAATCAGTTACTGGGGATCAAAATTCTCTCCTAGGTCAGTTAATCCAAAGAACTAAAGTGTCTTTGGAAAAGGTTAGTCTGAGTTGGCAGGGGTATTTGTGTGTGTGTGTGTGTGTGTGTGTGTGTGTGTGTGTGTGTGTGTGTGTGTGTGTGTGAGTGTCAGGGATACCTACCCTTATATCTGTGGTGCCTCATCCTCCCAGCAGGGAGTGCATCAGGATCCTGACCCCAAGGAAGGTGGATGGGCGAAGGTACTTAAGGTCATATCCAGGGGGATGATCTGAATTCTGTCCTGCAACCAAAGCCTGGACAGATAATGGAGAGAAGGAGAGGTTTAGGGGAACATCAAGGGAAGCCCCTTACCTTTGGGTAGAAGTACCAGCCAGCTAGAAGACTGAATCCATCTTTCTTGGTAGTCAGATAAAAGGTGTACACTGTTCATTTTATTATGATTGTGTGAACCCTAGGGCTTGGATTCAGGGCCTGGGTGTTATCCCTGAGCTTCTTTTGTTCAAGGCTGAGGCTCTACCACTTGAGCTACACCACCACATCTGGCTTTTTTGTGTGTGGGTTTGCGGGGGGGCGAGGTGGTTTATGAGAGATAAGAATCTCAAGGACTCTTCTGCCCAGGCTGGCTTTGAGTCATGACCATCAGCCCTCAGACTCCTGAATAGCCAGGATGATGGGTGGGAGTCACAAGCTCCTGACGGCCACCATCCATTTATAATCCCTTAGTCCCAGGGCTGTGCCACCCACACTGCCCCTCCTTGTTGGGAGTGGGAAGCAGACATGAGTGTGTTTGATACTTCAACAGCCTACCTATCTTTGAGCATTGTTCCGGGTCAGTCTGATGGCGGCTTCCTCCTTATCCACAGCAATGACTTGGCTCTGTCACAAGAACAAATGTCCCCCGGGAGGTGTCAGTTCTGGGGTCTTTCCTCTGCAGCCCGCCCCCCTAACAGAAATGAGGGTCTTTCTTGCCCAAGCTGGCTTTGAGTTGAACTGTGATCCTCAGATTTCCACTCCTGAGTACTTAGGATGATAGCCTGGCCAAAGATACTTTTCCAAGCCTGTCATCCTATCCCCTCAGGAGACTGAGATCTGAGGACTGCAGTTGGATGCACCCTTCTCAGCAATGTCCATGAGAACTCTTATCTCTAAACACCCAAAAAAGCTGGAAGTGGAGCTGTAGCTCAAATGGTAGAGTGCTAGCTTTGAGCATAACACAAGGGATGGGACCCAGGCCCTAGTTATAAACTTTTTCTAGCATAGACCCACCCAAGAAAGGGAAGCAGGTGGGCACACGGGAGCTCAAAGCTCACACATAATACTCCAGACTCACAGAATAGACCCCCATTCTCTAGATTCTATGTCCTAGATTATGGCAGTCTTAGATGGGACTGACCATGCACCAAGTCAGGACGTTCAAGTGCAATCTCATACTGAGGATCCCGTGACCTCATCAAGGACTCAAATCCCTCGACACTGGGCAGTCAGTTGAGGTCTAGTTATCCAGCCACAAGATATGGGATTGAAAGGATTTCTTGGCCAAGGGATGCAGACTGGAGGGCTGTAGGTCCCTCTCTCTCGGGAAGGAGAAAAGGCCTATCTATCCCAGGAATGTTCCTGGGTTATGAGTATCCTCAATGAAACAACCCTGCTCAGAGCTCAGTACCTCTGGTTTTCCCACCAGCCTCTACCCAGCCCTGCCCCACCTTCAGTCAGCCCTCTCTGAATCCTAGATCTGCCATCTAGACTTAAGGTTGAGCCAGCAAAGGGTCCCACCTCTATCTCTGAGAATGGCAGTCATGGGGCCCTACAGTCCCCTAGAGGAAGTCTTGGGGCAACATGGGACTGATTTTCCCCCTCATTCTCTGGATGTCCTGTGTCAGTGGCAGGCTTATGTCTGTCTCTGGTCGAGGAATGAACACTGGGGGTGTCATCTTCAGATTGAGCCAACAAAAGTCCCAGTCCCCAAGGATGTACCACACAGGCATCCAGCAGTGGATGACAGCCAGCTGGTCAATGGTGAACCCAAAGTGCCAGGACTTTTAACAGCCATGTGGCTGGGTCAAAGTCTCAATCACTGATGGTCTAAGTTGTTAAGTGAGGTCATGATTCCAATGGCCTGACACACCTGACCTGGGATTGTCCTCCCTCTTCATCTTCCTGCTTATCCCTTGCCACCCACCTCTTGACACTCCCTCAGCCTATACTTCCCTATCCCTTGGACAATTTCTTCTTATCTGACTAGAAAATAAACTCGGTGGGCCAGGGCAGACTGAAATTTGGTGACACACCCTGAGCCCTAGGGTCTACCCAAGGCTGTTTCCCTCTGCAGTTGGCAACCACACAGCTCTGGATGTCATGAAGTTGCTGAGGGGTCAGTGGCTTGGTCTTACATACTGGCTTTAGGCTCTGAAACTGTCCCCACAGAGACTGTGAATGGTTGGCTCCCTTGATTCAGGGACTCCAAACCAAGGCTTGCATGTTCCGTTCTTCCTTCCTTTCCTCCCTTACTCCCTCCATCCTACCCTCCTCTTTCTCTTTCCTTTCTTTATGTCACTCCTGGGCCTTGAACTCAGAGCCTGGGTGCTGTCCTTGAGCCTTTTTACTCAAGGCCAACTCAAGGCTTGAGCCACTCATCCAATTCTGGTGTTTACTTTTTGGTAGTTTGTTGGAGATAAGAGTTTTACAGGCTTTTCTTCCTGGGACTTAAGCCTCAGTCTTCCTATCTCAGCCTCCTAAGTAGCTAGGATGACAGGTGTGAAGCACCTGCATCCAGCTCAAACCAAGATTTCTTCATGTGCTGTGGAACCAGCACTGGAACCTTTCATTGTCTATGACCGCCTGGACCTGGCACTCACTGTAATGGTTTGTTGGATAAATAAATGAGCATCTCTCTATGACAATATTACAGAAAACTCCCATCCAACTCAGGTAAGCATCCTGGGGGTGGAGGGGTTGGTGGGGAAGGTGTCGAAGCCTGAAGTAGCTCTTCCACAGTTCTCCCTCGTCCCTCGTCCTGCCCTCCTGGTGCCACTGCACTTAACTCTTTTGGCTCTGAGGATGTGAGCCACGATGTACTCGCTGGATTCTGGGGCCTCTGCGATGCCTCTCTTCTCAAAAAAAATTTGTCCAGAGGCTAATCCACAGTTTGGCACTCAATGCTGCCCTCAGGTGTGAATGAGGCACGTGAGGTGAAAGCCTGGCTCAAGGGGCCTCCTCTCCTCCCCCTGGGGCCAGATAGGATGGTCCACCACATCCGGCCCCCAAGTTTCATGGTGCAGAGAAAGGATCCTTGAGGCATCCCGGTTCTCTGAATCTCCCAGATTCCAGTGCAGGTGCTGTGAATCATCTCTGTTCACATCTGGCAGGCTGGGGATGGCAAGGTCACTATCTCTGCTCCCCATGATGTCCTTGACTGTGGTGGTCATCCTAGAGAGAACCAGAGGAGAATCAGCAGCTGCTGGAGGAAGGTAGTCAAAGCAGGATGTTCATGACAGGAGACGATCTGGCTTGGGAACTCTGCCTGTGCCGCGTTGAACATTATTGTTTGGCAGCTGAAATGGTCCATCTAATTTGACCCAGAATCCCACTCATTAGTAGTAATTGCCAGCTTAAAGAAAAATTCCTGGAAAAACTGGCATTTCAGTTGTCCCAATCAAACTTAAAGGCTTCCAAAGTCAGTAGTTCCCTTTTCCTTCCAGACAGCCTACAGCAGGTTTCAGAAACTGGCATTCAGCCAGCACTAGCTAACTGCCATGGCCTGATACTGTGCAGGCTTCAGCAGGGGAACGCACTTGCCTACCACTGACCAGCTGGAAACAGCCCAGGCGGGACACAGATTGGAGTCTACAGGACTCCAGGGAGGACTGCCCACTAGTGCACTACCCTAGGAAGGAATCCATGCCACCAGTGGGGGCCTGGAGCCCCCTGCCCAGATGCCCAGGGACACCGCCAAAGCACTGGGTAAGGTTCCCCTCTCATCCTTGTTTGTGGTGAACCATCTGCCATATCACACCATTCGCCACCCACCAGACCCTCCTAGCTTCACATCTTCTGCTCTACTCCCCCCATCTCATTCTCTAATTATGTTTGGCAGACACATTCCCAACCCTTGAATTAACTCCAACTCTACACACCAGAGCAGGGTGTCTGGCTGTATGAGTGTGGCTGTGGTCACACTTGCCTCACCAGCCTGAAGACAGAAGGACAGGTGTCCACACTGGTCTGTGATTCACACAGACCTCCAAGGGGAGACCCACACAGGCCCAGCAGCTACTGTGAGCTACAGGAAAGGAGAAGAGAGAGGTGGAAAGAGGTGGGAAGGAACATCTACTGAAACCTTCCCAAACGATTCATGTAACAGTGAAGGAGAAAACGAAAATTGTGGCTGGGATCATACTTGGCATTGATGACAAAAGAACAATACACATACACACAAATAAAATGCTTTTGCTCTTTTTAGACATGGTGACTTAAATATGTTTCCATTGTTCTCATCTCCCTGCTCTCCCAACACATACACACACACACACACACACACACATACACACACACAAAACACATACACACACACAAATCCAGACCTGTGACAGAAGACTGGTCCATGCAGCACCTGCAATTTGCCAACTGATGGCTCACCTGAGCACAGTCATGCTGTACAAGATGAAAGATGATCTCTCTTCCTCCCTCCCTCCCCCCTCTCTCTCTCTTTCTCTCTCTCTCTCTCATACACACACAGAGACTCAGAGCAGTGCCTCTCCTGAGTTTGTCAGTTCCTCATCTGGCACAATGTACAAGCTGGGGCATGGGGTTCCCTTGTCAGAACCAGGGGATCCCACCAAAGGGGAGCACCACTCTAATAACAAAGAACCACCCTGACTCTCCCTTTCTCCAGGGCCAGAATCTTCCTCTTGGGAACAACAAACCTTAACTCCACATAAATCAAAACCCTAGGCCAGGATGCTGGATAAAGGAGCCCTGAGACAGGTGGCTCCTCAGAGCCAGGACAGATAACAAGCAGGGGTTTATGGTGCCCCCAGAGGGGTGTCTGACCTGGGGTGGGGGCGGTGTTGGGGAAATGGATGGGGTCCTAAATGTTACATACATGGATGGACTTCCTACTTCCAGCCTACATGCTTCTGGGCAACTTGGCACATTCTTGGGGAGGATGAGGAGACCAGATGGACCGGGAGCACCAGCAGATTCTGGCAGAGCTGGGAAATGTGATCACCCTGTGAGAACTGATGACAGCTGGGGTGGGGAGAATAGGCTGGGTGTGTGGAGGAAGGAGTGTGTTCCTCCCAGATATTCATTTTCTATCTGACCCCCAGTGCCCTCACGTCCCTAGTGCACTCTTCTGGGACCCTCCTCAGGTGAAAGGGTGACCAAGCATAGAGGACAAGGGCTCACACAGCGAGGGGGTCTATCTTCTGCATTCAACACCCCCACCCCCAGAAAAAAGGAAAAGACCTGAGAAGGCAGGTTTGGAGATGCTGCTCCCCACCTCTGACTGAAACCACCATGTTCCCACCAAGGTGAGGAAGGGTGCAGATGGGTGGCTGTGTGGCTCCATTACTCCAGGCCAGGAGCTCTCTGGCGCCCCCTCCTAACCCAACCCTGCATCTCCCCGTTTCCTTGGACACTGACCACTAGGGACATGAGAGGGATCCTCTGGTTGCCACCCCCCCCGCCCCCCATCCCTGGGGTGCATTTGTGGCACTGTGGGATGCAGGGGAGGCACAGGTGGGACAGGAGAGGGGAGGCGGGAGGCACGGGTCCGGGTCCGCAGAATGGGGGAGGCTGTGAGGAGGGGTTGAGGGGTTCGCTGGGCAATGGGGTCCCAGGGTGTGGGCCCGCAGGGTGACCACTCATGTGTGCTGCTGGAAGAAGCTTAGGCAGTTGCTCCAGGTGTGGCAGGCCCCGAG
The DNA here is from genome assembly GCF_019054845.1 of Dipodomys spectabilis. Classification (NCBI taxonomy): domain Eukaryota; kingdom Metazoa; phylum Chordata; class Mammalia; order Rodentia; family Heteromyidae; genus Dipodomys; species Dipodomys spectabilis. Next base: position 5,801,634 of record NW_024870984.1, on the reverse strand, counting down.
TCCAAGGACCAGGGACCTGGACTGGGTCACTGAGACAAGCCGGCCAGGGGTGCGTTATCTCAGCCGGGCAACTAAGAGAGGCTCCCCGGGTCTAGGCCAGCAGTGCCATTTTTGAAACGCGGCACCTTGGCGAGGGTCAGGGAGGGAGGGGCGGGGTCTGAGGGCGTATGGTAGGGTGAGCACGACCTCTCGTGCCCCTCAGCTGCAGACAACTCAGCTCCTGCTTCATGCACAGCCAGACCTATTTCCGCCGATGCCGACATCACCCCTGCCACTGCTGCCGCCAAGGCTGCCTCTTCAGCTGCCTCTCTCTGAGCTCAGCTGCTCATTGAAGGTGATTGCAGCTCATAGGTGGCTCTGAGTTCCTGCTGCTGGGCCAGAGACTGCTCTTGCCACTCCTGCAGCTCCCAAGCTGCTTGGCTTTCTCTCTCACCCACCTCTTTCCATTCCTCTATCTTCTCCTCTGTGTGGTCCAGCTGTTCCCAAAGATGTTTCTTCACCTGCTTCTCTGAATCCAAGATGCTTGCTAGCTTCTCCTTCTCACTGCTCACCATGTGGAGAGCATCCCGCAGCAGGGCCAGCTGTTCCTCCATCTGTCCATTGCACATATGCGCATCGTGGGATCTTGAAGATCTCCTGCTGATCGTTGGCCTTCTCCTCCAGTCTCCACAGTTGCTTCTGCTGCTCCGTGTTCTGGAAATGGAGACTTTGGTTTTCCTGGACCTGGATGTGAATTTGTTCCTCCAGGTTTTTCAACTCCATCTGCGTGCAGTAGGTCTGGGCTTGCACCTGCCATTTGGACGGAGATGGTCCCAAAGGGGGCCATGTCTCTGCCAGCTTCCTTCTCAGTTTCCCCAGCTCCTTCTCTAGGTCAAATACCTGCCTTGCCCCTCAATTCTTCTCCTCTGTCAGATGGTTCACCCACTGGGTCAGCCGCCGGGCTTTCTCCTTCTGCATGGACCTCTCAATGCTCAGGTCTTCTGTGAAGGTGTCTCACAGCTCAGGTTATCCAGTAGTCCCTTTAGTACCACACGCCCTGCCAGCGCTTGTTGGAACTTGCAGATTCTGCTCTTCATGTTGCTCCACTGTGTCCAGTGTGCTTCCATCTTCTCCTGCAACTCAGTGTTCACTTGCTCCAAGTCATTGAAGCTTCTGATTTTTTCCTCCAGCTGAAGGGTCACATCGTTCAGCTGTTCGAAGAACATTTCAGTCTCATTCTGTGATCAATGACCACAGAAGCCACCATCTCCAGCTCTGCCATATGCTACTCTGCGGTCTGCAGGCAGCTGGTGAGAGCTTCATGCTCCCTTTCTCTGTCATCGGTCGCCTGCTGCACACGGGCTGATGAACATTGTAAATCACTTTCTGCACAAACCAACCTCTGTATGGGTGCCTTGTGATCTCTAGCTCCCTTTTCATTGCTACATGCAATTGGGCTATCTTCTCCCTCTCTTACTCCCGTTCATCCTGCAGGTCTGTCTTTTCCTGCTTCAGTGGTTGGATCTTGGCACAGAGCACCTCTTTTCTTCTTTTGCTGGGATCCAGGGTGGGCACCACATGTCAGTACACCTCTGCAGATCCTTGGTGTTATCGCGACCATTGACACTCTGGACCCTAGTGGCTGTGACTGTATCCAAAGGCAGGGGAGGCCTATGGTCAGCATCACATTTGGCTGGACTCTCCTTTGAATCACACTCCCCAGTGGCGTTTGTCTTGGGGATTCTTCACTTTTTCATGTTCTTAGTTTTCTTGAATGTTGCAGATGTGTTAGGAGGATTCTTCTGCCAGTGTTCTTGTGGTAATTTCTTGCCCGCAGCTCTCTCATGGAGTCCTGTTGTTTCAGACATCTGAGCGTTGGGACAGGAAAGATGGGCTGGCCACTTTCCCAAGGTCTGGGAAATATTCTATTCACCCACTCACTGTCAAGGACCTCAATTTCTTACTCTACTCCAATGTGGCCTCGAGTATCTTGCTCACCACTCAGCCACCTCTACCTTCCTCAACTGTTAGTAGTGGTGTCATCCAACTGAGGGAATCCAGGTGCTACCGGGTAGCATGGAATGTGGGCGTGGCCACCATTCCTGTTTCCCATTGGTCAGAAAGAACCATGAAAGAATGGGGGTGTGGACGGAATCCTGTGATGCAAGCAAAATGGGCAGACTCAAGATGACAGCAGCCCCTTTCACATCAAACTCTGTCCAGTCCAGTTGGGGACAAGAGGGTGACCTGCTTTAGGTGGATGGCTGCACAGATTGTTGTGTATGTCTGTTTGTTGCCAGTCCCTGACCTTGTCAGGATCTGAGCACAGTCCTTGAGCTGCTTTTGCTCAAGGCTAGCCTTCAACTAGTGAAGCCACATGGCTCTCCTTCTGGCTTTGTTGGCACTGAAGTTGGACAGGGGTCTCAAGGACTTTCCTGCCTAGGGTGAATTTGACCATGATCCTCCTATCACAGCCTTCTAAGTATCAAGGAGGACTGCTGAGAGCCATTGGTGCCTGCCTAATCATTGGTCTTGCTGATGTTCTTGGACAGACCAGTGATTTCCTTATCCTCAGGTTTAAGAGCTGGAGCCCACATCCTGGTCCTGCCACCTCTAAATGTCAGGTGATCCTAAAAAACTCAATCCTATCCATATGAATATCAATGCCATGTGATATATGTGATTGAATGGGCAGTTCTTGAATGATTCTAGGATAAAATTATACACAATTATATTATAGGATACTGATCAATTTTAATTAATACTTTATGAAGCATTTAAACAATCACATTCATTAAATGGAGGCAGAATGAAATACCTAAGAATTGGACATCACATAGTATACAGCTGCCATTTTTTCTGTCAGGACTGGAATCGGAACTCATGGTCTGGGTAACTCTTTTGCACTGTGTGGAAAGGGGAAGCTCCCCTCCTTGAAGTCATGAAATTCAAATCTGTTCCTTAGACCTGAAATCGATCCCCAGCACTAGAAAACATCTTATTCATGTACATTTTAAATATATGATTTCTATTTATATACATAGGTTGACTCCATATAGCATTCAGTGCATTCATTTTTATTTTTTGTTTTATTCATGTATTGGCCATTTATTTTATTGACAATTCTAGCACATAGAACATTGATTCCATAGGATATAGGTCTGCATATGTGTTCAACTTCATACCTGACTCCCAGGACTTTCACAAAAAAGGAAAACGTTTGTCACCATCAGCTTCTTACTCCACGATTCATTTTTTGGGAGTGCTAGCATCTGAACTCACGGCCTACAAGGCCCAATTCATGAATGGGTGAGTGTCAACACACCATCCTGGGGCAAATTGAGCTGACAGGCAGTTCCTAGGCAGTTCCTAGATCGAGCCCCAGGGTTTGACAAAATAAGAACAGAGTAACACCCAGATGGTAGTATGCTAATAAATATATATCTTTATAGAGTGCCAGACATGTCTACACATTATTCAGTTATGTAGACTATATTCCTACCAATTCTTGTGTATTTATTATGCCTCCGTGTAATTAATGTTATTGTTTTCATCCTTAAAAAACTATTAAGTAAATCAGTGTCCTGAAATTATTGTGTCTCTCTAAGAAATAGTATTCTTTTAATGCTTCATATTAAATAAAATCAGTCTACTGAAATCATGCTGTCTAATTTTATACGAGTAGTAGTCACGATCAGCTCATTCAACCGTGCCATTGATAACATTCCATCATTATTACTACGTAAACATACTGTTTATATACATTATAAAGATAGGATTTCTACTTACATATAGATATTCAGTCCATATTGTGGTTATTGATTGTATTTTTGTTTTATTCATTTATTTACCGTTTATTGACTGTGATGACACACATTCCATTTATTATATTGATGACATCCCATCACATAGTATCTAAATTTGTAGACGTGTTCTCCATCATGTCTGACACCAAGGACTCTCAGAGAAAAGGAAAACAGGTGTCACACTCGGCTTCTTACTCCATGATCCAATTGTTTGCAGTTCTGGGATCTGAACTTAGGGCCTAGCAGACCCAATTCATGAATGGGTGTGTCAACACAGCAACCTCTAGCCAAGGAAGCTGCCAGTCAGTTCACAGACCCTGAGATTGAGCCGCAGAGGTGGACAAAATAGCCATACATGGATAGGCAAGAGGTATATATCAATAAATATGTGAATAAATATGGGAACAAGTCTCTTAGGATGTCCGCCATCTGGAAGTGTCATTACTGGGATTCAACACTAGGCCTACATTGCCATGCAAGACTATGGCTTCCCCAATAGCCCACCATCCTTCAGCAATGCAAGGTGAAGTACCCTTTGGAGCCGTGTCATTCAGACCCAAATGGTCACAGTGCAAAGGAATAAAATGTAAAAACGCAATCCTGCCACTTTTTTTTGGGGGGGTGGCGTCAGTCATAGGGCTTGAACTCTGGGCCTGGGCGCTGTGCCTGTGGTCTTCAGCTAAAGGCAAGCACTCTACTGCTTGAATCACAGCGCCACTTCCAGTTTTCTAGGGGTTTCTTGGAGACAAGTGTATCATGGACTTTCCTGGCTTTGACCCAAGATACTCAGATCTCAGCCTCCTGAGTAGCTAGGATTACAGGTGTGAGCCATCGGCGCCCAGCTCTGCCACTTTTTTTCTGTGCATATTTTTTCCCAGCACAAGGCCTGGAGGTCTAGGATCCCAGGATCGGCTGTGGCTCCAGTGGCTGCACCACAGCCTAGGGTGATAGAAGCTGAGGCAGAGTGCCATGATCTGAGTTTAAGACCTTGCTTTACAAAACAAAACAAAACAAAAAACCCCTCCCCCCCACACACAAATTTAGTCCCTGGCTTGCAATTCTCGCCATCTTTTCTAATTTGGATTTGAGCTCAGGATCTGGGAAACTCTGCAGCACTGTGGATAAAGGGGAAGCTCACCATGTTTGAAGACAAGAAAGTCGGGCCTGGTCCCTAGGCCTGAATTCAAGCCCCAGCCCTGGAAAACATACTGTTTATATACATTATAAAGATAGGATTTATACTTACATATAGATGTTCAGTCCATATTGTGGTTATTGATTGTATTTTTGTTTTATTCATTTATTTACCATTTATTGACTGTGATGACACACATTCCATTTATTATATTGATGACATCCCATCACATAGTATCTAAATTTGTAGACGTGTTCTCCATCATGTCTGACACCAAGGACTCTCAGAGAAAAGGAAAACAGGTGTCACACTCGGCTTCTTACTCCATGATCCAATTGTTTGCAGTGCTGGGATCTGAACTCAAGGCCTAGCAGACCCAATTCATGAATGGGTGTGTCAACACGGCAACCTCTAGCCAAGGAAGCTGCCAGTCAGTTCCCAGACCCTGAGATTGAGCCGCAGGGGTGGACAAAATAGCCGTACATGGATAGGCAGGTGGTATATATCAATAAATATATATTTGTATAGAATTCCAGAGTCATCTACCTAGGATTCAATGACATCAACTACATTCTTACCAACTCTTAGGTATTTATTATGATTCCATTGAAGGAATAGTATTGTTTTCATGCTTAATAAACCATTCATTAAAATCAATCAACATCCTAGGATCATTGCATATAATTTTAGACTAGAATGATGCCCGCAGAAACTTCTCATTTAATCGTAAGTTTGCTCACATCCCATAGTTATTTCCATGCATAGGAACGAGTCTCTTGGGAAGTTCCCCCATTGGTAGGTATCAGGACCAGGATTCAAAATCAAGGCTTATGATGACATACAGGCCTGTGGCTTCCCCAATAGTCTGCTAGCCGCGGCCAATGCAAAGTGAAGTACCCTTTGTAGCCATGTAATTTGGATCCAGGTTGGTCACCATGCAATGGAAGAAAATGTAAAAAATCCATCCTGTGGCTATTTTTCTCTGTGGGTTTTTTTTTTTTTTTTTTTTTTTTTTTTTTTTTTTTTTTACTCCTGCAAGGCTTCAGGGCCTAGGATCATAGGGTCGACTATGGGCCTGTAGCAGCTCACCAGCCTAAAGTGATCAAAGCTGAGGCAGGGTTGCCATGAAGTGAGTTCAAATCCTTTGATTAGCAAAAAAAAACAAAAAACAAAAAAAAACCCTAAAAACTAATAAAGCACCCTAGTTCAGAATTTGCACCATTTTTCTGCCACAGCTCAGATTCCAACTCAGGTCTAGGTAACACTATAGCACTGTGGGGAAGGGGAAGCTTACCATCCTTGAAGACTACAAGGTCAGGCCTGCTCCCAGGGACTAAATTGAAGCCCCAGCACTGGCAAAAATCATATGCCTATCTATTTTAAACATAGGATCTCTAGTCACATACATTTGTTCAGTACAATTATTCTTTTTATTGTGTGTCTTAGTCATGGATGCATTTTTTTTATTGAGCATGATGACAGATATAACTGTGCTAGCATGGATGACAATCTATTCCCATGTCTATAGAGTTGCTTAAGCCTTCTCCATCCTAGCTGAGACCCAGAACTCTCACAGACAGGAAACAGGTGGACGGATTGGATTCTCACACCTGCATTCCTATTTTGGCAGTGTTGGGATTTGAACTCAGAGCCTAGCAGGCTCAATTGGAGAAAGGGTCAAGGTGAGGACACCATGATGTGAGCATCTAAGGAACTAGGCTGTTCCCAGGACCTGAGATTGAGCCCTGGGGGTAGGGCAGGTGGAGAGCACAATAGTCATCCATTCATAAGCTGAAGATAGTGTGCATATTTGTTTAGAGTCGGAGAGATGGCGACCTGTGATGGAATCCACTCTACCTTGTGAGTATTGATTCTTGGATCTTTCCCGATGCCTCCATTTCATGACTGTGATGATTATGATCACGCTTCATCAATTCTTCATTAAAAATAATCGATACCTCAGGAATCTTGCCTATCATTTCCCACTCACATCCTGCAAGAACTACTCATTCAAGGATGAGATTGATCACATTCCACAACTCTTCCTAGATCTGGAAACAAGTATCTCAGGATCTCACGCCAATCCCTCAATGTAGGGGAGATGACCAGGATTCGACCTCTGGGCCTTTTGGCCTGGATGGCCTGGGGCTTCCCCAACAGCTGCAGGCCTTCAGCCACTCCAGGTAACCTTCACTCTATAGGTCGCCGGGTTCAGATGCACCATGGTCACCGTACAAAGGAAAATGAACGTAAAAGCACCAGGTGGAACTTCCCACCACTTTTTTTGCCCTCACAGCTTTCTTTTTTCCTGCAAGCCGTGGGGTCCTAGGATTCGAGGATGGGCTGTAGGTCCAGAGGCCACAGCATAGGATGGTCAGAGGTAAGGCATATATATATATATATATATATATATATATATATATATATATGAATGTGTGTGTATATATATATACACATTCATATATATTACGAATGTGTATACACACACACACACACACACACACACACACACACACACGAATGAAGCATCCTAGTGCAGAATTCTCACCATTTTACTGCCAGAGCTGAGATTTGAACTCAGGTCTGGGTAACTCTGTTGCACTGTTGGGGAAGGGGAAGCTAACCACCTTTGGAGACTACAAGGTCAGAACTGGTCCCAGGGCCTGAATTGAAGCCCTAGCACTGCCAAAAATCATATGCCCAACTATTTTACACATCGGGTCTCTATTTACATACATGTGTGGAATGCATCATAGTTTTTTTAATTGTGTATCTTAGCCAGGGATGCATTTTGTATTTTATTGAGTATGATGACAGATATAACTGTGCTGACATGGATGACAACCTATTCCCATGTCCATGGAGTTGCCTATGTCTTCTCCATGCCAGCTGAAACTAAGGACTTTCACAGGACAGGAAAACAGGTGGACCTATAGGTTTTCACATCAGGATTCTGCTTTTGGCAGTGTTGGGATTTGAACTGAGAGCCTAGCAGGCCCAATTGGTGAAAGAATCAAGGTGAGGACACCAGCATGTGAGCAATTGAGGAGCTAGGCCGTTCCTAGGACCTGACAGTGAGCCCCAGGGAGGGCCAGGATAGGCATAAATTCATACTTGAAACATAGGATCTGTATTGACATATATGTGTGGGAAGCATCTTGCATTCGGTGCATTTCTTCTCCTTAATTTGTGTCTAATTCATGATGGTATTGTGAATTTTACTGAGTATGGTGACAGATACAACTGTACTGATATGGATGACAACCTGTTCCCATGGTTATAGGATTGCCTATGCTTTCATTCTCCATCCTAGCTGAGACCCAGGGCTTCCACATTAGAGGAAATCAGGCACAATAACTGGCTTCTGACATCAGGATGAATCTTTTGTCAGGTCTGGGATTTGAACTCAGATCTGGGTAACCCCGTTGCCCTGTGGGGGAAGGGGAAGCTCATTATCCCTGAAGACTAGAATGTCAGGCCTGGTCCAGGGGCTGATTTGAAGCCCCAGCACTGGACAAAATAACAAGCCTACCTCTTTTAAACATAGGATCTCTATTTACGTACAGGTGTGGTATGCATCTTGCTTTTAATTTTGAGTCTGATTCATGGATGTATTTTGTATTTTATTGAGTATGGTGGCAGGTATATCTGTGCTGCTATGGATGACAACCTATTCCCATGGCTATAGAGTTGCCTATATAGCATTCTCCATCCTCGATGAGGCCCAGGACCTTCACAGGACAGAAAATCATGTGGATCCATTGGTTTCTCACATCAGGATAAATCTCTTGGCTCTGCTGGGGTTTGAACTCAGAGCTTAGCAAGCAGAATTGGGGAATGGGTCAAGGTGAGCACACCAGCCTGTGAGCCACTAAGGTGCTAGGCCGTTCACAGGACCTGAGCTCATGCCCCGCGGGCATCAACATACTCATGAATTCATAATTTAAAGACAGGAGCTATATTTCCATACATGGGTGGCGGCATCTTGCATTCAGTGTACTCATTCTCTTGATTTCGTGTCTTATTCATGGATGCAATATGTATTTTACTAAGTGTGATAACAGTTATAACTATCCTGACATGGCTAGCAACCAATTCCCATGAGTATAGAGTTGCCTATATGACATACTCCATTCTAGTTGAGACCCAGGACTTTCATAGCATAAGAAAACAGGTGCAACCATTGGCTTCTCATATCAGGATGAATCTTTTGGTAGTGCTGGTATTTGAACTCAAGGCCTAGCAGGCTCAAGTGGTGGATGAGTCATGGTGAGCACACCAGCACATGAGCCACTAAGCATCTAGGTCTTTCCTGGGACCTGAGATCAAGCCCCGGTGGGCACTATAGTAGTCATAAATTCAGAATTTAAACAGAGGATCTCTAGTTCCATACATGGGTGGGCAGCATCTTGGGTTCGGTGTAGTCATTGTCTTTATCTGGTGTCTTACTCATTGATGTATTGTGTATTTTCTTGAGTATAGGATGACAGATATAGCTGTGGTGAACTGGATAACAAGCTATTCTCATTAGAATAGAGTTGCCTATGCATTTTCCATCCTAGCTGAAACCCAGGACTCACACAGGAAAGGAAAACAGGTGCAATGTCTGGTTTCTGACAGGATGAATATTTTGGCACTGCTGGGATCTGAACTTAGCACCTAGCAGGCCCAATAGGCAAATGGGTAAGCACACCAGCCTGTGAGCCACTAAGGAGCTAACCCATTCCCAGGACCTGAGATCGAGTCCCAGGGGTAAGGCAGGGGAAGCACAATAGTCATCCATTCATAAGCTGAAGGTAGTAAGCAAATAAGTACCTATCTGTATAGAGTAGGAGAGATGGTGACCTATGATGGAATCCAATCTACCCTGTGACTACAGATTCTTGGATCTTCCCCAATGCCTCTATTTAATGACTGTGATGATTATGGTCACGCTTCATCAATTCTTCACTAAAAATAATCGATACCCCATGAATCTTGACTATCATTTCCTACTCGAATCTTCAGGAACTACTCATTCAAGGAAGAGATTGATCACATTTCACGGCTCTTCCTAGGTCAGGAATTGAGTATCTCAGCAACTCCTGTCATTCCCTCAATGTAGGATGGCTGACCAGGATTCGACATCGGGGCCTCCGTTGCCCGGTCGTCCCATGGCTCCCCCGATAGCCAGCAGGCCTTCAGCCACACCAGGTCACCTTCAGTCTGCAGTCCACCGGGTTCAGTCTCACCATGGTCAACATTCAAATGAAAATAAACCTAAAAGCGCCAGGTGGAACTTCCCGCCGCTTTTTTCTCCTCCAGCTTTTTATTTTTTCCTACAAACCCTGGGGTCCTAGGATCCGAGAATGGGCTGTGGGTCCAGAGGCTGCAGCCTAGGATGATCAGACCTGAGGCAGAGTTGCCACAACTTGAGTTCAAGCCCCATGTCTGGCAAAAAAATATAAAAAAATTGAAAAATGATGAATGAAGCACCTTAGCTAAGAATTTTACTGCCAGAGCTGGGATGTGAATTCAGGTCTGGGGAATTCTGTTGCACTGTGGAGGAAGGAGAAGCTCATTATCATTGAAGACTATAAAGTCAGGCCTGGTCCCAGGGCCTGAATTGAAGCCCCAGCTCAGGCAAAAATCATATGCTCACCTATGTTACACATAGGATCTCTATTCACATACATGTGTGGAATGCATCATGTTTTCAGTGTAGTTGTTCTTTTTATTGTGTGTCTTATTCAGGGATGCATTTTGTATTTTATTGCATATGATGACAGATATAACTGTGCTGACATGGATGGCAACCTATTCCCATATTTATAGAGTTTCCTACACCTTCTCCATACTAGCTGAGACTCAGGACATTCTCCGGACAGGAAAACAGGTGGATCAATGGGCTTCTCACATCAGGATTCATGTTTTGGCAGTGTTGGGATTTGAACTGAGAGCCTAGCAGGCCCAATTGGCGAAAGAGTCAAGGTGAGGGCACCGGCCTGTGAGTAACTAAGGAGCTAAGTCATAAACAGGCATAAATTCATAATTGAAACATAGGATATGTATTGACATATATGTGTGGATAGCATCTTACGTTCGGTGCAATCCTTCTCCTTATTTTGTGTCTAATACATGGAGGTATTGTGTTTTTTACTGAGTATGGTGACAGGTATAACTCTGCTGACATGTATGATGACCTGTTCCCATGGTTATAGGGTTGCCTATGCTTTCACTCTCCATCCTAGCTGAGACCCAGGACTTCCATAGGAGAGGAAAACAGGTGTAAAGACTGGCTTCTGACATCAGGATGAATCTTTTGTCAGGCTTGGGATTTGAACTCAGATCTGGGTAACTCCTTTGCACTGTGGGGGAAGGGGAAGCTCATCATCCCTGAAGACTAGAATGTGAGGCCTGGTCCAGGGCCTGATTTGAAGCCCCAGCAGTGGACAAAATATGAAGCCTACCTCTTTTAAACATAGGATCTTTATGTATATACAGGTGTGGTATGCATCTTGCTTTCAATGTAGTTATTTTTTAATTTTGAGTTTTATTCATGGATGTATTTTGTATTTTATTGAGTATGGTGGCATGTATATCTGTGCTGCCATGGATGACAACCTATTCCCATGGCTATGGAATTGCTTATATAGTATTCTCCATCCTTGATGAGGCCCAGGACTTTCACAGGACAGGAAAACAGCTGTAAGGATTAGTTTCTCACATCAGGATGAACCTTTTGGCATTGCTGGGAGTTGAACTCCAGGCCTAGCAGGCCTATCTTTCTAATGGGTCCAATATGAGCATACCATCTTTTGAGCTATTAAGTATCTAGGCCCTACCCAGGACCTGATATTGAGCTCCAGGGTGGGGTTTGTGCACCATATTCATCCATTCAAAAGCTGAAGCTAGTATGCTAATAAATACCTACTTGTATAGAGAAGATGTGGCAAGCTTTGTTGGAATTCTATCTGCCATGTGACTACCAATTCTTGGATCTTTCCCAATGCCTCGATTTCCTGAATGTAATTATTATTGTCACATTTCGTGGTCTTAATGAAAAATAATTGTTGTGCCAGAGGTCTTGCCTATCATTTCTTATGTGAATCATGCATGAACTTCTCAACTCTTTCCTAGGCCTGAATTCAAACACCAGCCCGAAAAATGTAACATTTATAGACATTTTAAATATGTGATATATATTTACATCTATATATTCAGTCTGTATCGTGTTTGTTGGAGTGATATATTATTATTGATTGATTGAATTAACCTTTATTTTATGGACTGTGAGTACACCTATATCATTTATTACATTTATTCCAATCTATTCCGTAACATGTAGCTTTGCACACATACTATGTACACCATACCTGACACACAGCATTTACACAGAAATGGAAAACAGGTGTCTCACTTGGAATCTTACTCCGAGATGAAATTTTTGGCAATGCTGGTACCTGAACTGAGGGCCAAGAAGTCCCAATTCATGAATGGGTTGAGTGTCAGCATGGCAGCCTCTAGCCCATTCAGCTGCCAAATGGATCCCAGGACCTAGGATGGAGCCACAGGTTTGGCCAAAATAGCAGTACCTTTCTATGCAGATGATGGTATACAGATAAATATATATTTAGATATTTTGATACTGCCAGTGATGTCTATGTGGAATTAAATGACATATACTATGTTCATACAGATTCTCAGGTCTTTAGTGAGGACTCCATTTAATGAATAGTATTCTTTTAATGCATAATAAACTATGAATTAAAATCAATCTGTGTTCTGTGATTATTGGGTCTAAATTTATACTAGACTGATTGATGAACTACTCATCCAACCATGACAATGATCACATTTCTCTGGTGTTCCTATTGACAGGCAATAGTTTCTTAGGCTCTCCAGCCCTTTGTAAGTAGCATGACTGGGATTCAAACTCAGGGCCTAGGTGTGCAGGTTGGCCTATGGCTTAGCTGACAGCCTGCCAGCCTTCAGCAATGCCAGATGACCTACAGGTTGCAGCAGTGTTATTTGGACCCAGGATGGTCACCATGCAAGGAAGGAAAACCAAGAAACTGCCATCTGTGGGTGGTTCCTGGTTTTTTTTGGTGCCATTTTTATTTTGTTTTCCTGTCAGCCCCCGAGGCCTAGTATCCCAGGATGGGCTGTGTGTCCAGAGGCTGCACCATCCCAGCCTAGGGTGATGTTAGCTGAGGCAGAGTTGCCATGATATCAGTTCAAGCCTCATGTTGAGCAAAAAATAAAAATAAATAAATAAATAAATAAATAATTTAAAAATATTTAAAATAGCCTGGCACCGGCTATGGTTCACGCCTGTAACCTTAGCAATTCAGGATGCTGAGATCTGAACATCACAGTTCAAAGCCCTCGGGCAGGAAAGTCTGTGAGACACTTATCTCCAATAAACCACTAGAAAACCAGAAGTGGTGCTGTGGCTCAAGCATTATAGCGCTCGCCTTGAGATGAAGAACACAAGGACAGCTCTCAAGGCCAGAGTTCAAGTCCCATGATATATATATATATATATATATATATATATATATATATATATATATATATATACACATATATATATATATACATACATACATACATACATTTATGCATACATACAATACTAATGAAGCTCCCTGGCTTGGAATTCGTGCCCTTTTTTTCTGCCAGGCCTGGGAATTGAACTCAGAGTCTGGGTAACTCTAATTCACTGGGGGTGGTGGGGATGGGGAAACTCACCCTCTTGGAAGACAAGCAATTCAGGCCTGTTCCCTAAGCCTGAATTCAATCCCCAGCCCTGTTAATGTAATATTCATCCACATTTGAAATAATGATTAATATCTACATACTTATATTTATTGTAATTTTCTTTGAGTGTATTTATTTTATTTTTTGTATTATTCATTCATTATTTTACTGACTATTATTACACTTATAACATGTATTAAATTGATTACATCTCATTAGAACTGTAGAGATTTGCATATGTATTATATATCTTACTTCAGACCCAAGACATTCATTGAAATACTATAGTAGATCATCCCATGCTTAGAAAAACAGAAAGAATACATCAACCAAATTAATTTATCCCTAGGCACCCCAATGGCTCACATCTGTAATCCCAACTACTCAGGAGGTGAGAACTAGAAGACGAAGTTTCAAAGCCAATCCAGGCAGAAAAGCCTGAGAGATGACATCTCCAATTAACTGGCAAAAAGCCAGTCTACAGGTATGGCTGAAGTGGTAGAAAATCAGCTACGAACAACCAAGCCAAGAAAGAGCAAGCTGAGTTCAAGTGCGGGGAGAGGGGGGGTAGGGGGATAAAGGGGAGAGAAATCCTCCAAAAACAGAGAACAAAACAACAGTACACAAATCCCACCTAATTTATGGTACCAACAAACTGAAAAAAATATCAAGCTTGTGCATTTGTATGATTTTACATGAGCACATATGTTCTTAGGTACACTTCAAAGCTATGTTTTTAATAATGTGTATATATAAATTAATAATGTATATATATATATATAAATAAACTAAGAAACTAGCCAATGAAAAAATACTTCTGAATTAGTGCCTTAACCATGGCACTAATGGAGACTCTTACCTCCAATAAATTATTTGTACAAAAGTATGTTCGAAGTTTCTTTCTTTAGAATCAATCTTAAAATGTTTGTTCACGCACCAGGCGTCAGTGGCTCACACCTAAAATCCTAGTTACTCAGGAGACTGAGATCTGAGGATGGCGGTTCAAGGCAAGCCTGGGTAGGAAAGTCCAGGAGACTCTTAGTTCCAATAAACCTCTAGAAAACCAGAAGTGGCAATGTGGCTCACGCTGTAAAGTTCTCGCAAAGAGCTGAAGAGCGCAGGGATAATGCCAATCCCAGAGTTCAAGCCCCACCACCGACAAAAAAAAAAAAGGAAAGAAGTTTGTTCATACAAAATTGTAACATTCTAAGCTTTAGGAAACTTTTCTTCCAGGGTCTTATGTTCTTTAGGCAACTATTCCACTGCTGAGCTACCTCTTAGTACCAATGTTTTTGTTTTTCATTTTATAATCCATTTTCTTCCCAAATTGCTTACAAGTACTTACTGTCCTCACAGAAGTGTTTATTCAGAAACTCAAACTTTGGTGGTATGAGGACTCCCCTAGTCTATTTCGTGGTAGGCACTGAGGAAAACTCACAGGACACAATTGCAGACATTTTATAATTGTAAAAATAACTCTAAATAGAAATAACATCAACTGCCGGGCATGGGTGGCTCATGCCTATAATCCTAGCTACTCAGGAGGCTGAGATTTGAGGAAGGCGACTCAAGGCCAGCCAGGGAGGAAAGTCTGAGACTCTTACCTCCAATAAACCTCTGGAAAACTGGAAGTGGGTGCTGTGGCTCAAGTGCTTGAGAGCTTGCCTTGAGCTGAAGAGCACAGGGACAGCACCCAAGCCCAGAGTTCAAGCCCCACGACCGACAAAAAAAAGAAAAAGAAAAAAGAAGAAATAACATCAACTGTCCCAACCTTCTAGGGAGAAATGATATCCTCATTTTCATTCTCACTCTTTATGGCAGATGGTCAAAAACACCAATGTGCTATGCTGAAATGTAAAAGTTTAAACCTCTTTTTTGAAAAACTCTCATTTTATAAAATCAAAATGTTTCAAATAAAGGCAAAGTGAACTTTAAAAAAAATATTAAAAATGCTAATGAATCCCCTTGGCTTGGAATGTGCGATTTTTTGTCTGCAAGGCCTTGGATTTGAACTTAGGGACTGGGTAACTATGTTGCACTCTGGGGGAAGACGAAGCTCAGTATGCTTGAAGACCAGAAATTCAGGCCTGTTTCCTAGGCCTGAATTCATGCCCCAGTCATACACCTTATATATATTTTAAAAATAGGATTGAACTTCCATAGAGATGTTCAGTCTATATCATGTTTGGTGTGGTTATTCATTGTATTTGTTTTTTTGTTCATTTATTTACCTTTTATTTTACCAACTGTGAGGACACCTAAACATACTATCACATAGCAGCGAGATTTGTAGACTTGTTCTCCATCACGCCTGACACCCAGAACTCTCCCAGAAAAGGAAAACAGGTGTCACACTTGGCTTCTTACTCCAGGATGAAATTCTTGGCAGGCACTGAGATCAAGCCCCAGAGGTGGCCAAAATAGCCATAAATGGATAGGCAGGTGGTAGTATGCCAATAAATGCGTATTAGTAGAGAGTGACAAAGCCATGTATCTAGTATTCAATGATATTTACTATGTTCCTATGAAGTTTTAGGCATTTAGAGAGCCTAGATATTATAGAGGAAGAACATACAAACATCCAAGAAAAGTCCAAGAAATATGATAGATCTATTCAACATTTGGAAGACACCATCAGAAGGCCTAATCTGAGAATAATGGGTGTAGAGGAGCACCTAGAAACAGAAGTTAATGTTCTAGGAAATTTATTTAACAGGATCCTACCAGAGAACTTCCCAAACATGCAAAAGGATAAGCCTATTCAGATACAAGAAGCTTTTAGAACTCCAAATAGACCAGACTAGAACAGGACAACCCAGCATCACATTATAATCCTCACAGGAACAATTCAGACCAAGGAAAAGAACCTTAAAGCTGTCAAAGAGAAAAGATCAATCACCTATAAAGGGAAACCAGTTAGAATCATCTCAGATTTCTCAGCAGTGACAATCAAAACAAGAAGAGCCTAGAATGATGTATGCCATGCCATTTAGACAAACAACA
Source organism: Dipodomys spectabilis (assembly GCF_019054845.1). Lineage (NCBI taxonomy): Eukaryota > Metazoa > Chordata > Mammalia > Rodentia > Heteromyidae > Dipodomys > Dipodomys spectabilis. The sequence goes on along the minus strand of NW_024870984.1, from coordinate 5,784,969 downwards.
ATCAATCAAGAAAACTGTACACAGCTAAACTCTCCTTCATAAATGAAGGTCAAATAAAAACCTTCCATAGCAAAGAAAAACTGAAACACTATATCTCCACCAAACAAGCCCTACAAAAGATTCTTAAAGATGTCTTACACATAGAAAACCAACAAGACCTCAAAAAAGGCCAAGAAACCGTATCCAAACTGAAAATCCAAGAACCATAGAAAGAATCCCACTGCCACAGCCCCCAAGAAGGTGGATAAAATAGCAGGAACTCCCAAATACTTCTCAGTTCTATCTCTCAACATTAACGGACTTAACTCTCCAAATAAGAGACATAGACTGTCTAGTTGGATTAAAAAGCAAGAACCTTCTATCTGCTGCCTTCAGTAGTCACATCTTGCCCATAAAAACAAACACAATTTCAATGTGAAAGGCTGGAACAAAATCCACCAAGCAAACGGTCCCCATAAACAGGCACGAGTTGCAATCCTAATATCAGATAAAATAGAACCTCAAACTAGCTGCAATGCTTGATAAGAAATGTACGCATTTTCCTGCCCATGAAATTGTAACCCCTCTGTACAGTATGTTCACAAAAATAAAATAAAATATAAAAAAATAAATAAATAAAAATATAAAAAAATAGACCTCAAACTAAAATTATTTACAAAGGATAAAGATGGTCGCTACATACTAATTAAGGGAGCTCTCTTTCAGGAGGATATTACAATTCTAAATATCTATTCGCCAAACAACGGAGCACTCAAATTTATCCAAGAAACCCAACTTTCCCTCAAATCCCACATAGATCCAAAGACATTAATTGTTGGGGACTTTAACACACCACTATTCCCACTAGATAGATCAACTTGGCAAAAACTCAACAAAGAACCTGCATATCTGAACAACTGCATAGATCAACTAGTTTTAACAGACATCTATCGAAGATTTCACCCAGCAGCATCAGAATACACGTTTTTCTCAGCAGCATATGGAATATTTTCCAAAATAGACCACATTTTAGGCCACAAAGCAAACTTGTCCAAATTCAGATATATTGAAGTTATACCTTGCATTCTCTCAAACCACAAGGGATTAAAAGTAGGAGTCAACACCAAAAGCCACTAAAGAAACTCGTGTAACACATGGAGGCTGAACAACACACTGCTGAATCATGAGTGCATCATGGAAGAGATTAGAAATGAAATTCAAATGTTCATGATATTCAACAAAAATGGGCACACAAATTACCAGCTCCTCTGGGACACAGCAAAGGCAGTAGTCAGAGGCAGGTTTATAGCTCTGAGTTCTTACATCAACAAATTGGAGAGATCTTAAACCAACAATTTAATGAGACATCTGAGCCTCCTTGAAAAAGAGCAGCAGGATAAACCCCTACCCAATGGACAGAAAGAAATAATTAAAATTTAATGCGAAATAAATGAATTAGAATCCAAAAAAAGCCATAGAAAGAATCAACAAAACATTGGTTCTTCGAAAAAATTAACAAAATTGACAGACCCTTAGCAAATCTTATCAGAAAAAGAAAAGAACACACCCAAATAAATAAACTCAGAGATGAGAATGGAAACATCACCAGAGAAACAACCAAGATTCAGAACACTATAAGGAAATACTTCTCAAAACTTTATGCTAATAAGATTGAGAACTTGGCAGAAATGGACCTTTTCCTAGCAAATACTGACATTCCAAAACTAAACCAAGGTAAGTTATATCACCTTAACAGGCCCATATCAAGCATTGAAATATAAACAATAATAAGAGATCTCCCATCTAAGAAAAGCCCAGGTCCAGATGGTTTCACTGCGGAATTCTACAAGGTCTTCAAAGCAGAGCTCACACTAATAACCCTCCAACTCTTCAATGAAATTGAAAGAGAAAGTTCACTACAGAACTCATTCTATGAAGTCATCATAACTCTCATCCCAAAACCAGGCAGGGTCTTATCAAAGAAAGAGAACCATAGACCTATTTCTTGGATGAACATTCATGAAAAACTTCTCAGCAAAATTTTGGCCAATCGACTTCAACAATTCATCCAAAAAATCATACACCAAGATCAAACAGGATTCATTTCAGGGATGCAAAGCTGGTTCAATATATGGAAATCAATTAGTATAATTCATCACATCAACAGGAGCAGGGATAAGAACCACATGGTTATCTCAATAGATGCAGAAAAAGCATTTGACAAGATCCAACACCCCTTTATGATGAAGGTTCTGGAAAAATTAGGAATCCATGGAACATTCCTCAATACAATAAAGACTGTATATGACAAACCAACAGCCAGCATTCTAATTAATGGTGAAAAACTGAAACTATTTCCTCTTAACTCAGGAACGAGACAAGGACGTCCACTCTCTCCACTTCTCTTCAATCTAGTATTAGAATGCCTAGCTACAAATAAGACTAGATGCAAACATAAAGGGGATCCAAATAGGGAAAGAAGAAGTAAAACTCTCCCTCTTTGCACATGACATGATCTTGTATTTAAAGAATCCCACAGACCCCACTCTCAAATTACTCAAGCTGATTCAAAGTTTTGGCAAAGTAGCAGGGTATAAAATTAACCCTCAAAAATGGCTTTTCTGTATGCCAACAATGAGAAAAGTGGGGCTGAAATTAGGAAAGCAACTCCATTCGTATTAGCCCCACAAAAAATAAAATACCTAGAAATTAACTTAAAGAAGTGAAGGACATCTATGATTAAAACTTTTGAAAACCTGAAAAAGGAAATCAAAACAGAACTTAGGAAGTGGCAAAAACTTCCATGCTCCTGGATTTGAAAGATCAAGTTCGTGAAAATGGCCATACTTCCGAGGGCTATCTCCAAATGCAATACCTATCAATATTCCAACCTCATTCTTCAAGGAATTAGAAGAGGCAATCCAAAAATATATATGGTACAGTAAAAGACCCCGAATAGCAAAAACAATCCTCAACAGAAAGAACAGGACTGGAGGAATATCAATACCTAATTTCAAACTCTACTACAAAGCCATATTAATCAAAACAGCATTGTACTGGCACAAGAACAGACCTCAGGACCAATGGAACTGAATTGAAAACCCAGAAATGAACATACAGACCTATAGCCAACTAATCTTCGATAACAGAGAAGATTAGAATGGAAGGAAGACAGCCTCTTCAGTATATGGTGCTGGCAAAATTTTTTAACTACTTGTAGAAAATGAAAGCTAGATTCTTATATATCATTCTGCACCAGAATAAACTCCAAATGGATCAAAGACCTCGGAGTCAAAGTAGACAATCTGAAAACATTACTGGATGGAATAGGAGAAACCCTAGGTCTCCTTGGCACAGGGCGAAATTTTCTTAATAGAGACCCAGAAACACCACAAATCAAAGAAAGGTTGAACAAATGGGATTGCACAAAATTGCAGAGCTTCTGCATGGCCAAGCACATAGCTAGCACGATTCATAAACCCCACAGATTGGCAAAAGATCTTCACTAGCCATAAAATGGATAAGGGCCTCATATCTAAAATATACCTGGAACTCAAAAAATTAAATCCCCCAATAACAAATCTCCAAAGAAACAACTGCACGATAAATACGTGGGCTAAAGACTTACAGAGAAACTTCTCTGAAGAGAAAAGAAGGATTGCCAATAGACACATGAAGAAATGCTCAACCTCTCTAGCCATAAAAGAAATGCAAATCAAAACAACATAGAGATACAACCTCACCCCAGTTAGAATGGCAATAATCAAGAACTCTAATAACAACAGATGCTCGAGGGGATGTGGAGAGAAGTGAACATTACTACATTGCTGGTGGGAGTGTAAACTTGTTCAGCCACTTTGGAAAGCAATATGGAGGTTCCTTAAAAGACTCCACAAAGAGCTCCCCTATTTCCCAGCAATCCCACTTTTGGGCATTTACCCAAATGATCACAAACAAGACCACACTAAAGCTACCAGCACGACTATGTTTATTATTGCAGCATTATTTACCATAGCTAAGATATGGAACCAACCCAGATGCCTCTCAGTAGAGGAATGGATCAAGAAAATGTAGTATATATACACAATGGAATTCTATGCCTCCATCAGAAAGAATGACATTACTCCATTTGTTAGGAAAGGGAAAGGCTTGGAAAAAATTATATTCAGTGTACTTGTTAGATTGGTAGTTAAATAAATGATATTATTGTTAATATGAATTTTAATGCAATTTCAGGGAACTCTCCTGTCTCTGACCTCGTAACACTTGTATTTTGGGATTTGTCTCTGGACATCTAGGATTTAGCAGGACTCAAAATAAACCAAGATCTTGCCCATGTAGTTGTAATTCCTTTGTGTGGTATTCTCACAGTTATAAAAAAAATAAAATAAGCAGAGAGTATTTGAATTCTACTATTAAGGTTTAATGATAGATCTCTAATGATCTTTTTCTTAAGTGTGTTGGAGAAACCAAAGCAGAAATTAACTTGGACTTTTGTGGTGGATGTAAATGTCTTAACTACCATTTCTGGTAGTAGGTGCCATTAAATTTCAATTAGCCATCACAGGCTCAAGCCTGTAATCCTAGTTACTCAGGAGGCTGAGATCTGAGGATCGTTATTCAAAGCCAGCTCGGATAAGAAAATCCATGGGACTTGAACTCCAGTTGACTGCCAAAAAGACTAGAAGTGGAGATGTGTCTCAAGTGGTAGAGTGCTAGCCTTGAAGGACAAAGCCCAGGTTCTGAGTTCAAGCCTAGATACACCAATTAACAAATTCAGAGGTTCCACTGTGAGTGCTATATTCTTTTAGAGACTGAAGTATTTTTTTTTCGCATAGTCTTTCAAACATCAGCATCTCTAATGGAGAATCATTCTAGATCCTTCTTTTCCACTTGAATAATTGTTATTCTCCAGGAGTAGAGTGGCCAAGAGGCTTGCAGATCAAGAGCTCAGACATTAAATTGGCTAAAAAGAGATCAAATTAAAATGTATTCCTTGGTTGCAAATACCACATTTTTGGTATGTGTTTGCTAGCTCTGGCACTTGAACTGAGGACCTGGGTGCTGTTCCTGAGCTTTTGTGTCCAAGACTATTGCTCTACCACTTGAACCACAACTCTACTTCGGGCTTATTTGTGGTTAATTGGAGATAAAAGTCTCACAGACATTCTGGACCTGGGTGGCTTCAAACTAGAACACTGAGTAGACAGGATTACAGGTATATGCCACCAGCATCTGGCTCAAATACCACCTATAATGTTAAAAGTCAAGGATATCTGCTAACATCTATCTCTGACAGATGTACAATGTTTTACTCCTCACTGAATGAATGTTCCTTTGAACAGTATTGCATCAAATGGAGTGGACTCAAGTTAGGTCTTGAACACCAACAATGTGGTTTGTTGGAAGTGGCCTTGTTTATCTACACCTTTGTTTTATCATTGGAATACAAAATAGGTACTGGTAACTTACTAGCATTTGCTTATGTGCCTTAAACAACTTTGGATTTAGTAAGTACTCTGTGTGTGTGTGTGTGTGTGTGTGTGTGTGGTATGTGCTGGGTACTGGGGCTTGAACTTATGGCTTTTGCATTCTTGCTTGGCTGATTTTTCCTACAGTAAGTAGTTTTTCTCAACAGATTTAAATTAACTTAAGTTATCAAGAAATGCTGACATGCTGCTTTAGAATATTATTCTCATTTAGTCTTGAATTCCTGACAATGTCACAAGCTTGGTAAAGAAGAAAAATATACTGTTAGAATCAAAGATGACATATATCATATTGATAAACAAAAGCAAAAACAGACAATTGTCATATTTATTAGTATTTTAGTGAAAATAGTAGGATGCGATATTGTTCATTTTAGTATTTTTAATTTTCATGTGCCAGTACTGGGGCTAGAACGCATGGCCTGAGCACTATCTCTTAACTTTTGCATTCAAGGCTGATACTCTACCACTTGTGCCATAGCTCCAATTCTGTTTTTGCTGGTTTATTGGAGATGAGTCTCACAGAGTTTTCAGGCTGGGCTGGATTTTAACCACAATCCTCAGATATCAATATTCCTAGTAGCCAGGATTACAGGTGTTTGACCATGTTATTATATTTTTTAACTCTGTACATGCTTAAAATTAGACTCAAAGACTATGGGTGGAAGAACTTAAAGCCATGAATTGATGGGAAGAAATAAAGTAGGTTGTTATATGCAAGGAAGAAAAATGGAGGAAAGAGGAAACAAAATTGATAAAAATCCTGTGCTGGATAGCACAAAGACAAATTTTCCTACTTCAATATTTTATAATAAGCAGGTTCCTGAAGCCATGAATATAATTATCTTGGCTGGAATTCCTGTGCTAGAGTAAAAAGAAATTTGAGCACATCAACATATTATTTAATCAAACAGAGTGGGTGGCAGTGTGAAGGAGAAATTAAAATGTTCACTAAGATAATGTGAAACTGGCACTGGTGGCTCACACCTGTCATCCTAACTACTCAGGAGGCTGAGGTATGAGGAACCTAGTTTGAAGCCAACTCAGGCAGGAAAGGCCAAGAGACTCTATCCCTAATTAACCAGCGAAAAGCCAGACGTGTATATGTAGCTCAAGTGATGGAGCACTAGTTGGATCAAAAAAGCCAAGCAAAAGCATGAGGCCCTAAGTTCAAGCTTGAGTACTGGTAACAACAACAACAACAAAAGACAATGTGTGAAAAGCTTCAATAGGGATAGAGTAAAGAAAGACAAACACTCATATATACATAAGTATATACATATACACACAGATATGTATATATACATATATGCAAAATTGTTTTTTTGAGCACCAACTTAATCAGAAGAAAATGAAACAAAAATAAGCTTAGGAAAATGAAATTATATTACCGAAGAAAATATACACATTTGCATCAATCTGTTGAATTTTAACAATTTTTTGTGTATGCCACTACTGGGGCTTGAACTCCAGGCCTAAGCATTCTCCCTTAGCTTAGTGCTCAAGGCTAGCACTCTGCCACTTGAGCCACAGCTCCATTTTCAGATTTTTGCTGATTAATTGGAGATAAAAGTCTCATGGACTTTCCTACCTGGTCTAGTTTTGAACCTTGATCTGCAGATCTCAGCCTGCTGAGTAGCTGGGATTAGAAGTCTGAATCACTGGTGTCCAGGTGAGTCTTCTTGCTAAGTTGGAGCTTGGGGTCATTGGAAATAGCATTAAGACCTTGGCGCAGGAAGAAGCCAGGATGAGGAGTCCCTGTGTCTCTACATGCCAGAAATAAGGGCACAGGTATCTGGGGGAAATCAGGAAGGCAAGTTAGCAAGCTAAGTGCTACCAGTACAAAGTTAGGAAGTACCAAAAGAAAATAAATATACTGTACTCCAAATTCAGAGCATCTTATTCTTGCTTGGCTTTTTCACTGAAGGCTGATGCTCTACCAATTGAACCACAGCTCTACTTCCTTTTTTCATTTTTTGCTGGTTCACTGGAGATAGGAATTTCACAGACTTTCTAGCCTTGGCTGGCTTTGAACAAGAGTCCTCAGACCTTAGCCTCCTGAGTAGTTAGTATTACAAGTATGAGAACTTGGTAGTTTTCTTTTCTTTTCCTTCCTTCCTTCCTTCTTTCTTCTTTCTCCTTCCTTCCTTCCCTCTCCTTCCTTCCTTCCTTCCCTCTCCTTCCTTCCCTCTCTCCCTCCCTTCCTCCTTCCCTTCTTTCTTTCTTTCTTTCTTTCTTTCTTTCTTTCTTCCCTCCCTCCTTCCTTCCTTCCTTCCTTCCCCTTCCTTCCTTCCCCTTCCTCCCTCCCTCCCTTCCCCTCTCTCTTGCTTGCTTGCTTTTACCTATATCTTTTTAATATATTGCTCTTTCTGTCTCTCTCTGTCTCTCTGTCTCTGTCTTTCTCTTTATCCCTGTCATGAGGCTTGAACTCAGGGCCTGGGCACAGCCCCAAGCTCATTTCCTCAAGGCTAGTGCTCTACCACTTTGAGCCAGATAGCCACTTCAGTGATTAATTGAACATAAGATCTTATGGACTTTCTTGCCTGAGCTGGATTTGAACCACGATCCTCAGATCTCAACCCTCTGAGTAGCTAGGATTACAGTTGCTAGCCACTGGTGCCAGTTTTCTCTCTAATTTTTTATTTCACTTTTCAAGCTTTCATAATGAACTAAGTTGTGTCATTCTCCTTTCTTTTAAAAAATTCTAAACATTTCTGTCCCTTGCAATATCTAATGATATCATTCTTTTCCACAATAATTGAACTATATTCTTGCACAAGAATGGTTCCTTATTTTTAACTCTTACACAAATAAATTTTGTTTGTCTAACCCCTTCCTATAGCATATAGGAACACTAGTTCCTTTCCCATAGTTATGACCAGTTGTACGAATAATGTATTCTATTACATATAGAATATGTACAATGTCAGATATATATCTGGCATTGCAATTAATGGTACTTGGTATTGAATTGGGGACTTTGTTATACCCAAGCCAGTGGTGAGAAATGACACATAAACCGTGCCACAACCCAAACCTGCCAAGTCAGACAGAATAATTCCATGGAAAGTTGTTAGATAACTGAAACTCCAAACCAGAAATGACAACAAATTTCAGATGAGCAAAGTTCAGTACAAAGAGCACACAAATTACACAAATGAAAGGCAATTAGAGGCATCAAAAAGTAAGTGATATTATAACAAAGGTTCTGCATGATAGTAAGGGGATGGAACCTCACACACTGAGATCAACCAGGAGAATGATGATAAGAACATTTAATGAGAGAAAAGAAGGTATGTATAAACACTTCAGTGAAATCCAAGAGAAGATAAATAAATACCTAATTGAATCCAAAGGGAATATAAATGAATAACTAAATGAGCTGGAAAAAGGATACAAATGGGGGCTGGGAATGTGGCTTAGTGGTAGAGTGCTTGCCTAGCATGCATGAGGCCCTGGGTTCGATTCCTCAGCACTACATAAGTAGAAAAAGCTGGAAGTGGTGCTATGGCTCAAGTGGAAGAACACTAGTCTTGAGCTGAAGATCTGAGGGACAGCGTCCAGACCCAGAGTTCAAGCCCCACAACTGACAAAAAAAGGAGCAAATAAACCCATAAATAAATGCAAAGAAGATGCAAATTAAGAGCACAAGAAACAAGAAAGATATGACAAATAATTTTACTAAAGTTGGAATTATTGAAAAATCAAACTGAATTCCTGAATATGAAAACTCTACATGACAAATAAAAAGAAAGTTGAGCTGGGCACTGAGCGTCATGCCTGTCATCCGAACTACTCAAGAGGCTGAGAACTGAGAATCACAGGACAGATGGCTGGCAGAGATTCTTATCTCCAATTAACCACCCAAAAGCTAGAAGTAGATGTGTGGTTCAAGGGGTAGAGCTCCAGCCTTTAGTGGAAAGCAAGATTTCAAGGCCCGAAGTTCAAGTTTCAGTACCATAGCAAGGGCTGGGAGAGACTGGGGGAACCCCTATTCCTGGGCTGCAAGGTCCCCACATAATCTCCTCTAGCTCTAGGTCCTAGAGTCTGAGCCTCAGGCCACAGTGGGAGTCTAAGGCCTCAGGGCACCCTCAGCACCCCCTCCCCCCAGCAGTCTCTGGCCCACTTCCTCCTGGACTATTTTTGAGCCTCAGATCTCCAGGCCAATACCCTGTTATGGAACCCCCTCATCTTCAAGCCCTCATGGTTCCAGACTGGAGTGCAAATACCCCAGGCCCCCTGCTACCTGCTACCCACACAGCACCAGGTCCTGGGGGAGCCCCAGCTGAGGCCCCCACTTCTGTACCCACCAGCTGTCTAGCCAAGGCCTGCAAAGCTTTTCCCGTGAGCTCTTCTCACAGTGACTAAAACAGAGAAATGTGAAGACCATGGATTTTGAGAAGTGAAGAACATGCCTAAGTGTTTAATATGCAAATAATGTTTGTATGTTAATAGATGCAAACACATGTATTTCAAGACTACAATTTAAAAAACCACTGTAAGTCACAACATGGTCAGAAGTACAGAGAGTACAGAGCAGAATCAGTGCCATCCTCAGTGAACAAAGCAGGGCCTCGAGTGTCAGCAGGGGTGAAAGAGAACATCTTGGGCATGAACACTTCACAACAGACCACAAGTGTGGATAAGAGTTGCAACTCACGACTGAGACTGACTGAGTGTCATGGGTATTTGCATAAGGCCATGAGTTCACGATTGGCCTAAGGCTTTCCAGACCTCTGTGGCTGGCAGAGTCCCATCACGTGACCTTTGCCACCACTGCACTTTTACCAGCCACTGAGGTATTTTACTTTGATGCATTTTTTACTGTTATTTTAAAGGTGATGTACAGGTGGGCTTACAGTCACATAAGTCCAGTAATGAGTCCATTTCTTTTTGGACAATGTCCCCCCTTCCCTCACTCTCTCTCAGTTTTTCCTCCCATGCCCAACCACAAGTTGTAGAGTTTATTTTCCACAGTGTCCAGTGAATACCACGGCTGCGTTTGTTTCTCCTTTGTCCCTCCATTTCTATGTCCCTGCATGCCCTCCAAAAGACAGATACATGGACAAGAAAAAATAAAACAAAAACAGCAATGAGAAAAAACCTCTTGTTTCATTTTTCTGGAGTTCATTTGGATAAATATCATTTTGTATGATCAGAGGTGCATAGGCATAGTGCCTTTGTGTTCCTCTCCTAAGATATCCTCCTTTGGTCTTACTGTGTGTGATTGCCTAGAGATGTGTCTAATTTATCATGTCCTAGTGAATTGTGTTTTTTTTAAAACATCCAGTGTGTTTACTTACAGATTTATAGGCACATTCTAGCTCCCACAAATGAGGGTAACCACACAGCCTATGTTTCTTTGTATTAGTTTCTCTTCTTCATTTGATTTTTTGTGAGAATCTTGAGGTGACTGAATAACTCTCCTTGGTGGCAGGATTTCCACTGGAATATGGCTTCCTTGTTGTGGATTGAGACAAACCAAGCATCCTCGTGCTAGGCAGGTTTCTTAAGTGCAGCTGCACAGGGTGGCAGTGACCTCAGAATCTGTCACTCTATGCGGTATCAGGTAGGGTCAGGTCATTAGGCAGTGAGACATGTCACGGATGCCTTTGACACAAATCTCTGTGCTTCAGCCATGCATCAGTTAACGTGACTTGAAACATGGCCCAGAATCTCCAAGACCTGCTTGTGTCAGAAATCCCCGTTGTTGAACTTGGGTCATTTCAGATCACACAAATGCCACGCCTTGGTCCTCCTGAACCCTGGCTACCACTGCAGGACTGTGCACAGATGGCACCTTGAATGTGTGGGTCCTATTCCTGCCACTGCAATGTATAATCGAGTTCTTTCCTCTGCTGTAGTTGCTTTCTGGACTTCCAGGACCACCCCTCTTACGTGAGCCAACACTGGCCTTTCTCCTTTGTCAGCCCATGTTCCACTGTGTGAACTCAGGCCCCAAATGGCAGCAGTAGGGTGCTGATTCTTGAGCACTGTTCTTTTGGAAGCCAGGAGGAAAAAAAAGAATTATGACACAGTAAGATTTTATCATTTTTAACCACAGACAGAATGTTTATTTCCTGTTTAAATTAGTCTTCACTTACTATATTTTCACTTATTAGGAACAGAAAATATATCGTAACTTGTACATAGCAAAAGCAAATGGGTGCAATCATTCAAACATTAAAATTGTAATCAAATATGTACAACAGATAAATAAACGTATATCTCTAAGAGTTATCTTATACAAAAAAAGCTAGCACGAAAATGCACACATTTATTGCCCAAAGTCACAAGTTCACTTCCAATTCTACTGTGGCCATCCATCTCAGTCATAACTTGAAGCTTCATGACACTGCACAGGCTTAGATAGACAAATATTTTTTTAAAATAGGCAGGGTTCATAGGAAATAGCCAAATGGCTATGAAGAACTTTCTAAACATTGGAAATAATATGCAGAAATTAATTAATAGGAAGAAAACATATCAAATGGGTCTAAAGAGTACCTGACATTATACTGATGTAGTCTAAGGAAAACAGACAGGTGAGTATTTGACCTTTTTGTAAAAAGAAGCAATGACAGTAACCAACAATGCAAAACCCTGTCATAACTGCTCATAACAACTCTGGAGAAACTAAGTGAACAAAGATTTGGGCTTTAATACGTACAATACTTCTATTTTCCAGTTGGTATTTTATACAATTTTGAATTTAAATTTAAAGCCTAAGAGGACACCTCTTATAAACATAAGAGGTGTCCTCTTAGGCTTTAAATTTAAATTCAAAATTGTATTCAGACTTATTTGCAATAACTAGTATATGTCTGAATGATGATTTTAAATATTCACATTTCTCTCCCCATTCAATGATAGATTTATCTCTTCTTTCAATCAGAATATTTTGGATGATTATGAAGTAATTATTGGCTTGATAAGAAATGTACTCATTATCTTTCCCAAGTAATTGTAACCCCTCTATATGGTATTTTCACAATAGAAAAAGAAAAAGAAAAGAAAATCATTATTCATAGAATTATACAAATGCTTGAGGAAAAATTACGTCAATATCATTTTTTTGAATCTTAAATATAAGAAAGGTTCCAAATCTGGATATATCATTAGAACATAAATATGTATCATTCTAAAAGCAATGCTGAAAGTGGTAAAATATTTTTCCCAGCATAAACACTATTTAATGAAAATAGTAAATATTTTCAAAGTAACCTAATTGCTATAGCAGTTCCAACTTCAGCTCCAACTACTTCAGTCAAAAATAAACAGATATTTAGGTGCAGAAAGCAACTGAGTTATGAGCTTTTTGGTGGGGAGTGGGGGAGTGCTGGTACTGGGGCTTGAACTTAGGGTCTCATATTCTCACTTAGCTGTTATATTCATGATGAAGCTCTGCCACTTGAGCTACACCTGGATAATCTGAGATAAGAGTCTCAAGGACTTTCCTGCCCAGGCTGGCTTTGAACCTCCCTCCTCAAATCTCAGCCTCCTGAGTAGCTGATAGTACAGGTATGAACATCAGCACCCAGCTTTTTAATTCATTCTTTAAGGATCAGATATTCCAATGATAAGAAACATTTTTAAATAAACAAGTCCTAGAATAAAGAATGAAGTGTATTTTCTAGAATATTGTACAAATATAAATTTCTTTTGCTCACTTGGCCAGTTTTTCCTCTCATCATCATTATGGGCACAGAGTCTTAGAATACAGCTAGACACAGCACCCCCTCCCCCCAGGACAATTCAAGGGACCGCGTCTCTAAGGTGTCATGTAGTTACGAATGCTAGAAACTTGAGACAAATTTTGTGGAAGATAAATAACTAAAACATCAAGTGTTCACTTAACATGTTCCAAATGTTGTAAGGCAGAGTTTTAATCCTACCAATCTGGGTGGCAATTGCTCACCTGTCATCTCTCTTAACTATTCAGGAGGTTGACATGTGAGGATTTAGATTTGAAGCCAGCCTGAACAAGAAAGTCTGTGAAACTATCAAAATCTCAGAAGTGGAGGTGCGGCTCAACTGGTAGAGCACCAGTCTTGAGGGAAAAAGCTAAGAAGAGATAGTGGCTAGGCCCTGAGTTCAAGCCCTAGTACACAGAAACACACAGACACACATGAGTCTCAACTGGCCTCCTCCACACACACCATTTTTAATCTTTCCAAAGTTCTATGAGAAATCACAATGAGTGTCTTCATGTTGAGAATGAAGGAGTCTAGATACAGAATAATTCATGCTTCAGGCTGAGGAATTAAAAAGTAGCAGATCAAGGTTAGACTTAAGCATTACTTTGCATTGTCAACTATCTTTAAACCAACCAATAGAACCAATAACTCAGTGTGATTAATTTTAATTCAAGAAGCCAGAGAACTGTAAAATAACCTGCTCAAGGTTATTTAGAAGATTAAGTGTCAGTGCAAGGGTTTAAACCTGAGTCAGGTTGACTACAAAGCCACCTTCCTCCTGCTTTGCTGCTTTATATTAGAGTTGAGACCAAATTCCGTACCATACATTGGCATCTGGAACTTGGTAGAGTCTTGACATGTGGTCATGGGTCCTTTGAAGGTGCTGATTCAGTCACTGGAGTTGGGGAAAAGAAAAATCCACAGAAACTCACACGAAGCAGGAACTGATGGTTCACATCTGTAATCCCAGCTACTCAGGAAGCTGAGATCTGAGGTTTGTGGTTCAAAGTCAGTTCAGTTAGGAAAGTCCATGAGACTCTTATTTTCAATTAACCAGCAGAAAGCTAGAAGTAGAGCTGTGGCTCAAATGGTAGAGTACTAGCCTTAAGCTGAAGAGCTGAGGGACAGCTCCCAGGACCAGAGTTCAGGGTCCATGACCACCACCACCAACAACAAAGTCAAACTAGATATATCAATGGTAATAAAAAAACGTATATAATATTAGAATCTTTAAGAACTAGTAATATAACTTATGTAACATAATAATATATAATATAAAATGTAATATTAGAGTTTCTAAGAATTACATGAATTTTAAGAAATACATTTGAATACATACATACAACTAGAATATTGTCACATAGAAACAGGCTTTTAATCAATTTACCATTATAGGATTAGCAACCAGCAGAAAAGCCAGAAGTGGAGCTGTGGCTCAAAAGGTAGAGCACCAGACATGAGGGAAAAAAATCTTAGGGACAGTGCACAGGCCCTAATACTAGCACACTCAAAAATAGCAGCAACAACAAAAACCAAAGAAAAAGCATAATGTGAATAATGTTATACATATACACTATATTAAAAGGTTATATACACTATTATTAAAATAGTTAAAAGGTTATATATATATATATATACTATTATTAAAATAAGGTTATGTATACTATATTATTTTAAAAAGTAGCCAAGTTTGGTAATGCATGTCTATAATCCCTGCACTCTGGACGCAGGAGGATTAAGAGATCAAGGCAGTCTGGGCTGTATTACAAGACCCTGTCACGAAAAGAAAACCCAAAACTAAAAGCACTAAAACTAAGCCAAAACCAAAACAAGATATCATTCTTCCATTATTATTATTATTATTATTCCTGAATGCTATTACATATAGAAGTCTGCTTCCTTTTTTTGCCAATCCTTGGGCTTGAACTCGGTCTGGACATTTTGTTTCTTTCCTTCTTTTAAATACATTTTTTGTAAATGGGGTTACAGTTTCAGAAGCAAGGTATTGAGCATTGTTACCTCCTCCTTTGATTTTCTTCTACCATCCCTTCCCTCCCCATCTCCCCAACTACACTCTCTCCCTCCCCACTTCCCCGCCTAAATTGTAAACTTCATTTTTCAACATAGTGTTTTGTACATCTCATTGTTACAATGGGTCAATCTGTATACCTATTTAAGAATTTTGCTTTTTCCCTTCCCCTCCCCAAGCTAGAGAAGTGTATATATAAGCTGCAGGGAACCACGTCAAGTACAGTGAAAATGGGTTATACCATGGGGGAGGAACATACAAAGAAACAAAAAAAATCACATGTTTCTTTGGGCCTGGCTTACTTCACTTAATATAATTTTTCCAAGTCTTTTCATTTCCTAACAAATGTGGCAATGTCATTCTTTCTGATGGAGGCATAGAATTCCATTGTGTATATATACCAAATTTTCTTGATTCATTCATCTACTGAGGGGCATCTGGGTTGGTTCCATATCTTAGCTATGGTAAATAATGCTGCAATAATAAAAATAGTCGTGCCGGTAGCTTTAGTGTGGTCTTGTTTGTGAATATTTGTGCAAATGCCCCAAAGTGGGATGGCTGGGTCTTAGTGGAACACTATGTGGAGTCTTTTGAGGAATCTCCATATTGTTTTCCAAAGTGGTTGAACACTCCCACCAACAATGAAGTAAGGTTCCCTTCTGTCCTTATTTGCAATAACTAGTATATTTCTGAGTCAAGAGAAAAGGTCAGGTAAGTTGATGTTAGGGAAATGAACCCTAAAATATGTATTCAAATGTATTATTCTTACATGTGATTATCTCTAACACATTTACAAGATTATTTCTTTGTTGCTTTGTATGTCCCTCCCCCACAGTATAACCCCTGCTTTCACTGTATTTGATGCTGGTATAATTTGTGGAGGGGAAGGGAAAAAACAAATTGGTTAAATAGGGATACAGGTGGACCCATTGCAACAATGAGATGTATAAGTCGTTATGTCGAAAACGAGCTTTACAACTTTTGGAGGGGGAGAGGAGGATTGGTTGGCGGGGGGCGGGGGAAGGATGGGAAGGGATGGGGAGGGGAAACAAAGGAGGAGGCTACAATGCTTGATAAGAAAGGTACTCATTATCTCACCCATGTAATTGTAACCCCTCTGTACAGTATTTTTACAATAAAATAAAAAATGGAAAAAAAATCACATAGTACATTATAAATTCGTTAGGAACAATAGCAAGAAAGAAAGAAAAAACGTGTCCCTATCTTGCGGTTCATTTCACTTAGACTCCACATACAGCTTCCCTATGACCTGGCAATCCCACTTTTGGGTATTTACCCAAATGATCACAAACAAGACCATTCTAATGCTACCAGCACAAATATGTTTATTGCAGCTAAGATATGGAACCAACCCAGATGCCCCTCAGTAGATGAATGGATCAAGAAAATGTGGTATAAATATGTAATGAAATTCTATGCCTCAATCAGAAAGTTATGAAATGGAAACTCTTGGAAAAAACTATATTAAGTGAATTCAGCCAGGCCCAAAGAAACATAATAGGTCCCATGGTTTCCCTTATTTGCAATAACTAGTACATGTATAGGATAAGCAGAAAAGGTCAAAAGCTCTGTACATAGGACCAGATAAGATGATGTTAAGCAAAATGGACACTTTCTGAGCTTCTTTTGCTCAAGGTGATCACTCTATCACTTGAGCCACAGTGCCATTTTTGACTTTTTTGAGTAGTTAATTGGAGATAAGAGTCTCAAAGAGTTAACTGCCTAGACAGGCTGTAAATCATGATTTCCAGATCTCAGCCTCCTGAGTAGCTAGGATTACAGGCATGAGTCATCTGCACCCAGCTGATTATTCCTTTAAAACGATACCTGAGAGAGTGTGGATACTCCACATGCACATGCAAGTTTTAGAATTGTTTAATTGGGAATGTGGAATGGGAATGGGAAGAAAATTTTTGGAATTATTAGAAATGTGTTTCTTCCAATGGATCTTTCTCCCCCCTCCTCTCCTCTTTCTCTCTTTCTCTCTCCCTCCTTCCCTCCCTTCCTTCCTTCTCCCTCTCTCTCATTCCTTCCTTCCTTCCTTCTTCCTTCCTTCCCTCCTTCCTTCATCCCTGCCTTCCTTTCTTTCTTCCTTCCTTCCTTCCTTTCTTTCTTTCTTCCTTTCTTTCTTTCTTTCTTTCTTTCTTTCTTTCTTTCTTTCTTTCTTTCTTTCTTTCTTTCTTTCTTTCTTTCTTTCTTTCTTTCTTTCTTTCTTTCTTTCTTTCCTTCTCTCTCTCTTTCTTTCTTCCTTTCTTTCTTTCGTTCTTTCTCTCTCTCTGTGCCTCTGCCTCTGTCTCTCTGTCCATCTCTCTCCTCTCTCTCTCTCTTTCTCTTTCTTTTTGCAAGTCCTGATGCTTGAACTCAGGGTCTGAGCACTGCCCCTGAGCATCTTTTGCTCAAGGCTCTACCACGTGAGCCACAGTGTTACTTCCAGCTTTTTCTGTGTATGTGGTACTGAGCCATTGAACCGAGGGTTTCACGCATGCTAGGCAAGCACACTACCACTGAGCCACATTCCCAGCCCTCTTTGCTTTCTTTTTTTTTTTTTTTTTGGTGAGTGGACAGCCCTTTTTCACTTTTTCAAAAAGGCCACAGAGATGAAATGCTGGAAGTATTAGAGAAATTATTAGAGAAAATGCTGGGTAGAAAGAGTGCTCCAAATGGGAAGTGCTTTGATGAACCCCATGACCTTTCAGGATTACTAAGGAAATTCTTGTAGCAGGTTTTTTATTTGCTTCCCCGCCCCCCCCCCATCAGTGAAATAGTCAGCAAATGAAGCAATGCATCTGAGCATGCTCAAGTGCTAGGAAAACAAATCTGCTGTTTAAAGGACTTCTCTAATAAGAAGCAGAAGACAGATGACAGAGCTGGGTTGTGTTCTGTTCCCTTGGGGGACATTCTTTGGTGATGAACTTTTCCAAGAGCCCAGGGCTGATAAACTTCTCACCTCAGGAGCTCCTGCCAAGCCTGTGGACATTAAAAACTAGACACAGAGCAGAGACCAGTCCCACTGGCTCAGCCAGGTCTACCCTCCTTTAGCAATGGGGAAGAGACTGCAGGGCAACAAATACAGATCCAGTGTGATTTAAGGACTTTTTAAACACCTTTAAGTCTAAAGAACTTATGACTATTCCTGAAGAAATAACCCCAACTTCTTTCATGATATGAAATTACTATAATTTAAAAAACCGCACCATTTTCCCTACTGAGGAATCAATATTATTTCAATTAGTTTAAATATGTCTTTATTCTGGCAAAAAAAAAAACCCCTCAATGTCAATAAAATGTGACATGCTAGGTGGGAAAGTTGAAATATAGAAATAAAAATGTAAGTAAAACTACTACAATCTGACTACAGGGTACATGAATGCAGGGCTTCCAAGATGTATTAATTTACCATTCCCTTGTAAGTCTCTACTCTACTAAAATTGCTGCCATCTGTTTTTATGGGTACAGTTAGTGCTAGAGTTTGGGTTTGGAGTCATTTAGTTTGCTTTTTTTTCTCCCACTACCCTCCTAGCTTTGCATATCAAGAAAATCCAATTAGGTTAATGTAGAGAGTTGCCTGTTTGAGAAAGTTTATGATGCTCAACCATTAAGGAGTATGTCTTATATGAGATTCATCTAACCACAGCCCAAGTTCTCTAAGCAACAAAAGAAAAAACTGATGAAATTCAAGGAAGATTCTGGAAGGATGACTCAATGGATTGTTAAAGCTACTAAGTGATTCACTATTGTAGTTAGGAGGTAACTCTTCCCTTCAAAGTTCATGGATACCATGGAACAAGTTCAGGTTTTATACAAACAAGAGGTTCTATTTGCTCTGGAATAAAAGATCTTATATCTCAAGTCCTAGAAAAGAATGGTGTGAAACATGCTCTCAGGAAAAACAACAAAAAAGACACCATGCTTCTGTTTAGCCATGCTGTGAATAAATTAAAGGTTTTATACCATTGGTAAAAAGAGTTTTAACCAAGTTGTTTATTTTAGAGACTGGAAATTTGATGATGCGGGAGGTGGAGAGCATGATGTGACTCATCCTGTCTGGCGTTTATTTCTTCCTCTGATTCTTTTTACTCTCTCTCCTACCCAGCATCTTATAAATTGAAAAAATTCTTATTTGTATTGCAGTGGTTCTTATTTTTTAATCTCTGTATAAAAATTTGAGCATCTTTCTTGCTTTGACCATTGAAAGAAATAAGAGTTCCATTTCTGTCTGCTTTGCTTAACTTTTCTTTTCGACTTTTGTGTAGGACTTTTGTTTGCAAGAGAGCTATAGCTTTGGGTCATTTTAACTACTTTATACCTACAAGTGATCCCTAGATACCTATGTATCTTAATGCTCAGACATTTACTTATAGTTTGATAGTTTTAAAATATTTAATTATATTAAGGAGAGAAATATCAAGTACTAAATTTTTGTTTTTGCTTTAGTTTTTTTTTAAATAGTAGCCAAAGTTAAATGTATTGAAAAGGGATGGGGGTAGAAAAGTAGTGTCATGGCTTGTTTATTTAGAAATATTATTTACATTAAACTCCCTTTCCTGTGAATAAAACAAGAAAAGAAAATGCAGGAGAGGTCAAGTTCAAAGTGAAGTTGGGTTGCTTTCATATTTGTCTTTTGTTTTTGTTATTATTTCTTAATTAGAGAAGTAACATAATTGCAGCAACACCTTGACAAGCGTTCCCTTAAGTCACACAATTCCTAAGACCCACGAACCTCTCTTCTTCCCTCTGCCCCACCAGTCCCTCCCTCTCTCCTCCTTCCTCCCTCTCTCTTTGTCTCTCCTGGTACAATGGCTTGGGTATAGACTCTTAGCTTTTTCACTCATGGCTGGCACTCTAACACTTGAATCACAGTTCTACTGCCTGTTTTTTGTGGTTAATTATCAAGAATGTCATAGACTTTGATGCCTGGGCTAACTTTGAACTTTGATTTTCACAATCTCAACCTCCTGAGTAGCTAGGATGATTGGCTTGAGTCACCAGGGTCCAGCTAGATTTATATATTTATGTATTTATGTATGTATTTATTTATTGGAATTCCATACAATTTTATCTGAACCCTAGTTATGGAACTCAAATATTAGGATTGTGGTAAATTGGGTCTGAGGCAGTGCTTTCTCCCCTTATATCCACAGAATTTATGTCTGTATTATGCATTTTGAATATTTGATGTCTTGAATGCTAAGATGGTCGTTCCTATAGTTCTAAGATCTCGGTCTTCAGGCTCTGTCTCAGAATCCAGGCTACCATCTCTAGTTTAGGCTTTAGAATTTTATATAAATATAATTTTAATCAAGAATAGTTAATACTGTATCTTTTTCCATTTATTGTTTTATTTTTTGTGCTGGTACTGTAGCACGAACTCAGAGTTTTATCACTCAAGCCTAGCACTCTATCACTTGAGGCACATCTTTACTTCCAAATATTTTGGTAGGGAATTAGAGATAAGAGTCTCATGGACTTTCCTAACAGGGATGGCTTTGAAGTGGGATCCTTAGATTTCAGTCTCTTGAGTAGCTAGGATTACAGGCATGAGTCACCGAGGCCTGGCCTTATTATTTATTTTTATTATGAGGGGACCTTTTTTTTAAAAAGTTACAAAAAAGTTTCAATTCAACATGGCTGTTCATTAGTTCAATGCATCTAGATCACCATCATCTAGTACTGTATTCTTTTGTCCTCAATTATTTAATTTGCAGAATATGACATTGCAAAGGAAAGTCTACTGAAACTGGACATGCAATTCATGGAGGCACTTCCTGTGGCTGAGATATAAATAGGAGAACATCTTTTGTGAACCACTGTGATAGCTTGCACACTTCAAAGCCACTTTCTTTGAGAAAGCTTGGTGATGAAAGTTCTAAACAAAACTGAGGCCAAACGGCCTGGGGCAAGCTGAATTAGGGAACAAGGATTTTAGGGGTTTCATTAAAAGTAAAATTGCAAGCTGGGCTCTGGTGGCTCATGCCTGTAATCCTAACTACTCAGGAGGCTGAGATCTGAGGATCACGGTTCAAAGCCAGCCCGGGCAGGAAAGACTGTAGGACTCTTATCTCCAATAAACCACCAGAAAACCAGAAGTGGCGCTGTAGCTCAAGTGGTAGAGTGCTCACCTTGAGCTGAAGAGCTGAAGGACAGCACCCAGGCCCAAAGTTCAAGCCCCACAACGGACAAAAAAAAAAAGTAAAATTGCAGTTTCAGTGCTTGCCCTAATGAAGGTGTTAAAGAAAGCTTAGCCATTATCACTATATTTTTATATTTTATTTATTGCTTCTGTTTTATATTATAGACATTTATATTTTGCTTTACATATAATCAGAGGCTTACTATTGTTCAATTTTTCATGATTGGCTCTAATGTCATATTGACAGGAATCATTTTATCTAAAGGAAAGGGAAGAGAATGCATGTCTTTTCTACCCCCACTCTGTCCTGCTGCCTGCCAGTCCTGGTGTGCGGTCCCTGAGCATTTTTCCTTCTTCTTATTTCTCTCCTCTCCTCTCCCCCTGCTCTCTCTTTCTTTTTGTTTCTTTCTTCCTTGCCAGTCCTGGGGCTTAATGCTGGATACTATCCCTGAGCTTCTTTTGCTCAAGGATAGTGCTCCACCACTTGAGCCACAGCGCCACTTCCAGCTTTTTCTGTGTATGTGGTGCTGAGGAATCAAACCCAGAGCTTCCTGCAGGCTAAGCGAGCACTCTACCACTTAAGCACCAGCTCCACTTCTGGATATTTAGTGGTTAATTGGACATAAGTTTCTCTGACTTGTCTGCCTAGGTGGACCTGTGATCCTCAGATCTCAGCCTTCTGAGTAGCAAGGATTACAAGCATGAGCCATAAGTACCCAGCTAACATAAAGAATTTAAACCATTAATTAATTATGAAGAACCAATCATAAGGTTATCTCTATATGATAATAGTGCGACCGTGACACTTCCCTTCCCTTCCCTTCTTTATTTTCTCTTCATTTCCCCTCCTTTCTTTTCCCTTCTTCCTTTCCCTCCTCTCCCTGACTCTGATCTCCACAGTAAAACAACATGACCACCTAGTGCCTTCTCATACAAGCAGCATATTTACAGTGAACCACAGACTGCATCTTTCTAAAAGATTTATTTTAGCCAAGCATCCACGGTTCAACCCTGTAATCTTACTACTCAGGAAGCTGAGATCTAAGGATTAAGTTTCCAATGCCAGCCCTGGTGGGAAAAATCCATGAGACTCATATCCAACAAGCCACCAAAATGGTGAAAATAGATGTGTAACTTAAGTGATAGAGTGCCAGACTTGAGCACAAATCTAAGAACATGAAGCCCTGATTTCAAGCCCCAGTACTGGAACAAAAGTATCTTTCAGTTAAGACTGATTTATTTCTATATATATATATATAATAGATTATTATATTTCTTTATAATTACAAAATATTTATAGTTTATTTTGCAGTATATTTATCATAGATTATATCTATATTATATTAAATATTATATCTTTAGTAATTATATTCTTATGTATCTATATTATATTATTAATTACATTATGGATTGTATCTATAATATTAATATTATATCTATATATGTCATAGGTTATATCTATGATATATAATAGTATATAACATATACTATATATTATACATGATAAATAACACTATATAATCTATATCAGATTATATCTATAATATATAATTTATATCATAGCTTATATATGGCATAAAATAATATAGATTTTATCTATGATATTTAATATATTATAGATTATCATAGATTATATCTATGATATATTATAGTATAATTGTGTATACATAGTATATACTATAATATATGTAATATATAACATGAGAGAGCTTTTTTGCAAAGATAATACTTTTTGTTATTTAAAGCTTCAGTGTTTCAAAAAATCATGTGTTTCTTGGGGTTGGGAAGGTGGCTCAGTGGTAGAGTGCTTGCCTTGCTTGCCTGAGGCCCTGGGTTCGATTCTTCAGTACCACATAAGCAAAAAGAAAAAAAACCAGAAGTGGTGCTGTGGCTCAAGTGGTAGAGCGCTAGCCTTGAACTGAAGAGCTGAGGGACAGCGCCCAGGCCCAGAGTTCAGGCCCATTACCGGACCCCAAAAAAAAGAAAAATCATGTGCTTCTTTAACTACAGGCATATAGTAATAATAATAATATTTAATTTTGTAATGAAAACCTGGTGAGGTGAGAATTGGGAGTCAGTGGAATGCTTTACATTGTTCTTAGGAATGGAAGTTGCAACATCATTAAGTTCTAGAAACATGGTTCTCACTATTGGCCAAAGGGAAAATGCGTGTAAGATGTTCACTAAAAATATCTACAAGAATGTTTATAGAGCACTATTCAGAACAGTTAGGAATTAAGTACCACCCAAATATCAATTACATTACAATGGATGAGTAGAACAATTACATAAATGAATAGTACA
Organism: Dipodomys spectabilis; assembly: GCF_019054845.1. Lineage (NCBI taxonomy): Eukaryota > Metazoa > Chordata > Mammalia > Rodentia > Heteromyidae > Dipodomys > Dipodomys spectabilis. The sequence continues at coordinate 5,761,320 of NW_024870984.1, read as the reverse complement.
CTGCAATCAGATTATATAAACCACCAGAACACACAGCAATATAGGTGATCTCAGAAATTTAACTTTGAACAAAACAAGGGCTGATGATGTAGTGATGTTTATATATGACTAAAAAACTGACCAAGCTCTTTTATTGGGACCTTATGCCTATAATCCTACCAACTCAAGAGGCTGAGGTCTGAGGATGTGTGTGAAGCCAGTCTGGGAAGAAAAGTCCATGAAACTTTTTTTTCTGATTGTTTGCTTTTTTTCTGCCTAGTCCTGGGGCTTAAACTCTAGTCACTTCACATTTTTTTTCTGTGATTAATTGGAACTAAGGGTCTCACAGACTTTGCTGCCTGGGGCTGGTTTTGAACCATGAGCCTCAAAGCTTAGCCTCCTGAGTACCTACCATGTACTTGGCTCCGTAAAACTTATCTTAAGTACCATAAAAGTCAGAAATGGAGCTATGACATGGCAATCAATGAAAAAAAACAATAAAGAAGGAGAATTTTCTTACAATGAGAGGGTCAACTTTAGCCAGAAGCTGGTGGTTTATACCTGTAATCCTAGCTACTTAGGAGGCTGAGCTCAGGATGGCAGTTCAAAGCCTGGACAGTGTTAGGCCCTGAGTTCAAGCCACATGAATGACAAAAAGAAAGAAAGGAAGAAAGAAAGAAAGAAAGAAAGAAAGAAAGAAAGAAAAAGAAAGAAAGAAAGCGAAAGGAAGAAAGAAAGAAAGAAAGAAAGAAAGAAAGAAAGAAAGAAAGAGGTCAACTATAATAATATAATTATAATCTTTTCCAGTTGAATATGTTATGAAGGTGTTTAAATAGTTAATAACCATGTAAAGATGGGAGCACTATTCTAAGTAGAAATTGTTTACTTTTCTGTGTCTTAACCAGTTTGTGTTTTAAAGATCTACACCACTGACATAATCTACTGTGTGTCACAAGAAGTTATCTTACATGCAATTAACAAGGTTGAATGGTATAAAGGAGAGAAAATCATACTGCAATGAGAGTGGGTTCCTTAAGTATACACCACAACACTGGGCCTGGCTGGAAATGCCTTGGGTAGGAAAGTAAAGTGGTAAGTGATCACAGATGAAAGAGACCTTAGAAACTGACAAATTGGATGGATACCCTGTGCAAAACTACCTAAAGATTAAATAATATGAAAATAAAACAATAAGAAAGGAATACCAACCATCCTTTTGGCAAGTGAGAATGCCAAGACTGAATAATATTAGGGTTATGTTTGCTAGTAAAACAATGGAGTTTCAAGTTTAGTTTCTTGTGATGTATTAATGTGAATATATTTCTGGACCTGGATTGTTTGTTTTGGCCCTATATAGAAGCACATATTTATTTAGAGAGGTATCAAATAAAACACTTAGGCTGATCAGAGCTTATTAGCAATAAGCTCTCAAATGGACTCAGGAAAATTAAAACGTCTGCATCATTTCTATCAATTTTCTCAAATTGTTTAAAATAACCAATTTAAAAAAGATAATATATTGTAAGAAGCGAAATGAATATAATAAAGATCAACTGTGTGTGTGTGTGTATATGTGTGTGGGGGTGTAGGGGGTGGGTGGGTGCGCGCACGCGTGCGTGCATGCCTGGGGCTTGAACCTCAGAGGTCTAGGTGCTGTCCTTGAGCTTTCCACCCCATCTTAAGTCTACTGCACCATCACTTGAGCCTGAACTCCATTTCTGGCTTTTTGTTGATTAATTAGAGATGAGTCTCCTGGACTTTTCCCGCCTAAGCTATATATGAACTACAATTCTTAGATTTCAGCCTCCTAGTTAGAATTATAGGTGTGAACCACCTGCACCTAGCTAAAATCAATTATTTTAATTAAACTTGTGCTTTCCATTTGAAACTAATGTACAGCAAGTATATATATATATATATTTCAGACAAATGAAATAAATAGCATCAGAAAATAGGAGAATGGGAGAACCAGCTGAACATTCAACAAGGGTCTAATATCCAGAAATGAAGGGTTTATGAAATTATAAGTCAAAGAATTAATAACCCAATAAATAAATGGGCAAAAGAACTAAATACAGATTTCTTAAGAAGAGAAGTAAAAAAGGTCAATAAACACATCAGGAAATGCTCAACATCTCTGGTCATGAAGTAAATGCAAATCAGAAAAAGTGAGACTCCATTTCACCCCAGTGAGAATGGTCATCATCAAAATTACAAACAACAAATGCTGGTGAGGATGCATTATTTGTGAGAATATAAACTGGTGTAGAAATTATGGAAGACAGTTTAGGGATTTTGTTTTTTTGGGGGATCCAGTAGTGGGGCCTGAACTCTGGGCCTGGATGCTATCCCTCAGCTCTTCAGCTCAAGGCTAATGCTCTACCACTTGAGCCACAGCGCCACTTCCGGCTTTTTTCTTTTTGCTTATGTGGTGCTGAGGAATCGAACCCAGGGCCTCAGGCTTGTAAGGCAAGTGCTCTACCACTGAGCCACCTTCCCAGCCCCAGTTTAGGGATTCTTAAAATAACCAACATAGGATTATCCAGCCATACCATTCTTGGGAATCTATTCAAATGTTTACAAGTCATGATATGGTAAAGATATTTGCACACCCATGTTCATTGTTGCATTATTCACTGTAGCCAAGTTAGGAATCAGCCTAGATGCCTTCAAATGGATCAAGAAAATGTGGTATAGGTCCACAATGGAATTTAACTCATCCATCAGGAAGAATATTATTGTATCATTTTAAGGAAATGGACGGACAAAATCATGTTAAGAGAAGTAGGTCTAGACCAGAGATACAAGGAACATGTTTTCTTTCACATATGGACGTTAGATTTAAAGTATACACATTTGTGAAAACACATACAGGGTCATAGGCATTTCTATACAAGCTGAATAATTACATTATAGCATATACACGGGAGGATTGCAGTGGTGTAACTCTTTTGAGTAATTTTTACAATTTAAGAAAATAAATATCAGGAAGATGGAACATGTGTTGTTGGTGAGGAGTGGTGGCAGGATGAAGTCAAGGGAAAGGAGCAAAGGCATGGAGAAAGGAAGAGTGGATAAATACAATCATTATACTCAATGTACATATTTTAAAAGGAGCAAGGTAGATTGAGGTGATATATGAGATTGAAAGAAATGTGATCCCAGCAGTGGCAGAAGCTGGGCAATAAAAATTAAAATGCTTGCTACAGTAAATTTCAAATCTTGCCTGGTAATTAATGTCTGATAGGAAAATATAGCATATGCCTAGAGACTGAATTTACATTTCAATCTTCCATGCCTAACTAGTTAACATATGTGTGTCTGGGCATGTAAACACACGTGTGTGTGTGTGTGTGTGTGTGTGTGTGTGTGTGTGTGTGTGTGTGTGTGTGTGGTGTGCGTGCGCGCATGCTAGTACTGATGCTGAAATGGAGGCTCTGTGTACTATCCCTAAGCTCAAAGCCAGAGATCTACCAATTGCAGATTTTTCATGGTTAGTTGTACTTATGAGTTTTACAGGAATTTTCTGGACAGTCTGGTTTCATACTCTGAGCCTAACATCTCAGTGTGGAGCTTTAGTAGTCCTTGATATTGACTTATTGACCAAATTTGTTGTGCTTGTTGCTAGTTACCAAACCATAATCTAAATCCACATGGATCCAATGGATGATACTACTTTCCCCAGTTCCCTTTAGACAATTATTAACACACTATCACAGAAATCAGCTTTCACTGACATGAGCATGTGCCATAGGGAGGTCATATCTGGAAAAGATCCTCTGATTTAGAACAGAGAGAATCTGCATAGTCTAAGTACTCATAGTGTGGACCAGCCCAGATGCCACAAGAGAGTATACATTGACCTTCTGCGTTGTCAGGCGTGGATGCTGAGGAGAGTACATTGGTGAAGCTGGTGGAGTGAGGGGTGAGTCTAAGGCCTAGCTTCCACTTAGATATGATAAGCCATTGCTACCATGTCTAGAGGACATAAAGGGTCCACTCAATGGCCCAAAAATGTTGGATACTCCCAGGTATGGCTCTGCCACCAGCATAGGGTACATCTTGACTTTGCACTTGCTAGCTATAGTCCCAACAAGTCCTCATACATTCATATATGCAAGGAGAGCCTTTAGGCTGGATCTTCCCTTTCTTAGACAAAATGAATCCTTTGTTTTCTTCATCTTGGCTCCAAAGATTTCTTCCATTTCTCCCTCCCCTGTTGGTCTTCCTTCCAGCCCAAGGATGTCATTCCAGTCCCAGTGCTTCCACTTCAGCATGTATAGGTGTGTAGGGTTGCACAGTTAGAGCCTGGTAGTCCAGCCTCTAGTCTAGTCCTGGGGGCATGGGATCATATCCAGGCAGCCACAGATTCCAGTAGGACTACCTGCTAAGTGGAAAGTGACAGTTTTCTATGGTGGCCAAGGGGGTACCCACCTAGCAACCAGCACAGGGCTGCATAGCAGGTAATCATTCACAAGCAGCTTGAATTAGAGGACAATCTGGTTCAGGATGTCACAATATCAACACAGGACGGTGAGGTATTGGTTCCTTTTTCTGGACACAACTTTTCCCTTTATGCTGTAAGAAAAACAATTCATCTTATAACTCTCTAGTAAAAAAAAAAAAAAGAAGAAGTACTTTCTTCCATATTATTCTCCATGCTTCCCAGGTAACCCTGGGGACTATCAGGTGATTGCCACCATGTAAGAGCAGTGTTTAAGGGCTGCAAACTTAGACTTCTTCCATCATCCAGCTAGCCTCTCCTCTTCCCACATTCAGAAAGGATTCTACCCATGTCCGCTCTCATTGCTGAAGTTAGGCACACTTCATTTATAAGCAAAGTAAGAGTCGCTATCAAAACACAGTCTCCAAGGGTAGTTTGGAACATCCACATCCTAAATTGTCCTGAAATCTCCATAGTAGACATGTTTTTGCTGCTAACATTTTTGTGCCTGAGCTAGGGATTAAACTCAGGCCCTGAATGCTCCTGAGCTTTTTTTTTTGTTCAGGGATTACAGCCTATCTCTTAAGTCACAGCTCCACATCCAGAATTCTGGTGGTTAATTTGAGATAGGAGTGTGGTGGACATTACTGCATAGGCTGGTTTCCAACTGTAGTCCGTATAGCCTAAGTAGCTAGGATTAGAGGCATAAGCTACCAGTGCCTGGCTGTTGCTACTGTTTTTATGTTACCCATAGTGAGGTCTCAAATAACAATTAACAACTGAGTCCACCATCACTTTTCTTGGTTTCCAAACCCTTGAGAGAGATGACCTCTAATGGAACTTCTTCCTCCATCCCATTTAAGTTTGAAGCTAACCTGTTAAGGCCACAATTCTGACATAAGACCATTTCTCTCATGTGTTCCTAGCCTGCTGTCAGAATGGCTTCTCCCAGAACAAACCTATCCAGACTAGAGAAGCCTCCTGTGATATTGTTTGGGGACATTTATTCATACAATTCTAAGGATTCATGATTCCAGTCACAGAAAAAGTAAAAAAAAATCCAAAAGAAGGTGACATTATAATGAATTTTGACAAATAAATACCACCAGGGTATTGAGTACTGCCTCAAAAGATGGCATGAGAATTTCATCCTTTTGGTATTAGAACAGGGTTTGAAGTCTTTGGAGTTGCAAATTTCTAACACCTTTTGGTTCATGTGTTATGTATTACATAACTCTGATAATAGAAAGGGTGTTAGAGTGGAGTGTTTGTCATTATCTATTATATTGCACACACACACACACACACACACACACACACACACACACACACACACACATCTTTCAGTTCCTTTGGTTATCAAAAGATATTCATTCCATTCCTTTATGTTCTTTGTATTTTCTCAGAAATTTCAGGTAAGTGTTCTTTAGAGCTGAGACTCTACATGATTTATATTGTTCTTGGCATCCTGAATAGCTTCCGGGTTTCAGAAAGGACCAAGTGGGCTCAGAAAGACCAGGGGTTGGAAGATGAGAGATGACAGGAGCTGTTATATGTTCATGTGTGCTGATATTTTCAGAGAAGGCGAATGAAGAACCAGCCCATTGCTGATAGGAAGTGCTGCCATCAGAGTTTTTTTTTTTTCTTTTACTCAATGGAAAAGTTGAGAAATCATCTCTCAAATGAGGGAAGTGTCTCATGAGTCAGCTAAATGTGGACAGGTGGTGGCCAGATTCAGAGGGTTTGTGATCTGGTGAGGTAATAAGACCTCTCTCTACACAGCATCTGAAATCACTACCTGTGAATTTAAATCCACTACAAAAGTCACGAGAGCCTCAGTCTCCAGCTCACCTGCTCAGCAAGCTGCAGTGAATGGAAACCCTTCAACTGTGAGAACAGTGCTCTGCCCCTAATAGCCCCACCTAGCCAACTCCTGCTACTTTCCTTAGCCCTGTCCCTCTCTGACTTGCCTAGCCAACAGGAGCCACTTTAATGAGACTCTGTTACCTTCCTTCCAGAATGCTTCGTTTTTACCAGGGCTTCACTCCTCTCAATGTCCACCCCCTGTGTGACTTTAGCAAGGCTTCACTCTTTTTCCTATCTTGTAAAATTCAAGATGTACTCATATCATGCTACTCAACTGTTTTGTGGTTAATGTTGATTTCTTTCTTTTTCCCTTCTTTTTTTAAAAAAAATATAATGTCATAACTCGTAGACACATTTGTTTACACCAAAATTGATGAGCTTCTCTGTGGTTTGAATTTAAAACCATTTCCTTTTTTTAACTTTGGCCTGTAGAGCCAGTTATCTCAGAACTGCCTCAAAACAATTTACTTTGGACCTTCCTAGTCAGGCAGTAGGGTCAGATCAGTTTGGTAGATTTTAGGCTCACATCACCACTACTGTTGATAAAAGTTTTTCCTTTTAACAAACAGCAAAATTAATAATTATGTCCTTTAACACAGGTTTACATTAGTTACATTAAATGAAAAAGCAAATAATTTTAGACCATGATAACAATTTTTATCCATTACAATGAAAGTACTTTAAACATGTTTACACACACACACACACTTTTGCACAAAAATTTTAAGGCATGATTTTTTTTTTAAAAAATGAAAATCCGGCATAAGTTCTTCAGAATTCTAGTGGCAAAATACATTTTGCCCATTTTATGATCAAACCATGGGCTCAATGCTAGAAAAACAGGCAACACCAAGCAAAGTAAAAGTCAAACCTTTAAAACAATTTTAATAATAAGACACACTATCATATTAATTGACCTTTAAGTACTTGTTAAAAGTGTGGGGTTGTATAAAAACCAACCACATGGCCAAGATGGCAAAAAACATGTCAGGATGGTAAGAAAACTTGGTGGAACATTAAGTAAGTAAGCAAAGAGGAAGCAGGCAAACAGGAAGCAGACAAATAGGAATCAGACAAATATATAAACAAAAAGGCAGACAGATCACACAGTAACACAATGTGGATGTACTTGAGGAGAGAGAGAAAGTTATAGATAAGAGAATTTAAGCCAGGATGGCTTGCTTTGAGAAGGAATCTAGAGGAGGTTCCCTGAGACCCCGTCTGCACTTCACCTCTCAAGGGCACAAGCAGAGAGGCAAGCAGAAAGAGAGAGAGAGAGAGAGAGAGAGAGGGAGGGAGGGAGGGAGGGAGGGAGGGAGGGAGGGAGGGAGAGGGAGAGGGAGAGGGAGAGGGAGAGGGAGAGGGAGAGGGAGAGGGAGAGGGAGAGGGAGAGGGAGAGGGAGAGGGAGAAGAAGAGAACACATAGTGGATTTCCTTCCATTTTCTCATGCACTCATGGAAATTACATACAGAGGGAGAAACACAAAATCCCGAACATTAAATATACAGGATGGAACTCTGTAATTCCCAATTACATATTGTACTGAAAGGGAAATTACAATTAAATCGAAAATTAGATCATTTTGAAAGGATTCCAAAAAAATTAGTTCTTACACATTCCTTGTTTGTTATCTTGATGTGTTTGTGACTAGTTGGGTCATCTGGTTTGCATTAGGATGAAAACACTATATTATTCTTAAAATCCAAGGGAAAATTACAAGTGTGCAAATGAAAGAGGTATATGTATATTTAGATCAACCTTTATTTTCTTAGTTTTCAAACAATGTCATGGTCCCAAATAATAATGGATTTTGCACATATAAAAAATTGTGTTGATATATTTCTTTTTTAAAATGTATTTCTTATGAACAGATAAGACGTGTTAAGTGAAATGAACCCCAAGATAGGGACACAGGTTTTTTTCCCCCTTACTATTGTTTCTAACATATTTATAATGTACCATGTGATTTTTTTGTTTCTTTGTATGTTCCTTTCCTATGGTATTACCCCTATTTTCACTGTATTTGATGTCAGTGCCCTGTATCTTGTATATACACTTCTCTAATTTGGGGAGGGGAAGGGAAAAAGCAAAATGCTTAAATAGTGATTCAGGCTGACCCATTGTAACAATGAGATGTACAAGACACTATGTAGAAAAACGAACTTAACAATTTAGGGGGGGAGGGAGGAGGAGTGTAGTTGTAGAGGTGGGAGGGAATGGATGGTAGGGGAAAAAACAAAGGAGGAGGCAACAATGCTTGATAAGAAATGTACTCATTACTTTGCTTATGTATCTGTAACACCTATATACAGTATTTTTACAGTAGAAATGTATTAAAATGTATTTCTTAAAAATAGAAATATTTTTAAGTTCTTATGCACATTTCCAATTAGGCAGTTCAGATGATGTAGATATGAAATTTTGTTAGTTAGAATTTTGTGTATATGTGTGGTGGTCATTGAGTTTGAAGTTTGGCCCTGGGTGGTGTCCTCTGTCCCCATCCCCAATTTTTGCTTTTCAAGGTTAGCACCTTCCCACTTGAGTTAGATCTTCCAGCTTTTTGGTTTTCAGTTGGAGATAAGAGTCTCTCTCTTTCCTGCCTGAGCTGGTTTTAAACCATGATCCTCAGATCTCAGCCGCTTGAGTAAGTTACCACTTAAATTTATTGTTTTCCTTTTATTAACATATATTTTTATTGTAAAGATACAGTACAGAGGGATTACAGATACATGAGTAAGGTAATGACTGCATTTCCTATGGAGCATTTTTACCCCTTCCATTGTTTTTCCCCTATCATCCCTTCCCTCAGACCTTCCTAACTCTTCCATCCCCTCCCCCACCTCCAAAGATGTAAAGTTCGTTTTCAACATAGTGTCTTGTACATCTCATTGTTACAATGGGTTAACCTGTATCCTTATTTAAGCATTTTGTTTTTTTCCCTTCCCCTACCCAAATTAGAAAAATGTATATATAAGATGCAGGACACCAGAATCAATAGAGTGAAAACAGGGGTTATACCATGGGGGAAGAACATACAAAAGAAATAAAAAAAATCATAAAGTACATTATAAATATGTTTAAAACCATGGCAAGAAAGAAAACACCACGTGTGTACTCTCGGGGTTCATTTTGCTTGCAATCATCTTATATGGTCATATGTACATAGCTTTGGACTTCTTCTGCTTGTCCTAGATATATACCAGCTATTGCAAATAACAGAAAACATAGGACCTATGTTCCTTAGCGCCTGGCTTACTTCACTTAATATATTTTTTCCAAGTCTTTCTATTTCCTAACAAATGGGGCAATATCAGTATTTCTGATGGAGGCATAGAATTCCATTATATGTAGATTTATATATGCATGTATATCACATTGTCTTAATCGATTCATCTACTGAGGGGAACTGGGTTGGTTCCATATCTTAGCTATGGTGAATAATGCTGCAATAAGCATAGTTGTGCTGGTAGCTTTAGCCACTTACATTTAAATCAGGTGATCTACTGAGTGTTTCTCTGTTCTCTTTTGTGAAAATACACCTACCCAACAGCAAAGGTAAAAGAACAAGTTAAAAGTTGTTCTGATACCCCCAACCCAAAGAAGATACATGATATAATTATTTAAATGCTAAGATAAAAAATTTGGAGTTGTTGAAAGACTGAGTTTCTTTAGTCACATTTTGGGAAAAGTGAATCAAATATTCAAAGTATTCCTAAAGAGAATAAAGTAGACCTGTTTTTTAAATAAGGAGTAATGAGAAGGAGAATAGTTTTTGTGTCATTACTGTAGCCTATTTGAAAGAGTTGGAAGGTACAGATGATCAGGTATATTTTCTGCGTAGCAATCACTTAATTCTAAAATTCTTAGTTTTCCTCTGCATTTTCAGTTTGTTCTCAACAGGTGGTTTATTTGAAACATACACCTTGGTACTAGGTGTTTCTGTAGTTATTTTACTTTTATGAAAATAATTTTAGGTTTTCTAAAGCCAGAAAAGCTAATAATGATGTCATTCTCTGATATCCTTCACCAAGATCTCTACATTTCATTATATTTGTTTAATATGCTATCAGTATATTTATATGCTATAAAGTTTGGTTTTGCTTTTGGTTTTTGTGCTGGTATTGGGGTTTGAAGTCAATACATTGGTCTGTCACAAATGCCAGTCATTAATGGATCATGCCTGTAATTCTGGCTACTGGGAGGCTGAGATCTAAGGATCAAGGTTCAAAGCCAGCCTGGGTAGGAAACATTATGATACTCTTGTCTTCATGACTAAAAGGTGAAGTGTTGTTCAAGTGTCAGAGCACTGGCCTTGAGCAAAGAAGCTAAAGGGTAGCAGCTAAAGGATAGTTCCCAAGTCCTGGGTTTAAGTACCTCTACCAACACACAAACCACACACACACACACACACACACACACACACACACACACACACACAATTTTCTTTCTCCCCAAAGCATGTGGTTCTTTGTGTGTGGGGGGGGGTTCTTTTTTATGTGACCCTGAAATACACTTTGTTTTCTTTTTCATTTAGTTGGTGATTTTTGCACAGGGAGAGCAGATTATTGGTGTTACCTAAGTCCGGGGTGCCAGTGATTCCGCTGGATGACTGAGGTCTGACTTAGTGAGCAATGGGGCACCAGGAAAACTCTACGAAGCAAATGGATGGAAACATGGGAAGATATGCATTCAGGTAATTCTTAAGTCTCTCTTCTTCCTCCCAATTGTCTTTCTCTCTCTGTGGGGTGAGTTCTTTTTCTTACCAGGTAAACCTGAACATTGTATGGCTTTGTGTGTATACCCATATGCGAATAAGGGTTTTGTAAAATGTCAGCCATCACAACCTTGCTCTTTTTTCTTCTCTTACTATTAGTGAGTTTGTTGGCAGCTTTCATTTTTCTGAGAAAAATGGAATGTTCTAGATATTTTCATGGGATATTTATAGAATTAGGTCGGAATTTATTGTGTTTTTGCTCTAGTGAATTGAGAAACATCTATGTGAATTTATAGGTAGCCTATAGTTAACTTATTTCTACAGTATGGATGAATTTTTGGATACGATATCTTTATGGAAAACCAAAGACATCTTTAAGTACTTTATCTAAATGAGGCAGAAATTGAGAGCACTTCAAATTTTTCAGTTTTAATCAGAATCTTGTACTAATTTGACATAAAATATTTTTTAAGTGCTGCAATCAATTAATTTCATTTGTAGGAAAAATGACAAAAAGGAATGTCCCTTAGATATAGTGTAAGTTTTTCCTTTTGATTAATTAAGAACATTATGTTTAATTTCAACTAAGGTATTGTGAGAAATACCAAGATATGAGATTCACTTTCTGCCAATAATTAGATTAAATTAGTAGGAAAACTCCTCTGTTTGCAGTAAAAATTGCAATATGATATATAAAAAGTGTGTGGTCAACACATTTGTGTCGTTGTGTAGTTATAGAATTTTAATAAATTTCTTCAAGCACAAGGAAAAGTTTAAGACATGTTAGAGTTTTACACACAGCAAAGAAAATACCAGGTTGTTTTCAACAAATGTTTTCATTTTTCAATTTGTGTGTGTGTGTGTGTGTGTGTGTGTGTGTGTGTGTGTGTGTGTGTGTGTGTGTGTGTGTGTGTGTTGGTACTTGGTCTTCAACTTAGGGTATTGTGCCATACCAATTTCCAGGGTTTTTTTCTATATGAGTATCATAGACATTGCTGCTTGAAATCCCTTTGAATCTAGAGCCTCAGATCTCAGACTCCTATGTAGCTGGGATTACAGGTGTGAGCCACCAGCATTCTGAGTGATGTTTTTGTCATGTTGTGTGGCAAGTTACCAGAAATTTAATGTTTGCTCACTGAATACCAACTATTGTAGGCTACAAGTTCGAGCTAGTAGTTTGGGTGTGGCTTTTTTGTAGCAGTTGCTCAGTTTCTAGCAGGAGGCCACCAGGCTATAATCTCTCATGAAATGTGTGGACCTCTTCCAAACTTAAAGGATGCCTGGTAAGTTTTAGATCCTCTAGCTGTAAGATTATGGTTTCTGCTGTCTGGACACCTATCATACAGCCACTGTTGTCAGCTGCCAGGTACCCCCATACTTCCTTGACAAACATACCCTCCTTACTGTTTCATTCACTCTGTGTTACTGACCTCTAGAAAGGCCTTAATTTGCACTCACTCCTTGGAAGTAACTCATAAGCACCTCTTGTGGGAACTAATTACATCTGTAGACTTTAAATTTGTTATCTACCAGAGCATATTGTGGGGTTAGCAGAAAATAAAAGACTTCCCAAGCATCTGGGTTTTTGTGCATTGACTTCGGTAGATTATTAGCTATTCATTATTAACGATTTATTAATCTAAGTGTCCTCAATTTCAAACACTGGAAATATTGAGTTGTTGTTTGATTTTAGCTTATCAAGTGTGCAGTTTAAGAAAATGAAAGATAATTCTTTCGATGGAGTAGAAAATAATTTGCGCTACAGTGAATGAAAGGCAGTTAGGAGTGAAACAAATAGATTCAAGAGCTTTGGCAGTGGCTTCAGAGATGGGACAGAAATAAACAGGTTAGACATATTTTTTAAAGAGAACATGTGGGAATGTAGCTTAGTGGTACAGTGCTTGCCTAGCATGCATGAAGCCCAGTGTTCGATTACTCAGTACCATATAAAGAGAAAAAGCCGGAAGTGGTGTTGTGGCTTAAATGGGAGGGTGCTAGCCTTGAGAAAAAAGAAGCTCAGTGATAGTGCCCAGGCCCTTAGTTTATGCCCAGGACTGCCAAAAAATAAAAAGAGAGAACATGTCAATAATAGATGAGGGAGGGATCCAGAGGCCAAATTCATCACTGAATTTTTCTCCTCTATTTCAAAATCAAGACATCATTCTCAGAGAAACAATGGGGCAAAAAGATGATCCAGAAAGAACATACCTTATGAAGTAATACTAGAATTTTTTAGTGCAACTGTCCTGTAGAGATAATTCATTAAGTATAATTGTGTCATTTTTTCTTTTTTTTATTGTGAAAATACTGTACAGAGGGGTTACAATTACATGGTAAAGATAATGAGTACATTTCTTATCAAGCATTGTAGCCTCCTCCTTTCCCTTCCTATCCCTTCCCATCCTCCCCCCTGCCCCCTCCACCGGTTCCTCCACCCCCCTCTTCCCCACCAAAGTTGTAAAATTCATTTTTCTACATAACGACTTATACATCTCATTGTGTCTTGCAATAGCACAAGAGCTCATTGTAATAGCCCATTGTTATCTAGAGATTTTGTTTGGGTGCTGGTCCTGAAACTTGATCAGAACTCAGTTCTTATTCCTATTTTTCTTCCTCAAGGCTACTACTCTATTACTTAAGCCAAGGTTCCACTTGTGACTTTTTGGTGTTTAAATGAAGATAAGAGTGTCATGGACTTTTCCTGGTTCACCTGGCTTCAAAATATGATCCTCAAATATCAGCATTCTGAGGAGCTAGGATTACAACTGTGACTCACTAGACCCAGAGAAGCAATTTTTTTGAGTGAATGGAATTAAGAATACAGATCATCCAGGAAGATTCACTCTCAGTACTAAATAAATCATCATGACCAATTTCCATGAATACACACACATACACCACACACACACACACACACACACACACACACACACACACACACACACACACACGGAACTCAGTGGTCTGTATCATCTTTTCCCAAAAGAATAGTGCCTTCTTAAGTGGCAAAGTATGGTGTCACAGGCCCATAATCCCAGCTACTGAGAGGCAGAGGTATAGGAGAATTGGGTTCTGAGGCTGGCTTGAGTGAAGCTAGCACAAGACTCTATATGAAAAGCAAACTGTAAAAGAAAAAAAGGTTGGAGCCTTAGAGGGCTCCAGTGGTAAAATATCGGCCTAGTAAGTGAACGGCCCTCAGTTTTATCCTCAGTTCTATGGAAAAGACAATAAAGTATAGCATCTCAGTCCATTTTGTCATGATTTAACAAAATCCCGAAGCTGTATACTTCATACGGAAAAAGAGGTCTATTTCACTCACAATAGTGGTGGCTGGAAATTCTAAATAGCATAGTAGTGCATGGGACAAGGCCTCTAGGTGCATCACATCATATACGATTTTGGAATCATGGCATGTTCTAGAATGAGAGTGAGTAAGGGCTTAGGGTGTTTTTTTTTAATTTTTATTTTATTTTATTTTATTTGTGAACATACTGTACAGAGGGGTTACAATTACATGGGCAGGATAATGCATACATTTCTTACCAAGCATTGCAGCCTCCTCCTTTGTTTACCCTTCACATCCCTTCCCAGCCTCCCCCTCACCTAATCCTCCCCCCCCACCCCCCCATCCCCACACCGACCTTGTAAAGCTCGTTTTCAACATGACAACTTGTACTTCTCATTGTTGCAACAGGTCCACCTGTATCCTTAAATGACTTGTTTTTCCCCATCTCCTCCACAAGTTATAGTGACATCAAATATAGTGAAAGCAGGGGTTATACTGTGGGGGAGGGACATACAAAGCAACAAAGAAATAATCTTATAAATGCATTAGAAACACATGCATTAAAGAAAAAAACATTAAAATATATATCTAAGGGTTCATTTTCCTAACATCACATTGTCTGACCTTTTCCGCTTGACTCATACACATACTAGATATTGCAAATAAGGGAAACCAAGGGACCTATGTTTCTTTGGGCTTGGCTTACTTCACTTAATATAATTTTTTCCAAGTTTTTCCATTTCTTAGGGTGTTTTTTTACAACTGCTAACAGTGATCATGTTAGTCCCTTGAGAGTTAATGAGATGGCATTAATCCATTTATGACAGAATCCTCTATTAAAGGTTCCACCTCCTGACACTGCTACATTGAGAAGTTAAACTTCAGTGTGAGCTTTGATGGTGACAGGCCATTAACAGGCTTCTGGTAGAGACAGGTGAGACCATTGGAAGCCGAGGGCATTCATACAACTAGGAACCCTGGACTGCTGCTTGGATCTCATTGATTCTGGTATTTGCTATATTTGGGACCATATCACAGCCAGGATCCATCGAGTCCATGTCTGTTCCATGTGCCAGCTTCAGTTATGCTGACTGACACAAACTGCTGGACAATAGGGAGGACAAGGATGGAGATGGGCACGAAAATGGAGGTTTGGCGTTCTTCGTGACACTTAATTAACATTATTGATTTATGTAGAAAAAAATCATTAGAAAGCTGAATGTCTACATAGAGCCATGTAATAACTACTGTATAACCCAGAAAGATACCTTGTAGAGCAGTCTGTTTACACATAATGCAGACATTCCTCTGAACACAAAAGATAAAAAAAAAAAAACAAGTTCTGGCCTACAAAATTAATTTTCATTAAATATATGGTTATGGACCAGTACTAGGTCTTGAACTTATGGGCCTTCTTCTTACTTCCACACTTCCAACTGGGATCTATACCTGTCTTTAATATTTTATTAATTTTTTCAAGGATAGATCTAAACACTGACCCTAATTTTTGTCTAAAATAAATTTTGAAAGTTTTCCAGTGAGTGAAGTGTTCTATTTCACTTCGTCATTCTATTATCTTCAAGTTTCTAGTGTTTCTTGGAAATTAAAGACAGGCTCTCGGTAGCATTTAAAAGGAAATCTTTTTTGCCTAGTCCCGGTCTATAATCTTAGATTCTTAGGAAGCTGAGATGAGGAGAATGTTGCCTTAAAGCAAAGGCAGAGAATTCCATGACATATCATCTCCAAAATTGTGTATTTTTTACATATATAATATTATATGATATATTTAATATGTAATATATTTGTGAAATATATACATACTATGTATGTATATATATACTGTGTGTGTGTGTGTGTGTGTGTGTGTGTGTAGAGCACGTGGGCAGCAAAGATGGCTCTGAGAGGGAGGAGAGTGGGCAGAGCCCGATTTACTGTAGAGCACATGGGCAGCAAAGATGGTGCTGAGAGGGAGGTGAATAGGCAGAGCCCAATTTGCTTTATGTTCAGTGTGTAAACAGACCATGGAAGCTTAGGTGCATGATAGGGTGTGGCCTTGACAATGATTGGTTTCTCTTCCTTTCCTGCCATGCCACCCACACTTTTTTGCTTTAAAAATGGCTTGCTCTATGTTAATAAACGAGTTTTCCTGCTTGATGACTCCCCGCTGCATCTGATTGTCTCCCGGGCTGAGGGAGGCTGGGGAATGGGTCTGTGGCCGGCCGCACTTACCTTTCCTCGGACCCTGTCCATCTTTCGTGGGATAGATGGACGAAGACCTGACATCTGGTGCCCAACGTGGGGCACGAAAGGAAAAGATATCGGCCGAGGCTAAGTGGTCTCTCAGGGTAAGTGAAACCCTTAGTATGGGTAATACTATCTCACAGAAGAAGGAGGAGGAGGCAACATTAGGCTTAGAAGGAGTAAAGGAGGATTAGGACTTGGGAAGTGAGAAAGAAAAGGAATGGGTCAAATTCGACGGAGAACGCACTGAAACATACACAGTGGAAGTCAAAACAAGGGTGAAGGTTACCCCCTCTGATTCAGGTGCCCCTGATGGTCCTAGGCCCCCTCCCTATTCCCCTGATTGGAGAGGAGGTACGTGACCTGCGAGAGGGACCTGCAAGACTCGGACCCCTACCGACCTTCCATGGAGGGGCCGAGGGCTGGGGAAGTAACCTACTCAGAGGCCGACCCTGGAAGTAAAGGGCCACCGGAAAGCCTGGACCCTAGGCCACAGAATTCACTTCTCTAAGCATATCCAGTCACTCTGGCACCAGGAGCTTATAGGTCCTTGGAATGGTATCCATGGGAAGCTAAGGATCTTAAAAAGCTCTGTAAGGCGGTGGCGGAGTACTGCCCAAATTCTCCTTGGGCTCAAACCCTATTACAGGACATTGCTTTTCACCCATGTGTCCCTAGGCTGGATGTGGCCAAAGCTGTCCTTACTAGTTCTCAGTTTATTAAACGGTGTGCTTTCTTTAAGGGGGAATGCAGAGTGAAAGCAGAGAATAACCCATGATACCTATTATTTATGCCATGTTAACAGAGACGGGGGAAGGGTACTAAACTGGTTGTCCAACAGGCCACAATACCTGGCCCATACTGTGACCAGGTGAGGCAGCCAGGACTTGCTGCTTGGTACAAACTGGATGATTGGACTACTGAGTCCCCCATAGCAGGAGTGAGACAAAAACCGGGTAAGCCTCTAGCTGAGTTTGTAGACCAACTCTAACAGAGTATTAACCACAAGCTGCCAGCAGGAAACCTCCGAGATCAGTTTATAAAGCTGCTAGTCTGGGAAGGGATGAATGCAGACCACCACATGGCCTGCAAGGGATTGAGAGAGAGTTCCCTGAGCAGGTGGGTGGTGGCCTCACAGGATGTGGTAATGCAACAGGACCAGTCCCAATCATTAGCTTTAGCTTTACAGGTTCAGACATCTGCTATGACTGAGGCTATTACCCAGGCACTGGAAGCCCAGGGCCGAGGAACTCCAGGACCAATGGGGAGAGGGACTTGTTTTAAATGTGGGCAGGAGAGGCACTTTAAGAGGGACTATTCACAACAATCCCTCCGACAACTGGCCTGGGTGGTCCAAACCGCTCCCTACACCCTCCCCCAGGTGCAGGAAGGGGTACCATTGGAAAAAGGATTATTGATCCAAATTTTTTGTAAATGGGAAGCATTTAAACTAGGGGAGGGGCATCCTCCAGCCCCGTTAACTCAAGGAGGAACCCCCTCTGCTGTGAGGCCCAGGCAGCCTCGTGGCTGGGTGACCGAGGTCCATTGGACCGTCCCCCTGGTAGAAGGAATCCACCCTAAAATGAGTATTCTCATAGGCAGAAAGAGGTTTCACTGTTTAATTGACACGGGGGCAGATCAAACCATACTCAGGGAGGAGGAAGTACCCTTGGACTTTAAGCTTGCACATGGGCCCCCGATATTGGGGGGTAGGGGGCAACTCCTAGTCCAAAGAGACAGTCGCCCTTATGAAATGGACTAGCCCAGATGGAGAACAGGGAAAGATATGCCCTTTAGTGGCAAAAAACCTCACTGCCAATTTACTAGGGCAAGACACGCTAAGACAAATGGAAGTCG
This sequence comes from Dipodomys spectabilis, assembly GCF_019054845.1. Taxonomy (NCBI): domain Eukaryota; kingdom Metazoa; phylum Chordata; class Mammalia; order Rodentia; family Heteromyidae; genus Dipodomys; species Dipodomys spectabilis. The sequence continues at coordinate 5,742,932 of NW_024870984.1, read as the reverse complement.
TGGTCACTACAGACCATTGAGCAGCCTATGATGATATCCTGGATGGAGAAGAAGCACAAAGGCTTAAACAGGATCTAGAGGGAGTTAAGGAAAAGGATTTTTTTAACTTTCATAATTACAGAGAAGAACATAGGGGACCCACTCGGTGCACCCCCAATCCTAAAGGCCACTGTCCCCAGAAGCCCAGAAGCCCTATCTGGGTGGAGCAGTGGCCATTGACCAAACCTAAACTTGTAGCCCTCCATGTTTTTACTGATGGAGGTAAAGCAGGCTCTGCATATGCAGCATTTGAGGAGCAACAAAAGACCCCGAGCCAACAAAGATTTCAACCTTGTCAAGGGTCAGCACAATATAAAGAAATGCAGGCCGTAATTATGGCTCTTCAGGACATTCAAAAACCCTTTAATTTGTATTTTGATAGCCTATATATGATTAACTTGCTTCCTCATATTCCCCAGGCACATAGTAAGCTGGATGAAAACAATATTTCCCCTCTTATGGTTATCCTTAAAGGCCTATTAGAAGGGCGGGAGCCCCTATTCATATTCAGCACTTGAGAGGGCATTCAAAACTTCCTGGGTTTTTATCCCTAGGCAATAATTGGGCAGACCAGTTAGCGACTTGCATGCAAGTATTAATGTTACAAGAGGCTACCTGTTTGCATGATTTAACCCACATTAATTGGAGAGGTGTTCAGCATAGATCTCCTCAGATTCCTGTAAAGGACCTCAAAAGGATATTACATACCTGTAAAACATGCCAGCCCTTCTTAAAAGTACCCCCATTAAAACCACCAGGGGTAAATCCCAGAGGCCTTAAACCTAACATCCTCTGGCAAATGGATGTTACTCATCTCCAAGCTTTAGGCAAGTTTAAATATATCTTTGTCTCTGTAGATTCTACTCAGGAGCATGGTGGCCCACATCATATACAGGAGAAAGAACTAAACATTCATAAGCACATTTTCTTCAATGCTTTGCCACCTTGGGTCTACCAGCACAAGTTAAAACCCATAATGGACCCTGTTTTGCTAGTAAAGCAATGTCAGAGTTTTTTGACAAATGGCACATTAAATATTACAGGAATTCCTTATAATCCCCAAGGCCAAGAAATTATAGAAAGAAATCACCAATGTCTTAAGGAGCAATTATTAAAACAAAAAGGGGGAGTTAGCCCCCATATACAGTTACAGATAGTTTTGCTTACCGTTAACATTTTAAATTTTTCAAAAGGAGCAACTGAATCCAGATTACGGAAGCAATGGGAACAACTAAACTCTAAGCCCCAAGTGAAAGTCAGGTGGAAGGACTCCCTGACACAAAAATGGAGAAGACCTGACCCCCTAGTTACTATGGGCAGGGGATTTGGATTCTTTTTTCCCATAGGGGAGACAGCCCCCATTTGGATCCCTGCCAGGAACCTTAAGTTTTTACCAATCTCCTCTATACAGTAGGATGCCTAAGGATAAGCTAACCAACAAGGAAAGAAAAATGGTTATGGTGGCCGAGGCTTGTGTTTAAAAGAGAAAAGCCAGAAAGATAACTACTAACCATCCCCAAGGGCAACCAGCCCTTGAGAAGCTCTTGTGTTCTCTAACAATTGCAGTTGTTGATACTCCAGCTGTTGGCTGTCCTGGCCCTCCCAGTCTTGGCAGTGGCCCTATGGAATCTGCATCAACCTCAGTGGGTGACCTGGGCAATGATCAGCACTGGCAATGCAGAAATCATCAATAGCACCACAAGAGAAGCTGTCCCTTCGACCTGGTGGCCTGACCTTCATTTTGATACATAATGACCTATGTCATTATGTATCGACTGTTTAATATTTCTGTAGGAGCCCATTATTTTAATGTTACCTGCTGTAATTATTCTTTTACTAATTGCTCGTATAGCAGCATTATTGAATCCATACTTATTGCTAAACAACCACTTTTTGTTATGCTTCCAGTTTAGGTCTTTTTCAACCCCACAGGCAAATAGCTGGATTAGAACAAGACCCCCCTCTGGACTCTGAAGTGGCAAAGACTGCTATCCCATCCTTGACTAATGTAAAAGGACTGCTAATGACATTTTTTGGCCTGGTAATGCTTTTGCTGATGGTTTTTCTATGACTTCCTTGCAAAACTCTTATGAGCTTAGCCAGCCAGTTACATAAGATCAAGCTCCAAGTGAATAAATTTCCCCGAGAGGAATCGCAGCCAGAGATGGATAAGAGGGGGTGTCAGTCTGACCAACCTAAGACAGGGCCTTCAGCTTCGCTTTGAAGAAGTTCCCAATGATGGGTAAGGCAGACAAGGTGGTCCACCCAACCTAAGACAGGTGGGTTCGCTTCTTTAAACAAAGACTAGGGAGATGTTGGGAGCCTTTGGGAGCTGACAGTAAAGCTCAAAGGTCATTTTGACCCCTGTGCTTGCTTAAAGGTACGTACAAGGAACTGTCTTACTTAAAAGACACAAGTTGCCCAGGATTCCTTTGCTATGTCTGCAGAATTTGTTTTAAATTTTCCTTGTTTTTCTGGACTATAGTAGAATGGCCTGAGTGTGGGGTCCCACGAGGATGCACCATGCCACATGTGTGGAACTCCCAATACCCAAGCTGCTCCCATATTCTGAAGAGGATGACCTTACGAGATACTGACTTTTATATATGCCCAGGAATTAATTGAACTGCTTCAGACATTTCTGTGGTGGGACTGTTTATTACTGTGCTAGGTGGGGATGTGAGGTAACTGGGATGGGCCCTTAGATCATGCACAAGGGCCCTCCCTATCCTTATCTGGCAAATCTCGCCCCCCAGACTTGCCTTGAACCCCCTGCATAGCCAATGCTATCCTTACCAATGTAATCCTGTTAAAATAACCTTTACAGTGGAGGGGAAAGGATAACTAACTGGGAGGTGGGTCTGCATTAAAACAAAAAAGGGGGAATCTGTAGAGCACATGGGCAGCAAAGATGGCGCTGAGAGGGAGTTGAGTGGGCAGAGTCCAATTTGCTTTATGTTCAGTGTGTAAACAGCCCGTGGAAGCTTAGGTGCATGATAGGGTGTGACCTTGACAGTGACTTGTTCCTCTTCCTCCCCTGCCATGCCACCCACTCTTTTTCTGCTTTAAAATGGCTTGCTCTGTGTTAATAAATGAGTTTTCCTGCTTGACAACTCCCTGCTGCATCTGATTGTCTCCAGGGCTGAGGGAGAATGAGGAACGGGTGAGAGGCTGCACTTACCTTTCCTCGGACTCCGTCCCTCTTTCGCGGGACAGATGAAGACCCGACATATATATATGTGCATGTGTGTGTGTTTGTGTGTATGTGTGTGTATACCTCACAAATTAAGCCAGGTTCAGTAACTGAAAGATTCAATAAGTAAACTTGAAAAAAACGAAGAACTGAAAGATTTCCTCCCATATCCATCCTTTCTTTAAATATTATGTGGGTTGTAGTCTAAAAAGGTAAATCTTCCACCAAAAAGGAAAACCTTATTTTTGATACATCCTAGACCTTTTTTCTCCAATATTTAAAGTACTAAAACACCTACCTGGACAATGGGTATTGTCCATGTCATCCAAAATGATGAATGATTGTTAGATGAACTGTCTAAGTCTGTAGATAAGGATTCAAGCTGGAATTCCCCAGTGTGAAATTGAATTGAAGACCTGGGTACTGTTGTTTTATTATGGAAGGGCTCTGAACCCTTTCTCTTGAAAAAACTTTCTTTGTAATCTGTGAATGTTATTTTTAGGCCTGCACACAGCATCATATTCTGCAAATAGTGATAGGTATACTGCTAGCAACTCTCCTCCAATCCTGTCTCTTATTTGAGATAGAATTTGTGATCTTATTGTCCAACTATCCAAAGGGAAGGACTTTGTCCTCTTACCAGCATCTCCCATTGTTCCTCAGGAAGAAAGAGGAACTAAACTAAACCATAGATTCATGGTGTGTGATCATACTGGAACAGGAGTTCTTCTGCAGGAAGCAGAGGAGAATGGAAGGAAGAGTGGCACTTCTCTTCAGTATTGTTGGTTTGTCATCATAGGACAATTGAAATTCCAATGACAGGCAGGAAGTCAGGTTTTCCATTGTAGAGGAACAGGAAAGGTGTAAATTTCTACATGAGATGGGCATACTGGAACAATTGTAGGCATTGACTTAATTTTGCTGCTGGCATTCTAGTTTAAGTCATTTTTAATAAAAAAAAAAATAGATGGCCGTGATTTCATTGAATGTCCTGTCCAATATTGATTTGTGGGTATCAAGCAGGCTGTAACTCATGTCACACATGAGTGCAAGAATAATAGGGTTCAGCTCATTACATAGTGGTTCATCAGGATATAAGAAATATTCCTCGACTTGGTTGAGCTAGACTCCATTATTTGTTCTATACTCTGCCTATGCTTTGAGTCTGCAGTTTACAGTTTCAAGATGATATTTTGTCCTTTTGGAGACAGGTGAATGGAGCAATATACGTGACCTCCAAGACAATTATCTGTATCTGGCCAAAATTCATATATTCAAATGGGAAATTTGCCATCTCCATAAAATACAAAAGATGACTCCCAAGCACCAGATGTCTACTTTGGAGCCATTGTGGTTTTCATGCAGGAATATTTTGGGGGGGGTCCAATCGTGGGGTCTGAACTCTGGACCTGGGCTCTGTTCCTCAGCTCTTCAGCTAAAGGCTAGCACTCTACCACTTGAGTCACAGTGCCACTTCCGGCTTTTTTTTCTGCTTATGTGGTGATGAGGAATTGAACCCAGGGCCTCATGCATGCAAAGCAAGCGCTCTACCACTGAGCCACCTTCCCAGCCCTGCAGGAATATATTATAGGGACAAAATCAAGGTACCAAATATGTCCTTAAGCAACCACCCTTGGGTAATCCTTGTGCTTATGCCAAAGTCATTGACCTTCACATTGCATTTGTCATCCAACAGGATGCTATTGGGTTTAAGGTCTCAGTGTGCATTTCTATTTTTGTTAAAGTAATGCACAGTACACACAGTCTGTTTGAACAACCTAATTATTGAATAGGCGGTATGATTTTCACATTTATCTCAGGAGGTCTCTGGGTGGCCAGTTCCATTACCAAGTATTGGTGCTCATCCTTCTCCCTCACCTGGTACGACCTGATCATGTGTCTGTGATGGAAAGTCTTAATAATATCCATCTCAATTTTGATCTGACAATTGTTGAACTCTCCCTTCACTACCATCTTGAGGTTTATGAGGTGGTGCTAGGTCAAATTTACATTTGGATAGCTACCATAGCAAATGATCTCCTTCATACTGTATTGTTCAGTGAAAACCTCTTCCGTCCATAGCCAATGATTGCATTCACACTGTATTATTCAATGAAAATCTCATCCTGCCATAGCCAATGATCTTCTTCATAATGTATTGCTCAATTAAGGTCTCCTCCTCTAAAGAGTTTGAGGATAATTCACTGTGTTCTCCCATCTTTCTGCTAGGATGGCAAAGAGTAAATCTACCTAAACTTGGCTAAGAAAATAAAAACCCCAGAGCAATAACCAAAAGGAAATACCCAAACCCAAACAACACAAAGTTCCCACTGCCCCCAAAAAGTACGCGCGCGCACACACACACACACACACACACACACACACACACACAAACACACACAATTGTCAACGTAGCACTGAGTCAAGCAGGTCACCAGGAACTTCCAGCACTGTAATAGATTGCAGAGACTGTTCACAATGGCTGCAATAGATCAATCACAGCTTGGCATGAGCCAACTGGCTCTTTTGGTCTTGAGCCTGGAGGACTACTGCCAAGGTTTCCACAGGGATGCGAGGGTAGAATAGGATGCCACTGCTGCTGCCATTGCAGTGTTGCAAGAAGTACAAGGGAATCAGCCAATGCCTTCTGTCCTTGGTGGCTGCCAGGTCCTAGTGTTTGCTCCCAGGGGGACATCAGCCAGTAGACTTTGTCCTTGAGTACAACCCATTTCCTTAGGCCTGATCCTGCTAGATCCCTGGCCATATGCAAGAACCAAACATATACCCACCAGTGGCTTCCATTCACCACATGTGTAGGTTTTGGAGCTTGCTCCAACACTCAAATAACAAAGTAGATTCCTATGTATTTCTAGGAGAAAGGGGTGCATGACAGTGTCCAACTGGGAAACTCTCACTAAAGTGGATCCAGATATTTTTGAAGGTAAGTAGTATTAGCCTCCTATAAAATGACTATTGCCAAGATGAATCCTCTGTAGAAATAAGTTTTTCCTTTTCAGTATTTACTAATACAATACATCCATGTATTAATGACAACACATTACAACTTTAATATAAATTAAGCATGTTTTCTATTCAACTCAGTGAATTTTGACAACTATTTAAATATGTAATGCTAAGAGTCCTCTTATACATCAATAAACTGGCACTTTTTTCATTTACATTAAAATGCAAAGAAACTAAGACCAAGAACGTTTTTGGCTTAGGTGGGTCATGGAAGCTGCTGTTTTCTTACTTATAAATTAAATCCAGTAGGATGCTACATGGCATTCATAATCTGAAAAGCTGCTCTAACTTTTGGCTTTTAAAAACCTCTTCAATTTACTCAAGATATTCAAGGACTTTTTTTTATACCTGGAGTGCCTGGTATAAAAAAAAAATAGTGGTATCGTTTCAGAATCTTCTGATAATGTAGCAAAATTCCCTATTCCATACAGCACCATGGAGTGGGTTACTAACATCTATAGGAGTGAGAGAAAAGAGAGCATCATCATACCCCATGATAGTTTCTTATCAGATAGTTTACAGCAGAAACCTTGAAATCCATAAGTTATTGTGTTGATATGTTCAAAGTGAAGGACAAGGGATGGAGTAGGGGCTTATGTGGTTGAACCCCTTCCTAGCAAATTGGAGGTCCTCAGCTTGAATTCTCCGACTGCCAAATCCATCAGTCTTTCCTACAGCTAGAGAAAGAGTACATCCTTTAGAGAAAGAGATATATCTGGGTGTTTCAATGCCATTGTGATGCTATAACAAAACTCCAGGTCCCAATAGCTTAGAGCAAGGTATTTGTAGTAAACAGACATTCTGAAGGACAAGATCTAGAACCTAGAAAATTCAAGATACAGAGCGGTCAGCTTCACCAGGTTTAATGTGCTCACTTTTTGCTGCATCTTCATATGGTAGAAAGGCTAGAAACTTATTTTAAAGAAAACAATATAGTTGACAGACTTCTTTCCACCATCCAGATGAAGTTTAATTTGTTTCAGATCTCTATTTTTTTCTTCTCTCATGGTCCTCCTCCTCCTCCTGTTTATTTGTTGTGCTTTTTTTAGCTGACTGGTCTTGAACATTTGAACCACCAAAGAAATGGAAGTTTGGATTCCAAGTACGTACCACCAAAATCATCTGCTGCTACTTCTATTTTGGAAGTAAACCACTTACCTGCCCCAAACCCTGTGCTTTATTGTCCTTCGTGTATTATGTTTTTAAATTTTTGGTCTGTTTCCAATTTTGCAGGAGATTTATCAAGGACCCTTCACAGATAATAGGCAAATATTCTACCACTCAGCTACAAATTCCTTGCATAGATTTTATTTCTTCATTGGTTGACTTCATGTTAAACCAACTTACTGAATAGTTCTTGGTGTATACCTGTAAACATGTTTGAATTTTTATGTAGACTACCATGTCATCTTGCTCACAAATTACAGTGTTTTCTTTACATTGTGATCTTCTTCTTCTTCTTCTTCTTCTTCTTCTTCTTCTTCTTCTTCTTCTTCTTCTTCTTCTTCTTCTTCTTCTTCTTCTTCTTCTTCTTCTTCTTCTTCTTCTTCTTCTTCTTCTTCTTCTTCTTCTTCTTCTTCGTTAAAACATCAAATGTGTCATCGAATTCCATCACTGAAAACAAATTTATCTCTTGATTGCATCAGAAATACCTCAGCTAATTTTTAAAAAACAGTGTGTGTGTTTGATAGATATTCTACATAAGCTAAAGCTATTTTCCTTCAGTTTCAGAGTTTTCAGAAATATTAAAATATTAAATGCTTTTGTGTCATCATCTGTTCAGATGAATATATGGGATTTCTTTGTTACTCAGTATGATAAATTGCATTAGGTTTTCTAAATTTTAACTATGTAAGTAGGGTTGCAGCTTGGTGTTAGAATAACTTGATTACCATGTGTAAATCCAGTGTTAAATCTTCAGGAAAACACACGCATAAGAAAGAGGGAAAAAGGATAAATGTAAACGGTCCTTCATGGTACATATTTTCTTTTGCTTAGGACTTTTTGCCTTTCTCTTCATGAATAAAATTACTATAAATACATTCTCATTTTGTCATGGGGATTATAAAGTTAATTAGGAGGTGTTTCTTCTTTTTAAAAATTTCTGCAGTAGTCAAATAAGAGATATATAGTATATGTATGAGTCAAGCGGAAAAGGTCAGATAATGTGATGTTAGGAAAACGAACCCTTAAATATGTATTTTAATGTTTTTTTCTCTCATGCATGTGTTTCTAATGCATTTATAAGATTATTTCTTTGTTGCTTGTATGTCCCTCCCCCACAGTATAACCCCCGCTTTCACTATATTTGATGTCAGCATAACTTGTGGAGGAGATGGGGACAAACAAGTCGTTTAAGGATTCAGGTGGACCTGTTGCAACAATGAGAAGTACAAAATGTCATGTCAAAATCGAGCTTTACAATGTCGGTGTGGGGGGGGGAAAGGGGGGAAGGATTGGGTAGGGGGGAGGGGGGAGGCTGGGAAGGGAGGTGAAGGGTAAACAAAGGAGTAGGCTGCAATGCTTGGTAAGAAATGTATGCATTATCCTGCCCATGTAATTGTAACCCCTCTGTACAGTATGTTCTCAAATAAAATAAAATAAAATTTAAAAAAATAAAAAATAAAAATTTCTGCAGTAGTCAAATAAGAGATATATTGGGTGAGGTGGCATATACCAATTATTCCAGCTATTCAGGAGGTAAAAACAGGAGGATCACAAGTAGAAGACTAACCTGAGCTAAGCATGGCCTATCCTCACAAAAAATAAATAAAAAGAAAAAAAAAAACAAAAAAGAAATGAAAACTACCAACCAAACAAATTAAAAAACACCATATGAATAAAAAGGCTCGAGGCATACTCAAGTAGTAAAAAACTTGTTTACAATGGGCAATTTTCCGGGTTTGACACCTAACAATAAGGAAAAAAAGAAGGTATTTTCTTTGACACAATTGCCCATGAAATATTTGGTTGGAGTTGTTTATTCTCCCTTTCATCTTTTTCCTTTCCCTTTCTTTTATTTTTGAGACGTACTTTTGGTATAACCTATATAACAACTTTCAATCCTCCAATTTAGCCTCCTAAGAGTTGAGATTACATGCATATGTTATCACACCTGGCCTTTTTGGCATTTTTTACAATAAATTGTGTTGGCATAAGTTTAGTATACAGAAAAGTTCAAATGTAGTAAACATTTTGTATGTCCCCTCATTCTCCTACTGTTGATGGAATGTACCAGCAGTATGTAACCACTGGATGTTTGTAAAATAAAAAAGCAACATTGGTCTTCTATTGTTAAATAAATTGCAACCTTTACTTCATTTTGCCAATTTTTGTAACACTTTTTTGTCCTTTTCTAGTATCCACTACTTTGCTTTTGCCTCTGGCTTTCTCCTTTCTTCATGTTACCTAATCAGCTCTTCCATTAATGAGGAAAATTAAAAGTAGGTTAAAAATCACCACTTGCCAGGCACCAGTGGCTCATTGTTTGTAATCATAGGTATTTAGGAAGCTGAGATCTGAGGATCACTGTACAAAGCCAGAATGAGCAAGACAGTGGAAAACTCATGATAAAAAATGGCATTTAAAAGATAACCCAAGGGCTTGGAATGTGGCTTAGAGGTAGTGTGCTTGCCTAACATTTATGAAGGCTTGAGTTTGATTCCACAGTGCCACTTAAACAGAAAAAGCTGGAAGTAATGCCGTGGCTTAAGTGTTTGTCACAGATGTGCAGGCAAAGGAACATAAAACAGGGCTGGTGGGAATGTGAACTTGTTGAACCACACTAAAAATCAAACAAACAAACTAGGACTACCCTGTGGTCCAGAATACCAGTTTGGGGCATTTACCCAAAGGACTACAAATCAGGATAAAGGAAGGCCACCCATATAACAGTTTATTGTCAAGGTATAGATATAGCACAAATGCCTTCAATAAATGAATGGATCAAGAAAATATGGTATATATACACAGAGGATTTTTACTCTTAGATTAGATTTTTACATCATTTGTAAAGTAGTGGATAGACCTGGAAAAATTTTTGTGAAGTCAGGATGCATGTTTTCTCTCACATGTGGAAGATAGGTCCACTTTTTAAATATACAAGTAAACACATAAAGGTTTTGTGCACATATACATAAACATATTGCACAAAGTACAGTAAATGTAAGAAAGACTTTAAATGTTGTAATTAATTGGAAAAACTAACAGTACAATAAAATGAGTATGAAGAAACTGAAAATTCAAAAGTGGGGAGCAGGTGAATGAAGTCATATTTTTCAATGCATATCCAATGAAACTAGGAAAATTGAAGGGAAGGAATTGAGTTTCAGGGATGGGGGAGATGATGAGAAAAGTGTCATTGATCGGGATTCAATGTACTTATAAATAAATATGTAATTACTATAATAATGCCTGAGCTTCCCACTTATGATTTCCATATTCACACTTCTGGGAAGCCATCCTCCTTCCAAACCACCAGGAACCACCTCATCTTACTTAGAAAGGGTACCACTTTACAGTCTCTGTGAACCAAGGAATTGTAAGAAGATCAAATTAATGCTGTCCATATATCCCAAGCCATCAATATAAGGCCAGACACCATGAAACAATTACAAGAAGTGGCAGGGGAATCACCATGGCTCCTAGAACACAGGTCCAAACTTTCTAAGTAAAGATCCAGAATTACAACAAATCAAAGAAAGACTAGATAAATAGTATTGGATGAAACTTAAACGTTTCTGCCTGGTAAAGGACATAACAAGCTAAATAGAAAACCCACTGAATGGGAGAAGAATTTTTTGAGCTTTGCATCAGACAAAGGCCTAATAGAAAAAATATACATAGAGCACAAAAAATTAGCCCCCAAGAAACCCTCAAATAACACCCCAATTACACCCCATTACTAAATGAAGTAATGCCCTAAAGAGAGACTTCTCAGAAGAAGTAAGAATGGCCAATTGATACATGAAGAAATGTTCAACAAATCTGAACATATAAGTAATGTAAACCAAAACAACACTGTAATTCCACCTCACCCCAGTAAGGAAGGCCAATAAAAATGTTTTTTAAAGTGATTAGCAACAAATGATGTCATGGATGTGGCCAAAGGGAGCTCTATCACTGTTTGTGAGAATATAAATTGTTCAACCAGTCTGGAGGCTGAGATGTGAGTATTGTGGTTTGAAGCCAACTTGGGCAGAAAAGTCAGTGTGTTTCTTATATCCAATTGGCCATCAAAAAGCCAAAGTAGAGCTGTGATTCAAATGGGTAAAGTGGCAGCTTTCATTACAAAATCTCAGGGACATTACACATATCCTGTGTTCAAGCTCCAGTGTGTGTGTGGGGGGTATGTGTGTGTATGAGAGAGTGTGTGCTCGCGCGTGCACACAGGTGTACACCCACCCTAGTGATTTCCTACCTGAATCACATATTTTTGTCTATTTAAATTATTAAGAGAACAAGGTTTATATGTCCTGTGGGGTATTTTTGTGTCTCTGTGTATGTATGTGACTATCTGCTGTAGGTGTGTGTGTCGGTGTATGCATCTGTTTGTGCATTTACTTTTTATCTTGCTTATTCTCCAGCTGGGTTAACAATATTGGCAGACTTGAAAGGTGGACACTACTGTTTAACGTTAAGACAATTTTCCAAGATTCTTTTTCAACAAGTTACATTTGAATTGTCCACTGAAGGACAGAGAGTGTGGGGAAAGAGAGAGGGATAGAAAGTGGACTTGTAAATCTAAGACTGCAACAGTCATATTCCAGAACAAGTCTGTAGAAAGAGGTATAAACTAGATCCAGTGTTGTATCTTCTGTCAGCTATCTGTAAGAAAGCCCCCAGTTGGCCACAGTTGTGGATTGTAGGAAAAAAGACAATTCTGTAAAAAAAAAAAAAAATTCAAATGTTCTGAGACATTTACACAAGTTCTGGACATCACTTCCATTTGAGCTGCTGCTGTTGTGCAGGCCCAGTATTTGATCTGAAGCAAAACTTGCCATTACAAAAGTTAAGCCCCAATGTCTAGTAATCTCTGAAAATCCTGTGTAACTCCTTAGTCCTCATAGCTGATACTGTGACCTATTGGGAAAGGCAGAGAGCGGACTTCCAGCTATTGAAGATTTCTTCCTTGGTGAATTAGGAGCTATCACCTTCAGTCATGTGGTTCCAGCACAGACTTGGCTCAGGGCTATGAACCTGAGTGTAGAAGTTTCAATCTCTATAGTGTGAAAGGAAATTTGGCCTTGTTCTAAGCTAGCAGTTTGGTGGACCTCTGGTAGCTGTGGACAATAAGTCTCCTTTTGTGAACATTTACTTTAGATGTAGGAATTCCTAACTAACTAGTAGCAGTGGTCACCCCAGGTTGGAAAAAGAGAGCCACAGTAGAGGGACAGGGGTAAAGCTCACACTATCTGCCATTTTGTGCTTCTTGAATTGACAGGTTCTGCATGCATTTTAGTAATTCAAGAATAAAAATTAACATTACATATAGATTTTTTAAATTGCCTCTTTGTTTTCCAATCTACAAGATTATTTTTCTAAGGGAGCATTGTGAGAATCAAGGAGTCAAAAACCCCCACTATTAACCAAATGTGAGACCTACAGTAAGTCTTTGCCCTTTTGACCTCAGTTAATGTATCTTCTAAATATCTTCCTGCTGTCCTCTGGAAATTCTATGGAGCCAACCTTATGTGTCAGATGAACGTATGGCCAAAAGGACAAAACTGTCCTTCCTGTGCCAAAGATTAGGTGGGGTTGGGGTGAGGCCAGGCCAGGCCAGGCCATGGGGGACAGTGCTAGGATAGCAAAACCTGCATCCTTCCAGATCAGGCCAGTAGCCAACAATGGCATGTGATCCACATCATCTTTTCTCCAACTTGTTGGTCAAACTCCTGTGAGTCCCTGCTCCAAAGTGCTGACTGTAGGATCTGGTCCCTGAGAGGCATTCATTGAACTTCTCTACAGTTCGTGGTCCACTTTACATAATGAAGACTGCTGCCAAGTATGTGTGTTTGTATGTATACAGAATGTTATACTTAACACTATGTCCTGATATTCTTATGAGAATTTTTTGCTTAATCCATGTAAAAAAAACTAGTGCCAAAATACACAAAAAGTGTCAGCTAATATTCCCAGGCATGGGTTAGTATTAACACTAGCATTAGTATAAATCAGAGCACATAGAAGGACCCATCTGATCTACCAGTTGAGATTCGGGTATCATTTCCTCCTCTGCTGCATTTCAGGCAGTGAAAGACAAATCTTTTCAGTAGACTTGGGGAAGAAGGAGTAAACACCTGTGAGACCAAAAGAAGCCCCATGCTGGCATATGAGTACTGTCTCACACACACACACACACACACACACACACACACACACACACACACACACACACACACACACTTGTGGGTCCATCAGTATTCTCAAGCATCTCCCCTGATCTGTGAACTCTATACAGCAAAGGCTAGAATTGTGTAGAAACAGGATTAGAGCAGCTTGTCCACACTTCACCAGCTGTTTGAATGATCTTCCACTGCTCGATGTTATCTTAGATGCTCTGCTCTGAGCTGGAGGGACAGTATCTTCCCTTGGGAAGACAGTGAAGGGATTAGACAATCTACATAGGTAATATGAGCAGTCCTGCATCACAAAAATACTTCCTTTAAATGCTAGTTTATTAGAAAGCTTTGAGCACACTTGTCCAGTACTGACATATATTCATGTCGTCTCCCTATTTTGTTTAAATAAAAATCTGTATTTATGAACTCTCATTTCTCCTTGCCCCCTCTGGTATATTCGTGTAGTATCTAATGCCTCACTTTAAAGCTTCATTCCCCCCTCTCTCTGGTGAACTTTGGTGAGAGTTATCAAGTAATTTTCTTATTTAATGCAACCAAGACAAAGCTGATGAAGAAAACAATGTTACCTTCAGGTTAGCATAGATATCTGCTCTGATAAAGGAAGATGATGGTCTTACAACCATCATACCAAAGGTCCCTCTGGAGATAGGAGATTGCATTTCCTCTGCCTTCCTAGCTTCCAGGGTAACCTCTGGCCTCCCAGTAAAGGAATTCCTTTCTAAGAAAAAAAGCATGCCACCAAATTGCACAAGGTCAGCACATCCACATTATTTCTGCTTAAGAACACTTCTCCTACCATATACTGCTGATTCACACCCATAACCCTAGCCATTCAGGAGTTTGAGAGCAGAGGATCTCCGTTCAAAGCTTGCCGGGGCAAGAACAGTCCACAAAACTTTTTATCACCTTCACCACAAAAAGCCAGTAGGAGAGTTGTGGGCCAAGTGGTACAGTACTACCCTTGAACAAAAGCGCTCAAGGACAGTGCCCAGTCCTGGAGTTCAAGCCTAATACTGGCACACAGACACACTGACACAGACACACACACACACACACACACACACACACACACACACACACGAAAAGCTAGAAGTGGAGCTTGGCTCAATAGTATAAGATTAGTCTCTTTTTGTACATTTTTATTGTAAAAATGCTGGACAGAGGGGTTACATTTACATGAGCAAGGTACTGAGTACATTTCCTATTGATCATTGTTACCTCCTCCTTTGTTTTCTCCCTACCCTATCTTCCCTCCCACCTCCACAAAATACCCTTCCCATCCCACCCCCACCAAAGTTGTAAAGTTCATTTTCAACTTAGTGTTTTGTACATCTTATTGTTACACTGGGTCAACTGTATCCCAAAAAAACAAAGTTCAGTCTTATGTGAAAATTTTCACTAAGGTAAAATGTCAATGCCCAGAGTTCAAACCCAATATCAAAATACATTTTTTTAAAAAGACTACTTTTAATAAGCTTTCCAAACATAAACTGGTTGTCTTCCTTTTATTGGTACTGAGGTTTGAACTCAGGGCCTCATGTTTTCCAGATACACACTGTAGTATTGAGCCACACTTGTATAATTTTTGCTGTTTTTGAGACAGGGTCTCATTACCTACTCAGGTGTGCAACTGGATTTCAGTCCTCCCACTTTCCTCTCCCATCACTGCTGGGATGAGAGGTGCACACCCCTGTACACAGCTTCTTCTGTTCAGATGAGGTCTCAAAGAATTCTGCCTGGGTTGATCTGAAAACACAACTTTTGCAGTCTCAGCCTCCCCAAAAGCTAAGCTTTTAGGTTCACATCACTATGCTTGGCTTATTGAAGCCCTAAATTCAATCACCAATACAAAAATTGAAAATGAAAATAAATTTAAATGGAAAGGCAGTATGGTAAGAGCAGGGAAAAAGGATGGAGCAATGATCTTGGGCAGCTCCTGAAGTCCAATCTGATGGCTTTATTTACCAACATTGGAGAATAAAATGAAACTATGTAACAAGACAGCCCTGTCTGTTTTTCCTTAGCAACAAGACAGCCCTGCCTGTCTTTTCTCATTTATGCCAGAGCCAAAGGGCTCAGTAGACCACGACTAAAGGAGGAAGTTAGAGCTGTGTAAGATGAAAAAGAACAAGCCCGGGACATGTCTGGAAATCAAGAAAGTTTCTGGAGCCTTAGAACTCTTAGGCATTTCAGAGACTACTATTCCAAAAAAAAAAAAAAAAATGTTCAGAAAGTCAAGATGTGCTCTGAGGTGTGTAGATTCCCTTACTCAAAGAACATACAGACCTCCCAATGGCACAATCCTCCCTGCCAACTATAGTTCTTCACAGTGAGTGTCAGGGGGTAAACACACTGCCCTTTTCTACCCGCCAGACACCAGCCCACATCCTGAGAGCACCAGGACAGCAGGGAGGGAGGGCTCAGCCCTATAACAGCCCAAAGATGAAGCTCAGAGGACCACACCTAATCACATAATGTTCTCAGACCTCATAAAGTTCTAACCGCTTCCAGAAGGAGTCCTCAGCCTTTCAAAAAGAACAAGCTGTAATACCCAGTTTTACAGCCTATCCCCACCCGCAGGACTTCAAGGAGGGCAATGAACCTAAGCAAGAAGGAATGAAGGGACAAGAGACACGAAGAATGACAGCAAGACAAGGATTCTGATCAAGATGCAAATTTTTATTTTTCACACAGGGGTATTTATATGCTTAGAATAAGGAAGCTTTTTCATTGGCGGTAGCAGCTGCAGGATGTTTGCTTAGGGCAGTGTGAAAAGGTGGTCATTAGCAGCTACCTGGTGTTTGTTTGGGGCAGGATGAAAAGACCAGATTCTGTAAACAGCCTCGAGATGTTCCAGTGAGATAGTCAAGCCTATCATGCAGAAAGACTCCCTTTAGGCCTCCCGACAACAGCCCAAACTCCCCACCCAGTATTAGTCCTGCTGAGTGACATGCAAGCTAAGTAGGGCTCTCTGATAATTTTCCTAAAATTATCAGGCTCCATGCCAGTGTCCACTCATTTGTCCTCTGGTGACAAAGCCTCAGGGTCCTTCAAGACAGAAGCAGCCATGACCTCAACTCCACCTTCTGTGGGCAGTTCAGCAATCCTTACTCTTTTGCTCCCTCAGGGGTTTGTTTCATTTGGGGATAATCTCACAAACACTGTCTCCTAATATCACTGTCCCCTAGGGGCGACTCCCTACCCAAGCAAACAGCCAAACAAGCTGGAGGTGCTCTCTTTGGGAAAGACACACCAGCCTTCCCATGAGCCCATTTTGAGGAGCTCCCCTTTCTCCAGAAGCCTTGGAAGGGGCATCTGCTCCATCCAGCAGCAGGCCTGCCATTCCTCCCAGACCCAAACTGACCAAGCATCCTCTAGTGAGCTGAACACTCATTTCCAAGTTGGGAAAGCTGCTGTCCCCAAGTTCTTTGTCTGAGTAGATGCTAGGCAGCTTCTTGTGCCTTCAGGTGCCTCAAGTTGCAGACTCTGCAAAGCTATCCAGCAAGGTTTCACCTTCCAGCCTGTCTAGTGTACAGCTAGCCAATCCTGGTGTCTGCTTGAGCTCTGGCTTCCCTGGACATGCAGTGTTAGGGAACCCGCAGCTCCTCCTGCCAGTGCCAGTGTTGAATTGCCCACCAAGAGCACCATGTACTCCTGGTCTGTCTACTTTGGTCTTTGGGATTTTGCCCCTCACCAGCATGGGACTCTCTGGTGCATCCAGTTTTAGGGGGATATTTCTGGGTAGCAAGAAAGTCTAACTTTTCATTAGGAAGCCGGCAGTCTACTAATACAGGCTCATCACCTGTCCCCCTGCCAAACTGGATAGCCCTGTTCCTCCAAGGTCCATTGCCCACCCTGTGTTTAGGGGCCCCTTGAGTCAGCTTCTGCTTCCTGAACATGCCCATGTATTCTGAAAAGAGCCCAGAGAAGCCTTTGACATATGTTGTTCCCCAGAAGTCAGGCCACAGTGAGGCTTCTGCAGTGCACAGCCTTGCTCCTAGCACAGTCACTAACAGGGCAATGCCCCCAGGATCCAACGCAGACCTCTGACTTGGGTAAAAAAGGCTGTGCTTGAGTCGCCCACAGTCAGCAGTCAGCAGTCCTGGCACATTGGCATCTACTCTGTCCACCCCAGTAGCTATGGGGGCTTTGACATAAAGAAAGAGGCAGGCACACCTGTGTAGGCTGACTTTGGAACAGCTCCTCTTCCAGGTGCAGGCGTGGTGGCCTTTGAAGCACAACATGACAGTGGACACACTAGAAGATCACAGCACACACTAGAAGAACTTGGTAAGCCATGGTCCTGTGCTCAGAGACCTGACAGGCAGGAAATCAGAGAGAGAGAGAAAGAGAGAGAGAGGCTAGCTCTGATTTGTACCAGTTTAAATATCCTTGCCGAGAAAATTTTCACCAAGAAATAAAATGGAAAACTTCTAACTCTAACTCTGATGGAGTAGCTGGGATCAATCTAGACTTCCTCCATAAACAATCACAAAAGAGGATGTCATGTGAAAAAAAAATATGTATATAAATGTATATATAATATAAATATGTAGGCATATACATGTGTATTCACATACGCAATGTGAATATGTATTGTATGTATAATGTGTGTGTGTGTGTGTGTGTGTGTGTGTGTGTATATATATAACATACAGGGAGAAAAAAATGCATAGTATTTGAAGGAATAATTACCAAAACCATCCCAAATTTGATTGAAAGCATGAACCCTTCTATGCAGGAATCTAGCAGCTTAAAGAAGTCAATTAACATAATTACACAGGTCCACACTAAGACCCATTCTAATTAAACAGTCAAAGACAGAATATCTCCCAAAGCACAGAGACACAACTCATCACACACAAGTGATCTTCAATGATATTATGACAAATTTCTCATCCAACACTAGATTAACTATTAGACAGCAAGGGCAACAAATTTAAGGTGCTAAAGGACATATCTAATACCAACCTTTCTAACAAATATATATACTTCCTCCAAATGTGAGCGATGAGCTAAGTACCTAACGATGGCTCAGGCATATAATCCTAACTACTCAGGAAGGTGAATTGTGAGGATTGTGGCTCAGATATTCTGGACCTTGTCCCCTCAGGAGCAAGTTGTAGGACAGCTGTCCTTGAGAAGGCAGAGGCCTTTTTGCCATTTCATTGGTGGAACAAGATATAGGATAAGGTGGGCATCAAGAATGGAGGCTATTGGTTAGTGTCTCCACAGAAGCAATTTATGAGATTCAGGAGTTTTCTGTAAGGTCAGAGGACTTTGAGTACTGTCCTAGTGGTTTCAGGAATGGCATAATATGACCAGAGCAACCTCAAGCCCACATGGAGTCCTTAGCCACAGTCTTTGAAGCCTATGAGCTACAGTAGCAATGCTGGCAAGCTATGATTGGTCCACTTTTTCTCTGACCTCACTGGCCCAGACTCTGATTGGTCCATTTCCTCTATGATGTCACTATGCTGGGCTGTGATAGCTCCATTTTGAGAGGTCATGCAGGATATATAGGAAGCCACTATACTCCAACCTATGTCAGTTAACACCTTTAGGAGCTCTTGATTGGTGACCCACTGGACTGTCTCAAAGCTAAATCCATGATATTTTTGGCTGGGGGGTGAGTTGTTATTTGGATTTTAGTATTTATTTTTACTTTTTCTGGGTTTTTCATTATTTTATTCAGTTAATTTTAGATAGACTTGCTGCCTGCCACCATAGCAGAAGCATGGAAGAATACAAAGAATCATCCTCCAGATCTTTGAAGGAGGAGATCATCAAACAATACCAGATGAAAGAGCTCATTGACCATGGTACTAATGGACAAGTGAAGCTGGCCCATCCTCACCTCACACACATGGCAGTGGCAGTTAAAATACTCCTGAAAGGAGAGTTCTCCAGTCATCAGTTAAAGAATGAGGTGGACATTTTTAAGACGGTATGGCACAAACACATCATGAGGCTGTACCAGGTGATGGAGAAGGAAGAGTATGTGTATTTCATCATGGAACTGGTCAGTAGAGGATACCACCTGGGTTGGATCTGAAAATTCTGCAACCTATTTGAGGATGAAACCAAGAGGCTCTTCACACAAATTATAAGTGCTGTTCACTACCCACACTAGAATAGAATCACACACCAAGACCTTAAGTCCAACAACATCTTGTTGGATACCAAAGGTAATATCAAGGTCAGCGGTTTGGTCTGAGCATCTGGTTCACCCTGGGGCAGTTGCTATCAAATATATGTGCTGCTGTGCTATTCAATCCCCCTAAATTTTCCTGGAAAAAAGAAATGATGGCTGGGTGCCAGTGGCTCACACCTAGCTATTCAGGAGGCTGAGATCTGAGGATCACGGTTCAAAGCCAGCCCAGACTGGCTCTACCCTCTGAGCAGACTCATACTGATACCAAAGACTAATTTGAGGAGGAAATGGCAGTGGATAGAGGAGGCTAGCAAAATAACTACCACTCTTCTCAGAACAAGCTATTGAATGTGGGCCTAAGAACAGAGCAGTTCCAGACAAAGGGGAGGAGAGCCCTAAGAGATATCAAAGATAACTTCACTTGAAACACAGAAGACCCTGTTATTGAGATGGGAGAGATTTGTAGGTGGTCTACTAAAAAAGAGTTGTAAGTGGGATTCAAGAATGGAGATCAAAACATTTTGCCCAGCAACACCCTCAGTCCAGCCAAGAAGACAGATGCATCAACTGCCGTAGGTTTCCTCAGGAGAGATTCCAGCCAAGGGGTACCTTATACTGCAGTGTAACTGAACGTTGTAGTTATCAAAGCATGTAATTTTTGTGCATTGTATCAGTTCCTTGCACATTCAAAACTACTTGAATTACACTTGAAATACACCCTAGTCTTTAAAAATATAGTTTGATTTATTTTATTCTTTGCAGTCTCATTATATAGCCAAGTCTGATCTTAACTTCATAATTCTCCTGCCTAGTATCCCAAGTGTTGGGATTACAGGTGTGTACATCTATGTTATCCCTCATACTATTATTTGCATGTTTCCTTAAGTTTAATACTTTATTTTATCCCTTGGCAGTACTGTGGTTTTGATTCAGAGGCTGGTGCTGGGCAAGCAAGTGCTCTACCCTTTGACCCCTGTCCCCAGCCCCTGTACTTCATTTTACTTTAGATGAGTTCTTATTGTATTATTTTGCTTGGGTCAGAATCAGACTGTGATTGTAATGTATTTTCCTGCTGGGAAGCTTATTTTGTCCTTTTATATTTTTTGTAAATATAATTTTTCTTCTTATTAAAAAGAAGGTACACAGAGATGTTACATTTATATAAGTCATTTTAAAATTCAAAATCTTATTTTAAAAGAGTAAAAAATGCAAATAATCACTAAAATTTATCTCTAGAAAAAAATGACTACCAGATTAATTTTTTTTGGAGGCTAGGTAAGTGGCATTTGGTATTGTTCTCACTTCAGCTCTAGACAATGCTTCACAGTTCCAGGCCTGCATGACCTAAATAAAAACAAGTAAAAAGTAAGAAAAATGATCCTTTAGGGCACAGCTGTGGAAGATTTGAAATACTCTTGTGTATTGTATTGACCATTTTTACATTTCTGTAGTAATGAAAAGTGATATAACAATTATGGTAGAATTTGACACATTCTTCTAACAAAACATAGCATGACCACATTACCCAGCAATCCCATTGCTCATTGCATAACCAAAAGAACTGAAAAGAAAAAACTAATAGCTCATATGCCAATGATAACAGCAACATTTACAATAGTCAGAAGTTGGAAATACCTAGAGTGTCTATCAGATGAACAGGTTTATAAAATATGAGGTATGCATAAATGGATTATGACATCCACAGAAAAGCTGCAATTTAATATATGTCTGTCATGGATGGACACCAAAAATAATCTACTATTTATGTGAAACATATTGACTAAACCATTTCATAAGAGAAACTGGAAGATTAAAATTTCTGGGGCAGGTCATTGGGGTGATTATTACTCAATGATTGTGTGGATTCCATCAGTATCGAAAAGATAGTTCACAAATAGAGGTAATGGTTACAAAGCAGTGTGGATATAATTAATGTCACTGAATTTTATACCTGCCTAGCAAGCATGAAGCCCTACGTTCAACCCCCAGCACATCCAAAAAAAACGCTAAATCTTCCTTCTGTTACCTACCTTGAGTGGTAGGTGCTTTTCTACTGTTTTGATTGTATTCCTCAGAGGATCTCTGGTGGATCTCTGATGTTTAGTCATTCATTACAGAAAATCCATTATTTGAATATTAATTCTGAGTTTTAAAGGAAACCTCATATATTAAAATGAGAGCAATGCTTGCAGTATTAACTCAAGAGGCTAAAGCAGGAAGATCCTTACACAGTTAAGGCTTCATAGAGAGGTCATGTCTAAATCACTGTGGTATCTGCTGAAACTGGAGGGATAATTATTTGTAAGCAATTACAAGTGAGAGATAAAAGAGAAATAAGCTTTTGATCACATTATATTTTGGTCATGTCAGCTTGTATTTAATATTTACATGATTTTTAAAAATTTTCCTTTTTCCCTTACTCTCAGTATGTCATTTTGAAACTTTGTACTATGTTCTCATTTGCCACATTAAAAAAAAACATAGCTTTTCTTTATATCATATTAAACTTTTTTTTATTTTTTCTATATTACAACTACTTTTATTTATTTTTGAAAGCTTTTAGCATTTTTTTTTCTGCATATAGGGAGTGGCCACTCTCTCAGAGATTTTTCTCTGTTCTGCCAATTGAACCACAGATCAACTTCCAGATTCATTCTTTTGAAAAGTCTCATGCAAAGCCCAGCACAACTAAGGAGGATGAAATCTGAGGATCTTGGTTTGAAGTCAGTCTGAGCAGCAAAGTCTGAGATTCTTATCTCCAATTAATCACCAAAAAGCGGTGGGTAGTAGAACTCTAGCCTTGAGTAAAACAGGGCAAGTTCAAGCCCTAATACTGGTAATTACACAAACAAGTCTCATGGACTTTCTTGCTTGGGCTGGCTTTGAACTACAGCCCTTAGATTTCAGCCTCCTGGGTAGTTAGAATTAACAGGCATGAGAAACCAACTGCTGACTTATTAATTTTTTTTGGTCGTTCATGGGGCTTAAACTCTGGGCTTAGGTGCTGTCCCAGCGCACTTCAGCTCAAGGCAAGCACTCTACCGCTTGAGCCATAGAACCACTTCCAGTTTTCTGGTGGTTTATTGGAGTTAAGAGTCTCAAGGACTTTCCTGCCCGGGGTGGCTTGGAACTGTTCCTCAAATATCAACCTCCTGAGTAGCTAGGATTACAGGCGTGTGCCACTGGTACCTGGCTTATTTTACTATTTTTAACCATCTCTTTCTTGCCTTCAACCTCAATACTTTTTTAAATTTTGTCCAGTAGACTTGATCTTTGGGCCACATTGCTGTTTCTTAGTTATTTTGAAGGGAGGTAGGGGTTGAACTCTCAGCTTGGGTGCTATCTTTGTGCTCTTCAGCTTAAGGCAAATGCTCTACCAGTTTACCCACAGAGTCACTTCAGGTTTTCTGGTGTTTAACTGCAGATAAGAGTCTCATGAACTTTCCTGACCAGGCTGGCTTTGACCCATGATCTTCATATCTCAGCCTCCTGTGTAGTAGGATTACAGGCTAGAGCCAGCAGTGCCCTTCTGTTTCTTAGCTTTCTGACTCAAGGATGATGTTTTACAACTTCAACTACAGCTCCACTTCTAGCTTTTTTTGGTTTATTGGACATAAGTTTCAAATGTACTTTTCTGGGTAGTCTGGCTTCAAACCATGATCCTCAGATTTCAGCTTCCTGAGGTGCTCTGATTATACATATGAACCACAAACCCATTGATCAATTAAAAATATTAATATGTTTTATTCACTTTTATTTTTAAAATTTTCCTTGCTTTTATTGTTGTATATGTTCTAGTCCTGGGACTACAAATCAGGGCCTGATACAATGCCAGAGATTTATTTCAAGACTAGTAGCTTACCACATGGGCCAAACTATAATTTGTGGCTATACTTGTTTTGTCTTCGTGCTTGACCTAAAGCCCTGGGTGCTGTACTAGAAAGTGATTGCCCAGTTTGCATCTTTGGTCACAGCTCAACTCCAGGTTTTTGTTTTTTTTACTTCTTGGTAGTTAATAGGAGATGAGTTTTATGCAAAGCCTAGCATGAATCAGTGGGCTGAATTCTGAGGATCATGGTTCAAAGCCAACCAGGGCAGGAAAGCCCATGAGACTCTTAGCTCCAATTAATCAATGAAAACCTGAGAGTGGTAGAGCTCTGTCCTTGAACAAAACAACATAAGTTCAAGCCACAAGATAGCACACAAATGCACATACAGAGAAAGCTTCATGGACTTTCTTGCATGGGCCAGCTTTGACCCATGCTCTCAGATTTCAGCCTCTCTTCATCCTCTCTCCTTTGAAAATTTTATTGGTCCTGTAGCTTGACCTCTGACTCTAAGGCCTATATGTTAGCTTTTAAACTCAAGGCTTTACCACCTCATCCACACCTCAAGGCTTTGTGCCATGTGGCTAGAGATAAGAATGTCAAGCACGTTCCTTCCTAAGCTGACTTGACTCTTCAATGCTCAGTTATCAGCCTCTTGTGTAGTAAGGATTACACACATGGCCATAAACATTTGGGTCATTTTAAAACTTTAATATGTGCTTGCTTCCACCTTTTTTTCTTTTTCTTTTTCCATTTTTGCTTGTCCTGGGAGTAGAAATTGAAGCTCAGATGTTGTCTCATGGCATACATGGGACCAACCATAACATTTGGCTTTTGAGGGGAGGTTAATTGGAGAGAAAAGAATCATATAGAGCTAGGCCAATTTCAGGAGGCTGAAAATTTAGGAGAGTTCATGACACTCCTATCTCCAACTAACCACTAAAGTCTGAGAGTTGTAGACCATTGAGCAAAATAGTGCAAGTTCAAGCACCAGGACTGGCAAACCCACACACACACACACACACACACACGTATCTTATGAACACCTATACCTGAGCTGCGCTTTAAAGAGTACCCTCATATGTCAGCCTGAGTATATAGAATTACAGACATGAGCCACCAATGATTGTCTCATCAAAACCTCTGTTACTTGGTCTTTCTTCTCTTCTTCTACCCTTCTTTTCATTTATTTCACTCCTTTTGTGTGTGTTGGTGCTGGAGCTCGAACTCATGCAAGGCCTGGCCTAATTCAGAAGGCTGAAATCTGTCCATCATGGTTTGAAAGCAGCCTGAGCAGGAAAGTCCATGAAGCTCTTATCTCCCTCCAATCAACACAAACTTATCCCCAGTGTGGCCACCACACACAAAACAGTTTACTGTAATTTCTTGATTGGGTTTGCCTTTACACAGGATCTTATATTTCAGTCTCCTGCATTTCTAGAATTACAGACATGAGCCAACAGTTCTTGGTTCTCTACTTCCAAGCATTTAATTTTCTTATTGTGATCCTGAGGCTGAATCTCTGAGCCAGGGCACTGTTTCAATAAGTTATTCTTTCAAGGCTGGTGCTTTACAACTACAACCACAGCTTTATTTCTGGCGTTTTTTGCTGGTTAGTTGGAGACTTATGCACTTCCCTGTCCAGGCTGGCTATGAACAACAACCTTCAGATTTCATTCTTATGAGTCAGTAGGATTACACATATCGACCAAACATTCTTACATGGATCATTTTGAAAATTTAATTGGATTTTCTCACGGGGGGGGGGTTCTTTTTCCTAATCCTGGGGCTTGAACTCAGGCCTTGGGCACTGTCCTTGAACTTCTGTTACTCAAGGTAAGAACTCTACTACTTGAGCCACTGTGCCACTGCTAGCCTTTTTTATTTATGAGGTACTGAGGATACAAATCCAGGGATTAAAACATGGTAGGCAAGCACTCTGTCACTAAGCCACATTCCCAGCCATTCTTACACCTTTCTATTTGTATTTTTATTTTCTTGTGTATGCTGGTCCTGGGTCTAAAAATCAGCCCAGTTGCAGTCCCAGAAGTTTTTATTCAAGACTAGCACACTAAGACATGAACCACAGCATAACTTGTGGCTATTAGTTTTTGTTTTGTTTTAAGTAGCTACTTAGATTTGAGTCAATGAATTCTCGGGCTGGCTTTCAACTGTGATCCTCAGATTTGAGCCTCCCGTGTGGCTACCATCACAGATGTGTGCCACCTATGCTTGGCTCATTTTAAGCTCTGGAATTGGTCATTTATTCTCCTAACTTTTCTGCAATTATTTATTTTATTGTTTGTGTGTATGTTGGTCCTGAAGTTAATATCAAGATCTGGGTGCTGTCCCAGAAATTATTTTCTCATTTCTGCCATTGAAGCCACAGCTCAATCACCAGGTTTTATTTTTCTTCCTTTTGGTGGTTAATTGGAGATAAGAGTATCATGTAAAGCCCAGCAAGACACAGGAGGCAGAAATCTGAGGATTGAAGTTGAAGCTATCCTGGATAGGAAAGTCCATGAGACTATTTGCATCAACTAAATACTCAAATTCAAGCCCTAGGCACACAGTAAAAAATCCCCATGGACTTTCCTGTTTGGACTGGTCTTAAAATGTATCTTCAGACTTCAGCTCCATGAATAGCTAAAATAATAAGCAGGAACCACCAGCCCCAGGCTTATTTTCAAATCTCAAATGGTCATTTCTCCTCTTCTTTCAGTTTTGTTTTTGGTCGACTTTGGGCTGAATTATGGACCAGGGAACTATTTCCCAGTTTTTTTTTCATGAAATTTCAGTACTTTACAACTACTATCACACCTTCATTTCCAGCTTTTACTGGGTAGTGGGAGAAAAGAATTTCAATCACTTTCCTGCCCAGGCTGGCTTTTAGCGGTGATCCTCATATTTCATCTTTCTGAGTAGCTAGGAATACACACATAAACCAATAACTCATGACTCATTTTGAAACTATAATTTTCTCATTCTCCCATCTTTTATAATTTGTGCTTTTTTTTCTTTTCTTTGTAAGTGTCTGTGCTAGGGCATCAGCACCAGGGTCTGTGTGCTGTCCCAGAGCTTTCTGTTTAAGACTAGCACTCTACCACATGTGCTAGAGCACAGCTAGTGGCATATTTTTGGTGACAAGTGAGACATAAGAATCTCAGGGATTCTCCTACCTGGGCTAGCCTTCAACTGTGATCCTAGGCTTTCATTCTCCTGAGTAGCTGATAGAACATCAGTGAGCTACCAATGTCATTGGATCTGTCATTGAACTCTGTCATTGGATCTTCCTTCTGCACTTCTACCCTCCTTTAATTCTTCTGTGATTGTCCTGGGGCTTGAACTCAGTGCTTGGTTGCTGTCCTAGAAACTGATTGCCCAATTCTGCCACTTGAGCCATAACTCAATTCCCAGGTTTTTTTTTCTTTTATTTTTGACAATTAATTGGAGATAAGAGTCTGAGACAAAGCCTAGCATAAATCAAGCTAGCCTGGGAAGGAAAGTCCATGAGACTATGACCTCCAATTAACCACTGAATAGTTGGGAGTGGTAGAACTCTATCCTTGAACAAACCAGCACAAGTTCAAGGATGGCACACACAAGCTGCAGGATGGCACCGAGATGCACACACACAAAGTCTCATGGATTTTCTTGCTTGTGTTAGCTTTGAACTCTGATCCTCAGATTTCAGTCTCTCTTCTTCCACTGTCCTTTTTATTTATTGTTTTTATTTGTAATTTTTAGTGGTCCTACAGCTTGACCTCTGGCTCTGGGGACTATTTCTTAGCTTTTTAAACAAAGGCTGCTACTTTATCACCTCAGCTTCAGCTCAGGGCTTTGTGCTAGGTAGCTTGGATAAGCATCTCAAGCACGTTTATGCCCAGGCTGACTTGATATCACAATCCTCAGATGTCAGCCTCTTGTGGAGTTAGGATTATACACAGGACCAACAATCCTTGTGTCATTTTAAAACTTTAACATGTGCTTTCCACTATCTACTGTTGTTTACTCTTTTTTTGCATGTGTGTGTTGTTACTGGGTCTACAAATTGGGGCTCATATTCTGTCCCAGAAGTTTTTATTCAAGGCTATCCTCTATTACATGAGACACACTATAACTTTTTGTCCCTTTTTTGGGGAGGGTGATTAATTACAGACAAGATTTTCATGGACTCTCCTGCCAGGGCTGGACATAAACCATCATCCTCAGATTTTAGCCACTTGTATAGCTAGTAGAACATGTATGAGCCACCAATGCTTGATTCATTTAAGCCTTTGTCACTCACTCTTCCTTGGTTACTTCTACTCTTTATTTCTTCTGTGCATGTCCTGGGGCTTCAACTCAGGGTTTAGGTGGAGTCCCCGAAAATATTTTCCCAGTTCTGCCACTTAAGTCATAGCTCAAATTCCAGCTGAATTAGGTGGCTGAAATCTGAGGACCACGTTTCAAAGCTAGCCTGGGCAGAAAATCGATGACACTCTTATCTCCAATTCACCACCCAAAATCTGATAATGCTAGGGTACTAGCAAAGTATGGTACACAAACACACACATCACAAATACAAACACACACACACACAAACAAACATACACACACACACACACATACACCCAAAGTTTCCTGGATTTTGCTTCTTGACCTGGCCTTGAAAGTTGATCCTCAGGGGTTGGGAAGATGGCTCAGAGGTAGAGCGCTTGCCTTGCATGCATGAAGCCCTGGGTTCAATTCCTCAGCACCACATAAGCAAAAAGAAAAAAGCCAGAAGTGGCGCTGTGGCTCAAGTGGTAGAGCACTAGCCTTGAGCTGAAGAGCTAAGGGACAGTGCCCAGGCCCAGAGTTCAGGCCCCACGTCTGGACCCCAAAAAAAAAAAAGAAAAAGAAAAAAAGAAAGTTGATCCTCAGATTTCTGCCCCCACGATCAACAAGCACCAGGCTTATGTTTCAATTTACAATTGGCCTTTCTTCTCTTCTCCTACATTTTTTTAGCACCAGGAATTGATCCCTGGATCAATAAACAATTTTTTTTTTAGCTTTTTCAACAAATACAATGTTTTACAACTACAATGATATCTACACTGGGTAGTTGGGTATAAGAGTCTCATGTACTTTCTTGCCCAGTCTAGCTTTGAACCTTGAATAGCTAGGAATACACATATGAACCAAAACCAATGCTCATTTTGAAACTGGCTTTCTCTTTTCCCATCATTTTTAGTTTGTGGGTTTTTTTTTTTGTTTTTTGAAATATGTGTCTAGGATTTCAACTTAGTGCTTAGGTGCTGTTCCAAGCTTACTGTTTAAGACTACCACTCAACCGCATCAGCCAAAGTACAGCTTGTAGCTTATTTTTGGTGGCAAATTAGATAGATGAGTCTCATGAGTCTCATGGACTCTCCTGCCTTGGCTGGTCATGAACTGTGATCCTTAGATTTCATCCTCCTGAGTACCTCGTATAACATGTGTGAGCAACCAATGTTTGATTCATTTCAACCTCTATCACTGATAGAGGTTTTGTACTTCTATCCTCCTTTTCTTTTATTTCTTCTGTGTTTGTCCTGCAGCTTGAACTCAGGGTCTGAGTGCTGTACCAGATACTATTGCCCAGTTCTGCCAGTTGACCACAGCTCAATTCCAGGGTTTTTTTTTTTTTTTTCTGTTTTGGTGGTTAATTAGAAATGAGTAGAGCCAGTCCACATTTATGAGGCTGAAATCTGAGGATCAACGTTTGTACCAGCCTGGACAGGAAAGTCCATGATATCTCCAATTATAACAACTAAAAAGCTGAGAATAATAGAGCCTTGAGAAAAACAGTACAAGTTCAAGCAACAGGACTCTCACACAGACATATAGACACACACACCCACACACACACACACACACACACACACGTGTCTTATGGACTTTCCTAATTGGTCTGGTCTTTAAATATTATCCTCATATTTTAGCCTCCTGAGTAACTAGAATTACAGTTATGAGCCACCAATGATTGGCTGATTGGCTCATTGAAGCCTCGGTTATTGGTTCTTCTTCTACCCTTCTTTACATTTATTCATTTCATTGTTTTGTGGGTGATGGTCCTGGAGCTAGAACTCATGCAAGGCTTGGCCTGTTTCAGGAGGCTGAAGTCTGACCATCATGGTTCAAAGCCATGCTGAGCAGAAAGTCTAAGATCCTTACCTCCAATTAACTGCCACAAATCTGGGAGTAGTACAGTTCCAGCCCTAGGATGTGCCACAAAGAACTGTCTTCTGGGCTTTCTTGCTAAGTTTGGTCTTTACACTGGATCCCCATATTTCTGCCTCCTGAGGTTCTAGAATTACAGGCATGAGTCACCAGCCCTGGGTTCTATTTTTCTTATCTTTTTTTTTGTGATCCAGAGGCTGGATCTCTGAGGCACTCAGGGCACTGTTTTGTAGCTTTCTCACTCAAGGCTGGTGCCATACAACTCCAATCACAGCCTCACTTCTGTTTTCTTGTTTGTTTGTTTTGTTGGTGATTTGATGATGAGACACCATAATCCTCAGATTTCATCTATCTTAGTTTCTAGGATTATACACATGAAACAAAAACTCATGGCTCATTTGGAAAATTTAATTGGATTTTCCAATACATTTTTTAATTTCTATTTTTTATTTCTATATGTATGCTGGGCTTAGGGCTATAAATCAGAGCCTGGGTATTGTCCCAGTACTTTTTATTTTTGCCGGTCATGGGGCCTGAACTCTGGGCTTGGGCACTGTCTCTCAACTCTTCAGCTTGAGGCTAGAGCCCTACCACTTGTTCCACAGTGCCACTTCTGGCTTTTTTTCTTATTTTTTGCTGAGGAATTGAACCCAGGGCCTCATGCATGCAAGGCAGCACTCTACTACTGAGGCAACTTCCCAGCCCCGTCCCAGTACATTTTTAATACTAGCATGCTAATACGTGAGCCACAGCACAATTTGTGGATTTTTTTAAAAACTGTAGTTGACTAATTAGAGATGAGTCCATGGACTCACCTGCCTTGGCTGGCCTTGAACACTGAGTCTCAGATGTGTGACCCTTGAGTAACTTTAATAACAAGTGTAAGCTAACTCAGTTTTTATTTTATCCTCTGAAATTTGCTCTCCCTTTTCTTCTTCTACCTTTCTTTTCATTTATTTATTTTATTCTTGTTTGTACTGGTCCTGAAGCTTATCTCAAGATGTGGGTGCTGTCCCAGAAATCAGTCTCATTTCTGCCATTGGAGCCACAGCTCAACCTCCAGCTGTTTTTTTTTTGTTCTTTTCTTTATTTTTTTGGTGGTTCATTGGAGATAAGAGTCTCATGCAATGCACAGAATACCTCAGGAAGCTGAAATCTGAGGATCACAGTTTTGAAGCCAGCCTGCAAAGGAAATTCCATGATTCTCTTTATCTCCAGTTAGCTGGTAGTGATCCCACCAAAAAGCTGAGATTGATAGAACTCCAGCCTTGAATAAAGTAGAACAAATTCAACTCTCATGACTGGCACACACAGAAAAATGGCCAATGGGTTTCCCTGCTTGGGCTTGCCTTTTAAATGGTATTTTCTGACTTTAGTCCCCTATGTAGTTAATATAACATGTGTAAGCCACCTGTGATTGATTAATTTAAAACTCTGTCACTGTCTATTACTTTTCTTCTACACTTCTTTATTTCTTTTGTGGTGGTCCTTAGGCTTTAACTTGGGGCTTTGGTGTTGGTCTTTTTATGTCTTCTATATAACTTGTTCCAGTTTTGTTCTAATGTTTCATTTGTTTATATTGCTTTTTATATCTTACATAAGTAAATTTTTATATCTCACAAAAGTAACTTTTAGCTGGTGGCTCATGCCTGTTATCTTACTCAGGAGGCTGACATCGAGGATCACAGTTTGAAGCCAGCACAGGCAGAAAAATCTTGGAAATTCTTATCTCCACTACACTACCAAATGTACTAGAAGTGAAGATATTACTGAAGTAGTAAATTGCTAGACTTGAGCAAAAAACTCAGAGCCCAGGTCTCAAGTTCAAACCCTTGGACTGGCACAAAAAGAAAACTTTCATTAACTTATATTATACTAGGATTACTGGTGTGAGACACCAGTTGGTTTTAAGAACCAACTTTTGTAGCAGCTGCCACTTTTGATGTTTTCCCTAGGAACTTTTATGTTGTTTTTTTCCATGCCTTACATTTACATTCCATTAAATGGCATTCTTATTTCTTTTGTTTGGAGGGACATATCAATAATTCAATGACAAATCAAAAAAGGCATGTCTTGAATTTTTCTTTAATTTAAATAGGAAAGGGAAACGCTGAGTCTAAACCTAGCAGAGAGTGAATGACGGTTTGTTTAATGTATTCGTGAATGTGGGAACCTGCCATTTTGGGTGCTTTCATGGTGGGGTCATCCTGCAGCTTCACAATAACTTCTATGATGTCACAACCTCTTTTTCCATCACAACGGATAGGTGTCAGCCACTGATCTCACCCTTATGTGGACTTAGATACACAAGGAGGAAAAAAATAATTAGAAGAAATGACTATTAACTACAAGACCACAGCTTGATGAGTTTTCCTGACTGAATTCTGATATTACATGAGCAGAGCAGGCTCACCTCTATACAAGAGTACTAAGTACTAAGGCTCATCTCTACACAAAGCTACTAAGCCGTAGGCAACTGGAGAAACATGTGAATGCAGCTATAAATGGCCTTCATGCTGAAGGAGAAAACCAGAAATCCCAATGATAATATCAATGAATCAGAAAGATGGTAATCTGGGGAGACAACTTCACATTGAGGATGGGAGGAAGAGACATATGATCTAACAGCAGGGGACTTCATCCATGCTGGCACCAATCTCAATCCCAGATCTCATCCTTCTGAGTAGACAATTATAGGTATGAAGTACCTGCAGTGGGCTCTTTGATATCAATATCTAACCAATGTGTGCTGTTTCTTGGAAGTTTCTTGAGAGGAAGGTTCAAAATTAAGCATATTATGTATCCTAAACATTCATTTCATTATCTTCTAATTATTTGAATATGAGCTGTATTCCTCACTTTTTGGAAAAACCAAGACAATTTTTTTTTTTTGTTCAAATCCTGGGGAGGGAAGGAAAATCACAGCTTCTTTGCCAAACTAGAAAGTAATAGTCATTTCAACTTACCAGTTTTTCCAAATAGTATGTCTTGTCCTTGATGGATTTTTCATCTTCAACAATGTTAGATGGATGAAATTATAAATGGGAGAAAAGCAACCACATAGTAGCAAGTTTATCACAATGACATATAATCTGTCCACTTTCTATCCAATGAAAACATTTGCCACAAGAATTAAAAAACTTGAATAAAAACTTGGAGATTCTACTCTTTATACAAAGTTGTTTTTTTGTTGTTTTTTGTCAGTCGTGGGGCTTGAACTCTGGGCCGAGTGGCAGTCCCTTAGCTATTCAGCTCAAGGAAAGCACTCTAGCACTCGAGCCACAGCACAACTTCTAGTTTTCTGGTGGTTATTTGTAGATAAGCTTCATGGAGTTTCCTGCACAAGCTGGCTTTGAACTGCAATCTTCATGTCCCAGCCCCCTGAGTAGATAGGAATACAGACATGACACATCAGCACCTAGCCAAACTTGTATTTTCTTCAGTTTTGCTGGCTTGAATGATTACCAAGGAAAAAATAGAACCTAAAATTATTATTTTGTGCTAAAATTTCCAATAGTTTTACCACGAAGAATAGTGAAATATTTAGAATTACATATTTTGAGAAAATGTAGCTTATTAGCTTTTATTGTTCTAAAATAATAGAATCTCTTTTTTTGTAGACACTGTACTCTGAGTTCAGAACTTGTACATGTTGACAGACACTCTATTCTGTGAGCCACATCCTTCTCATTTTTAAATCAATCATCATTTAAATAATTTGAAGCTCACAGGCATCTTTTGTTAAGATTAAGTAAAATAAGCCTAAACTCCTGCCTTTTGAGTAACAGAAGAAATCCTAATATCTAGAATATATAGACAAAAAATGAAACACCCTAAGAACAAATAATCTAATCAATAAATAGGCAAGTGAATTGACTAGATAGTTCCCCAAAACTGATGTAGGTGTCTAAGGAATACATGAAAATATTCAACACCGTTAGTAATCAAGGAAATGCAAATCAAATCTATGTTGAAGTTCATGTCTGCCTAATCAGAATGCCTATTAAAAAAGAAAACAGAAATACTTGCAAGGAGGTGGGGAAAGATACCCTACACAATGATGGCAATTAAGTGAATCATTGCAGCCCCAACAGAAATCAGTGTGTAAGTTCCACACAAGAAATCCTACATATACACCTGAAGAAATGTAAGTCAGCCTTATAGTACAGCTATTTGCACACACATTTTTTACAGCATGATTCAAAATAATCACATTCCAAAATTGGCCACCACAGGCAGAAAAGTGTGTAAAACTGTTATCTCCAATTAACAATTAAAAATCTGGGAGTAGGACTGTGTACCAAGTCGCAGAGTACCAGCCTTGATGGAAGGAAGCCAATCAAGAGATTAATGTCCTAGGTTCAAGCCTCAGGACTGGCAAACACACACACGCACACACACACACACACACACACACACACAATGCTTACTATATTTTTTAGCCAAGTTTCTTATTCCCCTAAGATTCATACATCTATGACAGATCTAAATGTAATGGGAAAGAGATATATATAATGATAAACTTCTACTGAAGAACCCAACTTTTTCTTGTTTTTTTTTTTTTTGTGGTCTTTGGACTTGAACTCATGGCCTGAGTGCTGTCTGTGTGCATTTTCCCTCAAGGTTGGTGCTCTACCACTTAGATACAGTGCCACTTCCAGGTTTGTGATAGTTTGTTGGAGATAAAGAGTCTCAAGAACTCTGTCCTCCACACACTGATTTCTAACTGCAATTCTCAGATTTCACATTCCTGAATTGGTAGAATTAGAGGCCTGATCCACCAATGCCGGGCTAGAACCTGAGTATTTTCACCTTTGCTCATTGGAAGAGTTCAATTCTTTTTCCTCCAGAACACTTACCAAGCACAGTTCTCTCTCGATGGTAATCAAGCAAATACAGAGGCACCAGTAGCTCACACCTGTAAATCCTAGCTACTGAAAAGTCTGAGATATGAGGATAGTGGTTCAAGGCCAGCCCAGATAGGAAAATCTGGGAGACTTTTAGTCCCAATTAACCACAAAAAAATGCCATATGTTGAGTTGTGGCTCAAGAAGTAGAGCTCTACCTTGATCAAATACCTCAGGGATAGACCTCAGGCCCTGAGTTCAAGGCCCAAGACCAGTGCACATGCAAACACACACAATTTAATAACATGGTTCTCAAACCTAGCAAGGTGCCATCCTAATCCATTAATGTCATGCTTTGTTATGAGAACTGGAAAAGTCTAACGTCTGGCGTGGGCTGGTAAACAGCATCTGGACATAGTAATTAGCTCACAGCCAGTCAGACCAACCCAGACCGGAAGCAAGATTGAGTTGGTACAGGCACATGGCCCCTACTCCCTTATTCACCCAGACTGGAATCAGGAGTGAGGTGACACAGGCAAGCAGCCCCCACTCACCAAGACCGGAAGACAGAGTAAGGTGACAAGGGCACCAAGCCCAGACTTATCCAGCCAGGAAGCAGTAGTGAGGTGATGCAGGGACATGGCCCCTACCCACCCAGACCGGAGGCTGTCGTGAGGTGACACAGGCAGCATGGCCCTTACTCCCCCACTCATGCAGACCAGAAGCAGGAGTGAGGCGAAACAGGCACGTGGCCCCCACTCACCTAGAGTGGAAGCAGGAGTGAGGTGAAACAGGCATGCAGCCCACACTCACCCAGACTGGAAGTGGGAGTGAGGTGGTGCAGGCACACGGCTCCTACCCACCCAGACCAGAAGCAGGAGTGAGGTGACACAGGCATGCGGCCCCTATTCATCTAGCCAGGAAGCAGAAGTGAGGTGATGGTCGCATGCCACACCAGAGGCATGATCCTAGCATTCCATGGCAGCTCTCTTCTCTCCCAGCCTTTGTGAAGGGCTGCTAGGTTCCATGATGCACTCCGGAGGTCAAGGGGCTGGAGCCAAGGTTGCTGCTGCCTCCCCCAACTGTTACTCCACCTGTTGCAGCTATGGTAGCAAATTTAATAAGTTCTAATTCACAGACCATATACTATGAACTATTAGTGTCTTCATGTACCATGTTCCACTTGCTAGTCACTTAATTGTATAGTTACCAATGTCTTAAGTGTTCACTGACTTGTAAATGTGCTGGAATGGAAATCCTAATATCACTGATGTCTTTTAATTTCTAGGAATGATGATTTTGAAATGACCCTTTCTGAAGAGAAGAGGAGGGGACATAGACTCAACTGTTCAAGAGTGCCTTTGGTTGACACTCTATTGGCCCAAGAATGAGTCGACACAGCTGGTATCCAGTTGTTTTGTGTTAGTCTTTGGGTCATGTTTTCTGTTTGGCCTTGGAGTCTTAGGCTTCTCTTTGTAGACACAGAAGATGGGAAAGTAATTGCCAAGGCTTATATAATCAGGAGCCATTTACTTCCTGCCCTTCTGAAATGGCATCTCACTACATAGCCAAGATGGCCTTGAACTTATTTTGCTTCTGCTTCAGCTTCCCAAGTGATGGAATTACAGGCTTACCATACCATGCCGAGCTATCTCTCATGGACCATTTGAAATAGAAAAATCATGACATGTGCGCTGTATCTACTAAGAGACTTGTGCAAAGACCAAATAATTTACAACCCTGTTGTTAAGAATATAGACTCATATTCAACTGAATTTCAAATTCAATTTTGGTTTCTTACCTGCTTTGGGTTAAAGAGGTAGACACTATATCACTGAGTTTTATTCACTTGTACAGAAATGTGGATGGTGCCAGGGACAGGTGGCTCATGCCTATAATCTTACTCAAGAGGCTGAGATGTAAGGATTGTGTTTTGAATCCAGCCAGGGCAGAAAAGTCAACATTAGAATAGGAGGACAAGAGCCAAACTGATGAGCCAGATACTCTTCTGAAAAATGGTTTAATATGGTACAATGTTTCCCATATGTCAGTTTGTCATTCTGCTTCTAGTCAGAAAATTTATAAGGCTCAGAAAAGGATTCAAGCTCTCTGTTAAACCATACTGTAGCCATTTTGATTTTTATTAAAGGAATAATCAATTTAGACATTGGTAGCTCATGCCTATAATCCTTGCTGCTTAGGAGGCTGAGATCTGAGGAACATGATTTCAGGCCAGCCCAAGCAGAAAGTCCATGAGACTTGTCTCCAATTAAGCAGTGATAAACCCAGAAGAAGAGGTATGCCTTAATACAGTATTATTCCTAAGGAAAAAGCTTTATTTAAGCTGCCCTAAAACTTTGGGTCATATGTTGGGACATTGCCACGTACAATGCTGCTGGACCCTGCCTTCCTTTGGTGTGTTTGCCTAGAGCCTGGCTTTCACTCCTGTGGATATAGGCTGTTTAGCCCACAACCTTGGGGGTGGCATGATCCGTGTATGGCATATACTGCCCAGACAAAATCCTATGATGGAAGCAATGATTGACAAAGTGTTAGTCCAAAGTTACAATGGTAAGGATGTATTCTGTTTAGCTTTTTTCTTTAGTTAATTGCTTTTTAAAGTTTATCTGCTTATTTAATGTACTCTAGGAAATCAAAAGTTAATATTTGGAATTTTTGGTGCAATTTGCAACTAGGCAAGTAAGAGCACAGATTGCCCCCAAATTCAACATTTAAAATTATTAAAACTCTGTTCAGATGTTTTAGTCATCAGAAATTTGAGCCAGGGATGGGAGCTCACACTTGTAATGCTAGCTGCTGGGTCTTGACAGATACAGAGAGGATTATGATTTGATGTTAGCCCAGGAAAAACATTCAAAATATTGGATCTCAATCAATATTGAACCCAATGCATTGTGCTTCTTATTTCATCTACTCAGAAAGGGTAAAAAGAAGGATTATGGTCCATGCTGGTCTGGTCATAGACATAAAACCCTACCACAAAAATAGCTAAAGCCAAGCCAGGCGCAGGTGGCTCATGCCTGTAATCTTAGCCACGCAGGAGGCTGAAATCTGAAGATCACAGATCAAAGCCAGGCCAGGCAGCCCAGTGAGACTCATATCTCCAATAAACGACTAGAAAACCAGAAGTGGTACTGTGGCTCAAACAATAGAGCCTTCACCTTGGGCTGAAGAACTCAGGGACAACACCCAGGCACAGAGTTCAAGTTACATAACCAACAAAAGAAAAATGAGGGCTGGGAAGGTGGTCAGTGGTAGAGTGCTTGCCTTGCATGCCTGAGGCCCTGGGTTCGATTCCTCAGCACCACATAAGCAAAAAGAAAAAAGCCAGAAGTGGCGCTGTGGCTCAAGTGAAGAGTTGAGGGACAGTACCCAGGCCCAGAGTTCAGGCTCCACGACTGGACTCCCCCCCCAAAAAAAAGAAAGAAAGAAAGAAAAATAACTAAAGCCAAAAAAAGCAGGTGTATGGCTCATCTGGTAAAGTACCTACCTAAAATGCATGAGGCCCTGAGTTTAAGTTCTAGGATAGAAAGGGGGAAAGGATGTGAAGGAATAGAAGGAAGAAAAGAAGGAAGGGAGGAGTTATTCTGTATATTGTACTTGCCTAGCTATTTCATTAAGGTGGCTTCTCATTCCTTTTTTTTTGTTTTTTGGTCGGTTGTGGGGCTTGAACTCAGGTCCTGGATCCTGTCCCTGATCTTTTGTGCTCAAGGATAGTGCTCTACCCTTTTGAGTTACATTGTCACTTACGGTTTTCAGTGGTTAATTGGAAATAAGAATCTCATAGATTTTCCTTCCTAGGCTGGTGTTGAACCTTGATCCTCAGATCTCAGCCTTCTAACTAGCTAGAATTACAGGTATGAGCCATTGGCTCTGGTCACTCATTTGTTTTCTTTCTTTTTATTTGTAAGTCATAGGACTTGAACTCTGGGTACTGTCCCTGAGCTCATCAGCTCAAGTGAAGTGCTCTACCACTTGAGCCAGAGCCCACTTCTGGTTTTCTGGTGGTTAATTGAGGATAAGAATCTCATGAGCTTTCCTATATGGGCTGGCTTTGAACTGCAATCCTCAGATCTCAGGATTACATGTGTAAGCCACCTGCACCCAACTTCCTCATTTATTTTCTCATGGTGAGTTGTAGCTGATTTCCCTACTCCTTGTAGTTCCTAGCAACTACAAAGTAGTCCTAGA
The DNA here is from genome assembly GCF_019054845.1 of Dipodomys spectabilis. Lineage (NCBI taxonomy): Eukaryota > Metazoa > Chordata > Mammalia > Rodentia > Heteromyidae > Dipodomys > Dipodomys spectabilis. The sequence continues at coordinate 5,704,092 of NW_024870984.1, read as the reverse complement.
GGTACCTCATCCTTTATAGTAGTCCTTAGGACCAAGTGACTGCTGAGTGCAGGAAAGCAGATGAGGCCAATATAAAATACAATGCTATCTATCTATCTATCTATCTATCTATCTATCTATCTATCTATCTATCTATCTATCTATCTATCTATCTATCTATCTATCTATCTATCTATCTATCCAGTGGAGAGAACTAACACAGTCCCCCACTACCACAAATTATACAGTCGAATTTCCCACATTTGGGGAAATCTCAGGAGTCAGCACATCTGAAGTGCAATAGATAAGCCTGGCCCTGGGAAAACCATCTTCATGATCATAGTATCTCCCCTGCCAGGTAAGTAACAAGTGCCAGGTAAGTAACAAGGCTGACTTGGTATTTAAAAAACTAACAAACACATGAGAGTAGTTCACATTTGTAATCCTAGCTACTCAGAATGCTGAAATCTGAGGATTAAGCTTTAAATACTAGATAAATTTTGCTGAATTTTTATTAAAGCTCCTTTGGTGTTTTTAATTGAAGGTTTTATTTATTTTCTTATTTTACTGTTTCTTACTGTGACTACCAAAAAGCTGAGTGACTTCCGTGGCTTGTATTCCTGGATTACTTTGGAGGTGCTCTAAGACTTCATCAGAGGCCAGACTTGTTCTACTCAGTGGAGTAGCCAGCCACAAAGTTGTAAGTGACAATACTTACAGTAAGCAAAATTACATAAAATTAAAAATTCAGACACACATTTACACTAGCCATATTTCAAATAAAAATAGAATTCAAGTTTCAGTGAATGTTAGTAAAGTTATAATGCATTCATTTTATCTGTGTCCCCTGTCACACTGCCACAGAAGAATGGAATACTTAAGGCATATCATGTGACTCCCAAGGCCTGGATGTACTTACTCTGTTCCTTTACAGAAAATGTTTGCCTGACCATGTACCCTAGTGAATATCATTTATTATGCAGAGCTACCCTCTTTTCTATATGCTGTTATTTCTCCCTATACTTTTCTCCCTCCCTCTCTCTTCCCTCACCCAATCCCTCCCTTTCCTTGTTTTAGGGATCAAAACTCATGCATGGTAAGTTGCTAAGCTGAATCTCAGCCCTGTGTATGATTTTGTGTTTGGTGAGGGGATACTTTTTCAGGGCTTGAACTTTGGCCCTGGACACTATCTCAACTTTCTTCCTCCCTCCCTCCCTCCCTCCCTTCCTTCCTCCCTCCCTCCCTCCCTCCCTTCCTCCCTTCCTTTCTTCCTTCCTTCCTTCCTTCCTTCCTTTCTTTCTTTCTTTCTTTCTTTCTTTTTTTCTTTCTTTCTTTCTTTCTTTCTTTCTTTCTTTCTTTCTTTCTTTCTTTCTTTCTTTCTTTCTTTCTTTCTTTCTTTCTTTCTTTCTTTCTTTCTTTCTTTCTTTCTTTCTTTCTCTCTTTCATTTTGTCAGTCATGGGGCCTGAACTCTGAAATCTGGGCCTGGTCACTGTCCCTCAGCTCTTTAGATGAAGGATAGTGCTTTACCATTTGAGCCACAGCACCACTTCTGGCTTTTTCCGACTTATGTGGTGATGAGTAATGGAACTCAGGGCCTTATGCATGCATGACAATCACTCTACCCCTAAGCAACCTTCCCAGCCCTCATTTTATTTTAAAAATAAAATTCAAAACATGCCTTTTATGAATCCTCTTTCAATTTATTGAAACATAGTATATATTCTTTAAGCTGTTTTTAAAATATTTTTAGTGTAAAAATATTGTACAGAAGGTTTACAGTTACATGAGTAAAGTAGTGGGCACATTTCCTAGTAAGCATTGTCACCTCCTCCTTTCTTTTTCCCCAAACATCCCTTCCCTCCCCACCTTCCCAACACCTCCCATCCACCACAAATGTTGTAAAGTTTGTTTTCAACATAGTGTTTTGTACATCTCATTGTTACAATGGGTTAAACTGTATCCTTATTTAAACATCTTGTTATGTACATATAAGACGCAGGTCACCAGAAACAAATACAGTGAATACAGAGTAATACCCTGGAGGAAGAACATACCAGAGAAACAAAAAAAATCACATAGTACATTATAAATATGTTAAAAACAATAGCAAGAAAGAAAAAAGCACTTGAGTTACTATCTTGAGGTTTATTTCACTTAACATCATCCTATATGGTCATATGTACATAGCTTTTGATTTTTTCTTCTTGTCCTAGACATATACTAGATATTGAAAAAAAGGGAAACTATAAGACCTACGTTTTGGGGGGGCCTGGCCTACTTCACTTAATATAATTTTTTCCAAGTCTTTCTATTTCCTAACAAGTGGGGTGATGTAATTCTAATGGAGGCATAGAATTCCATTGTGTACGTGTGTATGTGTGTGTGTGTGTGTGTGTGTGTGTGTGTATTATATATATATGTATATATACATATATGCATATATATGTATATATACATATATATGTCACATTTTCTTGATCCATTTATCTACTGAGGGACACCTGGGTTGGTTCCATATCCTAGCTATGGTAAATAATGCTGCAATAAACAATTGTGCTGGTAGCTTTAATATAGCCTTGTTTGCGATCATTTGGGTAAATGCTCAAAAGTGGGATTTCTGGGTCATAGGGAAGCTCTATGTGGAGTCTATTGAAGAATATCCATACTGCTTTCCAAAGTGGATGAACAAGTTTACACTCCCACCAACAATGCAGTAAGGTTCCTTTTTGACCACATCCCCTCCATCATCTGTTATTATTAGAGTTCTTGATTATAGTCATTCTATCTGGGGTGAGGTGGAATCTCAACATTGTCTTGATTTTCATTTTTATTCTTCATGTGTCTATTGGCCATTCCTATTTCCTCTTCAGAGACCTTTCTCTTTAAGTCTTTAGCCCACTTATTCATGGGGCAGTTGTTTCTTTGAGGATTGGTTTTTGGGGAATTTAATTTTTTGAGTTCTAAATATATTTTAGATATGAGACCCTTGTCCATTGTATGGCTAGTGAAGATCTTCTCCCAGTACTTGGGCTTTCTATTGATCTTGCTAGCTATGTCCTTTGCCATGCAGAAGCTCTGCAGTTTCACGCAATTCCATTTGTCCAACCTTTCTATGATTTTATGTGTTTCTGGGCCTTTATTAAGAAATTTTCGGCATGTGCCAAGGAGACCTAGAGGTTTTCCTCTTCCTTCCTGAAATGTTTTCAGGCTATCTGCTTTGACTCCAAGGTCTTCGATCCATTTGGAGTTGATTCTGTTGCAGGGTGCTATATAAGGATCTAGTTTTAGTTTTCTACAGGTGTGAAATATAGTATATATTTTATAAGTCTTTGTCCATCTCTCTAGAGGCCTCCACAAGTTTATATGTATTTGTAGCTTGGGAAGGGAAATAAGATTTAAATCAGGACAGTAGGAGGCTATGGTTTATAAGACTCATTTGAGACCCTTTTGGAAGGAATGTTGACTTTTTCCATCTGATATCCTACAGATGACAATCTTGGTACAGGTATTGAGTAGTCACAGGATAGGAAGCTTGTACTGATTTCTCCTGACTTTCCCCTGGGGACAAAGAAGGTGAAGTAGCCATAGGCATGAATCTGTAGGGGGATTGCAATTTATTTGTACTGACTGTATATTTCTAATTACTGTTGCCACAGGCCAGTGGGTGAAAGGTTTTTTTTTCCTTTCCTACTTTAACTGTAACTAGTTATTTTTCATTTTTTAAATTTTATTTTATTGTAAAGAGTCTATAGAGGGGTTAGAGTTACATAAATAAGGCAATGAGTACATTTCTGGTCAAGCATTGTTACCCCTTCCCTTGTTTATCTTCCACTATCCCTTACCTCCCCCACCTCCCACACTCCTCCCCTCCCCACCCGAAGTTGTAAAGTTCATTTCCAACATACTATCTTATGGGTGTCATTGTTGCAACGGGTCATCCTGTGTCCTTGTTTTAGCATTTTGTTATTTCCCTTCCCCTCCCCAAATTAGAAAAATGTATCTACAAGATGCAGGGTATCAAAGTCAAGCACAGTGACAACAGGGGATATACCACAGGGGGAAGAATATACAAAGGAAACCAAACACTTACATAATAAATCTAAAACAACAACAACAAATGAACCCCAAGATATAGTAACTTGTTTTTATAGGATATTTATTCTAAAACTCCCTAGACATCTTAAGTTTGGACTGTTTCTTTTTTTTCTGCCAGACCTGTGGTTTGAACTTAGGGCACTCTACCGCTTGAGTCCCAGAGCACCACTTTGAGCTTTTTCTGAGTAGTATATCTTATATAGAGTGTCATAACTTTCCAGCTTAGGCAGGTTTCAAATAATGATCCTTAGTTCTCAGCTTCCTGAGCATCTAGGAGTACAAGTATGAGCCACTAGGACCTGGCTTGAATAATCCCATAGTTTTAACTAGCTGTTTTCATATCCCCTACCAACAATGCTTTCTCATACTTTTTAAAGTTATCTCTAAATAGCTTAGGAAGGAGTTTGAGCATTGCTTAATCATTTTTTCACTTTCATTAGTATATACTAGTTGCACACACTGAGAGGTTTGATGGAGTTACTTCCACACACGCATATGATATACTTGCTCACATTCATCCTGACATCCCAGTGCCCAGCCCTTGAATTCAAGGCCCAGAACTACTGTGTACATGCAAACATTCACGGAGACACACACACACACACACACACACACACACACACACAGCAGAACAATTAGCAAAGGTTATACTATTGATCAGGAACTGCAAGGAAACATGGGAAGGTAGATTGTCTTTTCCCAGTTTCTCTGTCTTCCTCCATTCTCTGCTTTTCCTCAGAACAACTCAAGCCCTCCACACCTCGCTTCTGTCTGTTTGAACACCCTGAGCCTGGCTTCCAGTATGCCATTCATAGGGAGCTGCCCTTGCCTGGATAGATGGTCCTCAAAGTAAGCAGATTGTCTCAGGTTATATTTTATTTTTCCATTTGGAGTGTGAATGCAGGCCCTGGGACCATAAGCAGCATCTTGAAGTGTATGGACAGCTGTTTTGAGCTACAAAACTCACCTCAGAAAACAAGCAGAGGAAGTGGGATGCAAAATACACAACCTGAACCAATAGATCTATAGGTGACTGAGAGCCAATTTCCACATTAATGTGAATACAAGGGTGAGTCCATTTGAAGACAGGTCTCCAACGATTTAATGGGACCCCATGGACAAGCCAGGCAGGAAGACACGTGTGTGTGTGTGTGTGTGTGTGTGTGTGTGTGTGTGTGTGTGCCTGAAGGCTGGGCTGGGGCTTAGGCTGAGGCTGAGTGCAACCTGCCCTTATGCCTTTTTTGCTGCTCTACCACTTCATCCACAGCTCCACTTCTGGCTTTTTTGTTAATTGATTGGAGATGAGATTCTGATGGACTCTCCTACCATGGCAGGCTTCAACTCTGATCTTCAAATCCCAGCCTCATGAGTAGCTAGTATTAAAGAAGTGAGGCACTGGAACCTGTCAGGAAGCCTCTTAAATAACAGAGCTATTTTTAGGGAGACAGGAAACACCTCAGTCCAAAAGATGGTGTTGAATTTTCATGTTTTAAAAGAAAAAATGCACTCAATATTGAAGTGTGAAGTAATATTGAAGGAAAGAAGACAGCAAACTTTCATAAATCTGGTGTTGTGAAAGCCCATCAGACATGAGTGTTTCATATAGGAATCAAAATAATATCTATGTGGCAACATTGAGACTCACCCATGTGGTCATGTGAACTGGTTGAAGACCTATTCTCAGACCGACTAACCTTCAAAAGTCTGGGATTCTGCTCTGTGGAAGATGTTTCCCAGTCACACTTGTAAGTCTCTTAGTTCTGTTTTTCACACTTCTCATCCCTCATTCTTAGTATTCACCAAGTATCTTTTCCATTGCTGCTCCAGAAGATGCTTTCAATGTCACTGTAAGAAGTGGCGCTGTAGCTCAAGTGGTAGAGCGCTCGCCTTGAGCTGAAGAGCTGAGGGACAGCGCCCAGGCCCAGAGTTCAAGCCCCACGGCCAGCCAAAAAAAAAAAAAAGAATCTTTGGGGCTGGGAAGGTGGCTCAGTGGTAGAGCACTTGCCTTGCATGCTCGCGGCCCTGGGTTCGATTCCTCAGCACCACATAAGAAAAAAGCTGGAAGTGGCGCTATGGCTCAAGTGGTAGAGCACTAGCCTTGAGCTGAAGAGCTGAGGGACAGTGCCCAGTCCCAGAGTTCAGGCCCCACGACTGGACCTCCCCCCCAAAAAAAGAAAGTAATATCAATGCCACTGTAAGGATTCATCTAATAAGAGAAACTTGTTTGAAGAACTTTAATACTTATATTAATAATATCATTACTAATAAAGAGTATTATTCAAGAACTACTTTAAGGTAAATAAAACATGATTCAGAGCAGTTATGTAGTTTGGATATTAAATCTGATAACACACATATATTCCTAGGCCATTACAAATCTGTAGTTACTTCAATCTTACAATACAAATGTTCTTAAGAAAGAAAGTGTTGATAATATAAGCAACCCAGTAGTTGTTGAATGAGATAAATATAGTGAGGACTTCTGTTGAGCTAGTACACACTGGTTCTTGCTCTGAAAGCATCACCTATCTGTTCTGAGAGCCAGTCAGGCTTAAGTAGGACACATGCTTCCGGATGACAGACCTGCCTGGCATTCACTGCCTAAGTCCATTCAGGCCCACAGCCCATAGGCAATATAGAACAATCTTCAGAACAGTCATCCTGACTTTAAAGTTCAAGCCTCTAATCCTAGCTCATCAGCAGACTGATGTCTGAGGATTGTGGTTCAAAGTCACCCTGGGCAGCAAAGTCTGGAAGACTCTTACCTCCAGTTAACCACAAAAAAGCCACAGTGGAAGGGATAAACTGAGAGCAAGGGAAGGGGTGTAATTGTCCCCCAAAAATGTATTCATTACCTGACAACTGTTTAATTTAACTGACTTAACTGTTACCCCTCTGAACATCATATTCCTAATAATATTTTTTTTAAGAAAAGGAAAGATGAGTCTGTGAAGGTGGCTCAATGGTAGAGTGCTTTCCTTGCATTCATGAGGCCCTGAATTCAATTCTTCAGTACCATATAAGCAGAAAGAAAGCTAGAAGGCACACTGTGGCTCAAGTGGTAGAGCACTAGCCTTGATCTGAAGAGATGAGGGACAGTGCCCAAGCCCAGAATTCAGGCCCATAACTTACAAAAAAAATAAAGAAAAGGAAATAAAAAAGGAAGAGTATTGCTGCCAGGCTCAGTGGCCAAGCCTGTAATCCTAGCTATTCATGAGGCTGAGGATCAGTGATTGAAGCCAACTTGGGTAGGAAAGCCTGTACGACTTTTATCTCCAATTACGTACAAAAAAACCTAGAAGTAGAGTTGTGGCTCCAGTGGTAAAGCAGTAGCCTTGAGGGGAAAAACATAAACTACAGGGATAGTATCCATTTCTTGAGTGCAAGCCCCAGAAAGGCACAGAATAAAAGAAGGAAAGACACTATGAACTTGGTTTATCTGTACCTGAGATGTCCTTGTTAGAGACGATTATGGACTGAAACTCTGAACATGGCATACTAGGTCTGGCATTTTTTCTGCACAAACTGTGTGCACAACCATCTTAACTCCTTCGCTATTCTATAGTTGCAGGTTGCATTATCTTCTCACCATGGAAGAGGTCCAGTATTTACTTTCCCTAGGGTACCTGCTTCCTTGTCTTCTGCTCTTTATTCATGGACAGCAGTATTTTAACTGAGAATGCAAGGAGGAGGATTGGCAAGGCCTTGAAAAAGAGAATTTGCTAGAAGTGGGTGAGACGGTGGTGATAATGCCCAGGACCAGGTGAGCATTTTGGTGATGATTGGGCATGGTGTGTCATTCTTTATCAATATGCTGAGGGGCCATGGGCATGAAGAGGAGGCCTCAATGCCTCCTGGGGTCATTCAGATTACACAGATATAAGCCAGCTAATCTTCCTCTCACTTTCCCAGCATGGAGTTATGGGCCCTGCCTGGAAGGGGACTCATGCCCAAGTACTGACAGCTATCCACACAACATCCAGTTGTGTCCTCTGCGTTGTTACTACATTGAGAGCAGTGCAGCACAAATCACATGGAGCATGTCTAAATCATTAAAGGGATGGGAAAGTGGTTCTATGTTATATGGACCAAGACAGACAGAGAACACCATATAAGTTCCCTTTCAGAGTCCCCACTTCTGTTCAATGGCCAAGAGAACATACAGGAAAACCTCCAGAAGGAGGAGCTATGTTCCTAACCTGGACCCTTCACTGCATGATTTCCCACAGCTTATGGATACAATAAAACTAAATCTCTCCAAGATCAGGCATGAAGTCTCTCAGAGACCATTGCCCACATCTGTGAGGAGAGCATAGGAGGTAAAATGGACTGTCAGGGAGGGGAATAGCCACAGAGTGTCTCCGTGACATCTCTGGCATCCAGTATTCAGATAATTAGGGAAAGGTTATGAAAGCATATTTGGTGTGGATAATGAATCATTGCAGCAGGTAGCACAGAGGATGGGAAAGCTAGTTGAAGAGTACATGGGTCCCATCAAGTCCCAAGATGTGCAGATCTACCATCAAGAGAGCTGGACATTATGTTGGATATGTTACATGATAGCCTTTGCTAATGCCAGGTCTTAGACACGTGTTATACTACAGCGACTCTGCTGTCTACTACCACAAATGCATCACCAAGATCATCCTAAGGAAGAACTTCATAGACATTATCATCTGATTGTGTGTGGGGTCTGGGGTGGGGGGGGTGTATGTGTGGACACTAGAGATTCCACTTTGGGTCTGGACAGTGCCCCTGAGCCTCTTTTGCTCAAGGCTTGTACTATAGCTCTTAAGCCACAGCTCCACTTTCAGCTTTTTTGATATTTTATTGAAGTCTCACAAGTATTTACTTACAAGATAAATTTTAATTATGAGGTGATATGATTTTAAGGATGATATACTACTATGCAAATGCAATAAATAAAAATGGGAGGTAAAAAGACACTCTAAGGACTATATAGGAAGTTTTATGAAAGCCATGAAAGTATATCTTAAAAAAGTGTTATTAGTGACTTAAACAGCAGTGCTAAATTTTTTGTCCTGTATAAATGAATGAAGTCAGTTATTTCTGTTTAAATGTATAATGTTATTTTTCTCTTTTTACTGTTTGTAATCCATACTATTAATATTAATAGGTGTAGGAGACTCAAGCTGAGCTGTTGAACCTGGAAAAGGTTTGAGAGGTTGGAACATCACCTGAATAGTACTCAGAAAGCTGAGAGCTGACTATGCAAAGGTTAAAACACAGCTCTGTGAAGTAAGCCAGGCCCAAAGAAATATAAGTCCCATGGTTTCCCTTATTTGAAATAACTAGTATATGTCTGAGACAAACAGAAACTGTCAGACAAGTTGATGTTAGGTGAAATGAACCCCAAGATAAGGATTCAAATGTTTTTTTTTTCTTTCTTGAGATTGTTTCCAACATATTTATAAAATGATTTCTTTGTTGCTTTGTATGTACCTCCCCATGGAATTAGCCCTGCTTTCACTGTAGTTGATGTTGGTATAATTTGTGGAAAGGAAGGAAAAAAAACAAATTGTTTAAATAGGGATACTGGTGGACCCATTGCATGAATGAGATGTACAACACGTTATGTCGAAAAGCGAACTTTACAACTTTGAGGGGGAGGTAGGAAGAGCTGGAGGGAGGGGTGGGGGGCGCGACATGGGGAGGGATGGGAGATGGGAAGGGATAGGAAGGGAAAACAAAGGAGGAGGCAGCAATGCTTGATAAGAAATGTACTCATTATCTTGCCCATGCAATTGTAACTCCTCTGTATGGTATTTTCACAATAAAAAAAAAAAAACAAATATATAAATAGGGTTACAGGTGACCCCATTAAAACAATGAAATGTATAAGATGTTATGTTGAAAAATGAACTTTACAACTTCGGTAGGGGGTGGGGGTAAGGAAGGGGGGTTGAGAGGGGAAGGGATGGTAAGGGGAAACAAAGGAGGAGGCAACAATGCTTGATAAGAAATGTACTCACTATCTTGTCAATGTAATGGTAACTCCTCTGTATGGTATTTTCACAATTTAAAAAAAAAGCACAGCTGTGGAGAGTGTTAAGCTATTGCCCCCTTCCATAGTGCTTTAAAGGCCTTGAAGCCTGGGAGGTAAAAGAATTGACAACTTAACCTAGGAAGCTAGATAAAATAGACCAAATGTCTGGATTTTCTCTAGGTTGCATTCTCCTTTCTCAAAACAAAAAGGGAACCAGTGTTTCTCACTCACTGTGGTGGTTCTGATTGCAACATAGAAGCTTCATTTTTGCATGTATCCATGGTAACCTTCCCAGTGTGAATCCAAATAAATATGATTGCTTGTATGACCTGGGGCCCAAGTGCCAGTAAGCCTTGGGACCCCAGGTCCTCATTGATTTTTTTTTTCTTTTTCTCTATACCTGTCCGTGTATTTTCTAATTTTCTTCAGCTTGGTATCCTATTGCACTGCCTTGGGTTGCAACTAGCAACAAATATGAATATTCTTGAGTTGTAAAACATAAAGGACTTACAAACTTTCTTATCCCAGATGGCTTCAAACCACAATCCTCAGATCTAAGCCTTCTGAGTAGGATTACAGGCATAAGCCACTGGCAACCAGCATGCATCTGAAGACTTGATGTCAGTGAGATGTTTCTTGGGGAATGTCTGCACATCTTAGTCCTCCTCAGCTCTGTTCCTTCCTGTTACCCAAACAGAGTCAACACTTTCACTCCTTTATGTTCAAAATCCTTGAGGTTAGTGAACTGACTTGCCTGCCATGTACCTCCTTTCTATAAATACAATAGTGGGTTTTACTCCTTACCATCGATTAACTAAATTAACTGGGATCCACACAGAGGTGACATGTCCTTTTCTGGATTGCACACCGTACACCTATGTTTTACTTTATCTAATAAAGTTAACATAACTTACCTTGTTTGAGGGTTCTTAGTTCCCATATTTCTTCCTTCTCATCCCTCTTTCCCTTGCACAGAGGGAAGAACCATTTGGAATTGTGAAGAGTGAGTTTTTAGTCATTTTCTGAAAAGCTTTGCCAATGGATCCTGATTTCCAAGTCCTGAGTAACTGGCCTGTAAAGCCTTGTTCTTTAATCTCTCCTCTGCTGACACAAATGACCATATATATCTAAAAAAGGCTTTGGGAAATGAGTTCAGGTTATCAGTTAGGAATCCTTATTACCTGGTCACTGTGCATAAGTTGTTTTTGTTTTTTTGTTTTGTTTTGTTTGAATAGTGTACAATTAGTACCAGAATTAGACTTCCAAGTATTTTTTTTTAATTCAAAGCTAGCAAGCTCTCTTATTTGAACCACAGATCAACTTCTGCCCCACACTCTTTATCTTCTGGTGGTAAATAGGACAGAAGTTTCCCACAGGAGGCCAAGGGCACTACACAGTATCCTCAAACCTGAGGACTGTGGTTCACAGCCAGCCTGGGCAGGAAAATCAATGAGCCTCCTATTCCCAACTAATCAGCAAAAAGAAGTGGAACTGTGGCTGAAGTGGTAGAGCAGCAACCTTGAGCATAAAAAAAGCTAAGAAAAAGCTAAGAAAAAAAGTTTTAAAAAAGGTAAGTGAAAAACAGATCTAGCACTAAGACAACCACAAAATAAATTTTTTTAAAAAGTGCAAGAGAGCACAAAGAGTCTTAAAAATGATAAAAATTAACAAGAAACTGGTGGCTCACACTTGAAATTCTAGCTACTCAAAACACTGAAATTGAGCATTACTATTCCAAGCCAACCAGGACAGGAAAGCCCATTGTGTGTGCGTGCGTGTGTGTGTGTGTGTGTGTGTGTGTGTGTGTGTGTGTGTGTGTGTATGAGTGTGTGTGTGTTCCTTTCTGGGATATGATCTACAAGTTTTTGCTTGACCATTTCCAATCTTTTGGAGGTTAATTTGAGATAAGAGTCTCATGAACTTTCCTTGTCTCCTGACAATGAACCGCAATCAGTATAAGTCAGGACCTTGTGGGAGTGTCTATACTTACCTCCTACTAACCACCAAAACCAAAAAATGAACCAAATTGCAACTGTTACTAAAGTTTTAGAGCATTCTATCCTTCAGCAGGATTGGTGAGGCCCTAAAAACAAGACAGAGAACCAACAAATAAATAAATGTATTTGAAGAAGAAAAGAGCCAATTAGTTTTTTATAATATAGACTCATATCTTTAATCCAAGCTGAAATGTAAAGATCACAGTTCGAATCCAGCCTGGGCAGGAAAGTCCAACTAACTTCTTTTTGAGTGTGCTAGACATGGGCTTGAACTTGAGGGTTTTTACTCAAGTTTAAAAATACTACTTCCTGTATCATGTGCTGAATTGGAGATGAGACTGATGGACTTTCTAGCCCAGGCTGGCTTTAATCTGTAATCCTTAGATTTTAGGATACTGTGTAGTGCCTTGGTTCCCATGGGACTCTTATTTACTATTAACCACTAAAAGAAAAATAGAGGCGGAAGTTGAGCTGAGGCTCAAGTAGTAGAGCCTGCTAGCTTTGAAATGAAAAACAAAATACCCAAAACAAAACAAAACAACCCTCAGCGAGAGTCACTAGGCCTCAGGAGTTGAGTTTTTGTTCCTGCTAGCTTTGAGCAAAAAACAAAAGGCCAAAAATCTCATGGACAGTGAAGTATTGTGGCCTAAATATAGAGCCTGCTAGTTTTGATCTAAAAAAAACAAGCCAGGTGCCTCTGGCTCATGCCTGTAATCCTTGCTACTCAGGAAGCTTGGATCTGAGAATCACATTTGGAAGCCAGCCTCGGCTAAAAGGTCCCCTGGTGACTGTTTTTTCCAACTAAGTAGAAGTGGCACTATGTCTGAAATAGTAGTGTGCCTGCTGTGTCCCTGATGGACAGTTTCTAGGCATTGAGTTCAAGCCCCAAAACTGACAATATCAATAAATTAATTAATTAAATACTGAGCATAAATGAGTAGGCCCTAATAATAAAGGACATGAACTTTGACAAAGGGGGAAGGAACAATCAAATAAATGAAAAGGTGGAAAGGGAGCATATTAAGGCCTTCTAAATCAAAACTGTAATTCTATCTGCTCAGATTACTGAAAACTGAGGACTTTGGTTCAAGCCAGCCCAGGCAGGAAAGTACAGGAGACATATTTTACTGTGTTCAGTATGGGGGCTTGAACTTGCTATGTTTTGCTCATGGCTACAGGTCTACTTCTTCCAACCTCTAGGTGGTTATTAGAGATAATTGTCTCATTGACTTTCTTGCCCAAGACTGGCATTGAAACATGATTCTCAGATTTCAGTCCTTTCTGTAATGCTCTTGACTTTCTATTGATATTCTAATCTCCTATTAACCACAAAAAAATGCAAAAGTTGAGCTGTGGCTCAAGTAGTGAAACCATCTACTATTAAGGTAAAAATAAATAAACCTCAAGGAAAGTCATCATGACTTAATTTCAAGACCTAAGAACCACTACTCAATTAAAAAAAAATAGAACCTCAGTCACTGTGACCTGAGCTTAAGCCCTAGAAAAAGAGCTGCAAAAAAGAAAAACAGCCTGTAGTTTACCTGTGGTCAAAGTTGTAGGTCATGGTAGTTTCAAGGGAAACAAAAAATCAGCATAATAGCTAGTGCCTAATAACAAATGCCAAAAAGAAAGAAATAATAAATAACTGAAAAGGTGAAAGAAGAGGTAATTAAAGATTTGTAAATGTTGACTCACACTTATAATTCTGAATGCTAAGGAAACAGAAATCTGTAGGTCATGGTTCAAAGCCATACTGGACAGGAAAGTCCATGAAACTTGCTTCAGTGTGTTCAGTCGAGGGACTTAAAATTGAAGTGTTTTGCTCAAGGCTACAGCTCTACTATCTTCCACCTATTAGGTTGACTGGAGATAAGAGGCTCATTGACTTTCCTGCCCAGGCTGACTTTGAACTCTGATCCTCAGATTTCAAGCCTCTCTGTACTGCCCTGGACTACCCATGGAATTCTTGTCTCATATTAATCACTTAAAAAAGGCAGAAGTTTAGCTGTGGCTCAAGTAGTAGAGCCATCTACCCTTCAGTTAACTAAGTAAATCAATAAAACCTCAGAAAGAGAGGAGAGGAATGAGAGTGAAAGACAGAACGTCTTACAATAAGCAAAAGGAAAGAAATGTATATATCACCTGGAAGAAATAATTGTATTGTCAAAGCTTATAGAATTGTATTGTCAAAGCTTATAGAATTCACAAACTTTATCGACCATAATAATGACAATTTGCATTGTGAAGGTTAAAGTATGTTTGTGACTTCAACTAAATATCACTATTCCACAATATTCTGAAATAAGAGAAATTTAGGTAATCACCTAATCTCAATAATAGTAAAAATCTCAGAAAGAGTCACCAGGCCTTAATTTCAAGCCCTAACACCAACGTGCCTAACTCCAGCCAAACACACACACACACACACACACACACACACACACACACACACACACACACACACACACACACACACACACACACACAGAGCAGGAGCTGAGTTCTCACTCTTGGAGCAGAAGCCAAATGAAACAAAAAGTAGACTGTAGTAGACCTATGGCTTAAGTAATAAAGCAAGCTGCTTTTAAGAGAAAAGAAAAGAAAACTTGAGTATGAAGGCAAGGCCCTAAGCCCCTGACTCTTCCCAGAATGGAAATCAGTCATGGAATCCAACAGAACGTGCCCCTTCAGTTCTAGGCCCTCCTATCAAAAATAGATGGTAGGCTTGTTCTTGGCTTCTGGCACAAGTACCTTGTGTAGAGGAAGCCCCTCCTCTTGCTTCCTGGATCCCAGGGTTCAGCCTCTCTTGTGAGTCAGGGTGGGAGGTGGATGGCAGTGTGGCAAGAGGTTCCAAATAGAGTGGCAGCTGTGCTAATTGACTTGAGGCTGACAGCTGGATGCCAGGGCTAAGTGATAACAGGTAGCTATCTCTGACTACCCAGCAGTAGGCAGACTGAGTTGGAGCACCTGCTGGCTCTGCCTATCAAGTCCACCCCATCTCCTCTGCCCCATAACAACCAGAGGTTTAAATGGGGATCTGAGTTGGCTGTGTCAGATTCCTGCTCCCCAGCCCTACCTGTTTTCCTCGGTGTACACCACTGCTGAGGACACGCATCCAACTGCTTTGCAGCCGTACACCGTGAGGGAGATCGTGTACATACAGGCAAGCCACTGTGGCAACCAGATTGGCTCAAAGGGGAGCATGACACTGGCCTAGGATCCTAGTCTCAAATTTAGGGGGATAAGGAGGAAGAGGACGGGGTTGGAGGGTGCAGGTGGTGGTAGTCATGTCTAGGCTGAGGTAGGTGGGGCTCCATAGTAGTCCCTAACCTCCTAGAAATCAAGTCCCCCAGATAGTTTCCCCAATTTCCCTAATTTGTGTGGCCCAGGTGGGTGTGGTTTTTTAAGCAAGGCTGGGGTGGTTTCAAATCCCTTGCATGTCTTAGTCTTACCTGAGACTCAAGTCATTGTACTTAGTTTCCTGGGAATAGAGTAATGCATTTTTGGTCTGATTTGAAAGAAAGGAGTGCAGTGTCTTTGAGCTGACAGATACAGAGGATTCCCTTTTTGTCAACTGATGAGTATTAGATAATTGAGAACAGTTCATCAACCTTAATGCAAATTTCTCTGAGTTTTCATGCCCTATCTCAGTTCCCTTAAGTTGGGTGTTTTCTAAATCCGTGGTTGTCGGTGTATGCTCTGAGGACCCTTGGGGCTCTGGAGACCCTTCTAGCTGAGTCTTCAAGTTACTGCTTTGGCAATTTCATGTCCATATAAGGCCAGGTTCTCATCATAGAATCCAAACAGAATATGGTATCCCGTAAGATAGAATAAACATAGGAGAACCCAGATGTCTTCTATTCAGCCAGATAGCAAAGAGATTAACAAAACTAAAATACCATCAATTTTTGTGCTTTTTTTAATTTAAAAAATTAATTTTTTTACCAAAATATTTGTGTCAACAGGACTTGGATTTCTTATAGTTATTTTAAAATCCATTGTTTGGACAGTTAACATTCTAGGCCATAATACACTTCTAGTTCCATCTCAGTTTTGGGAAATGCTAAGCGATGAGCACAACATTGACTGCACTGGCAACTATTATGTAGACAGCAGCTTACAGCTGCAGAGAATCGAGGTATATTACAACGAGGCAGCTAGTGAGTGTCTCCTGTCTGGCTTCCAATACTGTGGCAGAATAGGTCCCTGGGGAATACTAATGACAAGGAAGGAGTTCCTGCCTTTCTTAGGGTGGTATTGTAGTTCGAATTTGGGGCCTCAATCTTGTAAGTCAAGTGCTGTATCCACCTGAGCCCCTCCACCATATATTTTGTTTTAATTTTTGAGTATACACTTGTGAATTTCCTCAGGAAAGCCTTTTACTGAATTCCCCCTACCTGTACTTGCTGACTAGCCACACCTGGATTTTTTTTTTTTTTTTGTCATGGGGCTTCAACTCTGGGCATAGGCATTGTCCTTCATCTCTTCAATCTTTCTTTTCCTTTTATTACCAGGGGTTCCTTTTTTTAGAACTCTCTGGGCTTCTGGGATAACTCCTTCTAGCTTAGTTTAATTCATTAATTCTGCTTGTTGTAACATATTTGGAAATTTTAAGTTTTTATGTTTACTATGCGTGAGCCGCAAAACCGCTTGTGAAGTTGTAGGAGTTTTTGGAGGCAGCGTCACATCAGATGATTGATTGGGGCATCGCCCACATTTAATCTTTGGTCCTAGTCTTTATTATTTAGAGAAGTCATCTCTATTGGACTGGAAAGAAACAACATGCTCTGTTCACAGATCAATAGAAAAATAGCCAAAACGAGAATAAAAGCAATGAATGTACAGCCAAGAAGAATATAGTAAGAATAAAGGTAGAGGCTATAAAGGTGCAGCCAAGTGTATGGGAAGCCTTGAACCAACACCCCCTTCCTGCAGGCATGCTTCCTTAAAGCTCTTTGTCTAAGGCTATCTCATGCAGACTCCGCAGGAGGTGGCATGACACCAACTATTTCAGGTAGTTTCTTGGAAATGAGAGTCTCCCAGAATTTCCTGCCCCAGCTGGCTTCAATCTGCGATCCTAAGATCTCAGACTTTTGAGTAGCTAGAATTTCACCCTTCAGCAACCAGAGCCCAGTTGCATTGCCCTCTTTAAAATACAGATTAAATTTCTAAAAAAAAATTTTGAAATTGAAAATTTTAAAATTTTAAAGAGGGATGTTCAGTCACTAATATATATGTGAATAGTCCAAATCATAAAGCATAAATAAAGTGTCTCACCCTGAAATCTATAACACTTCTGGACTTCAGCATTTTGAATATGAATACTTAGCCAACAATAAATTCTTTTTAAGGTTTTTAAAGTAAAAAACATTGTTGTGATGTAGAAAAACCCAATAATAATGTGTAAACACTGCTTTTAAGTGATATATATTGTCTTTCCTAATACAAACAACCTTACTGAAGTCTACAGAGTAGATTGTCAGTTTTTGTAACTGTCAATGTGAAATTCATTTAATTTTTTATAAAGAGTTTCCATTCTACATCATTGTATACAAACAGAATCGTAGATAATTGGTTTTCCTGTGTAATAAACCAATGAAAAAGTGCAAACAAAAGGACAGAGCTATTTAATGTACTTGAGTTTTATAGATCTACATTTGGGGATGTCCTCACCTTCGTATTTTGTGGTGATATTGCTTAAGTAAGATATAAGACTTTAATCTTGTGGTTCCTTGGTTGAGAGTCGTTGTGTGGAATTGTGTCACTGCTATGAACAGTATTTTATGTTGTGTCTTTATTAGATCCTGTATATCAGGCAGGATGGCCAGTTTTCTTCATGTCATTGTTTAGGAAGGGGGCAGTCTCAAACTCATGTTTATATCATTTTAACTGATATCCCTTTTGAAAAATCAGGTTAAATGGCAAATTGCAAGTAATTGCCCAAGGTTGCTCTGAGTATTTGAATACAGGGAAATGTGCTATTTGATAACAATTATTGAAAAATTATAACACAAGAAATATGAATTTTATGTATTTTCCCCAGGAAAGCATTATACTTGAATTTCCCCTACATCTACTTGCTGAAGAGCCACACCTGGCTCTTTTGTTTTATTTGTTTGTTTTTTTGTCGGCAGTGGCACTTAAACTCTGGGCCTATGCACTGTGCCCCAACTCTTCTGTTCAAGACAAGCAGCCCTACCACTTAAGCCACAGTGCCATTTCTGGTTTTCTATCAGTTTATTGGAGATAAGAGTCTCACAGACTTTCCTGCCCAGGCTGGCTTTGAACAGTGATGATCTCCAACTCCATAGTTGCTAAGATTATAGGCATGAGCCACTGGTGCTCTGCACCTAGCTACTTTTAATTGGGGAAGGGAAGGGATAGTGGGAGAACAACAAAGGAGTGGGTAACAATGTTCGACAATAAATGTTCTCATTTCCTTACTCATGTAACTGTAACTCCCCTATACAGCACCTTTACAATAAAAATAAAATTAACAAAAAAGAGAAAGCTTCTTGCTGATAGGCAATGATGACTCACACCAATAATCCTAGCTACTCAGGAGGCTGAGAAATGAGAATCATCGTTCAAATCCAGCCTGGGCAGGAAAGTTCCTGAGAACCTTATCTACAATAAACAACTCAGAAAACTGAAAGTTGGACTGTGGCTCAAGTGATAGAGTGCTAGCCTTGAGCTGAAGAGCTGAGGGACAGTGCCCAGGCCCAGAGTTCAAGCCCCACCATGAACAACAACAACAAAAAAAAGGTGTTGTCATCTTTCTTTTGCCCCATTAGACTCAAAGCCTGATGCTCATCTTTGCCTCCTGAGTAGCTGAGATTTCAGCCACCATGCCCAAAGCAAAGGAATAAAATGCATGGAAATAGACAACTGCAAACGTCCTTAAAGTTGCTGAAGCCTCTTGCATGGTGATTCATTCTCAAGATATCTTTTCTGTTTCCATGTCTGAAATGCTGTAATTTCTATAATGAATGCTGAGAGCCACTTAGAATCATAAGCTCTGCTCCTAAGTTCCTTGTCAAGTATAGGCCCAAGTCAACTCTTGTTCCCACAGGCAACAAATATGTTCCTCGGGCCATCATGGTGGACCTAGAGCCTGGCACCTTAGACTTAGTAGGATCAGAACCATAGAGTTTCAGACCAGACACTTCATATTTAGTACGTCAGCATGGTCCATAGAAGATGGCTAACAGGCACCCCTCCTTCGTAACATCCAGACACTCCAGTTCCCAGAGCTGAGCTGAGCCTTTATTCATCTAGATATCATCCTCACCTAACCCACCTATTTCAGTCCACGGGAGTCATGTCCCTGTCCACTCAATCAGCACAGATAAATACCAGTCTGCAAACAGCCTCTGAAGGGAATGAACAGCGAGCAGGGAACGCCTCCAACAAGGTTTCAGCGCTGCTGGCCTTTTCAAATACCTGGCAATAACAGGGAACCATTTCAGGACACCAGAAATCAAAGCACAGCTATGTGTGAGCAAGGTGCAGACAAGTGCCTGCAGCTTAGCTTCCCTCTGACCATTCTGTTCTCCTGTTCCTCCTGTGAAAGTAAGTACTTTTCCAGTATTGAGGCAGGCTCTGTTCATTTTTTTTGGTCAGTCGTGGGGCTTGAACTCTGGGCCTGAGCACTGTACCTCAGCTCTTCAGCTCAAGGCAAGCACTCTACCGCTTGAACCACAGCATCCCTTCTGGCTTTTTCTGTTTATGTGGTGTTGAGGAATCGATCCCAGGGCCTTGTGCATGTGAGGCAAGCACTCTACCACTAAGACCCCTTCCTATCACCAGGCTCTGTTCATTTTTAGAAGTACGTGGTTTGGGTTAAAATGTATCTTCCTCCACATTGTCTTTACTTTCTTTAGAACCTGGTTGATTTGTAGGGTCCCAGAAACATTGAAAACATTTCCTGGGGGCTAGGAAGGTGGCTCAGCAGTACCGTGCTTGCCTTGCATGCATGAGGCCCTGGGTTCGATTCCTCAGCACCATATAATCAGGAAAAAAAGCCAGAAGTGGTGCTGTGGCTTAAGTGGTAGAGCACTAGCCTTGAGCTGAAGAGCTGAGGGACAGCGCCCAGGCCCAGAGTTCAGGCCCACGACTGGACCCCAAAAAAGAAAACATTTCCTTTATTTCACCAGTGTATCTAAAATAATAGCCAAAGTTGCTCAGAGGAGCCTATAGTCTTCACAATGCATATAGCAAAGTCATTATTCCTGGAGTATGTGTCTCATCATGTCTTTGTGTCTGATAGGCCAGAACAGAGCAGGCAATAACTGGGCCAAGGGCCACTACACAGAGGGAACCGAGCTGGTGGAGTCAGTGCTGGAAGTGGTGAGCAGAAAGGTGTGTCTGTCTCCAGGGTTTCTAGCTGGCCTACTCCCTGGGAGGTGGCACCAGGTCAGGCATGGGCACCCTGATTCTCAACAAGATCCGAGAGGAGTTCCCAGACAGCATCATGAACACCTTCAGTGTCATGCCCTTGCCCAAGATGTTGGACACTGGCACCTTAGACTCAGTGAGATTGGAACCATTTGGCCAGAGTTTCAGACCAGACAACTTCATATTTGATATGTCATCATAGTCCATGGGAGATGGCTAACGGGCACCCCTCCTCCCTAACATCCAGACACTCTAGTTCCCAGTGCTGGGCTGAGCCTTTATCCACCTAACCCTATCATCCTCACCTAACCCTACAACACCATCTTGTCTGTCCACCAGTTGGTGGAAAATGCAGATGAAACGTTATGCATTGACAACAAGGCCCTGTATGACATCTGCTTTTGCACTCTGAAGCTGCCCATGCCCACCTATGGAGACCTGAACCACCTGGTGTTGGCTACCATGATCAAGGTCATCACCTGCCTGCGCTTCCCTGCCCAGCTGAATGCAGACCTGCGCAAGCTGGCTGTGAACACGGTGTCCTTGCCCTGCCTGCGCTTCTTCATGCCTGGCCTTGCACCCCTGACTAGCCGTGCCAGCCAGCAGTACAATGCTCTCTCAGTGCCCAAGCTCACCCAGCAGATGTTTACACCAAGAACACGATGGTCACCTGTGATCCCCGCCATGGCTTCTACCTGACAGCGGCTGCCATCTTCCGAGGCCGCATGTCCATGAAGGAGGTGGATGAGCAGATGCTCAACTTGCAGAACAAGAACAGCAGCTACTTTACAGAATGGATCCCCAACAACGTGAAGACACTTGTGTGTGACATCCCCACACATGGCCTCACGATGTTGGCCACATTCATTGGCAACAACACGGCCATCCAGGAACCCTTCAAGCACACCTCAGAGCAGTTCAGTGCCATGTTGCAGCACAAGGCATTCTTGCACTGGTATACAGGTGAGGGCATGGATGAGATGGAGTTCACTGAGGTTGAAAGCAACATCAATGACCCGGTGTCCAAGTACCAGCAAATCAAAGATGCCACTGCTGATGAACAGGGGGAATTTGAAGAAGTCTTGTGGAAGAAGAGGTTTAAGACTTCCCATTGCTAGCAGTGCAACAGGAATGCCAGAGCCTGCCTACTGCTTCTCAAATAAATGGTGCTTTCCTGAGCTACTGTTGTCCTGCAGTGGGACCTTGCTATGTATCATCATGCTCAGCCTTCTCTGTCAGGAACTCACTGACAGTGAATGTAAAAATGCAGATTTCTTTTAAATATGATTGTTTTAAAACCCTATTTGTATAAATAAAGAAGTATACATTTTATACCCTGAGCCCTTATTCTTCTTTAGAATCCTTTTTATTCTTTCAGTGTATTTGAAATATAAATTTGGCCAGAAGGATTTAATCTTAGCAATATAGGACTGGTGCTCAAGAGGAGTATTAAATTCATGGTTTTTCTGCTATTTTGAAGAGGAGGATGACAAGTGCCAATGTTGTTGTTTTTCCCCCTGGCCCAGTTTTATAGTTTTCAATCTCTCAAAGCATGCAAGTAGCAAAAAAACAGTTTGAAGAGAAAGAAAACTAGATCCAGAAGCTACTTCTCCTTCAGACAACCACAGGTTCTTGTCTCATGTCCCATCAGAGGGATTTCAGTCACATTCCCCAGAAACAGTATCAGGAACACTGATCCCTGTGTTTAGAGTTCAGTTGGCAATGAAGCAGCACTCACAGGATGAGTGCAAGTTCCTGGTTGCCAGGGTAGTTTCTCAAGGTGTCTGGCAGCTTTAAGTACAGAAGTGATTCTAGCTGTTTGAGGGAGTGAGAGGCTGAGAAGCTGACCAATCCCATAGTGTATCAAGAACTGCTTGACACAGTACTTCCAAGTCAAACAGAGGAGGGGAGACATGGCCTCTCCCAATGACCCATTCTCATGTTCATTTTTCCAGCAGTCAAAGCTGTCTGAGGCCCACAGGGTGTTGTAAGGATATAAGGGATGGATGGATCTAGCCTGTTGGGTATGTTTACTTTACATGAGTGAAACAGAAATCTCAATTGCTTAGAACCTACAATGGCCAGGAAGAGGGTGAACACTTCTGTTTTCACTGGAGGCCAAATCAATCACTGGTTCTTTTTGCCAGAATCTTTCACTCTTCTTTCAGTGAGGCTCCAGGCAGGTTGTCTGTGCCAAGCATTCCTCCATGGCCACCAATAACCTGTAAGAGTACATTTTCTTCAGAAACAGGGCTATGGGAATACTGCAACTTATAGAAAGCTCTAAGGAAAAGGTACTTCTGGGTGAGGTGCAAGTACCTTGTTGCTAGTAAAGTTGGGAGATGGTAAGTTCCGTGTTTTCCTCTACCAGCCCTGAGGTTGGGGTAGGGTGGGGAGGGGTGGGATAGAGATCTTTAAGCCAAGCTGGTCTCACTCATTAGAAAGTAAACTGTCCCAGAGAGTGATCTGTGACTAGAAGCAGGTTATTTTGTGTCCTTGCCCCAGGGAGATCAAAGTGCAAATAGCTTCCATTGTGGGAGTCCTAGGGAGTAAGTGTTGATACCCCTGGGTCTCTTGTCCTAGAACTTACCAGGTTGGATGAACCCAAATCTTCTAAGGCTGCTGGGTCAGAACTGAAGGGAGGCCTGGCCAAGGCACTCTCATTCCTCAGTGGGTTAAGGATTGAGGCCAAGCTGTGATGGAGGCACCACCCATCCTATCTACCAGTGTTTGACTAAGAACATTTTTGTTTTCTCTTAAGTACCCATTTATGAGTCTTTTCATGAGTCTTTTCTGGTGGCTTTGGCTTATTTCTTTACACTTTTGAAGAAGTAGTTCTTGGTTCATAATTAATGACTCATGCCTCACTCCTTAGAAAACTCCTGTTGATAATTTTACCAGTAGACCACCATGTATTTCTCAGGCATGACTTTTGTTTTCTCCTAGCCAGAGCTCTGCATTCATTGCCACACAAGCTAATGTGGAGGTGATTCCTATAGATCGGTGAATTTTTGTCCAATTGCTAAGTGCAGCATCTCCCTTATTCTCATGTACCTTAGTAATTGTATCAAATACTTAATAGAGTTCTTGACAAGTTTGATAAACAAAGTTCAGAGGTGAAGATGCAGCTCAGTAGTAGAGTACATCCCTGGCATGCACATGACTCTCAGTTCAGTCCCCAGCACCAAAAGGAGGAAAGGCAACAAATGTTAGGCTCAGGAGAGGATACATTAGGACTCATAGAACAGCAGCACCTAGATTGGCAATGAGGAGTTGTGAAATGAGGGAACATTGGTAGAATATTTGTAGGGGGAAAGAAGAGAGCCCCTTGATGTGTGTACCCTTTTAGAAAGCAGAGGTAAAAACAGGGAATAAACCTCTGGTAGTCAGCCTAGGCCATGGAAGGAAGAAGCCATGACATGTATGTTACTCTATTGGGACCAGAGTGTAAAGTGGCACCATCATACCAGGCCATGGCCCAACAAGAACAGGTTTGTCAGAAACACATTCTTGCATTGGAGAGATGTCTTTTGACCACTTTGGCCATGTTAATATTTCCTTATGCTGTTTCTTTTTCCTTCTAACTTGTCATACCTATAGCAGATCCTGTCCAGGAGACCCATTCTCTCTAATCTTATTCTCTAAGTCTCCCAGTTTATAGCTCCATATATCCTAGACCAAAAAAGTAGGGGGTAGATACTCTGTCAGACATAGATTGAAACTGAAAGCTATTTTTGAAGTAGACTTTGACAAGGTTCAGGTATTGACAGTCTTGTGTTGATATGTGCTGTGATTGCAACCAGCTTCTGGTCTAATTCTGAGATGACAGTGGGAGAGAAATGGTGATAGGACATCATGGACCACTATGGATTCAAAACCTTCGCAGGTACATCTCCATTCACGGATGTGCTATCAGCCAACATACAGATGTCTGTTAAAGGGATGATGGCCGGGAAAAGGAAATTTATTGGCCACAGATGAGACCAGCCTTTTGACAAGTGGTTGCCTTTCAGTGTGAGGCAAATAATGCCTACCTATACAGAGATATTTTTCAGGAAGCAAGATGATTCACTCACATCTTCTTATCCACAAAATAATCTGAGAATAACTCTGGAAGACCAGAGGTGAGAGTCATGTGCTTTGTGTTTCTACACGACTGCTTTGCTTCATGGCTCTTTATGCTCTTCTGAAACCTCCTTCTGAGCTGGCCCACAATGTGCCCAGGAGGCAGGAATCAAAGGGGACTTGGAAGCTTGGCTGCTGATCACTCTGGCCACACTGACTTGGGGCTGTAGGCATGTGCTGCGAATCTGCTCCATTCTAATGGTATGGGCTCCAGTGGGAGCTTTGGTTCTTACCAGGAGAAGGTAACAGTGCCTCTGTTTTTGAGCCATCTCCCAGGTCAGGATGTCTTTATCTGCAGAGGCTGGAGCTTTGCCATATCTCTCATCATGACAGGTTTTTTTCTTTCGACTTTTTCTTCTTCCTTTCTTTCTTCCTTTCTTTCTTTCTTTCTTTCTTTCTTTCTTTCTTTCTTTCTTTCTTTCTTTCTTTTCTTTCTTTCTTTCTTTCTTTCTTTCTTTCTTTCTTTCTTTCTTTCTTTCTTTCTTTCTTTCTTTCTTTCTTTCTTTCTTTCTTTCTTTCTCTCTCTCTCTTTCTCTCTTTCCTTTTTCCCTTTCTTTCTTTCTTTCTTTTACTTTTTTTTCCTTTATTTTGTCGGTCATGGGACTTGAACTTTAGGCCTAGGGGCTGTCTCTCTGTTCTTCAGCTCAAGTCTAGCTCTCTATCACTTGAGCCACAGTGCCACTTCCAGTTTTCTGGTGGTTTCTTGGAGATAAGTGTCTCAAGGCCTTTCCTGCCCAAGCTGGTTTTTTACTGGCATACTATATCTCTGCCTCCTGAGTAGCTAGGTTTACAGTCAAGGGCCACTGGTGCCCAGTTTGACAGGTTAATTATTTGCTAAACATAACAGTGGCCACATTCTGTCCTGGGAGAAGTTTCCCCATCATCCTACAACACTGATGGTCTTAGTGTTGTGGCAGAGCACACAGCAAGGGGGCTTTCTATGCAATACCTGAAAAGGCAGCTTGCAAAGGCCAAGGAGATTGTTGTTGGAGAGATTGTTGTTCAAAAGCCCCTAGTGCTAGGAAGACTCTAGAAATGCATACATCTCAACTTGCACTGGGCATTTCCAAATTTTAAGTTCTAGTGTTGTTTCTTTTCCTTTGTACACAGCTTGAGTAGGTTGTTCCAGACAAGGAAAGCTACCTACAGAAGGTCTGTGTGCTAGCTACACTCATACAGAACTAGTTCAGGGCTTGATTTTTGGTACATTTTTAGACTGCAATTTGTTCACTGGTGAGGTTTTTTAATGTTTCCAAGATCATTTTAAATGATTTTGTGCCCTCTCACCATATCACATAGGTTTCTATCCTAAGCTAAATCAGCAACAACAATAACAAAAACAACAACAAACAGACTGGACTCACTTGTAAAGTAGTTAAAAGTGCCACCTGCTGTTCAAACTGCAGAAATACCCATTTCTTGTAACCTTCAGAGAAACAAAGGCTTTCTTCTTCTTCTTCTTCCTCTTCTTCTTCTTCTTCTTCTTGTTCTTGTTCTTGTTCTTCTTCTTCTTCTTCTTCTTCTTCTTCTTCTTCTTCTTCTTCTTCTTCTTCTTCTTCTTCTTCTTCTCCTTCTTCTCCTTCTTCTCCTTCTTCTCCTTCTTCTCTTCTTCTCCTTCTTCTCATTCTTCTTCTTCTTATTATTATTGTGAAAATACCGTACAGATGGGTCTTTCTTTTCCTATGATATTCCTCTTGTTTCATAGTTACAGTGTATTTTGTCCCCAGCACATATGTCTGTCCTTCCAGAAAATAAGCAATGTACAGACTGTTTATTGCTGTTCTATGCAAAGCAAAGCACATCAGTCTGGGCATGAGTTTTCTGTAGTCTAGTTTGTCGACTAGTAATATGTTTATAGTAGTCTGTACCCAAATTCCTTAAACTTTTTGAGGCAAAGATCTTCATTGTCGTAAATATTCAGAATGGAAGAGAGAATGGAGATCAACTAACATGTTACATCGTCAATTGTCCAGGGCTGCTATTTCCACGATTGGACTTGATGATACCCAGTTTGCAGATTCATTGTCATGAAATGGCCCTTACATCATTGATAAAACTGAGTATCTTGGGTTCCTTTTATAGCATTGGACTTTTGATGTCTGTATACTATGTGTCTGAAGGACCCAAGAGCAAGCTTATCTCCACAGAAGTGAGGTCTCCTCTCATGATAGAGTGAGATAATGTGGGGACTTTCCAAAGGAAGAGGCTATTACTCAGCACTCCTATCTTACAGGATTTGGAGAGAGAACAAAACAAACCCATAAACTGGCCCTAGAACTTGACCTCTTCCTACTCATTCCTTTCTTCTTCAGATAATAAAGCTGAGTAAGCTGAGGAAGGAAGCACACTACCTCCTAATTCAAATTTTGTTGCCTGGTTTCCCCAGACAATTCCTACACCATTCCATGAGTGTTTGACCTAACATCTGATCTTGTCAAGTGTCTTCTCAGAAGGAATTCTATTGAATAATAATGTCTTCAAAAACTAACTTTGTGGAAAATCTTTCCTTCCCTTCCATATCTAAGACAGCCTTTAACTCAGTTCACAGATGATCCAACGGGAACAAATACAAATTGTGTATGCTGCATTGTACACCTCTTAATGTTTATGGGCTTTCATTTTAAGTTTTAAAGGATAAGTATAAAAACCAGGAGCCTGCTGGTTCATGCCTGTAATCCTAGCTACTCAGGGGGCTGAAATCTGAGGATTGCAGTTTGAAGCCAGCTGAGACAAGAAAGTCCATGAGACTCTTATCTCCAATAAACTACTAAGAAAAAGCTGGAAGTGGTGTTGGGATTTAGTTTGTAGAACACTAGCCTTGAGCACAAAGAGGCTCAAAGACAGTGCACAGGCCCTATGTTCAAGCCCCATGGCTAGCAAACACAACCACATGTATACTTACTTAACAAAACTGTACACATTTCCTCTTTAGGTCCATCATGATCTCTTACCACTAGCCACACTGCCGCTGGATTTTTGTAGTACATGATCGTACAGCTTTGTGGACCGGAGAGGTCTCTCCTGACAGGTCATTTCTACAAAGATTTGGTGGGTGGCTGTGTTTTAACAAACTGAGTTTCTGTTCAACTCATGTTTACAAATGAGTTTACACATCATCATTGCACCCTTCCTCTGAGCAGGGCTGCTGGTGAATTTAGCATGGACCTCTGAAATAGAGACATAATTTCATTTGACATTATTACCATTCCAGGCAAAAATTGAAATTCTAGTTATAAAACAATATATCAATCCTATTGAAATCCTGGTATTGATTTTCCTCAAAGACTTTGAAACCAGAATTTTTTTTTAATCTTGAAAATGTAGTACAGAGGGGTTACAATTACATGAGCAAGGTAATGAGTACATTTCTTTTTGGGGGGTTGGGGAGTCCGGTCGTGGGCCTGAGCTCTGGGCCTGGTCACTGTCCCTCAGCTCTTCACCTCAAGGCTAGCGCTCAACCTCTTGAGCCACAGCACCACTTCCAGCTTTTATTTCTGCTTCTGTGGTGCTGAGGAATCAAACCCAGGGCCTCATGCATGCAAGGCAAGCACTGTACCACTGAGCCACCTTCCCAGCCCAAATGAGTACATTTCTTATCAAGCATTGTTCCCTCCTCCTTTGTTTCCCCTTACCATCCCTTCCCATCTCCCTCCCCATACCACACCAGAGTTGTAAAGTTCATTTTTTGACATAACATCTTGTACGTCTCATTGTTGCAATGGGTCCACCTGTATCCCTGTTTAAACAATTTGTTTTTTCCCTTCCCCTCCACAAATTATAGCAACATCAAATACAGTGAAAACAGGGTTTATACTGAGGAGAAGGGACATAAAAAAACCACAAACAATCATCTTATAAATATGTTTAAAACAATAGCAAGAAAGAAAAGAAATGTGAGTCCTTATCTTGGGGTTCATTTCACCTAACATCAACTCCTCTGAACATTTCTGCTTGTCTCAGACATACACTAGTCATTGCAAATAAGGGAAACCATGGGACCTGTGTTTCTTTGAGCTTGAGATGAGAATTTTTTATATATGTACAAATATATCATGGGAGAAGCATGGAATCGTGGACAGTTTTTGATTCTTATGTGTTCATGTACCACAGCTTTATCATTAAACTCCATTTTGAGCTTTCGAATAATGCCTTGGGCCATCTCATTTAGAAACCTTAGATATTAGTGCAGCTTGTTCTTTTAAAGGATCAATTCTTGCATAATGCAAAACATTACTTACCTTGGGGGCAATTGGCAAGGCTGAGATGAGGTCGGCCTTACCTAACAGACTACACCTCACACCAATTGCTGGAATCTGCATCTGCAAGCCCTGTTCTCCTGTGTTCCTTACAAACCTCCCAACCTCCCTCCTTACAATATAATCTAGCTGGAAGCATTGACTCACACTTGTAATTCTAGCTACTCAAAAGTCTGAGATACATCCAGAGGATTTGTGTTAAGACCAGATCAATTAGAAAAGTCTGTTAAAATTGAGCCTCCAATGATTAGTACAAACAGAACTGAAAGTGTGATTCAAGTAGCCAAGTGCCAGCCAACTAAGCAGAAGACCCTGAGTTCAACTGCAGGACTTGCAGAGGGAGGGTGGGGGGGGGGGGGAGGAAGGGGGGAGGGGAGATGCAGCACTATATTCCATCTGATAGTATTCAGAGGATGAGGAACTAGTAGGAAGTGCTTCAATAGCTGTTGTCAGTCAAGCCCTGGCTTAGAACTCTGTATATGAAAAGTTGTAGTTATTGTTCAATGGTCAGGCTCAAACTACCTATAAAGAATAACTTTATATGTATGTAGGTATACGTTTATGCTTTGATCTACTGTGTGAAGTCAGAACAAGAAACTACCTCTGAAAACAGAATCAGCTGTATGGTAGGGAGGAAGAAGCAGATTCCCTATATAGTATAGCATCAACCTCCCTGGAACTACAAAGCCTATAAAACAAATTCCAGCACAGCATTGGCTGTGTTTTATGGCAAGTTCTTGTCCCCTGCAAAGGCCACCCTATCCCATGTCTGCTTTGCTCTCCAATTTCCTGTGGCAGTAGCATCCACCAACACATAATGGGATACAGGCATTGAGATGCTTGCTGATCTTTCTTTCCAACCTTATGTCTTAAATTAGCTTATCTCCATGTCCATAAGTTAATTTAGTCCAGTTTATAAGACCTTAGAAAATACGTGTTTCCAATTCAATGTGTAAAGTCTCCTTGCAGGGGCAGGTAATATCCCTTGGTCAATAACCCTTCAGTCAGTACCAGACAATCTTAGTGCCAAGTTCACTCTGAATTTTCCTTTTTCTTGGATACAAGAACTCCCTAAAAAAAAAAAAAAAGAACTCCCTAAAATCAGTATGATCTTTGGATCTTCAAAGAGAAAAAGTTGGAAATGCTATATGCAATAGTCAGAGTGGCCAAGAGCCACTGTAAATACGAAAGCCGTTCTGGCTATGTCACCTACAATCGGTGGCAGCAGCCACAACTGTGTAATATCCAGGCTGTAGGTAAGCCTTTACAACCTGCAGCAGGTAGATCCACAGTCTACCTTTTCTGGGAAGAGGCTTTTTAAGAAATCTATTTTTTTTTTAATTTTATTTTATTTTATTTGAGAACATACTGTACAGAGGGGTTACAATTACATGGGCAGGATAATGCATACATTTCTTACCAAGCATTGCAGCCTCCTCCTTTGTTTACCCTTCACCTCCCTTCCCAGCCTCCCCCCTCCCTCCCACCCAATCATACCCCCCCACCCCACCACCCCCCACCGACATTGTAAAGCTGGTTTTGACATGACATTTTCTACTTCTCATTGTTGCAACAGGTCCACCTGAATCCTTAAACGACTTGTTTGTCCCCATCTCCTCCACATGTTATACTGACATCAAATATAGTGAAAGCGGGGGTTACACTGTGGGGGAGGGACATACAAAGCAACAAAGAAATAATCTTATAAATGCGTTAGAAACACATGCATGAAAGAAACAAAAACATTAAAATACATATTTGACGTTTCGATTTCCTAACATCACATTATCTGACTTTTTCCGCTTGACTCATACCTATACTAGATATTGAAAATAAGGGAAACCATGGGACCTATGTTTCTTTGGGCCTGGCTTACTTCACTTAATATAATTTTTTCCAAGCCTTTCCATTTCCTAACAAATGGGGAAATGTCATTCTTTCTGATGGAGGCATAGAATTCCATTGTGTATATATACCACATCTTCTTGATCCATTCATCTACTGAGGGGCATCTGGGTTGGTTCCATGTCTTAGCTATGGTAAATAATGCTGCAATAAACATAGTTGTGCTGGTAGCTTTAGTGTGGCCTTGTTTGTGATCATTTGGGTAAATGCCCAAAAGTGGGATTGCTGGGTCATTGGGGAGCTATATGTGGAGTCTTTTGAGGAACCTCCATACTGCTTTCCAAAGTGGTTGAACAAGTTTACATTCCCACCAACAATGAAGTAAGGTTCCTTTCTGTCCACATCCCCTCCAGCATCTGTTGTTGTTAGAGTTCTTGATTTTTGCTGTTCTAACTGGAGTGAGGTGATATCTCAATGTTGTTTTGATTTGCATTTCTTTTATGGCTAGGGATGTTGAACATTTCTTCATGTGTCTATTGGCCATCCTTCTTTCTTCTTCAGAGAAGCTTCTCTTTAAGTCTTTCGCCCACTTACTTATTGGGCAGTTGTTTCTTTGAGGATTTGTTGTTGGGTGGTTTAATTTTTTGAGTTCCAAGTATATTTTAGATATGAGACCCTTGTCCGTTGTATGGCTAGTAAAGATCTTCTCCCAGTCCGTGGACTTTCTATTGATCTTGCTAGCTATGTCATTTGCCCTGCAGAAGCTCTGCAACCTTATACAATCCCATTTGTCCAGCCTTTCTTTGATTTGTTGTGTTTCCGGGTCTCTATTCAGAAAATTTCGGCCTGAGCCAAGGAGACCCAGGGTTTCTCCTATTCCATCCTGTAATGTTTTCAGAGTGTCTGCTTTGAGTTCAAGGTCTTTGATCCATTTGGAGTTGATTCTGGTGCAGGGTGATATATAAGGATCTAGCTTTAGTTTTCTACATGTAGTTAACCAGTTTTGCCAGCACCATTTACTGAAGAGGCTGTCTGTCTTCCATTCTATTGTTTTAGCTCCCTTATCGAAGATTAGATGGCTATAGGTCTGTAGGTTCATTTCTGGGTTTTCAATTCTATTCCATTGGTCCTGAGGTCTGTTCTTATGCCAATACCAAGTTGTTTTGATTACTATGGCTTTATAGTAGAGTTTGAAATTTTGTATTGATATTCCTCCAGCAGTGTTCTTTCCGTTGAGGAGCGTTTTTGCTATTCGGGGTCTTTTATTGTTCCATATGAATTTTTGGATTGCCTCTTCTATTTCCTTAAAGAATGAGGGTGGAATTTTGATAGGTATTGCGTTGAATTTGTAGATAGCCTTGGGAAGTATTGCCATTTTCAGGATGTTAATCTTTCCAATCCAGGAGCATGGGAGGTTTTGCCATTTTTTAAGTTCTGTGTTGATTTCCTTTTTCAAGATTTTAAAGTTTTCATCATAGAGGTCCTTCACTTCTTTAGTTAAGTTAATTCCTAGGTATTTTATTTTTTGTGGGGCTATTACAAATGGAGTTGCTTTCCTAACTTCAGCCACACTTTTCTCATTGTTGGCATACAGAAAAGCCATTGATTTTTGGGGGTTAATTTTGTAACCTGCTACTTTGCCAAAGTTTTGAATCAGCTTGAGTAATTTGGGAGTGGAGTCTATGGGATTCTTTAAATACAAGATCATGTCATCTGCAAAGAGGGAGAGTTTTATTTCTTCTTTCCCTATTTGGATCCCCTTTATGTCTGCATCTTGTCTTATTGCTGTAGCTAGGCATTCTAATACTAGATTGAAGAGAAGTGGAGAGAGTGGGCATCCTTGTCTTGTCCCTGAGTTAAGAGGAAATGGCTTTAGTTTTTCACCATTGAGTATAATGCTGGCTGTAGGTTTGTCATATACAGCCTTTATTGTATTGAGGAATGTTCCATGGATTCCTAATTTTTCCAAAACCTTCATCATAAAGGGGTGTTGGATCTTGTCGAATGCTTTTTCTGCGTCTATTGAGATAACCATGTGGTTCTTATTCTTGCTCCTGTTGATGTGATGAATAATATTAATTGATTTGTGTATATTGAACCAGCTTTGCATCCCTGAAATGAATCCTGTTTGATCGTGGTGTATGATTTTTTGGATGAATTGTTGAAGTCGGTTGGCCAAAATTTTGTTGAGAAGTTTTGCATCAATGTTCATCAAAGAAATGGGTCTATAGTTCTCTTTCTTTGATGAGTCCCTGCCTAGTTTTGGGATGAGGGTTATGATGGCTTCATAGAATGTGTTCGGTAGTGAGCTTTCTCTTTCAATTTCATTGAAGAGTTGGAGGAGAATTGGTGTGAGCTCTGCTTTGAAGGCCTTGTAAAATTCCGTTATGAAACCATCTGGTCCTGGACTTTTCTTAGCTGGGAGGTCTCTTATTGCTGTTTCTATTTCAATGCTTGATATGGGCCTGTTAAGATAGTTTACCTCATCTTGGTTTAGTTTTGGCATGTCAATATTTGCTAGGAAGAGGTCCATTTCTGTCAAGTTCTCAAACTTATTAGCATAAAGTTTTGAGAAGTATTCCCTTATAATGTTCTGAATCTTGCTTGTTTCCGTGGTGATGTTTCCATTCTCATCTCTGAGTTTATTAATTTGGGTGTGTTCTCTTCTTTTTCTGATAAGATTTGCTAAGGGTCTGTCAATTTTGTTAAGTTTTTCGAAGAACCAACTCTTTGTTTTGTTGATTCTTTCTATAGTTTTTTTGGATTCTAATTCATTTAATTCTGATTTAATTTTGATTATTTCTTTCCGTCTACTGGATTGGGGTTTATCTTGCTGCTCTTTTTCAAGGAGGTTTAGATGTGTCATTAAATTGTTAGTTTCAGATCTCTCCAATTTGTTGATGTAGGAGCTCAGAGCTATAAACTTGCCTCTGAGTACTGCCTTTGCTGTGTCCCAGAGGAGCTGGTATTTTGTGTGTTCATTTTTGTTCAATAGCATGAACATTTGAATTTCCTTTCTAATCTCTTCCATGACCCACTCATGATTCAGCAGTGTGTTGTTCAGCCTCCATGTGATACCGGACTTTCCTTGGTGGCTTTTGGTGTTGAGTTCTAACTTTATTCCCTTGTGGTCAGAGAGAATGCAAGGTATATCTTCAATGTTTCTGAATTTAGACAAGTTTGCTTTGTGGCCTAAAATGTGGTCTATTTTAGAAAACGTTCCATGTGCTGCTGAGAAAAACGTGTATTCTGATGCTGCTGGGTGAAATGTTCGGTAATTGTCTGTTAAGTCTAGTTGATCTATGCAGCTGTTTAGATCTGCGGTTTCTCTGTTGAGTTTTTGCCGAGTTGATCTATCTAGTGGGGAGAGTGTTGTGTTAAAATCCCCAACAATTAATGTCTTTGGATCTATATGGGATTTGAGGGAAAGTAGTGTTTCTTTGATAAATTTGGGTGCTCCATTGTTTGGCGAATAGATATTTAGAATTGTAATATCCTCCTGAAGGAGAGATCCTTTAATTAGTATGTAGCGACCTTCTTTATCTCTTTTCACGAATTTTAATTTGAAGTCTATTTTATCTGATATTAGGATTGCAACTCCCGCCTGTTTATGCGGTCCGTTTGCTTGGTAGATTTTGTTCCAGCCTTTAACATTGAAAATGTGTTTGTTTTTACGGGCAAGATGTGACTCCTGTAGGCAGCAGATAGAAGGGTCTTGTTTTTTAATCCAACTAGACAGTCTATGTCGCTTAATTGGAGAGTTCAGTCCGTTAACATTAAGAGATAGGACTGAGAGGTATTTGGGAGTTCCTGCCATGTTATCTACCTTCTTGGGGGCTGCGAAAACTGGGTTCTTCCTATGGTTCTTGGATTCTCAGTTTGGGTGCAGTTTCTTGGCCTTTATTGCGGTCTTGTTGGTTTTCTATGTGTAGGACATCTTTAAGAATCTTTTGTAGGGCTGGTTTGGTGGAGATGTATTGTTTCAATTTTTCTTTGCTATGGAAGGTTTTTATTTGGCCTTCAGTTATGAAGGAGAGTTTAGCTGGGTACAGTATTCTTGGTTGATAGTTGTTTGTTTTTAGGGCATGGCATACATCATTCCAGGCTCATCTTGCTTTGATTGTCTCTGCTGAGAAATCTGAGGTGATTCTAATTGGTTTCCCTTTATAAGTGATTACCCTTTTCTCTCTGACAGCTTTAAGGATCTTTTCCTTGTTCTGAGTTGATCCTGTGTGGATTATAATGTGACGGTGGGATGTCCTATTCTGGTCTGGTCTATTTGGGGTTCTAAAGGCTTCTTGTATCTGGACAGGCCTATCTTTTTGCATGTTTGGGAAGTTCTCTGCTAGGATCCTGTTAAACAGATTTCCTAGACCATTAACTTCTGTTTCTAGGTGCTCCTCTACACCCATTATCCTTACATTAGGCCTTCTGATGGTGTCTTCCAGGTGTTGGATAGATCTATCATATTTCTTGGACTTGTCTTGGATGGTTGTATGTTCTTTCTCTATAATATCTAGGCTGTCTTCAATCCCTGAGATTCGATCTTCTGCATGGTCTAACCTGCTGTCAAGACTCTCTACTTTGTTTTTTATCTCTTTTCCTTCTAGTTGGTCAGCTTTGATGGCTTCAAGTTCTTTGTTGAAGTTCTGTTTTAGGTCTTGTATGAATTTCTTTACTTCCTTAATTTGGTGTTCAGTGTTTGTCCTCAAATCACTTAGTTGATTGGTTATGGTTTCTTTGGGCTCCCATTCCTTCTGTTGGGTTCCATTCAGCATTCCCTTTGTGGTCTCCCTGACTTCCTTCAGCTCTTTGTTAATGGATTCCATGAATGCCTTTAGTGATCTTTGTGTGTTCTCTACCTGGTCTCTCAATTCCTGTATTACTCTTTGATTAGCTTCCTCCCGTTCGTGGGATTCCTGCAGATCTCTTTGAGTGTTCTCAGCCTGCTCACGCCATTCCTCTCTTTCTCTTTGAGTATTCTCAAGTTGTTCACGCAAATCCTGTATCAGTTTTTGAGTAGCTTCCTCACGCTTATGATATTCCTGTATAAACTTCTGGGATGCCTCCTCTCTCTCCCTATCACGCTCATACAGAGTCCTTTGTACGTTGTCAAACTTCTCATTTATCATGTTTGCCACCAGTGTTTGTAGAGCTGTTTGGGAACTCTCCTCTGGATTATTCATTATCTGTTCTAACCCCTGATTATCAGGATTGGGAATTGAGATACCCGAATTTGCCATTTTTCTTGTGTTTTTCCGGCTTACTCTGCCCATTTGAGATGAAGATAGCACCAGTTTTGTGCTAGAACACTATCTTAAGGCAACCATCAACCAAAGTTTGCATTTGTACAGTCAATAGTCTACAGATACAATCTAGTTCAACAGATACATCTATTCGACATCAAACAATTATATGTTAAAGGACTTCGAACCGCAGAGAAGAATTTGGAAAACCAGAAATTATTAGGGTTGGGGAGAGATGTGGGTAAAAAATAGGAATAGATTGGTGTGGGGAGGCACAGGGAGAGTTAACTATGTCCTAATCACAATGCAGGAAATAGGTTGGGTAGGATGTAAGTAGAGAGAGAGAGAAAAAGAAGAAAGGGAAAGGGGAATGAAAAGAGACCAGAAAATAAAATAGAAACGTAAAAATTAATGTTATTTTAGAGATTAAAAGACCATCTATTTATAGAGGAATATGAATATGTTGAGAGAAAGGGAGGGACATAGAGGAGATGAGAAAAACTTTAAAAAAATGCTTAAAATATTATATAGGTATAAAGAGGTAGTACTGCTATTAATGAATTTAAGTCTCAGAGGTTTTGAATTGAGTAATAAGTTTGTGGATTAAGTGTGTACACAGTGGGGGATAGGGTCTACTGGTTAACTACGGGTTTATCTGAGGATGTGCAGGACAAGAGTTAAGTCACATAAAGATGAACAAAGAGGAAAAGATGGAAAGGATAGGAAAGTGAGAAGAAAAGATCAGAAGTTCAGTAGAGCTAGAAAAAAAAACAAAAAGATAATTAAGAATGAAAGAAAAAGAGAAAGAAGACAAGAAAAGAAAAGAAAACACACATTCACGTATTCCTAAAATAAAAATTATAAGAGGAGAAAAAAAAAAAAGTTAATGGAAAACAATTATTTTTTCAGAAGAGGCAAAAATTAAAGATTAATAAAAGTTTTAGAAAAGCAAAAAAAATTTTTATATATATATAAGGTAACAAAAAATGAAAAAAAAAAAAACAAGGAAAAGAAAAAAAAAGAAAAGAAGAAGAAGAAAAAAAAAGTTCTTTGATTTTTTTTTTTTTTGGGAGGGGTGGGAAGAGTCCTGTATCTCCCTTTTGTCTGTAACCAGAGTCTGGTTGGAGTCTCTGGTCAGGTTGAGGTCCTGTGGCTTGATTGGTTTCTTAAGTCAGTTTGTTGGAACAGGCAGAAAAATGCTCTGCTTTACCCAAGATTTTGAGATCCCCCTCCCAGGTTAGTTTACTGGGAGGGTGATCTGCTTTGAGAATCACAAAAGAGGGGGATGCAGTGATGAGGCTAGGTTCTGGGTAGAGTTGAGGCCTTTCAACGAACAGTAGCTTTTCCCTGGGGCTATTTTGTGAAAAAAAAACTCACAGCACCCAGCCTGGATCCATTCTCAGGGTTTCTGTTTTTCAATTGATTGTGGTGGCTGCTAGAGGGCGGGGCAGCCTCTGGCTCTGGTTACCCGGTGAGGAGAGCCACTCCAATGGCTGACGCCTGAGCTGGGTGACTTTTCCCTGGATGGAACTGAGTCTGTGAGGTCACTTCGCCGTTAAGTTCTTGTGACCTGCTAAATGACTCGTTTTATTCCAAGGCCTGAGCTGGAGCTAGCCGCTCCTCCGAGCTTTGTTGGTATCCAAGATGGAGATCACTGGTGCTGGGGGGGGAGGGGTGGCCTTCCCTCCTCTGCTCTCAGAGAAGGAGTGAGGAAGTGGGGCTTCTACTCACGCGGAGTCTTGGATCCCGGGTCGTCTCTGGTCTGCAAAGTGCAGGATGAAGTTGTCCGCTCCTTGTCGGTTCTTGCTGGTGTTGAGTAGAATCCGCTCGTCTGCTGCGTCTGGCTCCTTCGTCCCGGACTGCGTCTCAGGTATGCCTCCGCGGCGGTGGTCGCCGCTGCGACCC
The DNA here is from genome assembly GCF_019054845.1 of Dipodomys spectabilis. Lineage (NCBI taxonomy): Eukaryota > Metazoa > Chordata > Mammalia > Rodentia > Heteromyidae > Dipodomys > Dipodomys spectabilis. The sequence goes on along the minus strand of NW_024870984.1, from coordinate 5,666,239 downwards.
TGCCGCCGCAGCGGCAGCTGTTCAGATGTGTCTGCTTGGCTTCCCCTCTCTTGACTAACTCTCTGTCCTGTGATGGCACACTTGGTGTGATTCTCTGGCTTGGGACTGTTCACTGGAACTCTGAAACTGTTTTCTATGCGAAAGCTTGTTCAGATTCCAGCTTCTTCTCCGCCATCTTCCCGGAACTCCCAAGAAATCTATTTTTATGATTTGCACAGTTTCTGCTTGGCAACTTCCAATCTAGAATATATTTTTGTCATCTGCTCACATATGCAATGTTTTTACTTGTTCCCTGTGTATTCTTTTTAACTTTAGAAACTTAGTGAATACTTTCATCCAGTCTAAGAAGCCTAATTTTGTAGCAGTAAAGGGCCCAGCCATTGGACTAGAAGCATCCATATTGTCTCTTTGTGATGTGGTTTGGACCAAGGAAAAGGCTTGGTTCCAAACACTCTGTACCCCCGTAGGACAGGATTCAGATGGCTGCTCTACTGGTATCTTTCCCAAGGATATAGGAGGCACATCTGTGAGTACCTTGGTTAAAAACTTATTCTAGACAATGTCCTAAGAATCTGTGCTTTGGGTGTTGTTCCACTCAGGGTATCTTGTGTGTTCTCTGGGGACATTTCATCAAACCTACTTGGTTCATGTAGGCCTTTCCTCCCATGAGGAGCCTCCAGATTTACCTAAATCACACTGATACTCAGTTTTCAATCAAGAATTTTCTTTTACTTCACTTTAAAAGCTGCCCTTTTAAAGTGGCAGTGGGAGACCATGCACTAGTTGCTCACACACACCTGTAATACTAGCCTTTTGGGAGGCTGATACCAGAATTGCAGTTTGAAGCCAGTGTAGGCAGAGAAACCCAAGAGATTCTTATTGCAATTAGCCTGGAAAAAGCCACTAGGGATCAGTGGCTGGAATGGTAGAGTGCCAGCTTTGAACAAAAAGAGCCAGGTTAAGAGCCAAAGGCCCTGAGTTCAATCCTATTATACACAATGTCCCCCACACCCGTACCCACACACCTTCCCCAACAAACACACAAGAGCAATTAGGGAGCAAACTTGCACAAATAAAAGAAGCGGGGAGAGGGGTTCAGTATAATTTTGTGGTTCATTTTTTTCACTATTTAAATTGGTCCATTCATGATGAGAGATTGTGTTTGTGTTTTCTCAATTACATATACCTTGTTCCTTAGTTCTAGAGACAGACTGAGAGTGTTGGCAGAGAGGTGAATGCACAGAGATTGAATTCTGTTGAAGGGAGGGACTGGATGTCAGATTGGATAGGGGACAAGTTCAACTCCTCCAGTTCCACCACTGAGTGTCCCATAGTTTGACCTGGCCAATTGGCATGATGCTGTCTTTGTACCCATCAGTGTGGGGAGTGCAGGAAGACCATTGTGTCATGGAAAATGACTGTAGCTGAGGGAATTGCGGAAGGAACTGACAGCCCACAGCTGAAATAACAGGATCTCCCTTTGGGGTTCACAGCTAAGTTTACCTCCTCATGTAGAAATATCCAGTATCCAAGGGTATCACTTCCTTGGGGAGCCTACAATGAGGGGAGATAGTACAATTTCAGGCAATCTTGGGAGCAATTAGAGTACAGTGAAAAAGAAAATGCATGACTCCTCTCTGAAATTCCAGAGGGTAAGAGTAACTGAGGAGAGCAAGCTGTCAGTCACTGCTGAGTTGGTAGGGTTGAGAAGGAAGGCACATTGGAGCTGGAAGTCACATGTGTAATCCTAACTATTTAAGATGCTGAGATTTGGATGATCATTATTCAGGGCCAGCCCAGGCCAAAAACTGGGTGACATCTCCTCTTAAGCTAGCAATGAATATCAACTTCACTACAACAGGAAGCTTAAAATAGGTGAGTCCAGGCCCAGGCATGTACCTGGATAGGAAGCAAGACCATAACTAAAAAATGACCAGCACAAAATAGGCATATAGCTCACCTACCTAGCAAGTACAGTACTCTGAGTTCTAACACGAGTACCATGAACAAGGATAAGCATGGTGACCTCGGTGCCCCAGTGTGATTCACTGAGATGGCTGCAGCATCTGTTGCTCTGTAGACTCCTGCCAAAGAGGAACAGTCCGTCGACATCCCTCAATCTATGTCTACCAAGACAGCAAATGCTGAGCAGAACCCCTCACAATGGCCAAGGATGGAGGTTTGGTTGGAACTTTGGCCCCTCAAAGGGGAGGAGAGCAATGATCTGCAGGACCAGATGGACTCCTGAGTGAGAGAAGGGCAGAAGGAGGCAATGTTGAGGTTGGTATGGGATTTGTGTTTAATGACTAATATGGCTTCAGTGGAAATGTTCTGACTTTGAATAATATGTTTTATGACATGTGAATCAAGGGAGAGCTAGGGCAGTGAGGGAAACACACTTGTGTAAATTTTCCATAGGTTGAAACTTACTCTAAAGTCTAAGTTGTTTTTGAAAACTGAAATGTGGAGAAGTTGATAAAAGAGCACAGCTCCCCAGTACTGGCACTGTTGTCTGTAGATTTACCTGCCCTATCCATCCCTCTACTGGTGGGTACTTGTCCCCAGGGTGCCCCATACCCCATCCCAGTGTGCTGCTCAATCCAGAACAGCTGCTGTTTGGCAGGGAGGATCAGGAAGCCCTGATGCACTCATGTGCCAACAGTGCCTCCTTCCCTTGGAGGCACAACACAATCCAGAGCTCTGCATCACCCTATCATTGCTATGAATTGGAGCCTCCAACACTTCGGGTTTGCTTGCATTATTCCCCCACACTTCCAGACCAGCCTTTTGGGGACTTCTGAGACCTGGAGAATACGAAAGGGAGGCCTGGAGGCAGCATCTATTCCCATTGGAGCACTGAGTTTGCCACAAGGACCTAACAGGCTGAGAATCTTGGAAATGAGCAGTGCAGGGTGGCTAAACCTTGATACTCTCTGCTAACATGTAGGCATTTACTGACATTTATATTCTAGCCCTCTGTGTCCACCAAACCATGGCCATTTGTGGTGTGTGTGTATGTCTGATAAGTCAGAAAGTGATTGGCTAGCAAACAAGAATGACCAGTGCTAATGGATTCACATGGTTGACTGTATTGGCCCTTTATGAGAGATCTCTGGTAGATCTGAATGTGATGTTGCAGTTGACAATTCTTTCCATCAACTCATCCCTCTATTTATCATTCAATTCACATCCTACTCCCTACTTTTCCAGCTCTCTGACCTGCAGTCCAGGTTAACACTCAGTATTGTTCAGCCCTAATACTTTGACATCAAGTAGATGACCAGTGCAGTCCCATTTGGGGTTATTTTCCTCTTCTGGCCACTATAGGATGATACTGTAAGGAAGTGGTCAGTCCCCTCCTTGGCTTGCATACCCACACTGTCTGACCACAACCAATCCATTTCTATAAGCTCATAAGTTCTTAGTAAGTATGAAGGTGTCTTCTCAGAAATTGCATGCCACGTTTTAGGCTCCTGTCTTTCTTCACCTGTAGCCTAGCATACCTTCCTTGGGCAGATTACTGAGTTTTTCTGAAACTTCGCCAGCAATTTGAGAAGAGTAAGGGTTGGACTCAGGTCTCAGCCTCCTACTTTCCTGATATCCAGGAGTCCCATAAGTACAAGAGGGTATTCTGCCCTCACCTTGGAGGTCCATGTTTAGCACATGATGGTATCGGGTCAGGTCCCATAGTGCTCCACCTGGCATTGAAATGCTGTTTTGTCCATTTTACTATGCTGTGTCCACCTATCCCTACCTGATTAAGGGTAGATCTTTAAGCTCATTGTGATTTATTACTGAAGAAGGTGACTTGCTAACAATTAAATGCTAATTCTACCACTAAAGAATCTTTATTTCCAGGAAACTGTTAAGATCATTGTAAACAATAATCTGGGGGAATGTGTGGAGGTGCAATGGTATGGGAGGATGAGGGTCAACTAGAGGAAAGACTAAGTAAATATGGATAGGTAAACACCATCTAACCAAATGGCATTTTGGAAGTGGAATCTTTGTACTGAATGTTTCAGTGATAGAATTCTTGATGGTTCATTGTGTTTAGAAAGATTCAAATTGGTTTGAAGTCTCTGCAACATAAGCACGTGCAACTTAATATTATCAGTGTACACAACAAGTGCATGAGTATGTGAAGTTGTACACATACACACTCATACACAAAGTTGGAATTGAAGAGATGTTATTAGTACAGACCTGGGACTAAAGGGCCTGTGCTACCAGCAGCCCAAGGTGACCTACACTATGATAGCTCTTGCTCAGATTGTATGCTCACCGTAAGCCATACTTCCAGCCCTTCTTTTGTGATTATTTTGAAGGTGGGATCTCAAGACTTTTCTGCTTAGGCTGGTCTAGGAGCCACCATCCTCCAGATTTAAGCCTACTTATTAGCTAAGATCACAGGTGTGAGCCACCAATCCTGGCCCACTGCTTGTGTGTTTAAGTGGAAAATAGTTAACAGCCTTGAATCAGCCATGTCATTCACACTCTTGGCAAAATTCAGGAACTCCTTTTATTGTCTTGCACATCCAGTCATTTGGAAAAGTGAAAAGCACAAGTCAGGAAAGACTCCCTAGTAACAAACAGATGTGTATGGAGCTAGCTGGGAAGAAGGAAGATGGACCACCATGACAGTGTGCTGGCTAGAGACAGATGGCTCCAGTTAGACCAGATGGAGAGAACCAGATAAGGGCGTGAATAGAATGTAAATGGAAGAGAGAGATGTTAGAGCTATTGGGTGACTTTCAAAGGGAAGAAAACAAAAAGAAGTAATGAGGCTAGTCATGGTGGTACATGCCTATGATCTGCATACACAGGGAGCTTAGCCCAAAGTCCTACTTAGATTAGACCCTATCTCAAAAAAGAGAAGAGAAGTTACTGAGAGAACAGAGTGGAACCACTATCACTGAGTTCTCTGGACCTCAACATGTTGGCATATACTATTGAGAATATATTTCTATTGGCTAGCTGGACTAGGCTGTGGCTTCCTTACTGTATGTTGAGAAAGAAAATGATGCTCTAAGATGGGAAAATTCAGTGGTCCTAGGGCCCTTCTCCTTTATCCATTCTCACTTGTCTGCCTTGAAGAACTGACTTAATATGAAGAACAAGGTTTAGTGAGATTTCTGATAAGTGTTTACTTATAGTAGATCCTTTTCCCCCAAGGAGAGGCTGCTTAGTCAACCTGTGGATTAGCAGAACATTCCACACTCTTCAGATGCTCATGACCTGTCCAAGACTGTGCTCAAATGCCAGCCTCACTTAGGGTGATGTTCAGAACCTTGCAAGGCTTTCTGCTGAGGAACAGGTCCCCTGCCACTGTGTTCATCTTTTTTGACTCTCTTGAAGGGTGGTGAGTCAGCCATACCTGTGCCCTCCAGCATTTGCTCGTGTGCTCTGTGCACTGCGTGGAAGTAAAAAAGCAGTGGAAACTGTAGTGTCCTCTGGGCACTTTTCATGAAGATTTCATCTCTTGAGAAGGGAGACTCTATCCACTGCTTGTTTACCTGAAGCCCAGAATCTCTGTTTCTGGTTTCAGCACTGCCAGGGAAACACAGAAGGAAGTCATCATTTCAACCCATTCTCCCCTCTTCACCCTGCATGAGCATCTGGGAGCCTGTTGCTGGAATGGTAAATCCAGACACTTTCCTCTGAAACCAAAATGAAAACCTGGGACAAAATTAAAGTCAGTGTAAAGTGAATAAGCATGTATCGATGTATACACTATTACATATTGTAAAAACAAAAGAATGTCCACTTCCTTCATGCAGTCATTCGAAGTCATGTGTCAGACTCACTCAGCATGGCAATAATTTTGGGAACATCAAAGTCCTGGCTGCTTTGTCTCTTATAGTTATATCCACATGGTGAAATGTGATATCCAGCAGTAATAGCTCAGCCATTAGAACATGGGCTCTGTGTCTCAGGAACAAGTCACTTTTTGTAACTCAGAGAGGAAAAGAAACCCCAGACAGCCATTCTATACCTGGCTGACTTCCATAAGATTAACAATTACTTGGCCTTATTTATGGCTCATTTTCTGCATATGAAGAGTTCACACATGGGAGCTGGCTTTAGAGGACAGAGTGCAGATAAAGGAAGTTAAAACAATAATCTCAAACACAAAGTAGACCTTTTCTAGTTCACATTTTTGGAGTCCATATGATTCTGAAAGAGGTTATGCCTTTCTCATAGTAGCCCAGCCCATCTGCCCATTGGATCATGACTCCACACAATTCATAATTAGTGTCTACTAGCATGTGTGTCACAGGGTCTGGGGTTTGTGAGTACCCATCCTCAGTGTTGACAGTGGGGGATGAGGCCCCCTCTGTCTGCTTGCATCATGTTTCACATCTCAAAACTCTCCTTCCTTTCAGGCCAATGAAACGATGCTCAGTGGTTGGAAGCTGACCACACAGGAGACTTGTGGCAAAGGCCTGGTCTCCCAGGTTTCTGGCCATGGAAGTCATGGTTCTAGTCATGGAGCTCGCCTCCTGTAATACAGTTGTTCATGTAGTTGGTTCTTTTACATGTTAGCTTTTAAAAAATAAAATCTTGGGCTGGGAAGGTGGCTTAGTGGTAGAGTGCTTGCCTAGCATGCATGAAGCCCTGAGTTTGATTCTTCAGTAACCACATACCCAGAAAAAGCCGGAAGTGTTGCTGTGGCTCAAAGGTTAGTATGTTAGCTTTAAGCAAAAAATGCTTAGGGACAGTGCACAGGCACTGAGTTCAGGCCCCAGGAATTGCAAAAATGAACAAATTGTTGATCAGCTTTTACCACTTCAGGCCATAAAAAAGGGTAACAAGGCTCAGTACTGCTGCTACAAGAGCTCATGTCTTCCCACAAACAGAGGGATAAGGCTCATGTCTCTCACTTTCCAGTACCCAGAAAACCCTCATATGGTGAATGGATCAATAAAATGTGGCATACATGTATGAGGTTACATATATATATATATATATATGTACATATATATATATGTATGTATGTATGTATGTATGTATGAGGTTACATACATGTATACCACATTTTATATACATATATGTATATAGATATAAATATATACATATATGTGTGTATATGTACATATATATACATATATATAAATGTATGTATAAACACACACACAAACAGAGAGAAATCCCACTCATCCATCAGAGAGCATGATGCACTACCATTTGTAATAATGTGGAAAGACTGGGAAAGCATTATATTATGGGAAGTAATCCAGACCCAGAGAACACAAGCTTCATGGTTTCCCTTATTTGTGGCTGCTAGAATGCTCCAATAAACCCAAAAGCAAATTCACTCAGTTGTATACTAATAGTTACAGATGAATTAACTGAAGTATAGTAGACTCTATGAAGAGAAGAAATAGTGTGGTATTTTTTCCTCTAAAGAAATGTTTAATGGTTTGCCAAGAAAACAAAAACTCTCAAAGTTTGCCTGGCAATCCATTCACTTGTTAATAACTTAGTAATTAAGGATGCTCTCACCAGAGTGGGCAAGAGTAAGCGTAGTAGTCACACACATTTTAGTGACTAAAATTCCAAAGCCTACTGACATCACAAATAAATGTATCATGTTTAAAATTTTAATCTATTTCTATTTCCTAACTTTCCACACCAAGAATTATTGTCTTACAAGGGAATATGAAAATAAAAACATCCATTTGTGGAAATGAGCATGAGGTTAGTTGTTCTTTCTCAGAAGTTTGTCTCAATGAAAACAAAGAATTAAACTTAAATGCTGGGGAAAATAAATGTTATTACTTCATTATACCATAAAAGAATGTAAACTGTGAGCAAGGTAAATATGACAGGCAAAAATAAGGCAAATAACCGAGTTTCAGTGAAGTAAATTTCTTTTTTCTCATTGCTATCTAAAACCCTCCATCTCTGTGTTCTTCTGGTACACAGCTGAGAATCTAGCAGACCTCTTAAGGACCAGAGCAGAATGGACAATCTCCACACAGGCCAGATGAACACAGTGAGTTGACAAGTACCCAAGGAGTGGGTGTTTCAATATGGGAAACTGTTGGAATAATTATTCTTTCCTCATAATCCAGACAAATGTTCATGCCAAGGTCCAAAAATGTCCAAGTCAGGCTTATAAAGGCCACAGGTGAAAAAGAAATAATCTAACATGAAAGTTAAATGTTTCAAACATAAATGTGGTTATGCATGGCTGTAATCCTAGAACTCTGCAATGTGAGGCAGGAGGATCTTGACTTTTAGTCCAGCTAGGCAATAAAGCCAGGTCTTGCCTTAGGAAGCTCAGGTTTCCTACTATCACTTGCCAAAGAATAACTACTTGCAGTAGAAGCACCATCTGAGATTTCCATGGCACCCTCTCCATCTTCACATTCATTGCCTTTACTGGTTTCTTCTCTGCCACCATTTTCTAGTCAATCAACTACAGTTCATCTTCCTTGGCCCTATCTTCTGCACACAAATTGTTCCTGCCAATAGTGCCAATCCTATTGTTTCTCTGTATTTTAAACAGTGTCCTATCTTCATCTGATTGATCATTTTCACTGGATCTCCATGGTATACTTGTGAGCTCAATTACTAGATGTGGTTGTTTCTTTGGTCTTGGAGATAATTCAATATTTCAATAATTCAATATTTCAGATGTCCTGAAATCCCTCTCCAAACTTGAGCCATGCTTCAGAGAGGGAAGCAGCAGCTGTGCCCACTCTCCTAATACTTGCTCTTCTGACCTGTGGTGGACTCTTGTGAAAAGGATGGGTACTCTATGTCCCACTTCCTTTTCCACTTGGATCTGCTGATGCCATCACCAGAGACGTGGTATCAACCCATGATAATATACTTGTTTGGAGAGAATAAGACAAAAACCAATAAAGGAAGCACAAGGAAAGTATATGGTGTTCAGTGTGAAAATAGAAAATTCATAGTGAAGCAAAATTTATGCAGGTTAAACCTTCATTTTCAGAGGCCATGAAGGTCAAGCCATCATACTAGTTCTTCATGTCTGTGTGTAACGTTTATCCTCATGCTCTTCTGTGGTCATGTAGATCATACTGACCACCAGGAGTCACTGGAAGTACAGGATACATTTGGAGCAGGGGTGCAGGGGTTCTCCTGGAGGCCTTTTTTGGCACTGACAGGCCAGTGATGAGGGCAAGAAGGAAGCAGCAGTAGTTGCAGGAATTACTGCCAATTATTAGATATTAAATTATGTCTCCAGCCGGGCGCTGGTGGCTCATGCCTGTAATCCTAGCTACTCAGGAGGCTGAGATCTGAGGATCGCGGTTCAAAGCCAGCCCGGGCAGGAAAGACCGTGAGACTCCTCTCTCCAATAAACCACCAGAAAACCGGAAGTGGCGCTGTAGCTCAAGTGGTAGAGTGCTCGCCTTGAGCTGAAGAGCTGAGGGACAGCGTCCAGGCCCAGAGTTCAAGCCCCACGACCGACCAAAAAATAAAAATAAAAATAAATAAATACATAAATAAATAAATTATGTCTCCATTTAATGATACATCCCAGCTGAGCAATTAATAAAGCATTAATTAATAATTACTCAATATCCTGTTATTGTTTATTATATATGTACATATATACATATATTTACATATTTTATAGAATGAGACAGATGTCTATATATAATTAAATTATGCATCATGTGTCACTACCTATTATTAGGTATTTAATTATGTCTCCATGTAATTTTTATTCTGGTAATGCTTAATAAAATATTAATAAAACTTAACACACTTCCTATAATTGTTGCATCTAATTTAATCTAGAATGATTCACTAATTCAACCCTTTATCATTTATTGTAGTGACAATTATTCCACCTATGCCATTTATTGCATTTATGACATCCTATTACATAGCATATAGATTTGCATCCAAATTATACATCCTACCTGACACTGAGCACTTTCAAAGAAAAAGAAAACGTGTCATGCTCAGCTTCTCACTCCAAGATTATACTTTTGGCAGTGCTGGGATCTAAATTCATGGCCTAGAAGTTCATGAATGAGTGATTGTAAGCACAGCAGCCAATTCAGCTCCTAGGCAGTTCCCAGGCCCTGAAATCAAGCCCCATATGTTGACTCCATATTGTGCTTAGTGTATCTATTCACTAAATTTTTTCTTTTATGCATCTATTTGCCATTTATTTTATTGACTGTTATTACACATGGAAAATTTATTACATTTATTACAGAGGATATAGATTTGCCTATGTATGAAACTTCACACCTGACATCCAAGACTTTCACAGAAAAGGAAAACATGTGTCACCATGGGCTTCTTACTCCATGATTCAATTTTTGTGAGTGCTGACATCTGAACTCACAGCCTACAAGGCCCAATGCATGAATGGGTGAATGTCAGCATGCCAGCCTGGTGCATATTGAGCCCACAAGTAATTCCCAGCACCTGAGATCAAGCCCCAGGGGTTGACAAAATAAGAACAGATTGACATGCAGATGGTAGTACACAAATAAATATAGATCTTTATAGAGTGCCAGAGATGTCTATATAATATTCAGTTATATATGCTACCTTCCTACCAATTATTGGGTACTTATTATGCCTCCATGTAATTAATATTGTTTTCATCCTTAATGAATTATTAATTAAATCAACCACTGTCCCAAAATAATTGTGTCCATGTAATTAATAGTATTCATTTAGTGTGCCAAAAATATTCATTAAACTCCATCGGCCTCCTAAAATAACTCTAATTTTATAGTAGTATCATTCAGGAACAACCAATTCAACCTTGAAATTCATAACCTTCCATCGGTATTCCTATGAATAGGAACAAGACTCTTAGGATCTCCTGCCATTGGTAAGGTCAGGACCGGGCTTCCCACCCAGAGCCTATGTTGCCATGTTGGCCTATGGCTTCCCTGATAGTCTGCCAGCCTTCAGCAATGCTAGGTTACCAACACTTTTCAACTGTGTCATTCCGACCCAGGAAGGTCACCTTGCAAAGAAAACAAATGTAAAACTTTCAGCCATATGCAAGTTGCCAGGGTTTTTTTTTTCTTGTGTTATTTTTTTTCCTATCAGCCTTTGGGGCCCAGGAACCCAGGTTCCGCTGTGGGTCCAGTGGCTAGAGTAAAAGAAGCTGAGGCAGAGTTGACGGACCTGAGTTTGAACTCTGCCTCAGCTTCTTGCCTTGTGCTTGACAAAATAAAAATGCATACATACATACATACATATATGCATACATACATACATGAAAAATATATAAAATATTTTGAGGCTCCTTGGCTTGGAATTCAGGCCATTTTTTCTGCCAGGCCTGGGATTTGAACTCAGGGTCTGGGTAAATCTGCAGCATTGTGGGGAAGGGGAAGCTCACCATGCTGGAAGACAAGAAAGTCAGACCTATCTCCAGGGCCGGAATTCAAGTCCTAGCACTCATATACATTTTAAATCCATGGTTTATATTTACATACACGTTTACTGCATATTGCAGCTAGTGTAGTTATTCATTTTATTCTGTTTTATTTATTTATTATGTATTTTAGTGAGTATGATTACACATATAACATTTTTTACATCCTATTTCGTAGGACATAAATTTGCCTATGTATTGTACATCATTCCTGAGACCCAGGACTTTCACCGATAAGGAAAATAAGTGTGACAATTGGCTTCTTCCACCAGGATCAAGTTTTTGGCAGTTCTGTTATTTGAACTCCGGACCTAGAAGGCCCACTTCATGAATGAGTCAATGTTAGCACACCAGTCTGATGCAAGTGAAGCTGTCGGGCAACTTTGAGGACCTGAGATCAAGCCCTAGGGGTGGCCAATATACAAACACATAGATGTGTAGATTTCAGTGTGTGTGTGTGTATTTACGTATGTATATGCATCCATAAATGTATACAGAGACAGATAGACATTTATGTAGATTTTAGTATATAACTCTATATAAAGTGATGTCTATATCTTACTTTTATATATTCTAATACTACCAACTATTTGGTCTAAAATTATGCCTCCATTAATTAATCACAGTACAAGACTTAATAAATATTAAATTATCAATGAGTTGTATTTATTGCATACAAACTTATAGAATGACAAGCTAATTAGTAATTCAGTTAGCACATTTCAAACATCCTATTAGTGTTCCTATACATAGGAACAAGTTTCCTAGGATCTTCAGCAGTGTGTAGGTGCCAGTCCCAGAATCCAACTCAGGGCCTAGATGTGTCAGTTGAGCTTCACTAATAGCCCACCAGCTTTCAGCCATGCAAGGTCACATTCAATTTTCAAGCCAAGTCATTGAGACCCAGGATGGTCACAGTGCAAAGGAAACAAAGGTAAAACAGTTATGTAAAACTTCCTGGTTTTTTCCTCCTCCATTTGTGTTGGTTTGATTTTTTTTTTTTTTTTTTGCCAGTGCTGGGAGTTGAACTCGGATCCTAGGATCCCTGGATCATCTGTGGGTGTGAAAGCTGCACCCCAGCCTAGAGTAATCATGGTTTAAGACACAATAAAATGCTTCCATGAGCAAAAAGAGCACAGGGAAAATGTCTAGGTTCACAGTTCAAGCCGCAGGACCTGCCACACAATAAAAAAGCCAGTAACTCCATGTGTCTGTGTATGTATGCATGTATTTCTATTGGTGAACATCCAGATTCTCTATGGAGAAAAGCACCCAGCTAGGAAATTTGCTTTGAATAGAATGATTTCATAGCACAGAGAGTGCTTTCAAGACAGTGCATGTTCCGGGGCTCCCCTCACTGTTCCCAGTGTAGCCTGAGTGTTTCTGTGCACCCCAGGCAGCTGGAGGAAGTCTGCTTCATTGTTGGAACAGGCAGAACAAAAGCCTCACTCCTGTACAGCGTTGTAGCAATTCATCTGGGGGCAATTGGTGAGGATGAATGTGGGTGGGCTCTGAAGTCCAGGAGAAAAAGGCCTCTTTGTACCCCAAGCTCTTTCTCTCCCCAGTGCTCTGTTTTGACAGGAAGCCTTCATTTGTGCCACTTCCCATGTCAGGCCTGGTTTATGTCTCCGAGCTCTTCAGCTCAAGCTCTACCACTTGAGCTACAGCACTCCTTCAGGCTTTCTGGTGGTTCACTGGAGATAACCATCTCAAGGAATTTCCTGCCCAGGCTGGTTTGGAATGTGATCCTCAGCTCTCTGCCTCCTGAGTAGCTAGGATAACAGGCACGAGTCAGCAACGCTGGCTTCCACTTCAAGTTGCTAAGTGGTGAGTAGGAGATAATAGTCTCATGGGACCTTTTTTGTCCCGGATAGTTTTGAACCCAGATCCTCAGATCTCAGCTTCCTGAGTAGGCAGGATGACAGACCTCAGCTACAGATGCCTAGGGTCCTTGGTTCCACGTGATAGGGCACTAGCCATGAGCCCAACAGGGAAGGGTCACAACCGAGAAAAATAAGCCAGGAGACAACTCATTAGAGTTCAATACATACTTAATTTTGGCCCTGATATGGGGACATATTTGAGCTTCAACTTTCTTATGTGCACAATCATCTTATTTGTGAACCAGATGAAAGAATGCACCCTGTGGAGAGTTCCGGGAAGATGGCGGAGGAGCAGCTGGAATCTGAACAAGCTCTTGCATAGAAAGCAGTTTCAGAGTTCCAATGAACAGTCCCAAGCCAGAGAATCACACCAAGTGTGCCATCACAGGACAGAGAGTTAGTCAAGAGAGGGGAAGCCAAGCAGACACATCTGAGCGCCTGCCAGCAGCTGCCGCTGCGGCGGCAGGGTCACGGTGGCGACCACCGCCACAGGGGCATACCTGAGACACAGTCCGGGATGAAGGAGCCAGACGCAGCGGACAAGCGGATTCTACTCAACACCAGCAAGAACGGACAAGGAGCGGACAACTGCATCCTGCACTTTGCAGACCAGAGATGACCCAGGATCCAAGACTCGGCATGAGTAGAAGCCCGATTTCCTCACTCCTTCTCAGGGAGCAGAGGAGGGAAGGCCACCCCTCCCCCCACCCCCAGCACCGGTGATCTCCATCTTGGACACCGACAAAGCTCGGAGGAGTGGCTAGCTCCAGCTCAGGACTTGGAATAAAACAAGTCATTTAGCAGGTCACAAGAACTTAACGGAGAAGTGACCTCACAGACTCAGTTCCATCCAGGGAAAAGTCACCCAGCTCAGGCGCCAGCCATTGGAGTGGCTCTCCTCACCGGGTAACCAGAACCAGAGGCTGCCCCTCCCTTGAGCAGCCATCACAATCGATTGAAAAACAGAAACCTGGAGATGGCTCCAGGCTGGGTGCTGTGAGTTTTTTTTCCACAAAATAGCCCCAGGGAAAAGCTACAGTTTGTTGAAAGGCCTCAACTCTACCCAGAACCTAGCCTCATCACTGCATCCCCCTCTTTTGTGATTCTCAAAGCAGATCACCCTCCCAGTAAACTAACCTGGGAGGGGGATCTCAAAATCTTGGGTGAAACAGAGCATTTTTCTGCCTGTTCCAACAAACTGACTTAAGAAACCAATCAAGCCACAGGACCTCAAGCTGACCAGAGACTCCAACCAGACTCTGGTTACAGACAAAAGGGAGATACAGGACTCTTCCCACCCCTCCCCCCCCCAAAAAAAAATCAAAGAACTTTTTTTTTTCTTCTTCTTCTTTTCTTTTTTACTTTTTTTTGTTTTGTTTTTTTTTCGTTTTTTGTTACCTTATATATATAAAAAACATTTTTTCCTTTTCTAAAACTTTTATTAATCTTTAATTTTTGCCTCTTCTGAAAAAATAATTGTTTTCCAGTAACTTTTTTTTTTCTCCTCTTATAATTTTTATTTTAGGAATACGTGAATGTGTGTTTTCCTTTCTTTTCTTGTCTTCCTTCTCTTTTTCTTTCATTCTTAATTATCTTTTTGTTTTTTGTCTAGCTCTACTGAACTTCTGATCTTTTATTCTCACTTTCCTATCATTTCCACATTTTCCTCGTTTGTTCTTCTTTATGTGACTTAACTCTTGTCCTGCACATCCTCAGATAAACCCGTAGTTTACTAGTAGACCCTATCCCCCATTGTGTACACACTTAATCCACAAACTTATTACTCAATTCAAAACCTCTGAGACTTAAATTCATTAATAGCAGTACTACCTCTTTATACCTATATAATATTTTAAGCATATTTTTAAAGTTTTTCACATCTCCTCTATGTCCCTCCCTTTCTCTCAACATATTCACATTCCTCTCTAAATAGATGGTCTTTTAATCTCTATAATAACATTAATTTTTACGTTTCTATTTTTTTTTCTGGTCTCTTTTCATTCCCCTTTCCCTTTCTTCTTTTTCTCTCTCTCTCTACTTGCATCCTACCCAACCTATTTCCTGCATTGTGATTAGGACATAGTTAACTCTCCCTGTGCCTCCCCACACCAATCTATTCCTATTTTTTACCCACATCTCTCCCCAACCCTAATAATTTCTGGTTTTCCAAATTCTTCTCTGCGGTTCGAAGTCCTTTAACATATAGTTGTTTGATGTTGAATAGATGTATCTGTTGAACTAGATTGTATCTGTAGACTATTGACTGTACAAATGTAAACTTTGGTTGATGGTTGCCTTAAGATAGTGTTCTAGCACAAAACTGGTGCTATCTTCATCTCAAATGGGCAGAGTAAGCCGGAAAAACACAAGAAAAATGGCAAATTGGGGTATCTCAATTCCCAATCTTGATAATCAGGGGTTAGAACAGATAATGAATAATCCAGAGGAGAGTTCACAAATAGCTCTACAAACAATGCTGGCAAACATGATAAACGAGAAGTTTGACAACGTACAAAGGACTCTGTATGAGCGTGATAGGGAGAGAGAGGAGGCATCCCAGAAGTTTATACAGGAATACCATAAGCGTGAGGAAGCTACTCAAAAACTGATACAGGATTTGCGTGAACAACTTGAGAATACTCAAAGAGAAAGGGAGGAATGGCGTGAGCAGGCTGAGAACACTCAAAGAGAACTGCAGGAATCCCACGAATGGGAGGAAGCTAATAAAAGAGTAGTACAGGAATTGAGAGACCAGGTAGAGAACACACAAAGATCACTAAAGGCATTCATGGAATCCATTAACAAAGAGCTGAAGGAAGTCAGGGAGACCACAAAGGGAATGATGAATGGAACTCAACAGAAGGAATGGGAGCCCAAAGAAACCATAACCAATCAACTAAGTGATTTGAGGACAAACACTGAACACCAAATTAAGGAAGTAAAGAAATTCATACAAGAACTAAAACAGAGCTTCAACAAAGAACTTGAAGCCATCAAAGCTGCCCAATTAGAAGGAAAAGAGATAAAAAACAAAGTAGAGAGTGTTGACAGCAGATTAGACCATGCAGAAGATCGAATCTCAGGGATTGAAGACAGCCTAGATATTATAGAGAAAGAACATACAACCATCCAAGACAAGTCCAAGAAATATGATAGATCTACCCAACACCTGGAAGACACCATCAGAAGGCCTAATCTAAGGATAATGGGTGTAGAGGAGCACCTAGAAACAGAAGTTAATGGTCTAGGAAATTTGTTTAACAGGATCCTAGCAGAGAACTTCCCAAACATGCAAAAAGATAGGCCTGTCCAGATACAAGAAGCCTTTAGAACCCCAAATAGACCAGACCAGAATAGGACATCCCACCGCCACATTATAATCCAGACACGATCAATTCAGAACAAGGAAAAGATCCTTAAAGCTGTCAAGGAGAAAAGGGTAATCACCTATAAAGGGAAACCAATTAGAATCACCTCAGAATCCTCAGCAGAGACAATCAAAGCAAGAAGAGCCGGGAATGATGTATGCCATGCCCTAAAAACAAACAACTATCAACCAAGAATACTGTACCCAGCTAAACTCTCCTTCATAACTGAAGGCCAAATAAAAACCTTCCATAGCAAAGAAAAATTGAAACAATACATCTCCACCAAACCAGCCCTACAAAAGATTCTTAAAGATGTCCTACACATAGAAAACCAACAAGACCGCAATAAAGGCCAAGAAACTGCACCCAAATTGAGAATCCAAGAACCATAGGAAGAACCCAGTTTTCGCAGCCCCCAAGAAGGTAGATAACATGGCAGGAACTCCCAAATACCTCTCAGTCCTATCTCTTAATGTTAATGGACTGAACTCTCCAATTAAGCGACATAGACTGTCTAGTTGGATTAAAAAACAAGACCCTTCTATCTGCTGCCTACAGGAGTCACATCTTGCCCGTAAAAACGAACACATTTTCAATGTTAAAGCCTGGAACAAAATCTACCAAGCAAACGGACCACATAAACAGGCAGGAGTTGCAATCCTAATATCAGATAAAATAGACTTCAAATTAAAATTCGTGAAAAGAGATAAAGAAGGTCGCTACATACTAATTAAAGGATCTCTCCTTCACGAGAATATTACAATTCTAAATATCTATTCGCCAAACAATGGAGCACCCAAATTTATCAAAGAAACACTACTTTCCCTCAAATCCCATATAGATCCAAAGACATTAATTGTTGGGGATTTTAACACAACACTCTCCCCACTAGATAGATCAACTCGGCAAAAACTCAACAGAGAAACCGCAGATCTAAACAGCTGCATAGATCAACTAGACTTAACAGACATTTACCGAACATTTCACCCAGCAGCATCAGAATACACGTTTTTCTCAGCAGCACATGGAACGTTTTCTAAAATAGACCACATTTTAGGCCACAAAGCAAACTTGTCTAAATTCAGAAACATTGAAGTTATACTTTGCATTCTCTCTGACCACAAGGGAATAAAATTGGAACTCAACACCAAAAGCCACCAAAGAAAGTCCGGTATCACATGGAGGCTGAACAACACACTGCTGAATCATGAGTGGGTCATGGAAGAGATTAGAAAGGAAATTCAAATGTTCATGCTATTCAACAAAAATGAACACACAAATTACCAGCTCCCCTGGGACACAGCAAAGGCAGTACTCAGAGGCAAGTTTATAGCTCTGAGCTCCTACATCAACAAATTGGAGAGATCTGAAACTAACAATCTAATGACACATCTAAACCTCCTTGAAAAAGAGCAGCAAGATAAACCCCAATCCAGTAGACGGAAAGAAATAATCAAAATTAAATCAGAATTAAATGAATTAGAATCCAAAAAAACTGTAGAAAGAATCAACAAAACAAAGAGTTGGTTCTGCGAAAAACTTAACAAAATTGACAGACCCTTAGCAAACCTTATCAGAAAAAGAAGAGAACACACCCAAATTAATAAACTCAGAGATGAGAATGGAAACATCACCACGGAAACAACCAAGATTCAGAACATTATAAGGGAATACTTCTCAAAACTTTTTGCTAATAAGTTTGAGAACTTGACAGAAATGGACCTCTTCCTAGCAAATATTGACATGCCAAAACTAAGCCAAGATGAGTTAAACTATCTTAACAGGCCCATATCAAGCACTGAAATAGAAACAGCCATAAGAGACCTCCCAGCTAAGAAAAGTCCAGGACCAGATGGTTTTACAGCGGAATTTTACAAGGCCTTCAAAGCAGAGCTCACACCAATTCTCCTCCAACTATTCAATGAAATCGAAAGAGAAAGCTCACTACCGAACACATTCTATGAAGCCATCATAACCCTCATTCCAAAACCAGGCAGGGACTCATCAAAGAAAGAGAACTATAGACCCATTTCTTTGATGAACATTGATGCAAAAGTTCTCAACAAAATTTTGGCCAACCGACTTCAACAATTCATCCAAAAAATCATACACCACCATCA
Organism: Dipodomys spectabilis; assembly: GCF_019054845.1. Lineage (NCBI taxonomy): Eukaryota > Metazoa > Chordata > Mammalia > Rodentia > Heteromyidae > Dipodomys > Dipodomys spectabilis. The sequence goes on along the minus strand of NW_024870984.1, from coordinate 5,647,479 downwards.
AACAGGATTCATTTCAGGGATGTAAAGCTGGTTCAATATACGCAAATCAATTAATGTTATTCATCACATCAACAGGAGCAACAATAAGAACCACATGGTTATCTCAATAGACGCAGAAAAAGCATTCGACAAGATCTAACACCCCTTTATGATGAAGGTTTTGGAAAAATTAGGAATCCATGGAACATTCCTCAATACAATAAAGGCTGTATATGACAAACCTATAGCCAGCAGTATACTCACTGGTGAAAAACTAAAGCCATTTCCTCTTAACTCAGGAACAAGACAAGGATGCCCACTCTCTCCACTTCTCTTCAATCTAGTATTAGAATGCCTAGCTACAGCAATAAGACAAGATGCAGACATAAAGGGGATCCAAATAGGGAAAGAAGAAATAAAACTCTCCCTCTTTGCAGATGACATGATCTTGTATTTAAAGAATCCCATAGACTCCACTCCCAAATTACTCAAGCTGATTCAAAACTTTGGCAAAGTAGCAGGTTACAAAATTAACCCCCAAAAATCAATGGCTTTTCTGTATGCCAACAATGAGAAAAGTGTGGCTGAAATTAGGAAAGCAACTCCATTTGTAATAGCCCCACAAAAAATAAAATACTTAGGAATTAACTTAACTAAAGAAGTGAAGGACCTCTATGATGAAAACTTCAAAATCTTGAAAAAGGAAATCAACACAGAACTTAAAAAATGGCAAAACCTCCCATGCTCCTGGATTGGAAAGATTAACATCCTGAAAATGGCAATACTTCCCAAGGCTATCTACAAATTCAACGCAATACCTATCAAAATTCCAACCTCATTCTTCAAGGAAATAGAAGAGGCAATCCAAAAATACATATGGAACAATAAAAGACCCCGAATAGCGAAAACGCTCCTCAATGGAAAGAACACTGCTGGAGGAATATCAATACCAAATTTCAAACTCTACTATAAAGCCATAGTAATCAAAACAGCTTGGTATTGGCATAAGAACAGACCTCAGGACCAATGGAATAGAATTGAAAACCCAGAAATGAACCCACAGACCTATAGCCATCTAATCTTCGATAAGGGAGCTAAAACAATAGAATGGAAGACAGACAGCCTCTTCAGTAAATGGTGCTGGCAAAACTGGTTAACTACATGTAGAAAACTAAAGCTAGATCCTTATATATCACCCTGCACCAGAATCAACTCCAAATGGATCAAAGACCTTGAACTCAAAGCAGACACTCTGAAAACATTACAGGATGGAGTAGGAGAAACCCTGGGTCTCCTTGGCTCAGGCCGAAATTTTCTGAATAGAGACCCGGAAACACAGCAAATCAAAGAAAGTTTGTACAAATGGGATTGCATGAGGTTGCAGAGCTTCTGCAGGGCAAATGACATAGCTAGCAAGATCAATAGAAAGCCCACGGATTGGGAGAAGATCTTTACTAGCCATACAACGGACAAGGGTCTCATATCTAAAATATACTTGGCACTCAAAAAATTAAACCACCCAACAACAAACCCTCAAAGAAACAACTGCCCAGTAAGTAAGTGGGCGAAAGACTTAAAGAGAAGCTTCTCTGAAGAAGAAAGAAGGATGGCCAATAGACACATGAAGAAATGTTCAACATCCCTAGCCATAAAAGAAATGCAAATCAAAACAACATTGAGATATCACCTCACTCCAGTTAGAACAGCAATAATCAAGAACTCTAACAACAACAGATGCTGGAGGGGATGTGGACAGAAAGGAACCTTACTTCACTGTTGGTGGGAATGTAAACTTGTTCAACCATTTTGGAAAGCAGTATGGAGGTTCCTCAAAAGACTTCACTTAGAACTCCCCTATGACCCAGCAATCCCACTTTTGGGCATTTACCCAAATGATCACAAACAAGACCACACTAAAGCTACCAGCACAACTATGTTTATTGCAGCATTATTTACCATAGCTAAGATATGGAGCCAACCCAGATGCCCTTCAGTAGATGAATGGATCAAGAAAATGTGGTATATATACACAATGGAATTCTATGCCTCCATCAGAAAGAATGACATTTCCCCATTTGTTAGGAAATGGAAAGCCTTGGAAAAAATTATATTAAGTGAAGTAAGCCAGGCCCAAAGAAACATAGTTCCCATGGTTTCCCTTATTTGCAATATCTAGTATATTCATGAGTCAAGCAGAAAAAGTCAGATAATGGGATGTTAGGAAAACAAACCCTCAAATATGTATTTTAATGTTTTTGTTTCTTTCATGCATGTGTTTCTAACGCATTTATAAGATTATTTCTTTGTTGCTTTGTATGTCCCTCCCCGACAGTGTAACCCCTGCTTTCACTATATTTGATGTCATTATAACATGTGGAGGAGACGGGGACAAACAAGTCGTTTAAGGATTCAGGTGGACCTGTTGCAACAATGAGAAGTACAAAATGTCATGTCAAAACCAGCTTTACAATGTCGGTGTGGTGGGGGGGAGGAGGGGTATGATTGGGCGGGAGGGAGGGGGGAGGCTGGGAAGGGAGGTGAAGGGTAAACAAAGGAGGAGGCTGCAAAGCTTGTAAGAAATGTATGCATTATCCTGCCCATGTAATTGTAACCCCTCTGTACAGTATGTTCTCAAATAAAATAAAATAAAATTAAAAAAAAAAAAGCATGCACCCCCTGAAAGACAGCACAAAACATCTCATGAAGGTCTCATCACATAGCTGTATCCCACAAGCTGTCATTAGAATTAGGGTGTTTTCATCAGTATCACCATTCTTTCAGAAACATGTCACAAACTGCACCAAGTTCACATCTAATGGTTTAGAGGGGTGGGGTTTTTTTGGGGGGGAGTTAGCCATGGGTATTGTACTCAAGGGTTGGGGCTACTGTCCTAAGATCTTTAGCTCAAGGCTAGAGCTCTAAAACTTTGAGCCACAGCTCAGACTTTTGCAGACTTCCTGCCAGGGCTGGGTTTTAAACCCACCAGTGTCAGATCTCAGCCCCCAGGTATCTTAGATGACAGGGGTGAATGAGCCAGCAGCATCTGGTTCCATGGAGCTAGCTGGGTTGCAGTGGTTTACTTCTGGCTAAGTCAGGTTAGATGGCATTTGTCAGTACCAGACTCCCAGCTTGCTCTGTGATGAGGTATTTGCAATCCTATCCTTATATCATTGTGCTCAGAACATTCTTTTTTTTTTTTTTTTTTTGATGCCAGACAGCACGACTTCCGAAGTTTTCTGTGCATGTGGTAGTGAGGAATAGAAACCAGGGCTTTGTATGTACTAGTGGAGCACTCTACACTGAGCCCCAGCAGTGACAAGTATATATACAAATAAATGTGTAGATTGGTAGATAGATAGACAGATAGATGTATATGTATAAAACAAGAGAGATGTCTATATATTATGAAATTGCATATACGATAGTACTACAATTGGCAACTAAATTATTCCTTCCTTTTTTAAGTATCATGATTGAATACATAATAAAGTAGTAATTGAAAATTAGTTAATGTAGTATAATAATGTATAATTTTATAATATGAAAATCATACACTAACTACTAATTTAATTGTTACTTTTATAACATTCCATTTTTATGGATGTATCATCAGAATGGGTTTCTTAGAACCTCCCACCATTCATTAGTGGTAGTCCTGGGATTTGACCTCCAGGCCTAAGTTGCCAGTTTTGGCTATGGCTTCCCTAATAGCCCACCAAACATCAGCAATGCAAGGTGCACTTTCTGGGCCTTGTCATTTAGACCCAGGATGGTCACAACACAAAGGAAAAAAAATAGTAAAACCACCTCCTTGAACTTCTCAGTTTTATCCTTCTCCTTATTATTTTTTTTTTTTTGCCAGCCCCAAGATTTGAACTCTGGTCCTAGGATCCCAGGGTCAGCTGTGGCAGAGGTGCCAAGACCTAAATGCTTGGCCAAAAAATAAATAAATAATAAGGCCCTGGCTTGGAATTTGCACCATTTTTCTGGCAGGCCTGGGATTTGAACTCAGGGTCTGGGTAATTCTGTGGCATTGTCCTTAAAACAAGAAATTCAGATCAGGTCCCAGGGCCTGAATTCAAGCCTCAGCACTGGAAAAAATAATATTCACATATGAGATCTATTTACATACATGGGTTTACTGTGTATGACGTTTACTACCCTTATTTATTTAGTATTGTTACACATGTAACACATTTATTACATCATATCACCTAGATTATATTTGCATATGGATTATACATTATACTGAGACCCAGGACTTTCACGCAGAAGGAAAAAAAATGTGTCAAAGTTGGCTTCATACTCCACGAATAAGTTTTTGGCCATGCTGGGATTTCAACTCATGGCCTACAATGCCCAATCCATAAATGGGGGTCACAGTCTTAGCACACCAGCCTCCAGAAAACTGAGCTGCCAGGAAGTTCTGAAGACCTTTGATCAAGCCACAGTAGTGCCCAATATATACATTGATAGATATGTATATGTATATGTGTGTGTGTGTGTGTGTATATATATATATATATATATATATATATATATATACTGAAAGAGAGGGAATGTGAGGATATTAAATTATATATATATATAATTACCAATTATTAGTTATTACATTATGCCACCATTTAATGAAATATCATGGTTGGATACTTATACAAGCATTAATTAAAAATTAGTCAATATCCTTCAATTAGGGAAATCATACCATAGTGCTAGAATGGAAGATATAAATCCAATAATATTTGTGTGGCATTCTAAAATAGAATCATGAATTAACTGCAAATTTAATTATTATTTTTCTAATATTTCATTAACATTCACACAAATAGGAATGAGTTTGTCAGGATCTCCCTCCATTTGTGGGTGACAGTCCTAGCAATCAAGCTCCAGGGTAGTTTACTTCAAGTGCAAACCATTGGAATGACACGGTGAAGATTTCAGATTGTCATGGTTAAAAAAAGAATAAGAAAAGAAAGCTAGGTGTCAGTGGCTCCTGCCTGTAATCCTAGCTCCTCAGGAGGCTGAGATGTAGAGAATGCCAATTTGAATTCAGCCAGGGCAGGAAAGTAGGTGACATTTATTTCTAAGAGATCACAGGAAAAAAACAAAAACAAAAACAAAAAAAATATGAGTGGGATCGTGACTCAAGTTGCAGAGTACTGCAAAAGGAGCAAAAGGAGCTCAGGGACAGGGCCTAGGTTCATAGTTCAACCCCAGACCTGCCCCCCCCTCCAAAAAAAAAAAGGCAGCAGTAACTCCATGTCTCTGTTTATGGATGGATGATATATGAATGATGGGCATTCAGCAGGTTGTTCATGCTCAGCCCACCCAAGCTGGGCAAGCTGGGACAAGCCCTCAGAGTTCCTAGGCTGTAGGAGTGGTCGAAGGTTCTGGATCCATATTCTGTATCCCTCCGTAGTATGTGAGCCTAGACCTCTGGGGCCTGGTGACTCTCACTCTTTCATCATTCCTCATTGCCGAGTCACAGACTGGTCCCAAATCTCGGCAAAGATATGACATAGTCAGCGATTTCTATGCTGAATGGGGTAAGCCAATAAATCCCACCCTCATAACTCCTGTTACAATTCAGCCTTGGGCTGCGAATGTGGCTTAGCGTTAGAGTGCTTACCTAGCACACACAAAGCCTTGGGTTCTATTCCTCAGTACCATAGAAACAGAGAAAGCCAAAAGTGGCACTGTGGCTAGCCTTGAGCAAAAGAAGCTCAGAAGCAAGCCCAGACCCTGAGTTCAAGCCCCAAGACTGGCAAAAAAAAAAAGTGAACCTGGTGAGACATATTCTTCTGGGACTCAAGTGGTAAAGTGCTAGCCTTGAATGAAAAAACCTGAGAGACAGAGCCCAGGACCTGAGTTCAAGCCCTAGTACCAAGATGCACCCACACACACCGGAAGGTGGTAATGATGAGCTGAGCCAGAACTGGGGGCAGTCCTGAGGCATAGTCATAGTAAACTCTCAAGCCAGATCATGTGGTTTCTCCCTAAGTCCTTCTTGGGCTGAGGGGTCTGGGCCATGGCAGTAAGTTCCAGGGAACCTGCCCCTCCATCCATGCATGGGGTCACAGGACCTAGGGAAAGAACACTACAGATGCGCCTTTGTAGTTGGCCCATGATTGCAGACCTTCATTTGCCCCCAAGCACTGATGAGGAAAGAAGGGCTCTGAGCCCTGGGACTCCACGTGCTGCTAGAAGCAGCAGCCAGCCAGCTGTGGATTTGTGAGCACACAAGTCTTTCATGAGCCCAACTCAATACCCACCCGAGGTGTGCCTGACAGATTTGCACTCTTGTGATCCCTAGATGAGTGGGCATTACCTACCCTGCCATCTTGCAGCTTCTGCCCCTCCTTGCCCAGATCTCAGCCTCCTGAGTAGCTAAGAATATGAGAGCATGAGCCATCACTATCCTTCTTGGCTAAAACCAGAGTACCTCTCTACCAGCCTAGCACCCATCTACAGTTACCCCTCCTACTCCACCCCTACTCCTCCAGGCTTCAGAGGGATCATACCCTTCCCTGAGGACAAAGAAATATGATCAGGTTTGAGCTTTATGTTCTCCACATAGTCAGGGGCTTCTGGGAGCTGAAGTGTACTGTAGTTCAAGTGGTAGAGCACCAATCTTATGTAACCAAGCTAAAGAATACCACCTAGGCTCTGAGTTCAAGCCCCGGTAAATTCATAAACACAAACACAAACACACACACACACACACACACAAAGCACACACAAAAACATCCTTAGCAGATCCCAATGGCTTATACTAGCAATCCTAGCTACATAAGAAGCCAGCCCAGGCAGGAAAGTCCGTGAGACTCATCTCTCCACTAAACTACTAAAAAAGATGAAAGATGAGCTGTGGTTCAAGCGGTAGAGTGTTAGCTTTGAGCAATGGAAGCTCAGGGACAGTGCCTAGGCCCTGAGTTCCAGCTCTAAAATTTTTTTAAGACACCCTTTGCCCCCACTCCACCCCCAATTAGGCCATAAATCCAGATTTTGGTCACCCTGGATCTCACTTCCACTCCTGCCACTTTCACAGCACTGGCACAAGTGGCCGGTGTGGGGCCAGCACTGGATTAAGAAGTGAACGTACAACAAGGGGAGCAGAGCCAGGTCAAGGCTAATGCCCCAGAACATTGAGGTATTGGCCATACTGGTTTCTCATCTCCCACTTGCCTGGACTTAGAATCTAAAGTGTGTGCATCTGTATTCTGGGCATCCAAATTGCCTAGAAGGGCCTGAGCGGCCAAGCATGGGGGGGGGGGGGGTGAGATAGACTTTCCTGCAACAAGGTATGTTGACATTTCCTAGACACTGATGGATATTTCCAAGCCACCTTGGCCTCACCACACATGTAGCTCCGGATCCTCCTTGCTTGAGTGGCCTTCCGTCAGCTATCAAGCTCGAGTTGGCCAGAGCCACCAGAAAACTTCCATCCCCACTCCACTGCCAGCGTGCAGGGAGGGACATGCAGCCAGAGACCTAGCTAAGGAAAAGGACAGGACATCGCATGACTGAGGCCCCCCAGAGGCAGGGGAGACCCTATGCTAGCTGGCCATGCTGACCCAGAATCCAGAATCCCCTGGAGGCGCCCAAAGATTTGGACAGGCCGGACTTGGGCCCCAAAGAAAAACTGGAATGCAGGCCTCTGGCAATTTGGGACTCGTTGTAGACCCTGACAGGGGGCTAAAGGGCAAGGTCAGTGTGGAGGAGGAGCACCATCCAAGGTCAGAAAGAGGCAGACAGGCACCCAGGAAGGAGACAGAGAGAGACGAAGGAAACACACACACACACACACACACACACACACACACACACACACACACACACACACACACACACACACGGTAGCCCAAGGCCTCAGCAGTCCCTGAGCACCCTGAACATCCCAAACCCAAGAAGATGGCACTACCATTCTCAGACCAAGTATAGACAAAACTCAGGACATCTCATACATCTGGAATGGCTCATAACATATCTTGGCACTTCCTAAATGTACATACAACTATGCAGAAAACTCAGCTACTTTATTTTTGGTTTTCAGTCATGGGGTTTGAACTCTGGGCCTGCACGCAATCCCTTAGCTCTTGAGCTGAAGGTGGGCACTCTACCACTGAAGCCACAGTACCACTTCAGGCTTTCTAGTTGTTCACTGGAGATAAAGTCTCACAGATTTTCCTGCCCAAGCTGGCTTTGAACCACGATCCTCAGATCTCAGCCTCCTGAGTAGCTAGGATGACAGTTGTGAGCCACCGGCAACAATCGGCTTCAGCCACCTTCTAATACCAAGGGAAAACCCAACTCATCAAGACACAAACCACATGTAACCCTACACTTCAGACTTTGTCACCAGCATCCAAAACCATTCTTCCATGAGTGGAGAGCATATAATTGACACTGCCATCCCACCCTTGCTCCCATTCACCTACTCCCTGCCTACCACAGGCCACGACCTCTGGAGTTCTTGGTAAGGCATCACCCACCCTGTTACGGCTTCATACTGGGGCAAACCCGGGGAGGCCAGCATCTGGTCTCCCAACCATAGCAACCATACTGCTTCAAAATCTCTTGCAAGCAAGGAAGGGATGCCTTTCTTTCTTTCCTGTTTTTTTTTCCTTTTTGTTTTATTTTTCTTCTTTTTTTGTTGAGGGGCTTGAACTCAGGGCTTGGGTACTGTCCCTGATGTCGATTTTTCTTCAAGGCCAGTGCTCTACCACTTGAGCCACAGTGCCACTTCCAGTTGGATTGGAGATGAGCCTCTCGGGGTACTATCCTGCCTGGGCTGGGAAATGAGATCCTCTGGATCTTAGCCTCCCGAGTGGCCAGGATGACAGGTGTGGGATGAGAGGGGTGAGCGACTGGCTTAAGGTGTCTAGTCCTTCAGAATTTCCACCTAGTCCTCCTCTAGAAGCTACCACGTAGACACCCCTCTACCTCCCTCAGTGACAGCAAAGGGAGGCTCAGAATCTGAGTGGGGCCATGGGGATTAAAGGGCCCCCTCCAAATCACTAGCCCTCTCTAAGCTCCCATCTGCCTCCTCCTGATTGCCTGGTCTTCCAGGGCAGATCAGACCCACAAGGAGTTCTGGGGCCTGTCCTATATCCTCCTGCCCCACCCAACCGATACCTGAGGATTCCTGGGTCCAGCTGCTCCATGCCTCGGTGGAAGACGTTGGGAGGGTTGCTGATAACTGGATCCATGGGTGCCCAGGGCAAAAGGAGTGTCCAGCTCCCCTCTGCCAAAGGAGACACAAAGCACGGATGGATCTACTGAGAGCTTCAGGGCATAGCCATCCACCTGTCACCAAGGTCCCTGGGAGAACTGTTTTGTGGTGACAGCCCTGGGGCCTGACATTGGGACCCCGACGCTGTCCCCGACTTTCTTTGTCTCCAGGGGAGGGCTCTTTCACCTGAGCCACAGTGCCACTTCCAGCTTTTTCTGTGTATGCAGGACCTAGGAATCCAACCTGTACTTTCCTGTGAGCTTGATGAGCCCTTTACCTCTAAGACACAATTCCAGCCCTGGATAGCTGTTCTTCTATGACCCCCTCAGACCTGTCTCGGGACAGTCTCGCACATCTATACCAAGTCGCACATCTATACTGAGTCTCTCACCAGCAGACCTGGCTGGAAATGAACATGCTCTGATGTGTTGTCCATCATATTCAGCACCTTTGCTCTCGGTGCTTCCTGTCAGATCCTCAATCTTAAGCAAGACCCCCTTTTCAAGTGCTGCCTCCAAGAAGACCATTCCGATCACCTTGGCAGAGCTGGAGCCTCTCCACTCTGCAGTCTTCCAGCCTTGTAAGGCTCTGCCTTCCAGCCAATGTGGGTTGACAGTGCACAAAGGGAAAGGCCTGGATTCCATCACCGGATTTCTGAAGGCCCTGATACTCCACCCAGGGACAGGTGTTGTATCACACTCCATGAGAGGGGACTCGAAGCCCAGGCAATCTGTGGGCAACAAGATGGGGCCATTTCTTTGTGTGGGCTTGAACTGAGGATCTGGGAACTGTCTTTCTGAGTTTTATTGTTCAAGGCTGGTGCTCTACCACTTGAGCCACAGTTCCACTTCTAGCTTTTTGGTGGTTCCATGGAGAGTAGAGTCTCACGGACTTTCCAGCTTATGGCTGGCTTCAAGCTGTGATCCTCAGATCTCAGCCTCCGGAGTAGCCAGGATGACAGGCATGAGCCTGAGCCTGAGGTGATGGGCACCAAAGGCTTTTTTTTTTTTTGCTCCTGTTTATCTCCTGTCAACTAGCAAGCCCAATTTAAAATAATCATTACAGGGGATCAAAATTCTCTCCTAGGTCAGTTAATCCAAGGAGATAAAGTGTCTTTGGAAAAGGCTAGTCTGAGTTGGCTTAGGGGTGTTTGTGTGTTCGTATGTGTGTGTGTGTGTAAAAGTGTCCAGGATACCTACCCTCATCTCTGCGGTGCCTCATCGTCCCAGCAGGGAGTGCATCCAGGATCCTAACCCCAAGGAAGGTGGGGGAGGGGAGGGTACCAAAGGTCACATCCAGGGGGATGATCTGAATTCTGTCCTGCAGCCTAAGCCTGGACAGATAAAGGAGAGAAGGAGAGGTTTAGGGGAACATCTAGGGCAGCCCCTTACCTTTGGCTACAAGTACCAGCAGAAGACTGTATCCATCTTTCTTGGTAGTCAGATAAAATGTGTACATTGTTCATTTATTTTATGATTGTATTAGTCCTAGGACTTGGATTCAAGGCCTGGGTGTTATCCCTGAGCTTCTTTTGTTCAAGGCTGAGGCTCTACCACTTGAGCCACAGCACATCTGGCTTATGTGTGGGTTTGGGGAGGGAGGTGGTTTATGGGAGATAAGAATCTCCTGGACTTTTCTGCCCGGGCTGCTCTGAGTCACAGTCATCAGACCTCAGCCTCCCAAAGATCCAGGATGATGGGTGGGAGCCATGAGCTCCTGACTGCCACCATCCATTCATAATCCCTTAGGCCCAGGGCCGGGCCACCCACACTACACCTCCTTGTTGGGAGTAGGAAGCAGACATGAGTGAGTTTGATACTTCAACAGCCTACCTATCTTTGAGCATTGTTCTGGGTCAGTCTGATGGAGGCTTCGTTCTTATCCACAGCAATGACTTGGGTCTGTCACAAGAACAAATGTCCCCTGGAAGGTGTCAGGTCTGGAGTCTTTCCTCTGAACCCCACCCCCCTAACCAAAATGACACTCCCCAGCAAAGGGTAGTACACACAGAGTGTTTTTATTGTCTTATAGCCAGGGTCTTGTCAGATAGGTGGGGGTATAGGTCAGAGGCCCAGGATTGTGCTGGGCAGGGGGAAAAGGCGACACCTTCTCATCCACTTTCCTTCAATGGTGTAGCAGAGGGATGTTGGGAAGGACTCATGGGATGGACAATGAATAACCGTCACAGTCTAGCCAGGGCACAGAGGGGCTTACCTCATGAAGCTGCTTCAACAGACTGAGCAAAACAACTCCTGACCCACAGCCCACCTCCAGAATGAGAGGGCCACCTAGGGTTCCAGCCACATGGGGATGCTGGGCTACCTCCTCCAGCACCAATTCAACCAGTTCCTGAGAGAGAGAAAGAGAGAGGGAGAGAGAAAGAGAAGGAGAGGGAGAGTGATGGGGGAGAGAGAGGGAGAGGGAGAGGGAGAGGGAGAGGGAGAGAGAGAGAGAGAAGACCAGAATTACACTTAAGCCAGGTGCCCGTGGCTCAGGCCTATAATCCTAACTACACAGGAGGCTGAGATGTGAAGATCATGGCTCATAGCTGGCCCTGGCAGGAAGATATGTGAGACTCTTATCCTCAAAGAACCAACAGAAAACCGGAAGTGATGTGGTGGCTCATGTGGTAGAGTGCTAGCCTTGATCTGAGGAGCTCAGGGACAGTATCCAGATCCAGAATTCAAACCCCACAAATGACAAGAAGTGGACTTCCCACCACAAGAAGTGGACTGAATAACACCCACTGTCCTAGGAAGCATGGCAGAGAAATCAGGCTGAGCTTCCTGTCAGCTGGGGGTCATGAGTAGTTCACCTGGCTTCACCATGATTCATTTTCCCGAGCTGCAAGACTGTATACAGTGAAGGATCCCCTTCCTCATGGGAATAGGGTAATGATGAAAGACAGACATGTTTTGTTTCATATTCCCACACCTGTTGCACTATTAATAACAGACCCCATCTGAGCCCTTTCTGGTAACTTCCTGTCATATAATCACAGAATTGTTGAGAACTGTATCTGACACCTGCTCCCTCTGTGTCTGGCACTGCTCCAAAGATCCCTCTGTATTAGTCCCTTATTTCCTCACAACTGTCCCATGAGGAGACTGAGGTGCGATTGTCGACATCCAACCCAGAGCTTCACCTGTAGTGAAGAATCTGCTGCTGTGAACTAAGAGTTTGGGACAATCCATCTAAAATGATGACTGAGCAGGCGTTAAATGTCTACCACCCCCCCCACACACACACACATACACACAAACACACCTCCACCGTCCTTTGCAGCCAAAGATGTTTTACTTTCTTTCTTTTTGTTGGTTGTGGGGCTTGAACTCTGGGCCTGGGTGCTATCCCTGAGTTCTTCAGTTCAAGTCCAGCACTGTACTACTTGAGCCACAGCACCACTTCCAGTTTCCTGGTGCTTTATTGAAGAGAAGAGTCTAAGGGTCTTTCCTGCCCAAGCTGGTTTTGAAACCTGATCCTAAGATTCAGCTCCTGAGTACTTAGGATGACAGCCATGAGCCATTGGCACCTGGCCAAAGGTGCTTTTCCATGCCTGTCATACTATCCCCTCAGGAAACTGAGATCTGACGACTGCAATTGAATGCCACTCTTGGCAACAAAGTCATTGAGAACTCTTATCTCCAATTAAACACCCAAAAACTTTGCAAGTTGAGCTATGGCTCAAATGGTAGAGTGCTAGCTTTGAGCATGAAAAAAGGGATGGGACCCAGGCCCTAGTTTTAAGCTTTTTCTAGCATAGACCCACCCAAAAAAGGGAAGCAGGTGAGCACACGGGAGCTCAAAGCTCACACATAATACTCAAGAATAACAGAATAGACCCCATCCTGCTCTGAGGCTCTAGATTCTATGTCCTAGGTCATGGCAGTCTTAGATGGGACTGACCATTCACCAAGTCAGGACATTCAAGTACAATCTCATACTGAGAATCCCGTGATCTCATCAAGGACTCAAGATCTCTCACTGTCCTGCCTTGACACTGGGCAGTCAGGTGAGATCTAGTTATACAACCAAAGGATATGAGAATGAGTGAATTTCTCAGCCAAGGGATGCAGACTGGAAGGCTCTCGGTCCCTCTCTCTTGGGAAGGAGAAAAGGGCTGATCCATCTCAGTAATATTCCTGTGTTTGTGTATCCTCAAAGAAACAACCCTGCTCAGAGCACAGTGCCTCTGGTTTTCTCACCAGCCTTGACCTTCAGTCTGCCCTCTCTAAATCCCACATCTGCCATCTAGACTAAAGGCTGAGCCAGCAAGGAGACCCACCTCTACCTCTGAGAATGGCAGTCACGGGGTCCTAGAGTCCCCTAGAGGAAGTCTGGGAGCAACACGGATCTGACTCCTGCCATCATTCCCAGGCTGTCTTACCTCTGTCTCTACTCGAGGAATGAACACTGGGGGTGTCATCTTCAGATTGAGCCAGCAAAAGTTCCAGTACCCAAGGATGTACTGCACAGGCATCCTGCAGTGGATGACAGCGAGGTCGTCAATGGTGAACCCAGAGTGCCAGGAATTTTAATGGCCATGTGTCTGGGTCAAAGGCTCTATCACTGATGGTCTAGGTTGTCAGGTGAGGTCATGGCTTCAATGGCCTGACACACCTGATCTGGGATCATCCTCCCTCTTCATCTTCCTGCTTATCCCTTGCCAACCCCCTCTGGACACTCCCTCTCCCTATCCTCCCTAGCTTTTGGACAATTTCTTCTTATCTGACCAGAAAATAAACTCGGTGAGCCAGGGGACATTGAAACTCCATGACCCACCCTGAGCCGTAGGGTCTACCCGAGGCTGTTTCCCTCTGCAGTCGGCGACCACTCAGATCCTGAATGTCATGAAGTTGCTGAGGGGACAGTGGCTTGGTCCTACATATTGGCTTTAGGCTCTGAAACTGTCCCCACAGAGATTGTGAATGGTTGGCTCCCTTGATCCAGGAACTTCAAACCAAGACCTGCATGATCCCTTCTTCCTTCCTTTCCTCCTTTTCTCCCTCCATCCTTCCCTCCTCTCTTTCTCTTTCCTCTCTTTGTGTCACTCCTAGTCCTTAAAATCAGAGCCTGGGTGCTGTCTCTGAGCCTTTTTACTCAAGGCCAACAGTCTATGGCTTGAGCCACTCATCCACTTCTGGCATTTTCTTTTTGGTAGTTAGTTGTAGATAAGAGTCTTATAGGCTTTCCTGCATGGGCCTTAACCTCAATCCTCCCATCTCAGCCTCCTAAGTAGCTAGGATGATAGGAGTGAAGCAATGGTATCCAGCTCAAACCAAGATTTCTTCATGTGCTCTGGAACCAGCACTGGAACTTTTCATCGTGTATGACCCTCCCCCTTCCCCCGGGCTTGACACACACTGTAATGGTTTATTGGATAAATACATGAGCATCTGTCTATGACAATACTACAGAAAAGTCCCATCTAATTCAGGTAAGCATCCTGGGTGGGGGCAAAGCCTGATGTAGCTCTCCAACAGTTCTCCCTCCTCCCTCTTCCCACCCTCCTGGACCCACCGCACTTAACTGTTTTGGTTGCAAGGATGTGAGACATGGTGTACTCACTGGATTCCAGGGCCTCTGGGAAGCCTATCTTCTCAAAAACCTCTGTCCAGCCACTGACCAGCTCTGTGGCACTCCATTCCCCACTCAGGTGTGAACAAGGTTGCTGTGAGGTGAACGCCAGGCTCATGGGGCCTTCTCACCATTCCCTGGGACAGACAGGATGGTTCACTATATCTGGCCCCCAAGTTTCATGTTGCAGAGAAAGGATCCTTGAGGCATCCCGGGTCTCTGAATCTCCCAGATTCCAGTGCAGCTGCTGGGAATTGTCTCTGTTCACAGCTGGCAGGCTGTGGATGGCGAGGTCACAATCTCTGCTCCCCAAGACATTCTCAACTGTGGTGGTCACCCTAGAGAGAGCCGGAGGAGAATCAACAGCTTCCAGAGAAAGGCAGTCAAGGCACGTCGTTCGTAGTAGGAAACCATCTGGCTTGGGAACTCTGCCTGTGCCGCTTTGAACGTCATTGTTTGGTGGCTGAAATGGTCCATCTAATTTGACCCAGAATCCCAGGCATTAGTAGAAATTGCCAGCTTCAAGAAAAAACCTTGTAAAAGCTGGCATTTCACTTCTCCCAATCAAACTTAATGGGTTCCAAAATCAGTAGTTCCCTTTTCCTTCCAGACAGCCTACAGCAGGTTACAGAAAATGGCATTCAGATAGCCTCAGGTAACTGCCATGTCCTGATCCCAAGCAGGCTCTAGCAGGGGGAACACACTTGCCTACCATTGTCCAGCTGGAAACAGCCCAAGAGGGACACAGATTGGAGTCTGCAGGACTCCAGGGAGGTCTGCCCACCAGTGTACTGCCCTGGGAGGAAATCCTTGGCAACATTGGGGGCCCGGAGCCCCCTGCTCAGATGCCCATGGACACCGTCAATGCCCTCGGTAAGATTCCCCTCTCATCCTCGGTCATGGTGAACCATCTGCCATGTCACACCGTTCATCACTTCCCAGACCCTCCTAGCTTCACAGCCCCTGCCCTACACCCCCTATCTCCTTCCCTAATTATGTTTGGCAGACACATTCTCAACTTTGAATTAGCTCCAACTATACACATGAGAACAGAATGTCTGACTGGAAGAGTGCAGCTGTGGTCACAGTAGCATCATGAGCCTTCTGGCTAAAGACAGAAGGGCAGGTATCCACGCTGGTCTGCAGTGCACACAGACCTCCTAGGTGAGACCTACACAGGCCCAGCAGTTACTGCGGGCTGCAGGAAAGGGGAAGAAAATGATGGGAAGGAAGATGTAATGAAACCTTCTCTAAAGGAACCATGACACTGTGAAAGAGAAAACAAAAATTGTGGCTGGGCTCATACTGGGCATTAACGACAAAAGAACAACAAATACACACGTGCACACAAATAAAATGCTTTTGCTCATGCTAGGAAGGTGGCTCAGTGGTAAAGCACTTTCCTTGCATGCACCAGGCCCTGGGTTTGATTCCTCAGCACCACGTAAACAAAAACAAAAAAGTCAGAAGTGGCGCTGTGGCTCAAGTGCTAGAGTGCTAGCCTTGAGCTGAGGAGCTGAGGGACAGCGCACAGGCCCAGAGTTCAGGCCCTACAACCGGACCCTCCCCCCAAAAAAATGCTTTTGCTCTTTTTAGACATGCTAACTGTACAATGAGAAAGATAATCTCTCTCTCTCTCTCTCTCTCTCTCTCTCTCTCTCTCTCTCTCTCTCTCTCTCTCTCTCTGTCTCTCTGTCTCTCATACACACCTAAACACACAGACTCAGAGCAGTGCCTCTCCTGAATTTGTTGGTTTCTCATCTAGGCAATGTACCAGCTCAAACACTGGAGTTCCCGTGTCAGAACCAGGGGCAACCACCCAAGGGGAACAATGCTCTAATAATGCAAAACCACCCTCCCTCCCTGGTTCTCCAGGACCAGACCCTTCCCCTTGGGAACAACCAACCTTGACTCCCCATTCACCAAAACCCTAGGCTAGGACTCTGGGTGAAGGAGTTCCGAGACACGTGGCTCCTCAGAGCCTGGACAGAAAACAAAGCAGGGGGTTATGTTGCCTCCAGAGAGGTGTCTGACCTGGGGTGGGGGCGTTGTTGGGGACTTTGATGAGGTCCTAAAGGCTATATACATGGATGGAATCCCTACTTCCAGCCTACATACTTCTGGGCTACTTGACAGATTCTTGGGGAGGAGACAAGGAGACCAGATGGACTGGGAGTACTAGCAGAAGCTGGCAGAACTGGGAAATGTGATCACCCAGTCAGAACTGTTGAATGGTGGGGTTGGGGGTACAGGCCGATTGTATGTCTGTCAGATGGGGTGTGTTTTTCTCCCAAATACCCACCTTCTATCTTACTCCAGTGCCCTCACCTCTCTACTGGGCTCTTCTGGGAATGTCCTCAGGTGAAAGTGTGACTGAGCACAGAAGACAAGGGCTCACACAGCAAGGGGGGCCTATCTTCTGTATCCTACACCTCCCTCCCCATCAAAAAGAAAAGACTTAAGAAGGCAGGTGTGGGGTGCTGCTCCCCACCTCTGACTAAAGCCACCAGGTTCCCACAAGGGAGAGAAAGGATGCAGATGCAAGGCTGTGTGGCTCCCACTGCTCCAGGCCAGGGGCTCTGTGGTGCCCCCTCCTTCCCATCCCTGCAGCTCCCCTTTACCTGGGACACTGGCCACTAGGGATGAGGGTGGGATCCCCGGGTGGACACCCACCTCCAAACACCTCCCTTGGGGTGAATTTGTGGCAGAGCCAGGACAGACTGTGGGGCATGGGGGAGGTGCAGGCAGGACTGGACTGGGAGGGGAGAGGCAAGGGTCTGGGGCCCCGAGGGTGGGAAGGAAGGGTAGAATGGGGGGCAGGGTTTACAGGGGGGTGATCGTGGAGTGTGGGAGCGCAGGTCGGCCACACACGTGAGCTGGTGGGAGAAGCTGTAGGCTGGGATTCGGGGTGTGGGTCGGGAGTCTGAGGACCGAGGGCCGGAATCAAATCAGGGCCACAAGCAGGTCAAGGGTGCACCAGCTCTGCCAGGTGACCACTAGAGGCTCCTCAAGTCTGAGCCAGCAGCGCCATGTTTGAAAAGCAGCGTGGGCACTTGGTGGGGCTGCACACAGCTTCTGCTCCTCCTCAGGCACCACCGCAGCCTCAGTGGCCTCCTAATCTGAGGCCGCTGCTGAATCAGCAGAGACTGCCTCTACCGTGCTCCCTGCACCGG
This sequence comes from Dipodomys spectabilis, assembly GCF_019054845.1. Classification (NCBI taxonomy): domain Eukaryota; kingdom Metazoa; phylum Chordata; class Mammalia; order Rodentia; family Heteromyidae; genus Dipodomys; species Dipodomys spectabilis. The sequence continues at coordinate 5,629,518 of NW_024870984.1, read as the reverse complement.
GACCTCAGACTCAGGGCCACCATGCCTGGGTACCTCCAAGGGGCTGCATGTGGCAATGTGCCTGCCATGGAGGCTCCGCATGCTTTGCGCTCCCGGCCAGGACCCACAGTATGGTAGGAGCAGCCTCCAGCCACTGAAGCCATTTCCACTGGTGCTTGTGCTCATGCTCGCTCTTCTCCCAGCTCCCTCTTGGCCCCACACTCCTCTCCTGGGTCACCCCTCCCCTTCTGTGCACACACCCCTGCCCCCTTGGGCCCCTGGTCATTGCTGCCACCAAAGTGCGCTCCTGGGCCCAGCCCCCACTTCCCCTGGGCCCCGCCTCCCACCCCTGGCCACAATTGCAGCCCTGACTGGGCCCTGAGGCTTCTAGAAGGTGGCAATTGCAGCCTTACCACAGCTCAGCACTAACCCCCAACCCTAGTACCGGCTCAGTGGATCCAATCTCACCTCAGCCCCACCCCTCCATCCCCCTCCACTCCACACACCAAGCAGGTGCATTGTGACACTCGTGTGTGTATGTGTGTTTGTGTGTGTGTGTGTTGGGGATAACCACCTCTCCAGGACTCAGAACATAGCACCCTATGGAATGACTCAGCACACAGCACACTTCCAAAATCAGCACAAAGCACCCTGTGTAAATGAGTCAGCACACAGCTCCTTTTGAAGGATTCAGCATGTAGTATGCTGGGTAGAGTACTCAGCACACAGCACCGTTTGAAGGAGGGAGTCTATACCCACAGTGTAAAGGACTCAGTGCATGGCCACTTTGAAACACACAGCACATAGCACTCTTTTCCAGGGACTCATCACACTCTGTGTTGAAGCACACTGTGTAAAACACCCGTGCACAGCTTCCTTCAATAAATTCAGCACACAGAACAATTTTGAAGGACTCAACACATACCACACTGTGGAAGCTCTCAGCACACAGCACCATTTGAAGGACAGTACAGAGCAGGCTATGTAAAGGACTTGGCACACAGCACTCAAAATATACCTCATCCCACTCTTCTCAAGGGCTCACACATAGCAGGACTCTTTAGGATGCATTAGCACACCAAACCTTTTGAAGGACTCAGCATACAATACGTTGTGTAACGGACTCAGCACAAAGCCCCCTTTAAAAAACCCAGGATGGCCCACTCTTCCAAGGAACTCAGCACATAGCACCCTTTGGGATGACTCAGCAAACAGCACCTTTTTGAGGACTCAGCACATAACTCCCATGAAGGAAGAACCCAGTAAATAGCGCCCTGTGAAGGACTCAGCACATAGCTGTATGTCACAAGTTCAGCTGTCACTAGAATTAGGGTGCTTTCTTCAGTATCACCATTCTTCAGAAACACTGTACAAATCCTACTAGTTCACATTTAGACAAGCTGTGTTTTATGGGGGAAGTCAGCTGGGGGTCTTGAACTCAAAGCTTGGGGGCCCTGTCCCTGAACTCTTTGGTTCAATGCTAGAGCTCTACCACTTGGAGGCACAGCTTCAATTTTGTTTTTTGGGGTTGTTCTTTGACAGGTCTTATGGTGATAAGTAAGGCCAAGTTGGGGTATCTGTGGTCAAAGGCTCTTAGCTCAGCCTGGAACTGACCTCTCCCTTCCCTCTGTCCCTGGAAAGATGGGCCTCCTGGAGCTCTCTTGGCCTAGGGTGGAACAGACCTGCTCTGGCATCAGCAATCAGGGTGAGCAAAAGTCCACTTGGCCCTAGTAACTTACCCAAATTGAACTCTAGAGGATAATGGCATGGGATCGCATGTTCCCCGTGTGGCCCCCAGGGGTCAGGAGTGGCCCACCATAGGGATTGTAATTGCGAGCTGTGTTTACTCTTGCTTCCATTGGGCACCCATCATGATTCAAAGCCATGCTGGACAGGAAAGACATTGAGACTCTTACCTACAATTAACCATTGAAAATCAAGTGGGGCTGTGGCTCAAGTGGCACAGCACTAGTTTTGAGCAAGAAAACTCAGGGATAGAGCCTAGGCCCTGAGTTCACACACACACACACACACACACACACACACACACACACACACACACACACACACACACACACACACACACACACTACATGCATGCAAAATCAGAGATTTCTACACTGCAGTCTTTGGGTATTCTCTACTTTTTCCCCCACTAAGCCTGGTGGCTGCTGGCCTAGGTGTTTGGTGCATCAACATCACCTGGCATCTTCAATTTTGGGGGAACAGAATGGCTAGAAGGTCAACCTTCCCCCATCCAAGCTACTTGACTGGGTCATGGTCTATCCAGGCCCTTTGAGGCTCCTTTACAGACTCGCCAAGATTCCTTCAAAAGGCATCACATACTGGGCACTGGTGGCTCATGCCTGTCATCCTAGCTACTCAGGAAGCTGAGATCTGGAGGATCATGGTGCCAAGCCAGTCTGGGCAGGACAGTGTATGAGACATGTCGTTGAACCATCAGAAAACAAAAGTGGCACTGTGCCTCAAGTGGTAGAGTGCCAGCCTTGAGAAAAAGAGCTCAGGGACAATGCTCACTGCCAACAACAACAGAGAGAGGCATTGCATGCTGTCTTTGGGATTGGCATGGGCCAAATATAATTGGAATTAATTATAATTGGAATTAATCAAGTCCTCCAAGACAAAGCAGTACCTCTTTTTGTCCTGTGCTCCTCCATCTGGTCTCACCCCCTGGCCTTGTCCGTTCTTTGGGTCAGCATGGATCTGGCTGGACAGGAGGGCTCCAAGGAAGATCCCAGAGCAATCACCCCACTTCTTTCTGCCCTGCTCACCCTGCTGCTTCTGCTCTTTGCCATAGACCTTCTTCCTGGAATCCATCCATGAGGTCATCAACACCAACATAGTGGTGAATGGTGGGTCTGGCCTAACTAGGGGCAGTCAGAGGTGGAAGTAGGTCTGGACTAGGAGCTTCCACTTTGGGCTGACTTTTATTTCATACTGAGCCTTGCAGTGGTGGGGAGACAGTGTATACTTTACATTGAGTCAGGTAAGATCACAATCTGGAGGACCACTTGTGTGGGGAAGGATGTGGGACTCAGGGGGCCACGGTTTTTGGTACTCTCTTGGGACTCCCCTCTCCCTCTCATCCCTCAATGGTAGAAGAGAAACTTCAACTCAGGGTGTGGGAAGAGGTGGCGGGGGAATATTTTGGGGGTAACCAGACTTGTGCTTCATATTCATCCTAGCCCCTACTTCCTATTTATCTGAGGAATGGCCATATGGGTTTGGGAGGGAGAAAAATCATCCTACCTGAGAATGTGGCTCACTGGTAGAGTGTTCGCCTAGCATGCCTGAAGCTCTTGGTTCTACTCCACACAGAAAAGGCTGGAAGGGGAGGTGGGGCCAGCCTTGATCAAAAAGAGCTCAGGGACAGTGGCCAGGCCCTGAGTTCAAGGCCCAGGGTTGGAAGAACAAATCTTTCTTTGTAGACTTTTTTTTTATTGCTTTGAAAACAATTTATTCTTTGTGATAAGCAAAACATAGGACTCTTTCCTGGCCACCAATGGGCCATTAGATGTCCCTTGAGTTTGGGCCAACTCCCTTGAGCCTCTACCCTACCCTACCACCAGTTTAACCTTCCTGTTGCCCGGCAGATGGAGGCCTGAGAGAAAGCCACTTGGTCACCTACTTCTGGTGGCTGCCAAGGCTTTTGAGAGTCAGTATGTGACTTAGAGAGTCATCATCCGCATCAATCTACAGGAGAAAGTGAGAGAGCACTCCTCCCCTGAGCCTGGGAGCTGTGGGCAGATCTGGATGTGGGGCATCTGGGGCAGGACATACTCCTTGAGGGAGTCCACTATGGGGTCGGGAACTCTGACCTCTCCTCTGGCAGTTTCCATGCTGTCTTCAAGTTACTTCTGAAGCAGTGTTGGGGAGGAGGGTGGGAGGCTGAGCTTGTGCTGGCATCTGGACACTGCTGTCTGTGCCTTCCCTGGTGAGGAGTGACAGCAGCTCCGCAACACTCTCCTCTTCTCTATCTTCTCCTGGGACAGCCAGTGCATGCACTGGGCTTTCTCCCAACACAGCTCATTCAGGACCAACATCTACTCTTTACACACCATGAGGGACTCCTTGATAGTATGGATGTGTGCCGAGAGCTGGCTGCATCAATGGTGGACCTCACCTGCTGGACTCTGGAAGTACGCCTCACCAGGCAGATCATGGGCGAATCAGATTTTCTTCTCAGATGCCCTTGTCCCGCTGCCCATCCCCACGCATGCTGTGGTGGCAGCTCATGGGTTTGAGGGCCTGTGGCTCCAGCTCAGTCTGGCACTGAGCTGCTGGGTTGGCCAGGAGGTGTCTGCAGCTGGCTCATAATTCTTGTGGCAGGAGTTTCTCCCTGTGGGTCTCATCCTCCAAGAGCACTCTCAGAGCCATGTCACTCTTGGTCTGGGGGACATCTCCATCCTGTGTGATGGTCACATGGGGGGAGACTCGCCTCCTTACCTTTTGCTTCTCTAGGGCTCATGCCTTCCCCTTCCCCAGGGAAAGCCAGGAAGCTCAGCTGGGCCTGCTGGCACTCCTCCTGTGATCTGGTGTCCTGCCACTTCGGGACATCACCTGGTCCCTCCAGTTTGTTGAGCCCTGCACTTGCTTCAGCTGCTCCAGCAGCTGGGTCTGCCTCACTAACTGCTGCTGTAAGGCCTCCTTCTTAGAGCACAGTTGCTCATTGGAGACACTGTTCCATTCACAGGAGACTCTGAACTCCTGCACTGGCCCAGGGACTGCTCCTGCTGCTCCTGAGTCACTTGGCTCTCTCTCTCTCAGCCACCACTATCCATTTCTCTATCTTCTTCTCTGAACAGTCCTACTGTTCCCGCAGATGTTTCTTCATCTGCTGCTCTGAGTCCAGGATGCTGGCAACCTCCTCCTTCTCACTGCTCACCCTGTGGAGAGCGTCCCACAGCATGGTCAGCTTTTCCTTCGGTTGTCCGTCCCACACACATGCTCATCGTAGGGTCTCAGGGATCTCCTGCCGATCCTAGGCTTTCTTCTCCAGTCTCTGCAGTTGCTCCTGCTGCTCCACGTTCTCAAGATGGAGACTGGCTTTCCTGGACCTGGATGTGAAGTTGTTCCTCCAGGTTTTTCAATTCCATCTTCTTGCTGTCCGCCTGGGCTTGCAGCTGCCGCTTGGCCTGAGATGGTCCTGAGGGGGGCCATGGCTTTACCAGCTTCCTTCTTAGTTCCCACAGCTCATTCCCTAGGTCCAACACATGCCTTGCCCCTCATTTCTTCTCCTCTGTCAGTTGGTTCAGCCGTTGGGTCAGCTGCCATGCCTCCTCTTTCCATGCGGACCTCTCAATGCTCACGTCCTCCTTTAAGGAGTCTCTCTCCAGATTCGTTGTTGTCACCAGCCAGCTCAGGTTGTCCAGTAGTCTCTTCAGTACCTCACGCCCCTCCAGCGTTTGTTGGAGCTTGCATATTCTCTTCTTCATGTTGCTCCTCTGTATCCACAGCACTTCCAGCTTCTCCTGCAACTCTGTGTTCACTTGATCCAGGTCATTTAAGCTTCTGGTATTTTCCTCCAGCTGAAGGGTCACATCATTCAACTGTTCGAAGAACATTTTGGTCTCCTTCTTTGCAGCAGTGACCGCAGAAGCTGCTATCTCCAGCTCTGTCATGCGCCACTCTGTAGCTTGCAGGCAGCTGGTGAGAGCTTCGTGCTCCCTTTCTCTGTCATCAGTGGCCTGCTGCACTTGGGCCAGTGCACATTGTAAATCGCTTTCTGCTGAAACCAACTGCTGTATGGGTGCCTTGTGGATCTCTACCTCCATTTTTGGTGTTGCATTTATCTAGGCTATCTTCTCCCTCTCTTATTCCCATTGATCCTGCAGGTCTGTCTTTCCCAGCTTCAGTGATTGGATTTTGGCACAGAGTGCCTGGTTTCTAATTTTCTGCGGTCCAGGGTGGGCACCACATGCGGAGAGCACCTCTGTGGATCCTTGGTGGGATTGGGACCCTTGACACTCTGGACCCTGGTGGCTGTGACTGTGTCCAAAAGCAGAGGAGGCCCATGGTTGGCATCACCTTTGGCCGGACTCTCCATTCAATCTGGCTCCTCAGTGGTGTTTGTCTTGGGGATCCCTCCCTTTTTCGTGTTCTTTGTTTTCTTGAATGTTTTAGATCTGTCAGGAGGATACTGCTGGGGTTCTTGGGGCAGTTTCTTTCCCACAGTTCTCTCATTGAGTCTTATTGTTTCAGACATCTGAGCAATGGGACAGGAAAGTTGGGCAGGCCACGTTCCCAGGCTCTAGGAAATCCTCTATTCTCCCACTCACCGACTAGGACATCATTTCCTACTCTACCTCAAAGTCACCTGGGGTCTCTTGCTCACCACTAAGCCACCTCTACCTTCCTCAACTGCTGGTTGTGGTGTCAACCAACAGAGGGAATCCAGGTGTAACTGGGAAGCATGGAATATGTGCGTGGCCACTATTCTTGTATCCCATTGGTCAAAAAGAACCATGAAAGAATGAGGGTGTGCCTGGAATCCTGTGATGCAGACAGAATGGACAGAGTCAAGATGACAGCAGCCCCTTTACTAGGAAACTCTGTCAAATCCAGTTGGGGACAAGAGGGAGACCTGCTTTAGCCAGATAGCTGCACAGATTGTGTGTATGTCGTTTGTTGCCAGTCCTGGACCTTGAACTCAGGATCTGGACACCGTCCATGAACTGTTCTTGCTCAAGATTAGCCCCCTACCACTGGAGCCACACAGCTTTACTTCTGGCTTTGTTGGCATTGAGGTGGGACAGGGGTCTCAAGAACTTTCCTGCCTTGGGTGACTTTGACCATGATCCTCTTATCACAGCCTTGTAAGTATCAAGGAGGACTAGTGAGAGCCACTGGTGCCTGGCTAATCATTGTTCGGGATTAGAGCTTCCCCAGTAGCTTGCAAGCCTTCAGCAATTGCAAGGTGAAGTATCCTTTGGATCCAGATCACTCAGACCCAGATGGTCACAGAACAAAGGAAGAAAATGTAAAAACGCCATCCTGCCACGTTTTTTCTGTGCATCTCCACCCGCACTCCCTGCACAAGCCCTGAAGTTCTAGTATCCCAGGATGGGCTGCATTTCCAGCGGCTGCACCCCTGCCTATGGTGATGAAAGCTGAGGCACGGTTGCCATGACCTGAGTTCAAGACTGTGCTTCGCAAAAAAAGCAAAAAGAAAAAGCTCTCTGGCTTGCAATTCCCACCGTTTCTCCTACCTTTGAATTTGAACTTAAGGCCTGGGTAACTCTGAAGCACTGTGGATGATGGGGAAGCTCACCATGCTTGAAGACAAGAAAGTAAGGCCTGGTCCCTAGGCCTGAATTCAAGTACCCACCCCGGAAACATTCTATTTATATACATTGTAAAGGTAGGATTTGTTCTTATGTATAGATGTTCAGTCCATATCCTGTTTGTTGTGTTTATTTATTGTACTTTTGCTTTATTCATTTATTTTCCATTTTTTCATTGTGAAAATACTGTACAGAGAGGTTACAATTACATGGGCAAGATAATGAGTACATTTCTTATCAAGCATTGTAGCCTCCTCCTTTGTTTCCCCTTCCTATCTCTCCCCATCCTCCACCCCGCCCCCCCACCCAATCCTACCCGCCCCCACCACACCCTCGCACCAAAGTTGTAAGGTTCCTTTTCGACGACTTATACATCTCATTGTTGCAATGGGTCCACCTGTATCCCTATTTAAACGATTTGTTTTTCCCTTCCCCTCCACAAATTATACGACAACAAATACAGTGAAAACAGGGGTTATACTGTGGGGGAGGGATATGCAAAGCAATAAAGAAATAATCTTATAAATGTGTTAGAAACAATCGCAAGAAAGAAACAAAACATTTGAGTACATATCTTAGGGAACATTTCCCTAACATCACCTTATCTGACCTTTTCTGCTTGACTCAGACATATACTAGATATTGCAAATAAGGGAAACCATGAGACCTATATTTCTTTGTGCTGGCTTACTTCACTTAATATAATTTTTCCAAGTATTTCCCTTTCCTAATAAATGGGGCAATGTCATTCTTTCTGATGGAGGCATAGAATTCTGTTGTGTATATATACCATATTTTCTTGATCCATTCATCCACTGAGGGGCTTCTGGGTTGGTTCCATATCTTAGTTATAGTAAATAGTGCTGCAATAAACATAGTCGTGCTGGTAGCTTAAGTGTGGTCTTGTTTGTAAACATTTGGGTAAATGCCCAAAAGTGGGATTGCTGGATCAAAAGGGAGCTCTATATGGAGTCTTTTGCGGAAGCTCCTTACTACTTTCCAAAGTGATTGAACAAGTTTACACTCTCACCAACAATGAAGTAAGATTGCCTTCTCTCCACATCCCCTCCATCTATTGTTATTAGAGTTCTTGATTATAGCCATTCTAACTGGGGTGAGGTGGTATCTCAATGTTGTTTTGATTTGCATTTCTTTTATGGCTAAGGAGGTTGAGCATTTCTTCATGTGTCTATTGGCCATGCTTCTTTCCTCTTCAGAGAAGTTTCTCTTTAAGTCTTTTGCCCACTTATTTATTGGGCAGTTGTTTCTTTGAGGATTTGTTGTTCGGTGATTCATTTTTTGAGTTCCAAGTATATTTTAGATATGAGATTTTTTTATTGACTGTGATGACACACATTCCATTTATGATATAGATGACAACCCATCACATAGTATCTAGATTTGTAGATATGTTCTCCATCATGTCTGACACCCAGGACTCTCAGAGAAAAGGTAAACAGGTATGACACTCAGCTTCTTATTCCATGATCCAATTGTTGCCAGTGCTGGGATCTGAACTCAGGGTCTGGCAGACCCAACTCAGACCCTGAATGGGTATGTCAACACGGCAACCTCTAGCCAATGAAGCTGCCAGGGAATTCCCAGACCCTGAGATTGAGCCACAGGGGTGGACAAAATAGCCATACATGGATAGACAGGTGGTAGAACAACAATAAATATATATTTGTACAGAGTGCCAGAGACATCTACGTAGGATTCAATGGCATCAATTACGTTCCTACTAACTCTTAGGTCTTTATTATACCACCATTGAAGGAATAGTATTCTTTTCATGCTTAATAAACCATTCATTAAGCTGAATCATTTTCCTAGGATCATTGCGTCTAATTTTGGACTAGACCAATACACGCAGAAACTTCTCATTCAATCATGAGTTTGCTAACATTTCATTGTTATTCTCATGCATAGGAACAAGTATCTTGGGATCTTCTCCACTGGTAGGTGTCAGGACCAGGATTTAAGTTCAGTGCCTACGTTGACAAATGGTACTATGGCTTCCCTGATAGCCCGTTAGCCTTTGCCAATGCAAGGTGAAGTACCCTTTGCAGCCATGTAATTCAGACCCAGGATGGTCACCGTGCAAAAGTACAAAATATAAAAAATCCATCCTGCGACATTTTTTCTGTCATTTTTTCTGTCATTTTTTCCTGTCATTTTTCTCTCATTTTTTCCTGCAAAGCTTCAGAGCCTAGGATGCTAGCATAGGCTACGGGCCCATGGGAGCCTGCCAGCCTGAGGTGATCGAAGCTAAGGCAGAGTTGTCATGAACTGAGTTCAAATCCCATGCTTGGCAATAATAGTAATAATAATAATAATAATAACACACCCTGGCTCAGAATTCTCACCATTTTTCTGCCACCTCTGAGATTCCAACTCCGGTCTGGGTAACTTTGTTGCACTGTGGGGGAACGTGAAGCTCACCATCCTTGAAGAATACAAGGTCAGGCCTATTCCCAGGGCCTGAACTGAAGGCCCAGCACTGGCAAAAATCATATGCTCATGTATTTTACACATAGGATCTCTCTTTACATGGAGATGTGGAATGTATCATGCATTCAGTGTAGTTATTCTTTTTATTGTGTGTCTTAGTCATGGATGCATTTTGTATTTTATTGCATATGATGACAGCTATAACTGTGCTGACATGGATGGCAATTGATTCCCATGAATATAGAGTTGCCTACATAGCATACTGCATCCTAGCTGAGACCCAGGACTTTCACAGGACAGAAAAACAGGTGCAACGATTGGCTTCTCACATCAGGATTCATCTATTGGCAGTGCTGGGATGTGACCTCGGGGACTGCAGGCCCAATAGGGGAATGGGTCCAGGTAAGCACACCAGCCTGTAAGCCACTAAGGAGCTAGGCCGTTACCAGGACCTGAGATTGAGCCCCGCAAGGCGGGAGAGGGGGAGCACAATAGTTATACATTCATAATCTGAAGGTAGTATGTAAATAAGTACATATTTGTATAGAGTAGGATGGTGACCAGTGATGGAATCCAATCTGCCTGTGACTAACGATTCTTGGATCTTCCCTAATGCCTCCATTTCATGACTGTGATGATATGGTCATGTTTCATCAGCTCTTCATTACAAATAATCGATACCCCATGAGTCTTGCCTATCGTTTCCTACTTGCATCAAGCAGGAACTACTCATTCAAAGATGAGATCCATCGAATTCCATGGCTCTTCCTAGGTTCAGAAACGAGTATCTCAGGATCTCCTGCCATTCCCTTAATGTATGGGGGCTGAACAGGGTTCGACCACAGGCCTCTGTTGCTGGGTCGGCCTCTGGCTCTTCTGATAGCTAACAGGCTATCTGCCACCCCAGTTCACCTTCACTCTGCAGGCCACCGTGTTTGCTCCCAGAATGGTCACCATGCAAAGGAAAATAAATGTAAAAGCACCAGGTGGAACTTCCCACCGCTTTTATTCCCCCTCGCGGCTTTTTTTTTTCCAGCAAGCCCGGTGATCCTAGGGTCCTAGGATGGGCTGTGGGTCCAGAGGCTGCAGCCTAGGATGATCAGAGCTGATGCAGAGTTGCCATGACTTGAGTTCAAGCCCCGGGTCTGGAAAAAAAATAAAAATAAAAAATTATGAATGAAGCACCCTAGCTAAGAACTCACACCATTATACTGCTAGAGCTGGGATTTGAACTCAGGTCTGGGTAACTCCATTGCACTGTGGGAGAAGGGGAAGCTCACCATTCTTGAAGACTAGAATATCAGGCCTGATCCAGGGCTTGATTTGAAGCCCAAGCACGGGATAAAATAACAAGCCCAACTCTTTTACACATAGGAACTCTATTTACATACAGGTGTGGTATGCATCTTGCATTCAATGTAGTTATCTTTTTTTTAAATTTTGAGTCTTATTCATGGATTTATTGTGTATTTTATTGAGTATTTTGACAGGTATATCTGTGCTGACATGCATGACAACCTATTCCCATGGCTATAGATTTGCCTATGCTCTCTAGATCCTAGCTGTGACCCAGGACTTGCACAGGATAGGAAAACATCTGCAAGGATTGGCATCTCACATCAGGATGAACCTTTTGGCAGTGCTGGAAGTTGAACTCAGGGCCTAGCAGAACCAACTGCCAAATGTGTCCATATGAGCACAGGAGCTTGTGAGCCACTAAGAAGCTGTGCCATACCCAGGACCTGAGATCTAGCCCCGGGGTGGGGGTGGAGCACCATATTCATCCATTCATAAGCTGAAATTAATATGCTAATAAAGGCCTGTTTGTATAGAGTAGGAGATGTGGTGAGCTGTGTTGGAATCCTATCTTCCATGTGACTACCGATTCTTGGATCTTTCCCAATGCCTCGATTTCCTGAATGTAATTATTATTGTCACACTTCATGCAGTCTTAATTAAGATCTTGCCTATCATTTCCTATGTGAATCATGCATGAACTTCTCAACTCTTCCCTAGGCCTGAAATCAAGCACCAGTACTGAAAAACGTAACATTTATAGACATTTTAAATATTTGAGTTATATCTCTATATTCATTTTAAATCGTGTTTGTTGGAGTGATTCATTATATTTTATTATTATTGATGGATTGACTTAGCATTTATTTTATGGACTGTGAGTACACCTATAACATGTATTACATTTGTTCCAATCTATTCCATACCATGTAGCTTTGCAGACATAATATGTACAGCATACCTGACACCCAGCACTTGCACAGAAAAGGAAAACAGGTGTCACCCATGGAATCTTACACCAGGAAAAAGCTTTTGGCAATGATGGGAACTTGACTGATGGATTAGAAGGCCCAATTCATGAAGGGGTGAGTGTCAGCATGGCAGCATCTAGCCCATGCAGGTGCCAAGTGGATCCCAAGACCTGGGATCGAGTTCCAGGTTTAGTCAAAATAGCAAAAATGCTCTATGCAGATTATCGTATTCAAATAAATTAAACTTAGATATTTACATACTGCCAGAAATGTCTATTTAGTATTCAATGACACATACTACGCTCCTACAGATTCTCAGGTCTTTAGTGAGGACTCCATTTAATCAACAGTATTCTTTTACTGCATAATAAACTATGAATTAAAATCAGTCCGTGTCCTGTGATTATTGGGTCTAATTTTCTGCTAGACTGATTGATGGACTACTCATCCAACCATGACATTGTTCACATTCCTCTGGTGCTCCTATGGACAGGCAATAGTTTCTTAAGCTCCCCCGCCCTTTGTAAGTTGTGTGACCGGGATTCAAACTCAGGACCTAGTTGTCCAGGTTGGCGTATGGCTTCACTGACAGCCTGAAAGCATTCAGCAGTGCCAGGTGACCTACAGGTTGCAGCCATGTCATTTGTACCCAGGATCGTCACCATGCAAGGAAGGAAAACCAAGAAACCGCCGACCATCCACAGATCGGGGTTTTTTTCAGTGCTGTTTTCATTTTGTTTTCCTGTCAGCCCCCGAGGCATACCATCCTGTGATCGGCTGTGGGTCCACAGGCTGCACCTTCCCAGCCTAGGGTGACGGAAGCTGAGGCAGTGTTGCCACAACCTCAGTTCAAGCCCCGTGATTGGCAATCAATCAATCAATCAATAAAAGTTTAAAATATTAAAAATAGCCTGGCGCCAGTGGCTCACATCTGTAATCCTAGCTACTCAAGAGGCTGAGGATTGTGGTTCAATCCAACCCAGGCTGTAAAGCCCATGAGAATCTTATCTCCAATAAAGCACTAGAAAACCAGAAGTGGTGCTGTGGCTTAAGCAGTAGTGTGCTCGCCTTGAGCTGAAGAGCGCAGAGACAGAGCCCAAGGCCAGAGCTCAAGCCCCATGGGAAAAACAAAAATTGCAAAAACACTAATGAAGCTCCCCAGCTTGGCATTCATGTCTTTTTTTTTCCTTAAGGCCGGGGATTTGAACTCAGAATCTGGGTAACTCTAAAGCACTATGGAGGATGGGGAAACTCAACGTGTTTGAAGACAAGCAATTCAGTCCTGTTCCCTAGGCCTGAATTCAATCTCCAGCCCTGTTAAAGTAATATTCATCCACATTTGAAATAATGATTAATCTCTACATACTTATGTTTACCGCATATTATTTTACTGTGTATTTATTTTATTTTTTGCACTATTCATTCATTATTTATATTGACTATTATTACACTTATAACATGTATTAAATTGATTACATCTTATGAGAACTATACAGATTAGCATATGAATTATATATCTTACTTCAGACCCAGGACATTCACAGAAATTCTATAGTAGATGATACCATGCTTAGAAAAACAGAAAAAATACACCAACCAAAGTCGAATTCATCCCTAGCACCCCAGTGGCTCACATCTGTAATCCCAGCTACTCAAGAGGTGAGAGCTAGAAGATGAGGTTTCAAAGCCAATCCAGGCAGAAAAGCCTGAGAGACGACATCTCCAATTAACTGGCAAAATGCTAGGCTACAGGTATGGCTGAAGTGGTAGAAAATCAGCTATGAACAATCAAGCCAAGAAAGAGCAAGCTGAATTCAAGTGCAGAGAGAGGGAGGTAGGGGAAGAAAGCAGAGAGAAATCCTCCAAAACAGAGAACAAAACAACAGTACACACATCCCACCTAATTTATGGTACCAAAAAACTGAAAATAAAAAATCAAGCTGGTACAGTTGTATAACTTTACATGAGCACATATGCTTTTAGGTACACTTCAAAGCTATGTTTTAATAATATATATGTATATATATTAAAAATGTGTGTGTGTGTGTATATATATATATATATATACATATATATATATATATATATATATACATATATATATATATATATATATATATATCTTTAAATAAACTAAGAAACCAGCCAATGAATAAATACGACTGAATTAGTGCCTTAAACATGCCATTATAAATTATTTCTATTAAAATGTATTCCAAGTTTCTTTCCTCAGAATCAATCTTTAAGAAATTTGTTCATGCACTGGGCGTCAGTGGCTCACGCCTATAATACTAGCCACTGATGAGGCTGAGATCTGAGGATGGCAATTCAAAGCCAGCCTGGGCAGGAAAGTCCATGAGATTCTTATCTCCAATAAACTGGCAATGGCACTATGGCATATCTCCAATAAACCGGAAATGGCACTGTGGCTCAAGCTGTAGAGCACTTGCCATGAGTTGAAGAGTTGAAGGCGGGCAGCCAAGTCCAGAGTTCAAGCCTCACCACTGACAAAAAAAAAAAAAAAGAAAGAAGTTTGTTCATACAGATCATAAAATTCTAACCTTCTGAGCTTTAGGAAACTTGCCTTCTTTTTCTTCCCGGGTCTTATGCTCTTTAGGCAAGTACTCCACTACTGAGCTACATCCCAGTCCCAATGTTTTTGTTTTTCATTTTACAATTCACTTTATTCCCAAAATGCTTACAAGTACCTACTGTCCTCACAGAAGTGAATTTTGCGGTATGAGGAATCCCCTAGTGTATTTTGTGGTAGGCACTGAGGAAAACTCACATGATACAATTGCAGAGAGTTTATAGCTATAGAAATAACTCTAAATAGAAATAACATCAACTGTCCCTCTAGGGAGGAATGATGTACTCATTTTCACTTTCACTCTTCATGGCAGATGGTCAAAATGGAAACACCAATGTGCTATGCTGAAATGTAAAACGTTTAAACCCTTTTTTTAAAAACTCTCATGTTATAAAATCAAAATGTATCAAATAAATGCCAAGTGAACTTTAAAAAATATGAAAAATGCTAATAAAGCTCCCTGGCTTGGAATGTGTGCTATTTTTTGTCTGCAAGGCCTGGGATTTGAACTTAGGATCTGGGTAACTGTTGCACTATGGGGGAAGGGGAAGCTCTCTATGCTTGAAGATCAGAAAGTCATGCCTATTCCCTAGGCCTGAATTTAGGCCCCAACCCTGGAAAACATAGTCCTTACATGTATTTTAAAGATAGATTTGAACTTCCAGACAGGAGTTCAGTCTATATCCTGTTTGTTGTGGTTATTCATTGTACTTTTTGTTTTATTCATTTATTTACCGTTTATTTTGTTGACTGTGATGACACCTAACCATGTATTACATTGTTTACACCCTATCACATAGCATTTAGATTTGCAGACTTGTTCTCCATCATGCCTGACACCCCGCACTCTCACAGAAAAGGAAAACAGGTGTCACACTTGGCTTCTTACTCCAGGATGAAATTTTTGGCTTGCTCTGAGATCGAGCCCCAGGGGTGGCCAAATTAGCCATACATGGATAGGCAGGTGGTAGTACACAAATAAATACATATTAGTACAGAGTGCCAGGGCTGTGTATCTAGTATTCAATGACATCTGCTACATTCCTACCAAGTCTTAGGTAGTTATTATGCCTCCATTGAAGGAATATTATTCTTTTCATGCCTATTTAACCATTAATTAAGTTCAATCAGCGTCCTAGGATTATTGCGTCTAATTTGAGTCCACACAGCTGCACGAACTATTCAGTCATAAGTTGGATACCATTCCATGGGGATTTCTATGCAGAGGCAGGAGTCT
The DNA here is from genome assembly GCF_019054845.1 of Dipodomys spectabilis. Taxonomy (NCBI): domain Eukaryota; kingdom Metazoa; phylum Chordata; class Mammalia; order Rodentia; family Heteromyidae; genus Dipodomys; species Dipodomys spectabilis. Next base: position 5,613,690 of record NW_024870984.1, on the reverse strand, counting down.
CTTGGGATCTCCTGCCATGGTAGGTGTTAGGACCAGGATTTGAACTCAGGGACTGTGTTGCGGGGTTGGCCTATGGCTTTCCTGACAGTCCGCCAGCCTTGAGCAATGACAGGTCACCTGTGCGTGGCATCCATGTCATTCAGACCTAGGATGGTCACCGTGCAAGGAACCAAAGCCAAGAAACCGCCTACCATGTACGGCTCGTGGCTTGTTTTAGTGTCATTTTCATTTTGTTTTCCTGTCAGACATCGGGTCTTAGGATTCCAGAATCGGCTTTGGTTCTGGAGGCTGCACCTGAGGCTAGTGTGATAGAAGCTGAGACAGAGCTGTCACGATCTGAGTTCAAGCCACATGCATGGTCAAAAACAAACAAAAAAATTAAATTAAAAAAGTAAAACAATTAAAAAATTAAAACAATTTAAAAAATTAAAGAAAATTTATTCCTACTTGCTAATTAGGAGAACATTCTCTGGAAAATGAACAATGATGTACACCAGAATTGGAGTCAGAGCTCAAGGTCCAAGTTTAGCAGATACATATGCCCAGCCTCTCAGACCCTAGCATTACAGCCTTGTGTCCTACAGGGTTCTGAAAGGTCCATTGTTGAAAGGTTTAATATGCTCCCCAAGCCCTTTGTGATAAGCAGTTGACTTGTATTTTCAATGTCATTACAGTTTTGACCTAGTAGAACACCAGTAGCTAAGACCCATCACCCTAGCTCAGGAGGCTGAGGTCTGAGGATCACAGGGTGAAGCCAGCCAGGGCAAGAAATTCTATGACACTCTGACTTCCACTTCTGAAAGGGCAGATGTTCAAGAGCTTCCTGGGTTTCCCTTGGTGATGAGAAGTTACTTGTACTTGAGTTGAACTCAAGGCCTGGACACTGTCTCTAGCACTCTACTACTTGAGCCACAGCACCAATTCTGGCTTTTTCTGTGCATGTGCTACAGAAGGATGGAACCCAGGGCTTCTTGCATGCTAGGCACTAATCCACTTTCCCAGCCCTCTCATGTTTTTCTTAATGGTAGTTTCTACATAAGTATACTACTATTTTACATCCCCCAAGTTTAATATTCTGAATACCGGTTATTTCAAAAACCCTGATCTCCTCTTCCCCTGCTTGATTTGTGACTGTTCCTTCCTTGGTCACATAATAAAATGTAAATTAAGGATGCTGAGATATTAAGTGTGCATCATATAAGGACACAGGGCTGGAACTCTGGAAGAGAAAAGCCATGGGCCTGAAAAGAAGAGAAAGATGCAGAATGTGCAACAAGCCTATCTGAAAAATAAATCTGTACATAAAAGAAGATGCATTGCATATAATCTGTTTGCACTCAGGGAGGTAATATACACACATAAGTAGGTATGACACTGATACATAAACTAGGCATTTTCTTTTTGAATTTTTTTGGTGACCATCCCAGGGCTTAAACTCAGCGCCCTATGTGTTCCTCAGCTGTTTTGCTCAAGGCTGAGACTCTACCACTGCCACAGCTCCACTTCTAGCCATCTGGCTTAATTGGACATAAGCGCCTGCCAGGCTTTCAGGCCTGGTCTGGCTTGTATCTCCTGCTCGGCTTTCTTTCTCAAAACTGGTGCTCTACCCTCTGGGCCTCTGATTCCCTTCTGATTTTCTGGTGGTTTATTGGAAATAAGAGTCTCACAGACTTTCCTGCTCGGGTTGGCTTTGAACAGAGATCTCCTGAGTAGACTTCAAGTGGCTTTCCTCAGGGATTCACCGAGGATCTGCTCCACATAAACCCTTAGTTTAAATCTCGAGAGGTACTAGAGAAAAACGGAAACTTGATGATGCTTCTAGTGTGTTCTAGATACTTAAGGTTGGAGACACAAAACACTCATAATTATTATATAATTTTATAGGCCTAAGGAGCAATGCAGACAGTATGAGGATCACTCCAGCTTTTGGTCCTCTTGTCCTGAGACAGTAAATGCACTGCAGCTCAATGCAAAGTGACTGAACTGGCATGTTCTGTGGACAATTGCTGCCAAAATCATGAGACACTCATTACTCACTTTTGGCTTCAAACCTGTGAGTAGAGGAGAAGAGTAGGAGAGAAAATCCTTTTCAGAGAAAGCACCTATAAAGAACATTGGGTAGTTTACTTATAAATTCAAAGCATTGGAATGATGTTGTTAAGTAGTCAGATTGTCCAGATTAACAAATGAAGAAGAAAAGAAAGGCAGGTGCCAGTGGCTGCTGACTATAATCCTTGCTCCTCAGGAGGGTGAGATGTAGAGAATCTGAGATATAGAGAATCTGAGTTTGAATCAAGCCAGCATAGGAAAGTTCATGACACTGTTATTTCTAAGAGATCACAGAAAACCCAGAAGTTGGGCTGTGGCTCAAGGTTAATGCACTACTCTTGAGCAAAAGTAACTCAGGGACAAGCCTATGCTCATAGTTCAACCTCAGGACCTGCTTCCATGTCTTTGAGTATGTGTGGATGTATTCCTATAGGGGAAACTCCAGAGTAGCTATGATGAAAGGCACCAAGCTAGAAAATTTGTTTTCAATACAATGATTTCATAACAGAGACTGCTTTCATGGCCGTGCATGTTCCTGGGCTCCCCTCACAGTTCTCAGTACAGCCTGAGGGTTTCTCTGCCTCCTAGGCCTGCTGTAAGAAGTCTCTCTCATTGTCTGGACAGGCAGACAAAAGGCCTCAATAGTGTACAGCTGTGCAACAAACAACTCCATCTGGGCCAATAAGTGAGGATTGAGTGTGGATGGGCTCTGAAGGTCAGGAGAAAAAGGCCTTTTTGTATCCCAAGCTATCTCTCTCCCCAGTGCTCTGTTTTGACAGGAAGCCTTCATTTGTGCCACCTCCTGCGGCAGGCCAGGTTCCCAGCACTTATCCTGCCTTTGTGAGACTATATTCTGGTGTTCACATACAGTGCTCAATATAATTCAGGAGTCCTTCTGGAAGACAACTAGGGCACTTAACCTCAAGAATTGTTTCATTGAGGGCGATGATGGGCCTATGATACCTCTGCTAGGTTTCCGGAAGTTTTGGAAATCCAAGCACATGTCTGATCTCACCATGCTTCCTGTCATCTAGGACTGCTGAAGCACACTAGGTTTTGAAACCTTTGACCTCTCCTAGTTGAGCCCTGGGTGGCAAGGTTTGGGGGTTGAAGAGAGGGCCTGGGTCCTGACCATGAGCTCAGTGCAGGAGCCCAGTGATTTACCATTTTGTGTCACAGCTTTACTTCTGGTCTGTGTGTGTGTGTGTGTGCGTGCATGTGAACACATACACCAGTCCTGGAGCTTGAACTCAGGACATGAGCACTGTACCTAATTTCTCTTGTACAAGAATAGCCCTCTCCCACTTGAGCCACAGAGCCACTTCAGGCTTTTTTCTAGTGAGATGTTCCTGAGAAATCAAGTCCAGAGTTCCACAGATACAAAGCACTCTACCTCTAAGGCACATTCCCAGCCCTCTACTTCATGTTTGTTATTTTGTTTCTTTTTTGTTGTTGGTTGTAGCAGTTGAAGTCTGGGCCTGGGTGCTGTGCCTCAAGTCTTGTGCTCTACCACTTGAGCCAAAGCACCATTTCAGGTTTTCATATGGTTCATTGGAGCTAAATGTCTCGAGGACTTTGCTGCCCAGGCTAGCTTTGAACCATGATCCTCAGATCTCATCCTCCTGAGGAGCTAGGATGACAAGCATGAGTGACAAGCATCCAGCTTCCACTTCAGGTTTCTTAGTGGTGAATTGGAGATAATAGTCTCATGGGACCTTTTGTGTCTGGCATAGTTTGGAAGCCAGATCCTCAGATCTCAGCTTCCTGAGAAGGCAGGCTGACAGACCTCAGCTATAGACCCCTAGGCTACTGCAAGGGGGTCCTTGGCTCCAGGTGGTGGAGTGCTAGCCATGTGCCCAAGAGATAAGGGTCAGTGCCTATGCTGCGAGTTTAAGGTTCATGACAGAAAACAAAACAAAACAAAACAATTGTCTGCATTAGACAACTCACCCACTCTTAAGTAATGCATAATTTTGTCCCTGCCATGAGGACATATCTGAGTCTCAATATTCTTTTTTGCATAATCATCTTAGTTGTGTAGCTCTTACAAGGACCATATGAAAGAATGCACTCTGTGAAGGACACAGCAGATGACACTCTTTGAAGGACTCAGCACACAACATCCTGTGATGACTCAGCACCCAGCACCCAATGCAAGACTCAGCACACTGAACCCTGTGAAGGACTCAGTACACAGCACCCTGTGCCAGACTCAGCACAGAGCACCCTATGAAGGACTCAGCACATAGCTCTATTCCACAAGCTTTCATTAGAATTAGGTTGCTTTCATCAGTATCACCATTCTTTGAGGAACATTTCACAAATCACCCAAGTTCACATCTAATGGTTTAGTGGGGTTTTTTAGGGGGCGGGCAGGCTACCCATAGGACTTGAACTCAACGCATGGGGATACTGTTCTAATAACATTTGCTCAAGGCTAATGCTCTACTACTTAGAGCCACATCGTCAAGAGTCTCACATACTTCCTACCAGGGCTTGGTTTTAAAGCTCCCAAGCAGCCAGGATGATGGTGGTAAGCCAGCAGCATCTGCTTCTGTGGAGCTGGGTTGCAGCTGTTTACATATGTCTAAGTCAGGTTAGGTGGCAACTGTCAGTGCCAGACTCCTAGCTTGTTCTGTGATGTGGTATTTGAAGTCCTGTCCTACTATAATTGCAGTTAGAACATTCTACCTTTTTTTGGTGGCAGTGCTGGGGCTTGAGTAAGGGCTGAGACACTGTCCCTAAGCATTTGTGCTTAAGGCTAGCACTCAATTGATTGAAAGACACTTATGTGGCACTGAGGAATCGTACCTAGGGCTTCATGCTCAGTAGGGGAGCACTCAAACACCGAGCCCCAGGAGTAAAGGAGGCATAAATAGATAGATTGTTGTACATATAAATAATATATACACAAAAGAGAGATGTCTATATTATTACATTATAGATAATATTATTAGCAATTGCTAGGTATTAAATTATATCTCCATTTAATGATGTGTTCCAGTTAACATTTAATTAAGCATTAATTAATACTCAATATCCTGTTATTGTTTATCATATATGTACATACATCCATAAATATAATTAAATATTTTATAGAATGAGACAGAAGTCTATATATTATTAAATTATGTATCATGTGCTACTACCAATTATTAGGTATTTATGTGTCCATGCAATTTTTATTCTGTTAATAATTAATAAAATATTAATTAAACTTAATCCACATCCTATAATTACTGCATCTAATTTTATCCTAGAATTATTCATTACTAATTCAATCTGTTTATCATTTATTGTAGTGACAATTCTTCCACCTATGACTTTTTTTTTTACCTTTGTGACATCCTATTTGCATAGCATATTGATTTGCATCCTAATTATACATCCTACCTGACAGTGAGCACTTTCAAAGAAAAGAAACTCATGTGTCACGCTCGGCTTCCCACTCCACAATTATATTTTTGGCAGTGCTGGGATCTAAACTCAGAGCCTAGAAGGCTCAATTCATTTATGTGTGGCTGCCAGCACAGCAGCCTCTAGCCAATTCAGCTGCCAGGTTGTTCCCAGGCCCTGAGATCGAGCCCCATATATTGACTCCATATTGTGCTTAGTATAGCTATTCATTTTTTGTTTTACTAATTTATTTACATTTATTTTATTGGCTGTTCTTACACATGGACTATTTAATACGTTTATTACATAGGATAAATTTGCCTATGTATGAAACTTCACACCTGACATCCAGGACTTTCACAACAAAGGAAAACCTGTGTCACCATGGGCTTCTTACTCCATGAGTCAATTTTTGTGAGTGCTGGCATCTGAACTCACAACCTTCAAGGCCCAATTCACGAATGGGTGAGTGTCAGTACGCCAGCCTGGGGCATATTGAGCTGACAAGCAGTTTCCAGCACCTGAGATCAAGCCCCAGGGATTGACAAAATAAGAACAGATTGACATGCAGATGGTAGTACAGTACACAAATAAATATAGATCTTTATAGAGTGCCACAGATGTCTAAGCATTATTCAGTTAAATAGGCTACATTCCTACCAATATTTGGGTATTTTTAATGCCTCCATGTAATTTATATTATTGTTTTCATCCTTAATGAATTATTAATTAAATAAACCACCTCCCGAAACTACTGCATCCATGTAATTAATAGTATTCTTTTAATGTGTCAAAAATATTCATTAAAATCCATCGGCCTCCTAAAATCACTCTAATTTTATAGTAGTATCATTCAGGACCAACTAATTCAACCTTGACATTCATAACCTTCCATTAGTATTCCTATGAATAAGAACGAAACTATTAGGATCTCTCGCCATTTGTAGTGGTCAGGACTAGGCTTTGAACCCAGGGCCTATGTTGCCATGTTGGCCTATGGCTTCCCTGGTAGCCCTCCAGCTTTTGGCAATGCCAGGTGTCCAACACTTTTCAGCCATGTCATTCAGACCCAGGAAGGTCACCTTGCAAAGAAAACAAATGTAAAACCGGCAGCCATCTGCAAGTTTCCGGTTGTTCTTCTTTGTTCCTGTGTTGTTTTCTTTATTTATTATTCCTATCAGCATTTGGGCCCCAGGAACCCAGGTTTGGCTGTGAGTCTAGTGGCTGCACCCCAGCCTGGAATGATAGAAGCTGAGGTAGAGTTGCCATGGCTTGAGTTCAAACTCAGTGCTTGACAAAATAAAAATAAATAAATTAATTAATTAAAATATTTTAAAAATTATGAGGCTGCTTGGCTTGAATTCATGCCAAATTTTTTGCCAGTCCTGGAATTTGAACTCAGGGCCTAGGTACATATACAGCAATGTGGGAGAAGGAGAAGCTCACTATACTGGTAGACAAGAAAGTCAGGCCTGTTCCCAGGGCCTGAATTCAAGTCCTAGCTCTTGCAAAAATAATATTCATATGCATTTTAAATACAGGATTCATATTTACATACACATCTTTGCTGCATATTGCAGTTAGTGTGGTTATTCATTTTATTTCATTTATTTCTTATGTATTTTAGTGAGTATGACTACACGCATAACCTTTTTTACATCTTATTACATAGGATATATATTTGCCAATGTACTATACATCATTCCTGAGACCCAGGACTTTCATTGATAAGAAAAACAAATGGGACATTTGGCTTCTTCCACCAGGATTACTTAAGTTTTTGGCAGTTCTGTGATTTGAACTCAGGGCCTAGAAAGCCCACTTCATGAATGGGGAGTGGGTCAATGTTAGCACACCAGTCTGATGCAAATGAAGTTGCTGGGCAAATTTGGCCCTAGGAGTGTCCAATATATAAACACATAGAAGTGTAAAATGCAGTGTGTGTGTATTTACATATATATACATCTATAAACCTATACAGAGAGAGACAGATAGACATTTATGTAGATTCTAGTATATAACTCTATATAAAGAGTGATGTCTATATCTTACTTTTATTTACTCTATTACTACTAATTATTTGGTCTAAAATTATTCCTCATTTAATTAATCATGGTAGAAGACTAGTTAATTAGTAATTCAATTAGTACATTTCAAACATTCTATTAGTGTTCCTAGAGATAGGAACCAGTTTCCTAGGACCTTCAGCCATGTGTATGTGGCAGTCCCAGGATCGAACTCAGGGCGCAGCTGTCTGGGTTAACCTCAGGCTTCACTGATAGCCCACCAGCCTCAGCCATGCAAAGACATGTACAATTTTCAAGACAAGTGAGTGAGACCCAGGATGGTCACTGTGCAAAAGAAACAAAGGTAAAACTGTTGTGTAAAACTTTCTGGTTTTTCCTCTTCCATTTTGGTTTGTTTGTTTGTTTTTTGGCCAGTGCTGGGAGTTGAAATTGGGTCCTAGGATCCCTGGATCATCTGTGGGTGTAAAAGTTACACCCCAGCCTAGGGTAATCAAGTCTGAGGAAGAGTTGTGATGACCTGAGTTCAAGCCTCGTGCCTGCCCCCCCCCAAAAAAATTTAATGTCCTGGCTTGATGGGACATTTTATCTGCCATACCTGGGATTTGAAATCAAGGCCTGGATAACTCTATTTTGCTGTGGGTAAAGTGGAAGCTCACCCTCCTTGAATAAAAGAAAGTCAAGAGCATTTCCCAGGGCATGAATTCTAGCCACAGGACTGGCAAAATAATATTTATATACATTTATAATGTACATCATATATATGTATTTGCATACGTATTACATATTGTACCTAGGAAACAATATTCTCACAGACAGCAGAACAGGTCAACATTGGCTTCTTACTCTACTCCACCTATTGTCTTAGGCACTGCTGGGATTTGAAATCAGGGCCTGGAATGCCCAAATCATCAAGGGATCAATGTAAGCCCAGCAGCCTCAAACAAATTCACTGCCAGGGAGTTCCCAGGACCTAAGTTTAACCTCCAGGAGTGGCCAATATATAATAGATGTGTAAATTGCTTCAAATACATATATAGGCATAGAGAGTGAGAGAGAAAGAGAGAGAGATGTATATGTATATTCCAGTGTATATTTAAACATATAAATATATTTATAGAATGTGAGATGTCTATATATCATTAAATTACATGTAATATATTACTAATAATTATTAGGTATTAAATTATGCTTTCATTTAATGATGTATCATGGTTTAAGGCACAATAAAGTGCTTCCTTGTGCAAAAGGAGCTCAGGGACAATGTCTAAGCTCACAGTTCAAGCCTCATGACCTGCACCAAAAAAAAACATAGAGCCAGTAACTCCATGTGTCTGTGTATGTGTGAAAGTATTTCTAAAGGTGAACATCCAGAGTCGCTATGAAGAAAGGCACCCAGCTAGGAAATTTGCTTTGAATAGAATGATTTCATAGCACAGAGTGCTTTCAAGACAGTGCATGTTCCAGGGCTCCCCTCCCTGTTCCCAGTGTAGCCTGAGGGTTTCTCCACACCCCAGGCTGCTGGAGGAAGTCTGTCTTATTGTTGGAACAGGCAGACAAAAGTCCTCACTCATGTTCAACACTGTAACAAACAACTCTATCCATGCAAACTTGTGATGATGAGTGTGTGCAGGCTCTGAAGAACAGGAGAAAAAGGCCTCTTTGTACCCCAAAATATCTCTCTCCCCAGTGCTGTTTTGACAGGAAGCGTTCATTTGTGCCACCTCCCAGGGCAGGCCAAGTTCCCTGCACTTATCCTGTCTTTGTTAGACTATGTTCTAGTGTTGAAACAAATTGCTACAATTAATTCAAGATTCCTCTGGCAGACAACAACTAGGGAGCTGAACCTAATGCAATGATTCATTATTGGCAACGGGGCCTCCCTAGGTTTTCGGAAGCTTGCTACATCTAAGCACATGTGCAAAATCACAATGTTCCCTGTTATGTAGGGCTGGTGAAGCTCATCAGGTTTGGAAACCTTTGACCTCTCCTAGTTGGGCCTTGGGTGGCTAGGTTTCCAGGTTGAACACAGGGCCTAAGTACTGACCATGAGCTCAGAACAGAAGCTCAGTGTGTACTAGGAAGAACCCTATGCAGGCAGACAAACACACCTAGTTGTCTGGAGTAACAGAGCCCACCGCAACAAAGTTGTTAACAAAGAAGCAACTTTATTGAGAAGGTTCCTACACTGACGGGCCAGGGCCACAGCACAGGCTCAGGAGCTGATACTGCTACTCTGAGCAGCCCCCATTCTTTGATTTTTAAAGGCAAAATCCATGAGGTTGAGTCTGGTCATGCACAGGTGACCAATGGGATCATACCACACAAAAGGATTGCATGGACATACCAGATCACACACAGGTGACCAATAGGCAGAGTTTACTGTAAGCATGTGTGAAAGGCAAGGTTTACCACCATAAGCCCGTGGTGTCAGGTAGTTGGAGCCAGATTACAACCATCTGTTTTATAGGTCAGTCTTTAACTCAACAATCAAGGTGAGTTAGGTTGTTAAGGGGAGGGGGACTTATAGGGATTCTTTCCATTCCAAGAACAGGGCTGGTTGGAGCCAAGGTCTAGTTCACCTTGTTTAAAGTTGTTTTTCTAAAATCCCTAAAACAAAGGCAAAGCCATGAAAGAAGCTGTACCAGAACAAGTCTCCTCTCAGGGCCTACTTCCCAGTGCTTTACCCTTTGATGTCACAGTTTCACTTCTGTATCTGGGGGGGAAGGGTTAATTTGTGTGCATATACCAGTCCTGGAGCTTGAACTCAGGACCTCAGCACTGTACCTGAGTTTCTCCTGTACAAGGATAGCACTCTACCACTTGAGCCACAGATCCATTTCAGGCTTTTTTTCTAGTGATGTGCCACTGAGGATTCAAAGCCAGGGTTTCATACATGCAAAGCACTCTACCCCTAAGACCCATTCCCAGCACTGCAGTTCAGGTTTCTTTCTTTCTTTTCTTGCAAGTTGGAAGAGTTGAAGTCTGGGCCTGGGTACTGTCACTCAGCTCCACTTGAGCTACAGAGCACATTCAGGTTTTCTGGTGGTTCATTGGCGATAACCTTCTCAGGGAATCTCCTGCTCAGGCTGGCTTTGGACCGTGATCCTGAGCTCTCAGCCTGCTGAGTAAGTAGCTAGGATGACAGGCATGAGTCACCGGCACCCAGATTCCACTTCAAGTTTCTAAGTTGTGAATAGGAGATGATAATGTCATGGAACCTTTTGTGTGTGGGATAGTTTTGAACCCAGATCCTCAGCTTCCTGAGCAGGCAGGATGATAGACCTCAGCTAAAGACACCTAACCCGTGACACTTTGCTACAAGGGGGTCCTTGGCTCCACGTATTAGAGTGTTAGCCATGAGCATAAGAGGAAAATTAGAGTCTAGGCTCTGAGTTCAAGGTTCATGATGGAGAAAACTAAACCAAAACAATTGTCTGCAGGAGACAACTCAATAGAGTTCAGTACATACATAAATTTGGACTTGCCTTGGGACATATCTGTGCCTCAAGTTTCTCATCTGCACAATCATCTTACTTTTGGAGCTCTAACAAGGATCAGATGAAAGAATATACCCCATGAAGGACTCAGCACATAGCACTTTGTGAAGGACTCAGCACACAGCACCCCTTGAAGGACTCTTCATATAGCTATATCCCACAAGCTGTCATTAGAATTAGGATGCTTTCATCAGTATCACCATTTCTTCAGAAACATATCATGAACCAAACAAGTTCACATCTAATGGTTTAGACGGGTGGTTAGTCAAGGGGAGGGGTCGGGGGGGTGGAGAGTCATCAGACTCAGGGGTTGCACTCATAGGTTGTGGGTACTGTCCTAAGATCTTTTCCTCAAGGCTAGAGCTCTACCACTTTGAGCCACAGCTCAGAGTCTCAGACTTCCTGCCAGGGCTGAGTTTTCAACCCACCAGTGTCAGATCACATCTCCTGAGCAGCTAGGGGTGAGCCAGCAGTGTCTGGTTCGATGGAGTTGGTTTGCCGCTGTTAACCTCTGGCTGTCAGGATAGATGGCAGCCATCATCTTCAGATTCCCGGCTTGCTCTGTCATGAAGTATTTAAAGTTCTGGCCTTGTATAGTTGCAGTTAGAACATTCTAATTTTTCTTTGGTGCTTGAGTGACAGAACCACTTCTGGCTTTTTCTGTGCATGTGATAGTGTGGAAATGAACCCAGGGCTTCATACATAGTAGGCAAGCACTCTACCACTGAGACCCAGGAGTGACAAGTGTAGAAATAGATATATAGATAGCTTATATATATACACACATATATATATGTATGTGTAAAATAAGAAAGATATCTCTATATTATTAAATTACATATACTATATTACTACCAATTATCCATAATTAAATTATTCCTTCCTTTGTTTCTCATTGTTGAAAATATAATAAAGTATTAATTGAAAATTAGTCAATAAACTATGATTATTGTTTTTAATTTTAAAATATAATTATATACTAACTACTAAGGTAATTGTTAGTTTTACAACATTCCATTCATATGATGTATGTCATAATGCGTTTCTTAGGATCTTCAGCCATTCGTAGGTGGCGGTCCCAGGATTTGAACCCTGGGCATACGTTGCTGGTTTTGGCTATGGCTTGCCTGATAACCCACCAAACTTCAGCAGTGTAAGGTCACATATTCTTTCCGGGCCCTTTCATTTAGACCCAGGGTGGTAACAATGCAAAGGAAAAAACAAAGTAAAACTGACTTCTGGAACTTCCCAGTTTTATCCTTATTCTTTTTCCCTCCTCTCTTCTTTTTTCTTTTTTGTTGGTTGTGGGGCCAGAAATCTGGGTCTGGACACTGTTCTTCAACTATTCACTCAAGACTAATGTTCTACCACTTGAGCCATAGCACCACTTACAACATTTTTCTTCTTATATGGTGCTGAGGAATCGAGCCCAAGGCTTTATGAACTCAAGGCAAGCACTCTACTACTGAGCCACCTTCCCTGCCCTTCTCCTTTTTCTTTTATCAGTCCCGAGATTTGAACTCAGGACCTAGGATGTCAGAATGGGCTGTGGGTCCATTGGCTGCACCCCAGCCTAGGGTGATCGAAGCAGAGGCAGAATTGCCACAATCTGAGTTCAAGCACGGGGCCTGGACAAAATAAATTAAGGCTGTGACTTGGAATTTGCTCCATTTTTCTGGCAGGCCTTGGGATTTGAACTCAGGGTCTCGATAACTCTGTGACACTGTGGGGGAGAGGAAGCTCACTGTTGTTGAAGACAAGAATTTCAGGCCAGTTTCCAGACTGAATTTAAATGCCAGCACTGGAAAAAATCTTGTTACATACATGGGCTTACTCCATATGACATTTATTACCCTTATTTATTCATTATATATTTCATTTAGTATTATTACATATATAGCATTTATTTCATTTGTTACATTTTATCCCATGGACATATTTGCATATGGATTATACTTCATACTGAGACCCAGGATTTTTACAGAGAAGGAAAAAAAAATGTGTCAAAGTAGGCAGGATGCCAGATATTAGCCACAGATGCCTAGACTGTAACACTTTTGTACGGGTGTCCTTGGGTCCCCTTGGTAGGGTGCTAGCCATGAGCCCAACAGGGAAGGGTCAGTGGCAAGTGGCTAGAGTTCAAGGCTCATGACCGAGAAAAATAAACCAAAACAATTGTCTGCAGGAGACAACTCACTAGAGTTCAGTACATACATCATTTTGGCCCTGACATGGGGACATATCTGAGCCTCAAGGTTCTCATCTGCACAACAATCTGTGGAGCTCTTACAAGGACCAGATGCAAGAATGCACTCAGTACAGCATTCCTCACATAAGACTCATGACATAGCTGTATCCACACACTGTCATTAGAATTAGGGTGCTTTCATCAGTGTCACCAAACTACACGAAGTTAACATCTAATGATTTAGAGGGGTGGGGTTTTTTTTGGGGGGCGGGGATTCAGCCACGGGGATTCCACTGAAAGTTTGGGGTTACTGTCCTAAGATCTTTTGCTCAAGACTAGAACTCTACCACTTTGAGCCACAGCTCAGAGTTTTGCAGACTTCCTGTCAGGGCTGGATTTTAAAACCACCAGCGTCTGATCTCAGCCTCCCAGTATCTTGGATGACAGGGCTGAGCGAGCCAGAAGCATCTGGTTCCGTGTAGCTGGGTTGCAGAAGTTTACCTCTGGCTAAGTCAGGTTAGATGGCAGCTCTCAGCACCAGACTCTTAGCTTGCTCTACAATGATGTATTTGAAGTCCTATCCTTAAATCTTTGCAGTCAGAACATCCTATCATTTTGTTTTGGTGCCAGTTCTGCATCTTGAGTAAGTGTCTAGACACAGTCCCTAAACTTTTATGCTCAAAGCTAGTACTCGACTGCTTGAGCAACAGCATGACTTCTGGATTTTTCTGTGCAACTGATAGTGAGCAATGGAACCCAGGGCTTTGTACATACTCGGTGAGCACTCTAACACTGAGCCCCAGGAGTGACAAGTGTATAAACAGATAAATGTGTAGATTGGTAGATAGAGATAGATAGATAGGTAGATAGATAGATAGATAGATAGATAGATAGATAGACAGACAGACAGATAGATAGATATAGATAGACAGATAGATAGATAGATAGATAGATAGATGTATATGTTTAAAACAAAAGAGATATCTGTATATTATGAAACTGCATATATGACATTACTACCAATTATTGGCAATTAAATTATTCCTTCCTTTTTTAAGTATCATGATTGAATACATAATAAAGTATTAATTGAAAATTAGTCAATGTAGAATAATTGTGTATAATTTTATAATATAATTATATACTAACTACTAATTTAAATGTTACTTTTAAAACATTCCATTTGTACGTATGTATATCAGAATGCATTTCTTAGAACCTCCCACCATTCATTAGTGGCAGTTCTAAGATTTGACCTCCAGGCCTAAGTTGCTGGTTTCAGCTTTGGCTTCCCTAATAGCCCACCAAACATTAGCAATGCAATGTCATGTACACATTCTGGGGCATGTCATTAATCCCAGGATGGTCACAATACAAAGGAAAAAAAGTAAAACCACCTTCTTGAACTTCTCAGTTTTATCCTTTTCCTTTTTATTTTTTATTTTTTTGCCAGCCTCGAAATTTGAAGTAGGGTCGTAGGATCCAATGATCAGCTGTGGCAGAGATGCAAAGACCTGAGTTCAAGCACTGTGCTAGGCCAAAAACAAAGTAATAATAACAATAAGACCCTGGCTAGGAAATTGCGCCATTTTTCTCCGAAGCCTGAGATTTGAATTCAGGGTCTGGGTAACTCTGTGACACTGTGTGTGAAGGGGAAAGCTCACCGTCCTTGAAGACAAGAATTTCGTGGGGCTGGGAAGGTGGCTCAGTGGTAGAGTGCTTTCCTTGCATGCTTGAGGCCCTGGGTTCAATTCCTCAGCAGCACATAAGCAGAAAAAGCTGGAAGTGGTGCCGTAGCTCAAGTGGTAGAGCGCTCACCTTGAACTGAAGAGCTGAGGGACAGTGCCCACGACCAGATTTCAGGCACCATGACTGGCAAAAAAATAAAGAAAGAAAGAAAGAAAAAAACAAGACTTCACACCAGTTCCCAGGGCCTGAATTGAAGCCCCAGCACTGGAAAAAATAATATTCATATATATGAGATATATTTACATACATGGGTTCTACTGCATATGACATTTATTACCCTTATTTATTTAGTATTATTACACATATAACATTTCCTTTATTATATCATATCACATAGGATTTATTAGCATATGGATTATACATCGTATTGAGACAGAGGACTTTCACAGAGAAGGAAAAAAATGTTTCAAATTGGCTTCTTACTCCATAAATACATTTTTGGCCATGCTGGGATTTCAACTCAGACTACAATGCCCAATCCATAAATTGGGTAGAGTCTTAGCACACCAACCTCTGGTAAACTGAGCATCCAGGAAATTCTAAGGACCTGTGATCAAGCCACAGTAGTACCCAATAGAAAGATGTGTAGATTCATATTTTATATATATATATATATATACACATATACATATATACATACATATGTGTATATATATATACACACACATACAAAGAGGGAATGTGAGGATATTATTAAATTACATATGTTATTACCAATTATTAGTTACTAAATTATGACTCCATTTAATGAAGTATCATGGTTGAATACTTATAAAAGCATTAATTAAAAATTAGTCAATATCTTTAATCATACCATGGTGTTAGAATGAAGATATAAATCCAATAATTTTGTGTGGCATTCTAAAATAGAATCATGAATTAACTGCAAATTTAATTATTACTTTTATAATATTCCATTAGCGTTCACATGAACAGGAATGATTTCATCAGGATCTCCCTCCATTTGTGGGTGGTAGTCATAGCATTCGAATTCCAGGCCTGGGTATATTACTTTGAATGCAAACCACTGGAATGACACCGTGAAGATTTCAGATTGTCACGATTAAAAAAGAGAACAACAAGAAGAAAAGAAAGCCAGGTGTCAGTGGCTCCTGCCTATAACCCTAGCTCCTCCTGTGGCTGAGATGTAGAGAATGCCAATTTGAATTCATCCAGGGCAGGAAAGTCCACAACACTCTTCTTTCTAAGAGATCACAGGGGGGCTGGGAAGTTGGCTCAGTGGTAAAGCACTTGCCTTGCATGCCTGAGGCCCTGGGTTCGATTCCTCAGCACCACATAAGCAAAAAGAAAAAAGCCAGAAATGGCGCTGTGGCTCAAGTGGTAGAGCACTAGCCTTGAGCTGAAGAGCTGAGGGACAGACCCAGGCCCAGAGTTCAGGCCCCGCGACCGGACCCAAAAAAAAAAACAAAAAAAAAACTAAGAGATAACAGGGGGAAAATAAAAACATGAGTGGGGCTGTGGCTCAAGGGCAGAGTGCTATCCTTGAGCAAAAGGAGCTGAGGGACAAGGCCTACGCTCATAGTACAACCCTGCGCCTGCCTCACCCCCCACACAAAAAAAGGAGGCAATCACTCCATGTCTCTGTTATGGATGGATGCTGTATGGAAGATGGGCATTCAGCAGGTTGCCCATGTCCATCCCTCCAACCTGGGCAAGTACTCAGAGAGTTCTGAGTCTGAGACAGCAACTTGAACAAAGCATCCTTCTCTGCCATTTAATAACTGAAGCCCCACTGGGTTTGTCTGGGCTGTACAAGTGCCTTATGTTCTGGCTGAGATGTCCCATCGGGACACCTAGCAGCCAGCCACTGCCTCCAGGGAGACCACAGTTCCTATGCTGTAGGAGTTGTCAAAGGTTCTGGCTCCATCTTCTCTATCCCTCTGTAGGATATGTGAGCCTACTCCTCTGGGGCATGGTGGCTATCCCTCATTCACCATTCCTCATTGCTGAGTCACAGGCTGGTCCCAAATCTTGGCAAAGGTATGAAATAGCCAGCGATTTCCACACCAAAAGGGTAAGCC
The DNA here is from genome assembly GCF_019054845.1 of Dipodomys spectabilis. NCBI lineage: Eukaryota > Metazoa > Chordata > Mammalia > Rodentia > Heteromyidae > Dipodomys > Dipodomys spectabilis. The sequence goes on along the minus strand of NW_024870984.1, from coordinate 5,596,742 downwards.
AATAAATCCCACTCTCATAGTTCCTGTCAGAAGTGAGCCTTGGGCTGCAAATGTGGCTTAGTGGTAGAGTGTTTACCTAGCACGCACAAAGCCCTGGGTTCCATTCTTCAGTATCACAGAAACAGAAAAAGCCAAAAGTGGCATTGTGGCTTAAGTGATAAGAGTGCTAGCCTTGACCAAAAGAAACTCAGGAACATGCCCAGACTCTGAGTTCAAGCCCCAAGACTGGCAAAAAAGTGAGCCTGGTGAGACATATTCTTCTGGTACTCATAGGAGGGCCAAGGTGAGAGGTAAGAAGTAGGGTAGAGGACAGTTGCTGGTGGCTCGCCCCTGTACTCTTAGCTACTCAGGAGGCTGAGATCTGAGGATCAAAATTGCAAGCAGGAAAGTCTATATGAGACACTTTTCTCCAAATAAACACCCAAAAAGTCAGAGGTAGAGCTGTGGTTCAAGTAATAGAGTGCTAGCCTTGAGCACAAAACCTCAGGGATAGCATCCAGGCCATGAATTCAAACTCCAGGACTGGCACAAACACTCACTCACACACACACACACACACACACACACACACACACACACACACACACACACACACCAAGCTAGAGCATTTGCCAGTCAGCCTGCACAAGTTCATCTCTAGCAACTCAATAGTAAAAAAAGAAAAAGAAGAAGGGAAGGAAAGACTTGCTCCTGGAGGTGATATAACCAATGCCAAAATTCCACAGGAGTTCTAAAATGTGGAACAAGATAGAGAGCCTCAGGCAGAAGGTACAACAATGCACAAAGTTTCCTGAGGTGTTGTGTAGAATAGGTGTTGTGGGTGGAATGAAGGTTCTGTGGGTTCAGACAAGTCCAGCAGGACATTCAAGGCTGGGTCAAGGTTTGTACTTGAGCCACAGGGAGGGCAGAGTGTGGAGGTCCCAGAATGGGGCTCAGGGGGAAGATTAGCTTGGCTTTTCACCATGGACCCCAGCCATTTCCTGTGGCTCCAAGTCTATTTTTCACAGCTCCTGACCCTCAGGCCTCCTTTACATGGAGGAGTCAGGGCAAATGCAGGGAAGAACACTTGCTTAAGAAAAGCTTCTAGCCCAATGCCAGTGGTGGCTCAACCTCTGTAAATCCTAGCTACTGAAAAGACTGAAATTAGAAGTCGTGGGTCAAAGCCAGCTCAGGGCAGGAAAGTTAGTGAGACTCTTCTTGCCGATGAACTACCAAAAGCCAGAAATAGAGCTGTGGCTCAAGTGGTTGAGTGACAGCCTTGAGGCAAATATTAAAGAGACCGGAGCCCAGACCCTAAGTTCAAACCCCAGTACTGGCACATAAAAAATAAAGAAAAGCTTTCAGGAGTTCCTAGTCCACTGTGGTGGAAGTCCAAATCAGTTGGGTGCTGCTGGCTCGTGCTTATCCTCCTAGATCCTCAGGAGGCTGATATCTGAGGATCATGGTTCAAAGCCAGCCCGGGCAAGAAAGTCCGGGAGACTCTGATCTCCAATTAACCCCAGGAAAACTGGAAGTGGTACTGTGGTTCAAGTGGTAAGCTGACGAGCTGAAGGGACAGTGCCCAGGCCCAGAGTTTTAGCCCCATGACCAATAGCTGGCATGCTTGAACCTCACTCTGTGGCTCTAGGCAGAGTAATTTCCAGTGGGCCCCTAAGAGTCTCCCAATATCTACGTGTCCTACAAGTCTTGAAAGCAGCCTCTTTGGGAGCCTTTGCCTACAGAGCAGGCCAAAGTATCAGAGAAGGGTCTAGCCTTGGGGCATGGAGGACATTGGCCAGAATGGCATCAGAATAGCATCTCTCATGGGTGCAGTGTGGATCTGAGCAGTAAATCAGCATTTCAGACCAGGTTTCTGGACCAGGAGGGGCAAGAGCTTCAAGATGGCACAGCAGGTAATGCCTACGCACGGGGGCAAATTTGTCAGGCACACCTTGGGTGGGGGTGAGTTGGGCTCAGGAAAGACTTGTAGGCTCAGGAATCCACAGCTGGCTGGCTGCTGCTTGTAGCAGTGGCTATCCCAGGAGTCCCAGAGCTCAGAGCCCTGCTTTGCTCACCAGTGTTCAGTGGCAGATGAAGGTCTGCAATCATGCACTGAGTATAAACCAGCATCCATCATGTTCTTCCCTTGGTTCTGTACCCTATGCATGGATGGAGGTGCAGGTTCCATGGCACTTATTGTCATGGCCCAGACCCCTCAGCCCAAGAAGGAGTTGGGGAGAAATAACTTACGTGTCGAGAGTTTACTATGATTGTGCCTCTGGACTGCCCCAGTTCTAGCTCAGCTTATCATTACCACCTTCTTGTGTGTGTGTATGTGTGTGTGTGTGTGTGCATGGGCACATCTTGGTACTAGGGCTTGAACTAAGAACCCGGGCTCTATTCCTCACTATTTTCATTCAAGGCTAGCAATTCTACCACTTGAGCCACAGTTTTTCTTCCAGCTTTCAGGTGGTTATTGGGAAAGGAAATTCTCACGCACTTTAGAAAAGTGAGCTGGTGATAAGAAATGTACTCATTATTTTGCCCATGTAATTGTAACCCCTCTGTCCAGTATTTTCACAAAAAAAGATCCTACTGATATAAAAAAAGAAAGAAAGAAACAAAGAAAAGTGAGCTGGGCTGCCTCTGAATGCCAATCCTTAGATCTCAGCCTCCTGAGGAGCTAGGAATATGAGAGCATGAGCTATTAACATCTGGCCACACTTTCCTTCTTGGCTAAGACAGAGTACCTCTCTCCCAGCCTACCAGCCATCTACAGCTAACCTTTCTTCGCCTCCCCCTACTCCTCCAGGCTTCAGAGGAACCGTACCCTCCCCTGAGGACATAGAAATTGGATGTTTGACAGGTTTGAGCTTTATGTTCTCCACACAGTCAAGGGCTGCTGGGACCTGATGTGGAGATCAGAGATCTAGGCCAGGTCAAGTAGACAGCTGTTAGAACAGAAGACAGTATGAAGAGACATCCTTGCAGCTGGATGCCAGTGGCTCATGCCTATAATCCTAGCTACTCAAGGCTGACACATGAGGATCAATCAAGATTCAAAGCTAGCCTGAGTGGGGAGACTCTTATCTAAAATGAATCACCAAAAAGCTGGGAAGCAGAGCTATGGTAGTTCAAGTGGTAGAGCATGAGCCTTGTGCAAACAAGCTAAAGGATACCACCTAGGCTCTGAGTACAAGCCTTGGTAAACACACACACACACACACACACACACACACACACACACACACAGTAAAATCTTTAGCAGGTGCCAGAGGCTCATACCAGCAATTCTAGCTACTCAAGAGGCTGAGCTCTTAAGATGGCAGCTTGAAGCCAGCCCAGGCAGGAAAGTTTGTGAGACTCTTATCTCCACTAAACTCCTAAAAAAGAAGAAATGTGAGCTGTGGTTCAAGTGGTAGAGTGTTAGATTTGAGCAAAGGAAGCTCAGTGCCTTGGCCCTGAGATCCAGCTCTAAGAGTTGTTTTTTTTCTTTTTAAAGACACTTTTTGCCCCAGTTCCTTCAGGCCATAATTCCAGATTTTGATCATCCTAGATCTCACTTCCACTCCTGCCACTTCCACAGCACCACAAGTGGCCTGTTTCTGGCCAGGTCTGGGTTAAGAAGTGAATGTACACGAAGGGGCATACCCAGGTCAAGGCTAATGCCCCAGAACATTGAGGTATTGGCCATACCAGTCTCTCATCCCCAAATTCCCTGGCCCTGGAATCTGAAGTCTGTGCCTCTGTATTCTGGGCATCCAGAATTCTCTAGAAGGATTTGAGAGGCCCAGATGGGGCTGGAAGATAGACTTGTCTGTGATAAAGTATGTTGACATTTCCTAGACACCAACAAACACTTCCAAGCCACCTTGGCCTCACCTCCAATGCAGCCCGGAATCCTCCTTGCTTGGGTGGCCTTCAGTCCACTATCAAGCTGGAGTTGGCCAGAGCCACAGGCAACACCCTTCCCCCACTCACTGCCAGGCTGCAGAGAGGGACATGCAGCCAGAGGTCTAGCTGAGGAAAATGGCAGGACATTCCATGTCTCAGTTCCCCACCCAGAGACAGGCAAGACTCTATTGCAGCTGGCCCGGCTGATCCAGAATCCCATGCATGCAGGCAAAGGCTTGGACAGCTGGACTTGGGCCCCAAAGAAAAGCTTGAACTCAGGTCTCTGGCAATTTAGGACTCATTGTAGACCCTGATAGGAGGCTAGAGGCAAGGTCGGTGTGGAGGAGGGGCACCATCCCAGGTCAGAAAGAGACAGACAGGCATCCAGGAAGGGGACAGAGAAAGATGAGGAAAACACACACACACGCACACACAGACACACACACACACAAATATGGCACTGGAGTCTCACATCTGTCATCCTAGCTACTCAGGAGGCTGAGGTCAAAGCCTGCCAGCACAGAAATGTCTGTGAGGCTCCTATCTCCAATGAACCACCAAATAGCCAGAAATGGAGCTGTACCTCAAGTGTTAGAGCACTAGCTTTGAGCACAGAAGCATAGGAACTTCACCAAAACCCTGAGTTCAAGGCCCAGGTCCTCTACATCCAAACACACAGACAGACACACACAGACACACACATGAACACACAGACACACACACTGGTAGCCCAAACCCTCAGCAGTCCCTGAGCACCCTGAATATTCCACCCCAGAGATGATGGCACTACCATCATCAGACCAACTGTAGACAAAACCCAGAGCTTCTCACATATCTGGAATGATTCAGAACACATCATGGCATTTCTACTGTACACAGTTATGCAGAAAATTCAGCTACCTTTTGTTTGGTTGTAGGTTATGGGGTTTGAACTTTGGGCCTGCCAGAAGGCCCTCAGCTCTTCAGATGAAGTTGTGTGCTCTACCACTGGAGCCACAGCACCACATCCAATTTTCTGGTGGTTCATTGGAGATAAAGTCTCACAGACTTTCCTGCCCAAGCTGGCTTTGAACCGTGATCCTTAGATATCAGCCTCCGGAGTAGCTAGGATGACAGTTGTGAGCCACTAGCAGTGCCCGGCTACACCCAACTTCTTTTTTTTTTTTCTTCAGTTCTTTTCTTTCTTTCTTTTTTTATTTTGAAAATACTGTACAGAGGGGTTACAATCACATGGGCAAGATAAGGAGTACATTTCTTATCAAGCATTGTAACTTCCTCCTTTGTTTCCCCTTCCCATCCCTTCCCAGCTTCCCCGGGCCCCCCAACCAACCCTCCCGGCCCCCCCCCACCACCAAAGTTGTAAAGTTCGTTTTCGATATGACAAATTGAACTTCTCATTGATGCAAGGGTCAGCCTGTATCCTTATTTAAACGACTTGTTTTTCCCCTTCCTCTCCACAAATTATACCATAATTAAATACAGTGAAAGCAGGGGTTGTACTGTGGGGGAGGGACATACAAAGCAACAAAGAAATAATCTCATAAATGCATTAGAAACAAGTGCATGAAAAAAAATTAAATATATACCTTACGGTTTATTTTCCTAACATCACCTTATCTAACCTTTTCTGCTTGACTCATATATATACTAAATATTGCAAATAAGGGAAACCATGGGTCCTAAGTTTCTTTGGGCTTGGCTTACGTCACTTAATATAATTTTTTCAAGGTCTTTCAATTTCCTAACAATTGGGGCAATATCATTCTTTCTGATGGAGGCATAGAATTCCATGGTGTATATATACCACATTTTCTTGATCCATTCATCTACTGAAGGGCATCTGGGTTGGTTCCATATCTTAGCTATGGTAAATAATGGTGCAATAAACATAGTTGTGCTGGTAGCTTTAGTGTGGTCTTGTTTGTAAACATTTGGATAAATGCCCAAAAGTGGGATTGCTGGGTCACAAGGGCACTCTATGTGGAGTTTTTGAAGAACCTCCATACTACTTTCCAAAGTGGTTGAACAAGTTTACACTCCCACCAACAATGAAGTAAGGTTACCTTCTGTCCCCATCCCCTCCAGCATCTGTTGTTATTAGAGTTCTTGATTTTTGCCATTCTAACTGGCGTGAGGTAGTATCTTAATGTTGTTTTGATTTGCAACCCTACTACTTCACCATCTCTTGCAAGCAAGGAAGAGGTATCTTTCTTTCTTGTTTGGCTTTTTGTTTTTTGTTTTGGTTGAGGGGCTTGAACTCAGGGCTTGGGTACTGTCCCTGATGTCTAATTTTCCTCAAGGCCAGTGCTCTACCATTTGAGCCACAGTGCCACTTCCAGTTAGAGATTAGAGATGAGGTTCTGGAGGGACTTTCCTGCCTGGCTGGGAAATGAGATCCTCTGGATCTCAGCCTCCCGAGTTGCCAAGATGACACGTGTGAGATGACTGGTGTGAGCCACCGGCTCATGGCTTAAGGTGTCTGAAGAACTAGACACCTTAAGCCAAAAATGGCAAAAACTCCCATGCTCTTGGATTGGAAAGATTAACATTGTGAAAATGGCAATACTTCACAAGGCTATCTACAAGTTCAATGTGCTACCTATCAAAATTCCAACCTCATTCTTCAAGGAACTAGAAGAGGCAATCCAAAAATTCATATGGAACAATAAAAGACCCCGAATAGCAAAAACGCTCCTCAACAGAAAGAATACTGCTGGAGGAATATCAATACCAAATTTCAAACTCTACTATAAAGCAATAGTAATCAAAACAGCTTGGTACTGGGACAAGAACAGACCTCAGGACCAATGGAATAGAATTGAAAACCCAGATATGAACCTAAAGACCTATAGCCATCTAATCTTTGATAAGGGAGATAAAAAAAATAGAATGGAAGAAAGACATCCTCTTCAGTAAATGGTGCTGGCAAAATTGGTTATTACCTTGTAGAAAACTAAAACTAGATCCCTATATATCACCCTGCACCAGAATCAACACCAAATGGATCAAAGACCTCGGAGTCAAAGCAGACACTCTGAAAACATTACAGGATGGAATAGGAGAAACCCTAGGTCTCCTTGACCCAGGCCAAAATGTTCTTAATAGAGACCCAGAAACACAACAAATCAAAGAAAGGTTGTAGAAATGAGATTGCATGAAGTTGCAGAGCTTCTGCATGGCAAAGGACATAGCTAGCAAGATCAATCGAAAGCCTATGGATTGGGAGAAGATCTTCACTAGCCATAAAATGGACAAGGGTCTCATCTCAAATGTACTTGGAACTCAAAAAATTAGATCCCCCAACAAGAAATCCTCAAAGAAACAACTGCCCAATAAATAAGTGGGCTAAAGACTTAAAGAGAAACTTCTCTGAAGAAGAAAGAAGTATGGCCAATAGACACATGAAGAAATGCTCAACCCCCTAGCCATAAAAGGAGTCCATTTCTTATCAAGCATTGTAGCCTCCTCTGCAGCCACCTTCTTATACCAAGGGAAAACCCAACTCATCAAGACACAAACTAAATGTAACCCTACACTTCAGACTTGGTCAACAGCGTCCAAAACCATTCTTCCATGGATAGAGAGCATATAATTGACACTACCATTCCACTCCAGCTCCCATTCACCCACTCCCTGCCTGCCACAGGCCACGACCTCTGGAGTTCTTGGTAAGGCACCACCCACCCTGCTTTGGCTTCACACTGGGGTAAACCTGGGGACTTCTTAGAAATGTCTGTACTGTGAAGTCAGCATCTGGTCTCACAAACACAGAAACCCTACTACTTCACCATCTCTTGCAAGCAAGGAAGGGGTGTCTTTCTTTCTTATTTGTTTTTTTGGTTTTTTTTTTTATTTGGTGGAGGGGCTTGAACTCAGGGCTTGGGTACTGTCCCTGATGTCTAATTTTCCTCAAGGTCAGTGCTCTACCACTTGAGCCACAGTGCCAATTCTGGTTGGAGATTGGAGATGAGGCTCTCGTGGGACTTTCCTGCCTCGCTGGGAAATGAGATCCTCTGGATCTCAGTCTCCTGAGTGGCCAGGATGACAGGTGTGGGATGACAGGTGTGAGCCACCGGCTCATAGCTTAAGGTGTCTAGTCATTCCGAATTTCCACCTAGTCCTTCTCTAGACACTACCACCTAGACACCCCTCTACCTCCTTCAGGGAAAGCAAAGGGAGGCTAGAATCTGGGTGGGGCCATGGGGATTAAAGGGCCCCCTCCACATCACTAACCCCCTCTAAGCTCCCATCTACCTCCTCCGGATAACCTGGTCTTCCGGGGTGGATCAGACCCACTCAGAGTTCTGGGGCTTGCCCTATGTCCCCATGCCCCACCCAACAGATACCTGAGGACTTCTGGAGCCAGCTGCTCCATGTCCCGGTGGAAGATGTTGGGAGGGTTGCTGGTAACCAGGCCCAGGGGTGCCCAGGGCAGAAGGAGTGTCCAGCTCCCCTCTGTCAAAGGAGACACAAAGCACAGATGGACCTACTAAGAGCTTCAGGGCATAGCCATCTACCTGTCACAAAGGTCCCTGAGAGAACTGTTTTAAGTGACAGCCCTGGGGCCTGACCTCATGGCCCAGCACTGTCCCTGACTTTCTGTGTCTGCAGGGGAGAGCTCTTTCACCTGAGCCACGGTGCCACTTCCAGCTTTTTCTGTGTATGCAGGACCTAGGAATCAAAACCATGCTTTCCTGTGTGCTAGGTGAGCCCTCTACCTCTAGGACCCAATCCCAGCCCTGGATAGCTGTTCTTCTGTGACCCCTCAGGCCTGTCTTGAGACAGTCTCGTACATCTATACCAAGTCTCTCACTAGCAGCCATGGCTGGAAATGAACACGCTCTGCTATGTTGCCCATCATCTGTAGCACCTCTGTTCTCTGTGCTTCCTTCAGATCCTTCTTGTTAAACAAGACCCCCTTTTCATGTGCTGTCTCCAAGAAGCCCTTTCCAATCACTTTGGCAAAGCTGGAGCCTCTCCGCTGTGCAGGCTGCCACCCTTGTCAGGCTCCACCTTCCAGCCAGTGTGGGTTGAGAATGCATGAAGGGGAAGGCCTGGATTCCACCACCGGATTTCTGAAGGCCCTGATACACCAACCAGAGACAGGTGTTGTATCACACTCCGTGAGAAGGGGCTCCAGGCCTGGGCAATCTTTGGACAACAAGACAGGGCCATTTCTTTTTGTGGGCTTCAACTGAGGATTTGGGATCTAGGAGTTTTATTGCTCAAGGCTGGTTCTCTACCATTTCAGCAAAAATGCCACTTCTGGTTTTTGGTGGTTCCATGGTGAATAGAGTCTCACGGTCTTTCGATCCTATGGCTGGCTTCAAACTGTGATCCTCAGATCTCCACCTCCTGAGTAGCCAGGATGTCAGGCTTGACCCTGAGCCAGAGGTGTCGGGCACCAAAGGCTTTTCGGTTTTTGTTTGTTCCCATTTATCTCCTGTCAACTAGCAAGCCCAAGTTAAAATAATCAGTTACAGATGATCAAATTCTTCTCCTAGGTCAGTTAATCCAAGGAGATAAAGTGTCTTTGGAAAAGGCTACTCTAAGTTGGCTTAGGGGTGTTTGTGTGCTTGTGTGTGTGTATGTGTGTGAGTGTTGGGGATACCTACCCTCATCTCTGTGGTGCCTCATCCTCCCAGCAGGGAACACATCCAGGATCTTGACCCCAAGGGAGGTGGATGGGGGAGGGTACCTAAGGTCACATCCAGGGGGATGATCTGAATTTTGTCCTGCAACGTAAGCCTGGACAGATAAAGGAGAGAAGGAGAGGGTTGGGGGAACATCAAAAGGAGCCCCTTACATTTGCCTACATGTACCAGCGAGAAAACTGAATACATCTTTCTTGGTAATCAGATAAAAAGTGTACACTGTTCATTTATTTTATGATTGTGCTAGTCCTAGGGTTTGGATTCAGGGCCTGGGTGTTATCCCTTAACTTCTTTTGTTCAAGGCTGAGGCTCTACCAGTTGAGCCACAGCACCATATCTGGATTTTTGTGTGTGGGTTTGGGGAGGAAGACGGTTTATGGGAGATAAGAATCTCCTGGAATTTCCTGCCTGGGCTGCTTTGAGTCACAACCACCAGACCTCAGCCTCCCAAAGATCCAGGATGATGGGTGGGAGCCATGAGCTCCTGACCACCACCATCCATTTATAATCCCTTAGGCCCAGGGCCGGGCCACCCATACTACACCTCCTTGTTGGGAGTACGAAGCAGACATGAGTGGGTTTGATACTTCAACAGCCTACCTATCTTTGAGCATTGTTCTGGGTCAGTCTGATGGAGGCTTCATCCTTATGCACAGCAATGACATGGCTCTGTCAAAAGAACAAATGTCCTCTGGGAGGTGTCAGGTCTGGGGTCTTTCCTCTGAATCCCGCCCCCCTAACCAAACAACACTCCCAAACAAAGCGTAGTACACACAGTGTGTTTTTATTGCCTTATAGCCAGGGTCTTGTCAGATAGGTGGGGGTATAGGTCAGAGGCCCGGGATTGTGCTGGGCAGGGGGACAAGGCAACATCTCCTCATCCACTTTCCTTCAACGGTGTAGCAGAGGGATGTAGGCAAGGACTCATTGGATGGACAATGAATAACCATCACAGTCTAGCCAGGGCACAGAGGGGCTTACCTCATGAAGCTGCTTCAACAGGCTGAGCAAAACAGCTCCTGACCCACAGCCCACCTCCAGAATGAGAGGGCCACCTTGGTTTCCAGCCACATGGGGATGCTGGGAAACCTCCTCCAACACTCCTTCAACCAATTCCTGAGAGAGAGAAAGAGAGAGGGAGAGAGAGAAAGAGAGAGAGAGAGAGAGAGAGAGGTCCAGAATTACACTTAAGCCAGGTGCGGGTGGCTCAGGCCTATAATCCTACCTACACAGGAGGCTGAGATGTGAAGATCGTGGTTCATAGCTGGCTCAGGAGGAATGTCTGTGAGACTCTTATCCTCAAAGAACCAACAGAAAACCGGAAGTGTGCTGTGGCTCAGGGGATAGAGTACTAGCCTTGTTCTGAGGAGCTCAGGGATAGCATCCAGGCCCAGAATTCAATCCCCGCAAATGACAAGAAGTGGACTTCCCACCACATGAAGTGGACTGAATAACACCCACTGTCTTAGCAAGCATGGCAGAGAAATCAGGCCAAGATTCCTGTCAGCTGGAGGTCATGAGTAGGTCACCTGGCTTCTCCATGACTCATTTTCCCCAGCTGGAAAAATGAATTGAGTGAAGGATCCCTTCCTCATGGGGACAGGGTAATGATGAAAGACAGCCATGTTTTGTTTCACAGTCCCACACCTGTTGCATGATTAATAACAGACCCCATCTGAGCCTTTTCCCGGCAACTTCCTGTCATATGCTCACAGAATTGTTGAGAACTGTATCTGACACCTGCTCCCTCTGTGCCTGGCCCTGCTCCAGAGGTCCCTCTGTATTAGTCCCTTATTTACTCACAACTGTCCCAGGAGGAAATTGAGGTCCGATAGTCGACATCCAATCCAGAGCATCAACTGTGGTCAAGAATTGGATGCCGTTGGGCTGGGAAGGTAGCTCACTGGTAGAGTGCTTGCCTTGCATGCATGAGGCCCTGGGTTCGATTCCTCAGCACCACATAAGCAAAAAGAAAAAACCGGAAGTGGCACTGTGGCTCAAGTGGTAGAGTGCTAGCTTTGAGCATGAAATAAGGGATGGGACCCAGGCCTTAGTTTTAAGCTTTTTCTAGCATAGACCCACCCAAGAAAAGGAAGCAGGTGAGCACACGGGAGTTCAAAGCTCACACATAATACTCAAGACTCACAGAATAGACCCCATTCTGCTCTGATTCTCTAGATTCTATGTCCTAGGTCATGGCAGTCTTAGATGGGACTGACCATGCACCAAGTCAGGACATTCAAGTACAATCTCATACTGAGGATCCTGTGACCTCATCAAGGACTCAAGATCTCTCACTGTCCTGCCTTGACACTGGGCAGTCAGGTGAGATCTAGTTATCCAAACAAAGGACATGGGAATGAATGAATTTCTCAGCCAAAGGATGCAGACTGGAGGGCTCTAGGTCCCTCTCTCTCAGGGAGGAGAAAATGGCTGATCCATCTCAGGAATGTTCCTGGATTGTGAGTATTCTCAAAGAAACAACCCTGCTCCCAGCCCAGTGCCTCCTGTTTTCCCACTAGCCTGGACCTTCCGTCGGCCCCTCCCACATCTGCCATCTAGACTAAAGGCTGAGCCAGCAAAGAGACCCACCTCTACCTCTGAGGATGGTAGTCAAGGGGCCTAGAGTCCCCTAGAGCAAGTCTGGGGGCAACACGTGTCTGACCCTCGCCCTCAATCCTTGGGTGTCCTGTTCCAGTGGCACGCTTATCTCTGTCTCTGGTTGAAGAATGAACATTGGGTGTGTCATCTTCAGATTGAGCCCTCAAAAGTCCCAGTCCCCAAGGATGTACTGCACAGGCATCCTGCAGTGGATGACAGCCAGGTTGTCAACGGTGAACCCAGAGTGCCAGGACTTTTAATAGCCATGTGGCTGGGTTGAAGATTCTATCACTGATAGTCTAGGTTGTCAGTTGAGGTCATGGCTCCCATGGCCTGACACACTGGAGCTGGGATTGTCCTCCCTCTTCATCTTCCTGCTAATCCCTTGCCACCCCCGTCTTGCCACTCCCTCACCCTATACCTCCCTAGCACTTGGAAAGTTTCTTCTTATCTGACCAGAAAATAAACTCGGTGAGCCAGGGGAGATTGAAAATCTGTGACCCACCCTGAGCCCTAGGGTCTACCCGAGGATGTTTCCCTCTGCAGTCAGCGACCACTCAGATTTGGATGTCATGAAGTTGCTGATGTCATGAATGTGTCAGTGGCTTGGTCCTACACACTAGCTTTAGGCTCTGAAACTGTCCTCACAGAGATTGTAAATGGTTGGCTCCCTTGATCCAGAGACTCCAAACCAAGACTTGCATGCTCCCTTCTTCCTTCCTTTCTTCCTTTTCTCCCTACATCCTTCCCTACTCTCTTTCTCTTTCCTTTCTTTGTGTCACTCCTGGGCATGAACTCAGAGCTTGGGTGCTGTCCCTGAGCCTTTTTACTCAAGGCCAACAGTCTACAGCTTGAGCTACTCATTCACTTCTGGCATTTTCTTTTTGGTAGTCAGTTGGAGATAAGAGCCTTACAGGCTTTTCTGCCTGGGCATTAAGCCTCAATCCTCCTATCTCAGCCTCCTAAGTAGCTAGGATGACAGGAGTGAAGCAATGGTATCCAGCTCAAACCAAGATTTCTTCATGTGCTGTGGAACCAGCACTGGAACGTTTCATCGTGTATGACCCCCACTCTCTCCCCCCTAGGAACTGGCACACACTGTAACGGTTTGTTAGATAAATAGATGAGCATCTGTCTATGACAATACTACAGAAAAGTCCCATCCAACTCAGGTAAGCATCCTGGGTGGTGGTAAAGCCTGATGTAGCTCTCCCACAGTTCTCCCTTCTCCCTCTTCTCACCCTCCTGGTGCCACCACACTTAACTGTTTTGGTTCCAAGGACATGAGCCATGATGTCTTCACTGTATTCTGGGGCCTCTGGGATGCCTATCTTCTCAAAGATCTCTGTCCAGCCACTGACCAGCTGTATGGCACTCAATTCCCCACTCAGCTGTGAACAAGGTTGTCCTGAGGTGAAAGCCTGGCTCAAGGGGCCTCCTCTGCACTCCCTAGGGCCAGACAGGGTGGTCCACCATATCCGGCCCTCAATTTTCATGTTGCAGAAAAGGATCCCTGAGGCATCCTGGGTCTCTGAATCTCACAGAGTCCAGTACAGGTCCTGGGAATTGTCTCTGCTCACAGTGATCAGGCTGCAGATGGCAAGATCACAATTTCTGCTCCCCACAACATTCTCGACAGTAGTAATCACCCTCAAGAGAGACGGAGAATCGGCAGCTGTTGGAGAAAGGCAGTCAAGGCACGACGTTCATACCAGGAGACCATTTGACTCGGCAACTCTGCTTGTGCTGCTTGAATGTCATTGTTTGGTGGCTGAAATGGTTCATCTCATTTGACCCAGTATCCCAAGTATTAGTAGAAATTGCCAGCTTCAAGGGAAAAACCCTGGAAAAGCTGGCATTTTAACTTGTCCCAATCAAACTTAAAGGGTTCCAAAGTCAGTGGTCCCCTTTTCCTTCCAGACAGCCTACAGCAGGTTACAGAATATGGCATTCAGAGAGCCCTAGCTAACTGCCATGTCCTGATCCCAAGTAGGCTCTAGCAGGGGGAACACACTTGCCTACCATTGCCCAGCTGGAAACAGCCCAGGAGGGACACAGATTGGAGTCTGCAGGACTCCAGGGAGAACTACCCACCAGTGCACTGCCCCTAGAGGGAATCCACGCCACCATTGGGGGCCCGGAGACCCCTGCCCAGATGCCCACTGACACCGTCAATACCCTGGGTAAGATTCCCCTCTCATCCTCAGTCGTGGTGAACCATCTTCTATATCACAGCGTTTGTCACTTCCCAGACTCTCCTAGATTCACAGCTCCTGCCTTACTACTACCTCCCATCTCATTCCCTATTTATGTTTGGCAGACACATTCCCAACCTTGAAATAGCTCGAACTATACACACCAGAGCAGACTGTCTGGCTGGAAGAGTGCGGCTGTGATCACAGTAGCCTCATGAGCCTTCTGGCTAAAGACAGAAGGGCAGGTGTCCACTCTGGTCTGTGGTTCACACAGGCCTCCTAGGGGAGACCCACGCAGGTCCAGCAGCTACCGTGGGCTGCAGGAAAGGGGAAGAAAGTGGTGGAAAGGAACATCTACTGAAACCTTCTCTAAAGGAGCCATGAAACGGTGAAAGAGAAAACAAAAATTATGGCTGGACTCATACTAGGCATTAATTGAAAAAGAATAACAAATACACACATGCACACAAATAAAATGCTTTTGCTCTTTTTAGACATGATGACTGTACAATGAGTGAGAAAGATGCTCTCTCTGTCTCTCTCTCTGTCTCTCTCTCTGTCTCTCTCTCTGTCTCTCTCTCTCTCTCTCTTGCACATACACAAACACACAGATTCAGAGCAGTGCCTCTCCTGAGTTTGTTGATTTCTCATCTGGGCAATGTACTAGCTGGAGCACAGGGGTTCCCTTGTCAGAACCAGGAGATCACAACCAAGGGGAACAATGCTCTAATAATGCAGAACCACCCTGACTCTCCCTTTCTTCAGGGCCAGACCTTTCCCATTGGGAACAACCAGCCTTGACTCCCCATTCACCAAAACCCTAGGCCAGGAAGCTGGGTGAAGGAGTCCCAAGACACGTGGCGTCTCAGAGCCTGGACAGAAAACAAAGCAGGTGCCTCCAGAAAGGTTTCTGACCTGGGTTGGGTGTGTAGTTGGGGACTTTGATGGGGTCCTAATGGCTATATACATGGTTGGACTCCCTACTTCCCTCCTACATACTTCTGGGCAACTTGGCAAATTCTTGGGGAGGACTAGGAGACCAGATGGACTGGGAGTACTAGCAGAAGCTGGCAGAACTGGGAAATGTGATCACCCAGTCAGAACTGTTGAATGCTGGGGTTGGGGATACAGGCCGGTTGTATGTGTGTCAGAGGGGGTGTGTTTTTCTCCCAAATATCCACATTCTATCAGACCCCAGTGCCCTCACCTCTCTACTGGGCTCTTCTGGGAATGTCCTCAGGTGAAAGTGTGACTGAGCACAGAAGACAAGGGCTCACACAGCAAGGGGGGCCTATCTTCTGTATCCTACACCTCCCTCAACATCAAAAAGGAAAAGGCCTAAGAAGGCAGGTGTGGGGTGCTGTTCCCCACCTCTGACTAAAGCCACCAGGTTCCCACAAGGGAGAGAAAGGATGCAGATGCAGTGGCTCCCACTGCTCCAGGCCAGGGGCTCTGTGGTGCCCCCAACTCCCCATCCCTGCAGCTCCCCTTTTCCTCGAACACTGGCCACTAGGGATGAGGGTGGGATACCCGGGTGGACACCCACCTCCACCCCCCACCCCTGGGGTGCATTTGTGGCAGAGCCAGGACAGACTGTGGGGCACAGGGGAGGCGCAGGCAGGAAGGGAGGGGGAGGCAAGAGGCAAGGGTCTGGGTCCGCGAGGGTGGGGCGGAAGGGTAGACTGGGGGACGGGGTTTACAGGGGGGGTTGTGGGATGTGGGAGCTCAGGTGGGCCACTCACCTGTGCTGCTGGGAGAAGCTGTAGGCTGCAACTTCGGGTGCGCGCCGGGAGTCTGAGGACCAAGGGCCAGAACCAAGTCAGGGCCACAAGCAGGCCAGGGGCGCACCAGCTCTGCCAGGTGACAGCTAGAGGCTCCGCGGGTCCGAGCCTGCAGTGCCATGTTTGAAACACAGCGCAGGCCCATGGTGGAGCTGTGCACAGCCTCTGCTCCTCCTCACCCACCACCGCAGCCTCAGCAGCCTCCTAACCTGTGGCCACCGCCGCCTCAGCAGCCACTGCCTCTGCCTTGCTCCCAGCACTGGGACCTCAGGCTCAGGGCCACCATGGCTGGGCGCCTCCGAAGGGCTCCATGTGGCGATGTGCCTGCCATGCAGGCTCCGCATGCTCTGGGCTCCTGCCCAGGACCCACACTATGATCGGAGCTGCCGCCAGCCACTGAAGCCATTTCCACTGGTGCTAGTGCTCGTGCTAGTGCTCGTGCTAGTGCTCGTGCTCGCTCTTCTCCCAGCTCTCTCTGGGCCCCACACTCCTCTCCTGGGCCACCCCGCCCCTGCACACACACCCCTGCCCCCTTGGGCTCCTGGCCGTTGCTGCCACCAAAGTGTGCTCCTGGGCCATGCCCCCTCCTCCCCTGGGCCCCGCCCCACCCACTGGCCACAATTGCAGCCCAGACTGGGCACTGAGGCTTCTAGACCATGACAATTGCAGCCTTACCTCAGCTAAGCACTACACCTCACCCCGAGTACCGGCCCAGGGGATCGAATCTCCCCTCAGCCCCACCCCTGGAGGAGACTCTCCTCCATCCCCCTCCACTTTACACACCAAACAGGTGCATGGTGACACTGGTGTGTGTATGTGTGTTTGTGTTTGTGTCTGTGTGATTCTTGGGGATAACCAGCTCTCATGGACTCAGAACATAGCACACTTTGGAATGACTCAGCACACAACACACTTCCAAAATCAGTACAAAGCACCCTGTGTAAATGACTCAGCACACAGTTCCCTTTGAAGGACTCAGCATGTAGTATGTTGGGTAGAGTACTCAGCACACAGCACCGTTTGAAGGAGGGAGTCTATAGCCCACAGTGTAAAGGACTCAGTGCATGGCACGCTTTGAAACACTCAGCACATAGCACTATTTTCCAGGGACTCATCACACTCTGTGTTGAAGCACGCTGTGTAAACACCCAGTTCACAGCTTCCTCCGATAAACTCAGCACACAGAACAATTTTGAAGGACTCAGCACATACCACACTGTGAAAGCTCTCAGCACACAGCACCATTTGAAGGACAGTACAGAGCACCCTATGTAAAGGATTTGGCACACATCACTCAAAATACACCTCATCCCTCTCTTCTCAAGGGCTCACACATAGCAAGACCCTTTAGGATGCATTAGCACACCACAACTTTTGAAGGACTCAGCACACAATACGTTGTGTAATGGACTCACCACAAAGCCCCCTTTAAAAAACCCAGGATGGCCCACGCTTCTCAGGGACTCAGCACATAGCACCCTTTGAGATGACTCAGCAAACAGTACCTTTTTGAGGACTCAGAACATAACTCCCATGAGGGAAAGACCCAGTAAATAGCGCCCTGTGAAGGACTCAGCACATAGCTGTATGTCACAAGTTCAGCTGTCACTAGAATTAGGGTGCTTTCTTCAGTATCACCATTCTTCAGAAACACTGCACAAATCCTACTAGTTCACATTTAGACAAGCTGTGTTTTATGGGGGAAGTCAGCTGGGGGTCTTGAACTCAAAGCTTGGGGGCCCTGTCCCTGAACTCTTTGGTTCAATGCTAGAGCTCTACCACTTGGAGGCACAGCTCCAATTTTGCTTTTTGGGGTTGTTCTTTGACAGGTCTTATGGTGATAAGTAAGGCCAAGTAGGAGTATTTGTGGGCAAAGGCTCTTAGCTCAGCCTGGAACTGACCTCTCCCTTCCCTGTGTCCCTGGAAAGCTGGGCCTCCTGGAGCTCTCTTGGCCTAAGGTGGAACAGACCTGCTCTGGCATCAGCAATCAGGGTGAGCAAAAGTCAGCTTGGCCCTAGTAACTTGCCCAAATTGAATTCTAGAGGATAATGGCATGGGACAGCATGTTCCACGTGTGGCCACCAAGGGGCAGGAGTAGCCCACCATAGGGATTGTACTTGTGAGTTGTGTTTACTCTTGCTTCCATTGGGCACCCATCATGATTCAAAGCCACCATGGACAAAAAGTCCTTGAGACTCTTACCTACAATTAACCATCGAAAATCAAGTGGGGCTGTGGCTCAAGTGGCACAGCACTAATTTTGAGCAAGAAAACTCAGGGATAGAGCCTAGACCCTGAGTTCACACACACACACACACACACACACACACACACACACACACACACACACACACCATATGCATGCAAAATCAGAGATTTCTACACTGCAGTCTTTGGATATTCTCTACTTTTTCCCCCACTAAGCCTGGTGGCTGCTGGCCAAGTGTTTGGTACATACAACATCACCTGGCATCTTCAATTTTGGGGTAACAAAATGGCTAGAAGGTCAACCTTCCCCCATCCAAGCTCCTTGACTGGGTCATGGTCTATCCAGGCGCTTTGGGCTCCTTTACAGACTCGCCAAGATTCCTTCAAAAGGCATCACACACTGGGCACTGGTGACTCATGCCTGTCATCCTAGCTACTCAGGAAGCTGAGATCTGGAGGATCATGGTGCCAAGCCAGTCTGGGCAGGACAGTGTATGAGACTCTTATCGATGAACCATCAGAAAACAAAAGCGGCATTGTGGCTCAAGTAGTAGAGTGCCAGCCTTGAGTAAAAGAGCTCAGGGACAGCTCTCACGGCCAACAACAACAGGGAGAGGCATTGCATGCTGTCTTTGGGATTGGCATGGGCCAAATATAATTGGAATTAATTATAATTGGAATTAATCAAGTCCTCCAAGACAAAGCAGTACCTCCTTTAGTCCAGTGCTACTCCATTTCATCTCACCCCCTGGCCTTGTCCATGCTATGGGTCAGCATAGGTCTGCCTGGATGGGAGGGTTCCAAGGAATATCCCAGAGCAATCACCCAACTACCTTCTGCCATGCTCACCCTGCTGCTTCTGCTCTTTGCCATAGACCTTCTTCCTGGAATCCCTCCATGAGGTCATCACCACCAACATAGTGGTGAATGGTGGGTCTGGCCTAACTAGGGGCAGTCAGAGGTGGAAGTAGGTCTGGGACTAGGAGCTTGCACTTTGGGTGTGGGCTGAGGCCTGGGCTGACTTTTATTTCATCCTGAGCTTTGCAGTGGTGGGGAGACAGTGTAGACTTTACATTGAGTCAGGTAAAATCACAATCTGGAGGACCACTTGTGTGGGGAAGGATGTGGGACTCAGAGGGCCAAGGTTTTTGGTACTCTCTTGGGACTCCCCTCTCCCTCTCTCATCCCTCAATGGTAGAAGAGAAATTTCAACTCAGGGTGTGGGAAGAGGAGGCGGCGGAATATTTTGGGGGTAACCAGACTTGTGCTTCATATTCATCCTAGCCCCTACTTCCTATTTATCTGAGGAATGGCCATATGGGTTTGGGAGGGGGAAAAATCATCCTACCTGAGAATGTGGCTCACTGGTAGAGTGTTTGCCTAGCATGCCTGAAGCTCTTGGTTCTATTCCACACAGAAAAGGCTGGAAGGGGAGGTGGGGCCAGCCTTGATCAAAAAGAGCTCAGGGACAGTGGCCAGGCCCTGAGTTCAAGCCCCAGGGTTGGAAGAACAAATCTTTCTTTGTAGACTTTTTTTTATTGCTTTGAAAACAATTTATTCTTTGTGATAAGCAAAACATAGGACTCTTTCCTGGCCACCAATGGGCCATTAGATGTCCCTTGAGTTTGGGCCAACTCCCTTGAGCCTCTACCCTACCCTACCACCAGTTTAACCTTCCTGTTGCCCGGCAGATGGAGGCCTGAGAGAAAGCCACTTGGTCACCTACTTCTGGTGGCTGCCAAGGCTTTTGAGAGTCAGTATGTGACTTAGAGAGTCATCATCCGCATCAATCTACAGGAGAAAGTGAGAGAGCACTCCTCCCCTGAGCCTGGGAGCTGTGGGCAGATCTGGATGTGGGGCATCTGGGGCAGGACATACTCCTTGAGGGAGTCCACTATGGGGTCGGGAACTCTGACTTCTCCTTTGCCAGTTTCCATGCTGTCTTCAAGTTGCTTCTGATGCAGTGTTGGAGAGGAGGGTGGGAGGCTCAGCCTGTGCTGGCATCTGGAGATTGCTGTCTGTGCCTTCCCTGGCGAGGAGTGACAGCAGCTCCGCAACATTCCCCTCGATCTTCTCCTGGTAAAGCCAGTGCATGCACTGGGCTTTCTCCCAACAGAACTCATTCAGGACCAACATCTGCTCTTTAAACACCATGAGGGACTCCTTGATAGTTTGGATGTGTGCCGACAGCTGGCAGCATCAATGGTGGAGCTCACCTGCTGGACTCTGGAAGTCCACCTCATCAGGCAGGTCATGGGCGAAGCAGATTTTCTTCTCAGATGCCTGTGTCTCGCTTCACATCCCCACGCATGCTGTGGTGGCAGCTCATGGGGTTGAGGGTCTGTGGCTCCAGCTCAGTCTGGCACTGAGCTGCTGGGTTGGCCAGGAGGTGTCTGCAGCTGGCTCATAATTCTTGTGGCAGGAGTTTCTCCCTGTGGGTCTCATCCTCCAAGAGCACTCTCAGAGCCATGTCACTCTTGGTCTGGGGGACATCTCCATCCTGTGTGATGGTCACATGGGGGGAGACTCGCCTCCTTACCTTTTGCTTCTCTAGGGCTCATGCCTTCCCCTTCCCCAGGGAAAGCCAGGAAGCTCAGCTGGGCCTGCTGGCACTCCTCCTGTGATCTGGTGTCCTGCCACTTCGGGACATCACCTGGTCCCTCCAGTTTGTTGAGCCCTGCACTTGCTTCAGCTGCTCCAGCAGCTGGGTCTGCCTCTCTAAGTGCTGCTGTAGGGCCTCCTTCTCAGAGCACAGTCGCTCATTGGAGACAATGTGCCATTCACTGGAGGCTCTGAACTCCTGCACTGTCCCAGGGACTGCTCCTGCTGCTCTGAGCTGCTTGGCTCTCTCTCTCTCAGCACCACTATCCATTTCTGTATCTTTTCCTCTGAGCAGTCCTACAGTTCCCGCAGATGTTTCTTCATCTGCTGCTCTGAGTCCAAGATGCTGGCAAGCTCCTCCTTCTCACTGCTCACCCTGTGGAGAGCATCCCTCAGCAGGGCCAACTTTTCCTCCGGTTGTCCATCCCACACACATGCATATCGTGGGGTCTCAGGGATCTCCTACCAATCCTAGGCTTTCTCCTCCAGTCTCTGCAGTTGCTCCTGCTGCTCCACGTTCTGAAGACGGAGAATGGTTTTCCTGGACCTGGATGTGAAGTTGTTCCTCCAGGTTTTTCAACTCCATCTTCAGTACCTAACGCCCTCCAGCGCTTGTTGGAACTTGCATATTCTCTTCTTCATGTTGCTTCTCTGTATCTACGGCACTTCCAGCTGCTACTGCAACTCTGTGTTCACTTGCTCCAGGTCATCAAAGCTTCTGGTATTTTCCTCGAGCTGAAGGGTCACATCATTCAGCTGTTCGAAGAACATTTTGTTCTCCTCCTTTGCAACAGTGACCGCAGAAGCCGCTATCTCCAGCTCTGCCACACACCACTCGGTAGCTTGCAGGCAGCTGGTGAGAGCTTCGTGCTCCCTTTCTCTGTCATCAGTGGCCTGCTGCACTTGGGCCAGTGCACATTGTAAATCGCTTTCTGCTGAAACCAACCGCTGTATTGGGTGCCTTGTGGATCTCTACCTCCATTTTTGGTGCTGCATGTATCTGGTCTACCTTCTCCCTCTCTTACTCCCATTGATCCTGCGGGTCTGTCTTTCCCTGCTTCAGTGTTTGGATCTTGGCACAGTGTGCCTGGTTTCCTCTTTTCTGTGGTCCACGGTGGGCACCACATGCGGAGAGCACCTCTGTGGATCCTTGGTGGGATTGGGACCCTTGACACTCTGGACCCTGGTGGCTGTGACTGTGTCCAAAGGCAAGGTAGGCCCACGGTCGGCATCACCTTTGGCCGGACTCTCCATTCAATCCACCTCCCCAGTGGTGTTTGTCTTGGGGATCCCTCTCTTTTTCGTGTTCTTTGTTTTCTTGAATGTTTCAGGTCTGTCGGGAGGATACTGCTGGTGTTCTTGGGGCAGTTTCTTGCCCACAGTTCTCTCATTGAGTCTTATTGTTTCAGACATCTGAGCGCTGGGACGGGAAAGTTGGGCTGGCCACATTCTCAGGCTCTAGGAAATCCTCTATTGTCCCACTCACCGACTTGGACATCATTTCCTACTCTACTTCAATGTCACCTGGGGTCTCTTGCTCACCACTCAGCCACCTCTACCTTCCTCAACTGCTGGTTGTGGTGTCAACCAACAGAGGGAATCCAGGTGTAACTGGGAAGCATGGAATATGTGCGTGGCCACTATTCTTGTATCCCATTGGTCAAAAAGAACCATGAAAGAATGGGGGTGTGCTCGGAATCCTGGGATGCAGACAGAATAGATGGAGTCAAGATGACAGCAGCACCTTTGCCAGTTGGTTACAAGAGGGAGACCTGCTTTAGCCAGATGGCTGCACAGATTGTGTGTATGTCTGTTTGTTGCCAGTCCTGGAACTTGAACTCAGGATCTGGGCACAGTCCTTGAGCTGTTCTTGCTCAAGATTAGCCCTCTACCACTGGAGCCACACAGCTCTACTTCTGGCTTCGTTCGCATTGAGGTTAGACAGGGGTCTCAAGGACTTTCCTTCCTAGGGTTACTTTGACCATAATCCTTCTATCACAGCCTTGTAAGTATCAAGGAGAACTGGTGAGAGCCACTAGTGCCTGGCTAATCATGGTTCGGGATTATGGCTTCCCCAGTAGCCTGCATGCCTTCAGCAATGTAAGGTGAAGTAGCCTTTGGAGCCGGATCACTCAGACCCAGATGGCCATGGTGCAAAAGAAGAAAATGTAAAAACGCCATCCTGCCACTTTTTTCTATGCACTCCCTGCCATGCACAAAGCGTGAAGTTCTAGGATCCCAAGATAGGCTGTGTTTCCAGCGGCTGCACCCCAGCATATGGTGATGAAAGCTGAGGCATGGTTGCCATGACCTCAGTTCAAGACCGTGTTTGGCAAAAAAGCAGAAAAAAAATAGCTCCCTGGCTTGCAATTCACGCTGTTTCTCCTACCTTTGAATTTGAACATAAGGCCTGGGTAACTCTGAAGCACTGTGGACGAAGAAGAAGCTCACCATGCTTGAAGATGAGAAAGTAAGGCCTGGTCCCTAGGCCTGAATTCAAGTACCCACCCCGGAAACATTCTATTTATATATATTGTAAAGATAGGATTTGTACTTACGTATAGATGGTCAGTCCATATCCTGTTTGTTGTGGTTATTTATTGTATTTCTGTTTTATTCATTTATTTTCCATTTTTTAATTGTAAAAATACTGTACAGATGGGTTACAATTACATGGGCAAGATAATAAGTATATTTCTTATCAAGCATTGTAGCCTCCTCCTTTGTTTCCCCATCCAATGCCTTCCCATCCTCCTCTCAGCCCCCCCCACAATCCTCCCTGCTCCACCCACCCCCCTGCCCCCCAGCACTAAAGTTTAAAGTTCGTTTTTGACATAACGACTTGTACATCTCATTGTTGCAATGAGTCCACCTGTACCCCTATTAAACGATTTGTTTTTCCCCTTCCCCTCCACAAATTATACGTACATCAAATACAGTGAAAGCAAGGGTTATACTGTGGGGGAAGGACATACAAAGCAACAAAGAAATAATCTTATAAATGTGTTAGAAACAATCGCAAGAAAGAAAAAAAAATATTTGAGTACATATCTTAGGATTCATTTCCCTAACATCACCTTATCTGACCTTTTCTGCTTGACTCAGACATATACTAGATATTGCAAATAAAGGAAACCATGGGATCTATGTTTCTTTGGGCCTGGCTTATTTCACTTAATATAATTTTTATCCAAGTCTTTCCATTTGTTAATAAATGGGGCAATGTCATTCTTTCTCATGGAGGCATAGAATTCTATTGTGTATATATACCACATTTTCTTGATCCATTCATCTACTGCGGGTCATCTGGGTTGGTTCCATATCTTAGCTATAGTAAATGTGTTGCAATAAACACAGTCATGCTGGTAGCTTTAGTGTGGTCTTGTTTGTAAACATTTGGGTAAATTCCCAAAAGTGGGATTGCTGGGTCATAGGGGACCTCTATGTGGAGTCTTTTGAGGAACCTCCATACTACTTTCCAAAGTGGTTGAACAAGTTTACACTCCCACCAACAATGCAGTAAGGTTCCCTTCTGTCCACATCCCCTCCAGCATCTGTTGTTATTAGAGTTCTTGATTATAGCCATTCTAACTGGAATGATGTGGTATCTCAATTTGTTTTGATTTGCATTTCTTTTGTGGTTAGGGAGGTTGAGCATTTCTTCATGTGTCTATTGGCTATCCTACTTTCCTCTTCAGCGAAGTTTCTCTTTAAGTCTTTAGCCCACTTATTTATTCAGCAGTTGTTTCTTTGAGGATTTGTTGTTGGGGGATTTAATTTTTTGAGTTCCAAGTATATTTTAGATATGAGATTTTTTATTGACTGTGATGATACATATTCCATTTATGATATTGATGACAACCCATCACATAGTATCTAGATTTGTAGATGTGTTCTCCATCATGTCTGACACCCAGTACTCTCAGAGAAAAGGAAAACAGGTATCACACTCAGATTCTTACTCCATGATGCAATTGTTGGCAGTGCTGGGATCTGACCTTAGGGCCTGGAAGACCCAATTCAGACCCTGAATGCGTGTGTCAACACGGCAACCTCTAGCCAATGAAGCTGCCAAGGAATTTCTAGACCATGAGATTGAGCCACAGGGGTAGACAAAATAGCCATACATGGATAGACAGGTGGTAGAACACCAATAAATATATATTTGTACAGAGTGCCAGAGACATCTACCTAGGATTCAATGACATCAACTATATTCCTACTACCTCTTAGGTATTTATTATGCCACCATTGAAGGAATAGTATTCTTTTCATGCTTAATAAACCATTCATTAAGATGAATCATCATCCTAGGATCATTGCATCTAATTTTGGACTAGACCAATGCACGCAGAAACTTCTCATTCAATCATGAGTTTGCTAACATTTCATTGTTATTCCCATGCATAGGAACAAGTATCTTGGGATCTCCCCCCACTGGTAGGTGTCAGGACCAGGATTCAAGCTCAGGGCCTATGTTGCCGCATGGGCCTATGGCTTCTCTGATAGCCCGTTAGCCTTCTCCAATGCAAGGTGAAGTACCCTTTGCAGTCGTGTAATTCAGACCCAGGATGGTCACCATGCAAAAGAAGAAAATATAAAAAATCCATCCTGCGACATTTTTTCTGTCAATTTTCTGTCATTTGTTCCTGCAAAGCTTCAGAGCCTAGGATCCCAGGATTGGCTACGGGCCCAGGGGAGCCCGCCAGCCTGAGGTGATCGAAGCTAAGGCAGAGTTGTCATGAACTGAGTTCAAATCCCATGCTTGGCAATAATAATAATATTAACACACCGTCGCTCAGAATTCTCACCATTTTTCTGCCACCTCTGAGATTCCAACTCAGGTCTGGGTAACTTTGTTGCACTGTGTGGGAAAGTGAAGCTCACCATCCTTGAAGACTACAAGGTCAGGCCTAGTCCCAGGGCCTGAACTGAAGCCCCAGAATTTACAAAAATCATTTACTCACCTATTTTACACATAGGATCTCTCTTTACATAGAGATGTGGAATGCATCATGCATTCAGTGTAGTTATTCTTTTTATTGTGTGCCTCAGTCATGGATGAATTTTGTATTTTATTGTATATGATGACAGCTATAACTGTGCTGACATGGATGACAACTGATTCCTATGAATATAGCGTTGCCTGTATAGCATACTGCATCCTAGTTGAGACCCAGGATTGGCTTCTTACATCAGGATTCATCTTTTGGCAGTGCTGGGATCTGACCTTGGGGACTGTCAGGACCAAGAGGGTCCAGGTAAGCACACCAGACTGTGAGACACTAAGGAGCAAGGCCGTTCCCAGGACCTGAGATTGAGCCCAGCAGGGGGGGGGGGGAGGGAGGGAGGAGAAGGGGGAGCACAATAGTCATCCATTCATAATCTGAAGGTAGTATGCAAATAAGTACATATTTGTATAGAGAAGCATGGTGACCAGTGATTGAATCCAGTCTACCTTGTGACTAACGATTCTTGGATCTTCCCCAATGCCTCCATTTCATGACTGTGATGATTATGGTCATGTTTCATCAACTCTTCATTAATAATAATCGATATCCCATGAGTCTTGCCTATCATTTCCTACTAGCATCAAGCAAGAACTACTCATTCAAAGATGAGATCCATTGAATTCCATGACTCTTCCTAGGTCCGGAAACGAGAATCTCTGGATCTCCTGCCATTCCCTCAATGTATGGGGGCTGACTGGGATTCGACCTCGGGGCCTCAGTTTCTGGGTCAGCCTCTGGCTCTTCTGATAGCCAACAGGCCATCAGCCACACCAAGTCACCTTCACTCTGCAGGCCAACGTGTTTGGACCCAGCATGGTCAGCATGCAAAAGAAAATAAATGCAAAAGTGCCAGGTGGAACATCCAACCGCTTTTATTCCCCCTCGCGGCTTTTTTTTTCCAACAAGCCCCAGGATCCGAGGGTCTGTGGACGGGCTGTGGGTCCAGATGTTGCAGCCTAGGATGATCGGACCTGAAGCAGAGTTGCCATGACTTGAGTTCAAGCCCCAAGTCTGTCAAAAAAATTAAATTAAAACATAATGAATGAAGCACCCTAGATAAGATCTCACACTGTTATACTGCTAGAGCTGAGATTTGAACTCAGGTCTGGGGAACCCCATTGCACTGTGGGAGAAAGGGAAGCTCACCATCCTTGAAGGCTAGAATGTCAGGCCTGTTCCAGGGCTTGATTTGAAGCCCAAGCAATGGACAAAAATAACAAGCCCATCTCTTTTACACATAGGATCTCTATTTACATACAAGTGTGGTATGCATCTTGCATTCAATGTACTTATCTTTTTTTTATTTTGAGTCTTATTCATGGATGTATTGTGTATTTTATTGAGTATGGTGACAGGTATATCTGTGCTGACATGGATGACAACCTATTCCCATGGCTATAGAGTTGCCTATATAGCATTCTCCATCCTCGCTGAGACCCAGGATTTCACAGGACAGGAAAATAGGTGGATCGATGGGCTTCTCATATCACGATGAATCTTTTGGAAGTGCTGGGATTTGAACTCAGGGCCTAGCTGGCCCAATTGGTGAATTGGGCCAATTTGAGCACACCAGCCTGTGAGCCACTACGGAGCTAGGATGTACCCAGGTCCTGAGACTGAGCCCTGGAAGGGGGGACCAATATAGTCATGAATTCATCATTTAAATACAGGATCTATATTATCATACATGGATGGGTGACATCTTGCATTCAGTGTACTCGTTCTCTTTATTTTGTGTCTTATTCATGGATGCAATGTGTAGTTTATTGATTATGATGACAGATATAACTGTGCTGACATGGATGGCAACCCATTCCCTTGGGTAAAGGGTTGCCTATGTAGTAATCTCTGTCCTTCCTGAGACCCAGGTCTTTCTCAGGACAGGAAAACAGATGGATCGATGGGCTTCTCACATCAGGATAATCTTTTGGCAGTGCTGGGATACAAACTCAGGGCCTAGCAGGCGCAATTGGTGAATGGGTAAAGGTGAGCACACCAGCCTGTGAGCCACTAAGGAGGTAGGCCACTCCCAGGACCTGAGATACAGCTCTGGGAAGAGGAGATTGGGAGGAGGGGGAAAATAGACATGCATTTATAAGTGCAAGTTAGTATGCAAATAAGTACATGGTTTTAAAGTGTAGGAGAGATGGCAACCTGTGATGGATACCTTGTGACTACCAATGCTTGGATCTTCCCCGATGCCTCCATTTCATGACTGTGATGATTATGGTCATGCATCATCAATTCTTCATTAAAAATAATCGATACCCCATGAGTCTTGCCTGTCATTTCCTACTCACATCAAGCAGGAACTACTCATTCAAGGATGAGATTGATTGATTCCACGACTTTTCCTAGGTCCGGAAACGAGTGTCCCAGGATCTCCAGCCATAACTTCATTGTAACAGGGCTGACTGGGTTTCGTCTTCGGGGCCTTCATTGTCTGCTTAGCCTGTGGCTCCACCAAAAACCAGCAGGCCTTCAGCCATGCCAGGTCAACTTCACTCTGCAGGCAGCCATGTTCTGACCCAGAATGGTCACCATGCAAAGGAAAATAAACATAAAAGTGCCAAGTGGAACTTCCACTGCTTTTTTTTCCCCTCGTGGGTTTTTTTTTCTTCCAGCAAGCCCCAGGGTCAGAGGGTTCGAGGACAGGCTGTGGGTCAAGAGTCTGCAGCCTAGGATGATCAGAGTTGAGGCAGAGTTGCCACAACTTGAGTTCAAGGCCCGGGTCAGGTAAAAAAAAAAAAAATTAAAAAACTATGAACGAAGAACCCTGGATCAGAATTTGTGCCATTTTACTGCGAGAGCTGGGATTTGAATTCAGGTTTGGGTAACTCTGTTGAACTGTGGGGGAAGGTGAAGCTCACCGTCCTTGAAGACTAAAAGGTCAGACCTGGTACTGGGTCTGATTTGAAGCCCCAGTACTGGACAAGTCCACCCCTTTTAAACATAGGGTCTCTATTTACATACAAATGTGGTATGCACCTTGTTTTCAGTATAGTTAATCTTTTTATTTTGTGTCTTATTCATCTATGTATTGTGTATTTTATTGAGTATAGGATGACATATATAACTGTGCTCACATAGATGACAACCTATTCCCATGGGTATAGAGTTGCCTATGCTTTCTAGATCCTAGCTGTGACCCAGGACTTGCACAGGATAGGAAAACATCTGCAAGGTTTGGCATCTCATATCAGGATGAACCTTTTGGCAGTGCTGGAAGTTGAACTCAGGGACTGGCAGAACCAACTGTCAAATTGGTCCACATGAGCACACCAGCTTGTGAGCCACTAAGGAGCTAGGCCATTCCAAGGACCTGAGACCTAATACTGGGGTGGGAGTGGAGCACCATATTCATCCATTCATAAGCTGAAATTAATATGCTAAAAGGCCTGTTTGTTTAGAGCAGGAGATGTGGCGAGCTGTGTTGGAACCCTATTTTTCATGTGACTACCGATTCTTGGATCTTTCCCAATGCCTCGATTTTCTGAATGAAAGTATTATTGTCACACTTCATGCAGTCTTAAATAAGATCTTGCCTATCATTTCCTATGCGAATCATGCATGAACTTCTCAATTCTTCCCTAGGCCTGAAATCAAGCACCAGTACTGAAAAACATAACATTTATAGACATTTTAAATATTTGAGTTATATCTTTATATTCATTTTAAATAGTGTTTGTTGGAGTGATTCATTATATTTTATTATTATTGATGGATTGATTGATTTAGCATTTATTTTCTGGACTGTGAGTACACCTATAACATTTATTACAATTGTTCCAATGTATTCTATATCATGTAGCTTTGCAGACATAATATGTACATCATACCTGACACACCAGGAAGAAACTTTTGGCAATGATGGGACATTGACTGAGGGACTAGGAGGCCCAATTCGTGAAGGAGTCTCAGTATGGCAGCATCTAGCCCATGCAGGTGCCAAGTGGATCCCAAGAACTGGGAACAAGTTTCAGGTTTGGCCAAAATAGCAAAAATGTTCTATGCAGATGATGGTATACAAATAAATATAAATTTAGATATTTACATACTGCCAGAAATGTCTATTTAGTATTCAATGACACATACTAATCTCCTATGGATTCTCAGGTCTTTAGTGAGGACTCCATTTAAGAAATAGTATTCTTTTAGTGCATAATAAACTATGGATTAAAATTAGTCGGTGTCCTGTGATTATTGGGTCTAATTTTCTGCTAGACTGATTGATGAACTACTCATCCAACCATGACATTGTTCACATTCCTCTGATGCTCCAATGGACAGGCAATATTTTCTGAGTCTCCACAGCCCTTTGTGGCGTGACCGGGATTCAAACTCAGGAACTAGGATTCCAGGTTGGCCTATGGCTTCGTTGACAGCCTGCCAGCCTTCAGCAGTGCCAGGCGACCTACAGGTTGCAGCCGTGTCATTTGGACCTGGGATGGTCACCATGAAAGGAAGGAAAACCAAGAAACCGCCGACCATCCACAGATCGCCGTTTTTTTTGGTGCTGTTTTCATTTTGTTTTGCTGTCAGCCTCTGATGCATACCATCCCATGATCAGCTGTGGGTCCAGAGCCTGCACTATCCCAGCCTAGGGTGCTGGAAGCTGAGGCAGTGTTGCCACAACCTCATTCAAACCCCGTGATTGGCAATCAATCAATCAATAAAATTTTAAAATATTAAAAATAGCCAGAAACCAGTGGCTCCCATTTGTAATCCTAGCTACTCAAGAGGCTGAGGATTGTGGTTCAAATCCAACCCAGGCTGTAAAACCCTTGAGACTCTTATCTCCAATAAAGCACTAGAAAACCAGAAGTGGTGCTGTGGCTCAAGTGGTAGTGCGCTCGCCTTGAGCTGAAGAGTGCAAGGACAGTGCCCAAGGCCAGAGCTCAAGTCCCACGGAAAAAAAAAATTGTAAAAATACGAATGAAGCTCCCCAGCTTGGCATTTGTGCATTTTTTTTTTTTACTGTCAGGCCTAGGATATGAACTCAGAATCTGGGTAACTGTAATGCACTGTGGGGGATGGGGAAACTCAACGTGTTTGAAGACAAGCAATTCAAGCCTGTTCGCTAGGCCTGAATTCAATCCCCAGCCCTATTAAAGTAATATTCATCCACATTTGAAATAACGATTAATATCTACATACTTATGTTTACCGCATATTATTTGCCTGTGTATTTATTTTATTTTTTGCACTATTCATTCATTTATTACTTATATTGACTATTATTACACTTATAACATGTATTAAATTGATTACATCTTATGAGAACTACACAGAGTAGCATATGTATTATATATCTTACTTCAGAACCAGGACATTCACAGAAATTGTATAGTAGATGATACCATGCTTAGAAAAACAGAAAGAATACAAAAATCAAAGTCGAATTCATCCCTAGGCACCCCAGTGGCTCACATCTGTAATCCCAGCTACTCAAGAGGTGAGAACTGGAAGATGAAGTTTCAAAGCCAATCCAGGCAGAAAAGCCTGAGAGACGACATCTCCAATTAACTGGCAAAAAGCCAGGCTACAGGTATGGCTAAAGTGGTAGAAAATCAACCATGAACAATCAAGCTAAGAAAGAACAAGCTCAATTCAAGTGCAGAGAGAGGGGGGTATGGGAAGAACGCAGAGAGAAATCCTCCAAAAACCGAGAACAAAACAACAGTACACACATCCCACCTAATTTATGGTACCAAAAACTGAAAATAAAAAATCAAGCTTGTGCAGTTGTATAACTTTACATGAGCACATATGCTTTTAGGTACACTACAAAGTTATGTTTTAATAATATATACGTATATATATATTAAAAATGTATATATATATATATATATATATATATATCTTTAAATAAACTAAGAAACCAGCCAATGAATAAATACTTCTGAATTAGTGCTTTAACCATGGCATTATA
The DNA here is from genome assembly GCF_019054845.1 of Dipodomys spectabilis. Taxonomy (NCBI): domain Eukaryota; kingdom Metazoa; phylum Chordata; class Mammalia; order Rodentia; family Heteromyidae; genus Dipodomys; species Dipodomys spectabilis. The sequence continues at coordinate 5,564,885 of NW_024870984.1, read as the reverse complement.
AATTATTTCTATTAAAAGTGTATTCCAAGTTTCTTTCCTCAGAATCAATCTTTAAGAAGTTTGTTCATGCACCGGGCATCGGTGGCTCACGCCTATAATCCTAGCTACTCAGGAGGCTGATATCTGAGGATGGCGGTTCAAAGCCAACTTGGGCAGAAAAGTCCATGAGACTCTTATCTCCAATAAACCGGAAACGGCACTCTGGCTTATCTCCAATAAACCAGAAATGGCACTGTGGCTCAAGCTGTAGAGCACTTGCCATGAGTTGAAGAGCTGAAGGCAGGTAGCCAAGTCCAGAGTTCAAGCCCCACCTCTGACAAAAAAAAAAAAAAAAAGAAAGAAAGAAGTTTGTTCATACAGATCATAAAATTCTAACCTTCTGAGCTTTAGGAAACTTGTCTTCCTTTTCTTCCAGGGTCTTATGCTCCTTAGGCAAGTACTCCACTACTGAGCTACATCCCAGTCCCAATGTTTTTGTTTTTCATTTTACAATTCACTTTATTCCCAAAATGCTTACAAGTACCTACTGTCCTCACAGAAGTGAGTTTTTATTCAGAAACCCAACCTTTTGTGGTATGAGGACTTCCCTAGTGTATTTTGTGGTAGGCACTGAGGAAAACTCACACGATACAATTGCAGAGAGTTTATACTTATAGAAATAACTCTAAATAGAAATAACATTTACTTTCCCTCTAGGGAGGAATGATGTACACATTTTCATTCTCACTCTTCATGGCAAATGGTCAAAATGGAAACACCATTGTGCTATGCTGAAATATAAGCATTTAAACCTCTTTTGTAAAAACTCTCATGTTATAAAATCAAAATGTATCAAATAAAGGCCAAGTGAACTTTAAAAAAATATGAAAAAAGCTAATGAAGCTCCCTGGCTTGGAATGTGTGCTATTTTTTGTCTGCAAGGACTGGGATTTGAACTCAGGGTCTGGGTAACTCTGTTGCACTCTGGGGAAGGGGAAGCTCTCTCTGCTTGAAGATCAGAAAGTCAGGCCTCTTCCCTAGGCCTGAATTCAGGCCCCAACCGTGTGAATCATAGTCCTTACATGTATTTTAAAGATAGGATTGAAATTCCAGACAGGTGCTCAGTCTATATTATGTTTGGTGTGGTTATTCATTGTACTTTTTGTTTTATTCATTTATTTGCTGTTTATTTTATTGACTGTGATGACACCTAACCATGTATTACATTGTTTACACCCTATCACATAGCATTTAGATTTGTAGACTTGTTCTCCATCATGCCTGACACCCCGCACTCTCACAGAAAAGGAAAACAGGTGTCATACTTGGCTTCTTACTCCAGGATGAAATTTTTGGCTTGCTCTGAGATCGAGCCCCAGGTGTGGCCAAAATAGCCATACATGGATAGACAGGTGGTAGTACACCAATAAATACATATTAGTACAGAGTGCCAGAGCCGTGTATCTAGTATTCAATGACATTTGCTACGTTCCTACCAAGTCTTAGGTAGTTATTATGCCTCCATTGAAGGAATATTATTCTTTTCATGCCTAATTAACCATTAATTAAGTTCAATCAGCGTCCTAGGATTATTGCGTTTAATTTGAGTCCACACAGCTGCACGAACTATTCAGTCATAAGTTGGATACCATTCCATGGGGATTTCTATGCAGAGGCAGGAGTCTCTTGGGATCTCCTGCCATGGTAGGTGTTAGGACCAGGATTTGAACTCAGGGACTGTGTTGCAGGGTTGGCCTATGGCTTTCCTGACAGTCCGCCAGCCTTGAGCAATGACAGGTCACCTGTGCGTGGCATCCATGTCATTCAGACCTAGGATGGTCACTGTGCAAGAACCAAAGCCAAGAAACCGCCTACCATGTGCGGCTCATGGCTTGTTTTAGTGTCATTTTCATTTTGTTTTCCTGTCAGACATCAGGTCTTAGGATTCCAGGATTGGCCTCCAGTTCTGGAGGCTGCACCCCAGGCTAGTGTGATGGAAGCTGAGACAAAGCTGTCACAATCTGAGTTCAAGACACATGCATGGCCAAAAACAAACAAAAAAAAATTAAATTAAAAAAATTAAAACAATTAAAAAATTAAACAATTTAAAAAATTAAAAAGGCAATTATTTATCTCCCTGTTTTGCAATTCGTGCCATTTTTTCTGCCAGGCCTGGGATTTGAACTAAAGGTCTGGGTAAATAGCAGCACTGTTGGGCTAGGGGAAATCACACCATATTTGAAGCCAAGAAAGTTAGGGCCCTATGTGTTCCTCAGCTGTTTTTCTCAAGGCAGAGACTCTACCACTGCCACAGCTCCACTTCCAGCCATCTGGGTTAATTGGACATACACACTTGGAGGCTTTCCTGCCTGGTCTGGCTTGTATCTCCTGTTTGGCTTTCTTTCTCAAAGCTGGAGCACTACCCTCTGGGCCACTGATACACTTCTAGTTTTCTGGTGGTTTATTGGAAATAAGAGTCTCACAGACTTTCCTGCTTGGGCTGGCTTTGAACAGAGATCTCCTGAGGAGACTTCAAGTGGCTTTTCTCAGGGATTCGCCGAGGATCTGCTCCACACAAACCCTTAGTCTAAATCTTGATAGGTACTAGAGAAAAAAGGAAACATGAAGATGTTTCTATTATTTTCTAGATACTTCAGGTTGGAGACACAAAACACTGAAAATTATTAGATAATTTTATAGGCAGACAGTATGAGGATCGTTCCAGGTTTTGGTCCTCTCGTGCTGAGACAGTAAATTCACTGCAGCTCAATGCTAAGTGACTGAACTGGCATGTCCTGTGGACGTTTACTGCCAAAATCATGTGACACTCATTTCTCACTTTTGGCTTCAAACCTGTGACCAGAGGAGAAGAGGAGGAGAGAAAATCCTTCTCAGAGAAAGCACCTATAAAGAACATTGGGTAGTTTACTTATAAATTCAAGACATTGGAATGATGCTGTTAAGTGGTCAGATTGTCCAGATTAAAAAATGAAGAAGAAAAGAAAGGCCGGTGCCAGTGGCTGCTGACTGTAATCCCAGCTCCTCAGGAGGCTGAGATGTAGAGAGTCTGAGTTTGAATCCAACCAGCATAGGAAAGTCCATGACACTGTTATTTCTAAGAGATCACAGAAAACCCAGAAGTGGGGCTGTTGCTCAAGGTTAATGCACTACTCTTGAGCAAAAGTAACTCAGGGACAAGCCTATGCTCATAGTTCAACCCCAGGACCTGCTTCCATGTCTTTGTGTATGTGTGGATGTATTTCTATAGGTGAAACTCCAGAGTAGCTATGATAAAAGGCATCAAGCTAGAAATTTTGTTTTCAATACAATGATTTCATAACACAGAGACTGCTTTCATGACAGTGCATGTTCCTGGACTCCCCTCACAGTTCCCAGTGCAGCCTGAGGGTTTCTCTGCCTCCCAGACCTGCTGGAAGAACGCTCTCTCATTGTCTGAACAAGCAGACAAAAGGCCTCAGTCCTGTACAGCTGTGTAATAAACAACTCCATCTGGGCCAATAAGTGAGGATTGAGTGTGGATGGGCTCTGAAGGTCAGGACAAAAAGACCTCTTTGTACCCCAAGCTATCTCTCTCCCCAGTGGTCCATTTTCACAGGAAGCCTTCATTTTTGCCACCTCCGGTGGCAGGCCAAGTTCCCAGCACTTATCTTGCCTTTGTGAGACTATATTCTGGTGTTCACATACAGTGCTCAAAATAATTCATGAGTCCTTTTGGCAGATAACTAGGGCACTTAATCTCAAGAAATGTTTCATTGAGGGTGCTGATGGGCCTATGATGCCTCTGCTAGGTTTCCTGAAGCTTTGGAAATCCAAGCACATGTCTGATCTCACCATGCTTCTTTTCATCTAGGACTGCTAAAGCACATCAGGTTTTGAAACCTTTGACCTTTCCAAGGTGAGCTCTGGGTGGCAAGGTTTTGGGGATGAACACAGGACTTGGGTGCTGCCCATGAGCTCAGTGTAGGAGCCCAGTGCTTTACCAATTTGTGTCACAGCTTTACTACTAGTCTGTGTGTGTGTGTGTGTGTGTGTGTGTGTATGCATGCGTGTGTGCACACATACACCAGTCCTGGAGCTTGAACTCAGAACCTAAGCACTGTACCTAATTTCTCTTGTACAAGAATAGCCCTCTCCCACTTGAGCCACAGAGCCACTTCAGGCTTTTTTCTAGTGATGTATTCCTGAGAAATCAAGTCCAGAGTTTCATAGATGCAAAGCACTCTACCCCTAAGGCACATTCCCAGCCCTCTACTTCATGTTTGTTATTTTGTTTCTTTTTTATTGTTGTTGCTTGTAGGAGTTGAAGTCTGGGCCTGGGTGCTGTGCCTCAAGTCTTGTGCTCTACCACTTGAGCCAAAGCACCATTTCAGGTTTTCTCATGGTTCATTGGAGCTAAATGTCTCAAATACTTTCCTGCCCAAGCTAGCTTTGAACCATGATCTTCAGATCTCATCCTCCTGAGGAGCTAGGATGACAAGCATGGGTGACAAGCATCCAGCTTCCACTTCAGGTTTCTTAGTGGTGAATTGGAGATAATAGTCTCATGGGACCTTTTGTGTCTGGCATAGTTTGGAAGCCAGATCCTCAGATCTCAGCTTCCTGAAAAGGCAGGCTGGCAGACCTCAGCTATAGACCCCAAGGCTGTGGCACTCTACTGCAAGGGGGTCCTTGTCTCCACGTGGTGGAGTGCTAGCCATGTGCCCAAGAGGTAAGCGTCAGTGCCTATGATGCGAGTTCAAGGATCATGATTGAGAAAAAAACAAAACAAAACTATTGTCTGCAGTAGACAACTCACCCACTCTTCAGTAATACATAATTTTGTCCCTGCCATGGGGACATATCTGCATCTCCATATTCTTGTCTGCATAATCATCTCAGTTGTGTAGCTCTTATAAGGACCATATGAAAGAATGTACTCTGTGAAGGACAGAGCAGATAGCACTCTTTGAAGGACTCAGCACACAGTGTCATGTGAAGACTCATCACCCAGCATCCAATGCAAGACTCAGCACACAGTACCCTGTGAAGGACTCAGAACACAGCACCCTGTGCCAGACTCAGCACAGAGCACCCTATGAAGGACTCAGAACATAGCTCTATTCCACAAGCTGTCATTGGAATTAGGTTGCTTTCATCAGTATCACCATTCTTTGAGGAACATTCCACAAATCACACAAGTTAACTTCTAATGGTTTAGTGGGGTGTTTTTTTGGGGGAGAAGGGGGAAGGCTTCCCGTCGGGCTTGAACTCAATGCATGGGGATACTGTTCTAATAACATTTGCTCAAGGCTAAGGCTCTACTACTTAAAGCCACATCTCCAAGCGTCTCACATACTACCTACCAGGGCTTGGTTTTAAAGCTCCCAAGCAGCCAGGATGATGGGGGTAAGCCAGCAGCATCTGCTTCTGTGGAGCTGGGTTGCAGCTATTTACATATGCCTAAGTCAGGTTAGGTGGCAACTGTCAGTGCCAGACTCCTAGCTTGTTCTGTGATGTGGTATTTGAAGTCCTGTCCTTCTATAATTGCAGTTAGAACATTATACCTTTTTTTGGTGGCAGTGCTGGGGCTTGAGTAAGGGCTTAGACAGTGTCCCTAAGCATTTGTGCTCAAGGCCAGCACTCAATTGATTGAAAGACAGCAGAACTTTCAGGTTTTCTGCTTATGTGGCACTGAGGAATGAAACCCAGGGCTTCGTGCTTACTAGGGGAGCACTCAAACACTGAGCCCCAGGAGTAAAGGAGGTATAAATAGATAGATTGTTGTATACATAAATAATATATATACAAAAGAGAGATGTCTATATTATTACATTATAGATAATATTATTAGCAATTACTAGGTAGTAAATTATATCTCCATTTAATGATGTGTTCCAGTTAACATTTAATTAAGTATTAATTAATACTCAATATCCTGTTATTGTTTATCACATATGTACATTCATCTATGCATATAATTAAATATTTTATAGAATGAGACAGATGTCTATATATTATTAAATTTAGCATCATGTGCTACTACCAATTATTAGATATTTATGTCTCCATGCAATTTTTATTCTGTTAATACTTAATAAAATATTAATTAAACTTAATCCATGTCCTATAATTACTGCATCTAATTTTATCCTAGAATGATTCATTACTAATTCAATCTGTTTATTATTTATTGTAGTGACAATTCTTCCACCTATGACATTTTTTTACCTTTGTGACATCCTATTTATTGATTTTCATCCGAATTATATATCCTACCTTACACTGAGCACTTTCAAAGAAAAGAAAATCATGTGTCACTCTCGGCTTCCCACTCCACGATTACATTTTTGGCAGTGCTGGGATCTAAACTCAGTGCCTAGAAGGCTCAATTCATTTATGGGTGGCTGCCAGCACAGCAGCATCTAGCCAATTCAGCTACCAGGTTGTTACCAGGCCCTGAGATCGAGCCCCATATATTGACTCCATATTGTGCTTAGTGTAGCTATTCATTTTTTTGTTTCATTCATTTATTTACCATTTATTTTATTGATTGTTCTTACACATGGACTATTTATTAAATTTATTACAGAGGATAGATTTGCCTATGTATGAAACTTTACACCTGACATCCAGGACTTTCACAGCAAAGGAAAACCTGTGTCACCATGGGCTTCTTACTCCATGAGTCAATTTTTGTGAGTGCTGGCATCTGAACTCACAACCTACAAGGCCTAATTCATGAATGGGTGAGTGTCAGTACGCCAGCCTGGGGCATATTGAGCTGACAAGCAGTTTCCAGCACCTGAGATCAAGCCCCAGGGGTTGACAAAATAAGAACAGATTGACATGCAGATGGTAGTACACAAATAAATATAGATCTTTATAGAGTGCCAGAGATGTCTATACATTATTCAGTTAAATAGGCTACATTCCTACCAATATTTGGGTATTTTTAATGCCTCCATGTAATTTATATTATTGTTTTCATCCTTAATGAATTGTTAATTAAATCAACCACTGTCCCGAAACTATTGCGTCCATGTAATTAATAGTATTCTTTTAATGTGTCAAAAATATTCATTAAAATCCATCAGCCTCCTAAAATAACTCTAATTTTATAGTATCATTCAGGAACAACTTATTCAACCTTGACATTCATAACCTTCCATCAGTATTCCTATGAATAGGAACGAGACTATTAAGATCTCCCGCCATTTGTAGGGGTCAGGACTAGGCTTTGAACCCAGGGCCTATGTTGCCGTGTTGGCCTATGGCTTCCCCGGTAGCCCTCCAGCCTTCAGCAATGCCAGGTTTCCAACACTTTTCTGCCGTGTCATTCAGACCCACGAAGTTCACCTTGCAAAGAAAACAAATGAGGAACTAAGTTCAAGCCCCGTGCCTGCCTCCCCACCCACAAAAGTTAAGGTCCTGGCTTGGAATTTGGGACATTTTATCTGCCATACCTAGGATTTGAAATCAGGGACTGGGTAACTCTATTTTGCTGTGGGTGAAGTGGAAGCTCACCCTCCTTGAATAAGAGAAAATCAAGAGCATTTCCCAGGGCATGAATTCTAAACCCAGGACTGGAAAAATAATATTTATATGCATTTATAATGTACATTATATATATATGTATGTATTTGCATAGGTATTACATATTGTACCTAGGAAACAATATTTTCACAGACAGCAGAATAGGTCAATATTGACTTCTTACTCCACCTATTGTCTTTGGCAATGCTGGGATTTGAACTCAGGTACTGGAATGCCCAATTCATCAAGGGATCAATGTAAGCACATCAGCCTCAAACAAATTCACTGCCAGGGAGTTCCCAGGACCTAAGTTTAACCTCCAGGAGTGGCCAATATATAAATAGATAGATGCCTAAATTGCTGCAAATACATATATATGCATGGAGAGTGAGAGAGAAAGAGAGATGTATATGTATATTTCAGTGTATATGTAAATATATAAATATATTTATAGAATGTGAGATGTCTATATATCATTAAATTGCATGTAATATATTACTAATAATTATTAGGTATTAAATTATGCCTTCACTTAATGACGTATCATGGTTTAAGGCACAATAAAGTGCTTCCTTGTGCAAAGGGAGCTCAGGGACAATGTCTAAGCTCACAGTTCAAGCCTCAGGAGCTATACTAAAAAAAAAAAATATTGAGCCAGTAACTCCATGTGTCTGTGTACGTGTGAATGTATTTCTATCGATGAACATCCAGAGTCACTATGAAGAAAGGCAACCAGCTAGGAAATTTGCTTTGAATAGAATGATTTCATACCAACAAGGGTGCTTTCAAGACATTGCATGTTCCAGGGCTCCCCTCCCTATTCCCAGTGTATCCTGAGGATTTTCTCCACACCCCAGGCTTCTGGAGGAAGTTTCCCTCTTTGTTGGAACAGGCAGACAAAAGGCCTCACTCCTGTATAGCTCTGTAATAAACAACTCTATCCGGGCCAACTAGTGATGATGAGTGTGGGAAGGCCCTGAAGACCAGGAGAAAAAGGCCTCGTTGTACCCCAAGATATCTCTCTCCCCAATGCTCTGTTTTGACAGAAAGCCTTCATTTGTGCCACTTCCTGGGGCAGGTCAAGTTCCCTGCACTTATCCTGTCTTTGTTAGACTATGTTCCAGTGTTGAAACAAACTACTACAATTAATTCAAGAGTTCTTCTGGCAGACAACAACTAGGGAGCTGAACCTAATGCAATGATTCATTATTGGCATCGGTGCCTACCTAGATTTTCGTAAACTTGCTACATCTAAGCACATTTGCAAAATCACAATGTTCCCTGTTATGTAGGGCTGGTGAAGCTCATCAGGTTTGGAAACCTTTGACCTCTCCTAGTTGGGCCTTGGGTGGCTAGGTTTCCAGGTTGAACACAGGGCCTAAGTACTGACCATGAGCTCAGAACAGAAGCTCAGTGTGTACTAGGAAGAACCCTATGCAGGCAGACAAACACACCTAGTTGTCTGGAGTAACAGAGCCCACCGCAACAAAGTTGTTAACAAAGAAGCAACTTTATTGAGAAGGTTCCTACACTGACGGGCCAGGGCCACAGCACAGGCTCAGGAGCTGATACTGCTACTCTGAGCAGCCCCCATTCTTTGATTTTTAAAGGCAAAATCCATGAGGTTGAGTCTGGTCATGCACAGGTGACCAATGGGATCATACCACACAAAAGGATTGCATGGACATACCAGATCACACACAGGTGACCAATAGGCAGAGTTTACTGTAAGCATGTGTGAAAGGCAAGGTGTCAGGTAGTTGGAGCCAGATTACAACCATCTGTTTTATAGGTCAGTCTTTAACTCAACAATCAAGGTGAGTTAGGTTGTTAAGGGGAGGGGGACCTAGAGGCATTCTTTCAATTCCAGGAACAGGACTGGTTGGAGCAAAGGTCTAGTTAACCTTGTTTAAAGTTTTTTTTTTTCTAAAATCCCTAAAACAAAGGCAAAGCCATGAAAGAAGCTGTACCAGCTCAAGTGTCCTCTCAGGGCCTACTTCCCAGTGCTTTACCCTTTGATGTCACAGTTCCAGTTCTGGTATCTGTGGAGGAGGGGTGTGGGGGGGTAATTTGTGTGCATATACCAGTCCTGGAGCTTGAACTCAGGACCTCAGCACTGTACCTGAGTTTCTCCTGTACAAGGATAGCACTGTACCACTTGAGCCACAGAACCACTTCAGGCTTTTTTTCTAGTGATGTGCCACTGAGGATTCAAAGCCAGGGTTTCATACATGCAAAGCACTCTACCCCTAAGACCTATTCCGAGCACTACTCTTCAGGTTTCTTTCTTTCTTTTCTTGTAAGTTGGAAGAGTTGAAGTCTGGGCCTGGGTGCTGTCACTCAGCTCTTCAGCTCAAGTGGAGAGCTCTACCACTTGAGCTACAGAACCCATTCAGCTTTTCTGGTGGTTTACTGGAGATAACCATCTCAAGGAATCTCCTGCTCAGGCTGGCTTTGGATCATGATCCTGAGCTCTCAGCCTGCTGAGTAAGTAGCTAGCATGACAGGCATGAGTCACCGGCACCCAGCTTCCACTTCAAGTTTCTAAGTGGTGAATAAGAGATGATAGTGTTATGGAACCTTTTGTGTGTGGGATAGTTTTGAACCCAGATCCTCAGCTTCCTGAGCAGGCAGGATGATAGAACTCAGTTAAAGACACCTAACCCGTGACACTTTGCTGCAAGGGGGTCCTTGGCTCCGCGTGGTAGAGTACTAGCCATGAGCATAAGAGGAAAATCAGAGTCTAGGCTCTGAGTTCAGGGTTCATGATGGAGAAAACAAAACCAAAACAATTGTCTGCAGAAGACAAGTTAATAGAGTTCAGTACATTCATAAATTTGGAACTGCCTTGGGAAATATCTGTGCCTCAAGTTTCTCATCTGCACAATCATCTTACTTGTGGAGCTCTAACAAGGATCAGATGAAAGACTACACCCTGTGAAGGACTCAGCACATAGCACCCTGTGAAGGACTCAGCACACAGCACCCCGTGAAGGACCTAGCACTCCAGGAAGGACTCTTCATATAGCTGTATCCCACAAGCTGTCATTAGAATTAGTATGCTTTCATCAGTATCACCATTCCTTCAGAAACATGTCACGAACCACACAAGTTCACATCTAATAGTTTAGATGGGTGGTTAGTCGGTGAGGGGGAGGGAAGGTCATCAGACTCAGGGGTTGCACTCATAGGTTGTGGGTACTGTGCTAAGATATTTTCCTCAAGGCTAGAGCTCTACCCCTTTGAACCACAGCTCAGAGTCTCACAGACTTCCTGCCAGGGCTGAGTTTTCAACCCACCAGTGTCAGATCTCATCCCCTGAGCAGCTAGGGGTGAGCCACCAGCGTCTGATTCGATGGAGTTGGTTTGCAGCTGTTAACCTCTGGCTGTCAGGATAGATGGCAGCCGTCATCTTCAGATTCCTGGCTTGCTCTGTCATGAACTATTTAAAGTCCTGGCCTTGTATATTTGCAGTTAGAACATTGTAACTTTTCTTTGGTGCTTGAGTAACAGCACCACTTCCGGCTTTTTCTGTGTATGTGATAGTATGGAAACCAACCCAGGGCTTCATACATAGTAAGCAAGCACTCTACCACTGAGCCCCAGGAGTGACAAGTATAGAAATAGATATATACATAGCTTATATATATACATATATATATGTATAAAATAAGAAAGATATCTGTATATTATTAAATTACATATACTATATTACTACCAATTATCCATAATTAAATTATTCCTTCCTTTATTTCTCATTGTTGAAAATATAATAAAGTATTAATTGAAAAATAGTCAATGTACTATGATTATTGTTTACAAGTTTAAAATATAATCATATACTCGCTACTAATGTAATTGTTACTTTTACAACATTCCATTCATATGGATCTATGTCAGAATGGGTTTCTTAGGATCTCCCGCCATTCGTTGGTGGTGGTCCCGGGATTTGAACCCTGGGCATACATTGCTGGTTTGGGCTATGGTTTGCCTGATAGCCCACCAAACTTCAGCAGTGTAAGGTCACATACTCTTTCCGGGCCCTTTCATTTAGACCCAGGGTGGTCACAATGCAAAGGAAAAAACAAAGTAAAACCGCCTTCTGGAACATCCCAGTTTTAGCCTTATTCTTCTTTCCCCCCTCTCTTTCTTTTTGTTCTTTTTTGTTGGTTGTAGGGCCAGAAATGTGGGTCTGGACACTGTTCCTCAACTATTCACTCAAGACTAGGGTTCTACCACATGAGCCATAGCACCACTTACAGCTTTTTTCTGCATATGTGGTGCTTAGGAATCAAGCCCAGGGCCTTATGCATTGAAGGCAAGCACTCTCCTACTGAGCCACCTTCCCTGCCCTTCTCCTTTTTTTTTATCAGTCCCGAGATTTGAACTCGGGTCCTAGGATCTCAGGATGGGCTGTGGGTCCATTGGCTGCACCCCAGCCTAGGGTGATGGAACCTGAGACAGAATTGCCACAAGCTGAGTTCAAGCCCAGGGCCTGGACAAAATAAATTAAGGCTGTGACTTGGAATTTGCTCCATTTTTCTGGCAGGCCTGGGATTTGAACTCAGGGTCTGGGTAACTCTGTGACACTGTGGGGGAGGGGAAGCTCACTTTTGTTGAAGACAAGAATTTCAGAACAGTTTCCAGGCCTGAATTTAAGTGCTAGCACTGGAAAAAATAATATTCATTTATGTGATCTTTTTACATACATGGGCTTACTGCATACGGCATTTATTACCCATATTTATTCATTATTTATTTTATTTTGTATTATTACATATGTAACATTTATTTCATTTACTGCATCTTATCACATGGATATATTTGCATATGGATTATACTTCATACTGAGACCCAGGATTTTTACAGAGAAGGAAAAAAAATGTGTCAAAGTAGGCAGGATGACAGATATCAGCCACAGATGCCTAGACTGTAACACTTTTGTATCCGTGTCCTTGGTTCCCCTTGGTAGGGTGCTAGCCATGAGCCCAACAGTGAAGGGTCAGTAGCTCGGCCCTGAGTTCAAGGTTCATGACCGAGAAAAATAAACCAAAACAATTGTCTGCAGGTGACAACTCACTAGAGTTCAGTACATACATCATTTTGGCCCTGACATGGGGAAATATCTGAGCTTCAAGGTTCTCATCTGCACAATAATCTGTCGAGCTCTTACAAGGACCAGATGCAAGAATGCACCCAGTACAGCATTCCTCATATAAGACTCATGACATAGCTGTATCCCACATGCTGTCATTAGAATTAGGGTGCTTTCATCAGTGTCACCAAATTACACAAAGTTCACATCTAATGATTTAGAGGGGTGGGTTTTTGTGGGGGGGGGCGGGGAGTCAGCCACGGGGATTCCACTGAAAGTTTGGGGGTACTGTCCTAAGATCTTTTGCTTAAGGCTAGAGCTCTACCACTTTGAGCCACAGCTCAGAGTTTTGCAGACTTCCTGTAAGGGCTGGATTTTAAAACCACCAGTGTCTGATCTCAGCCCCCAGTATCTTGGATGACAGGGCTGAGCGAGCCAGAAGCATCTGGTTCTGTGTAGCTAGGTTGCAAGCAATTTACCTCTGGCTAAATCAGGTTGGATTGCAGCTCTCAGCACCAGACTCCTAGCTTGCTCTATGATGATGTATTTGCAGTCCTAACTTTATATCTTTGCAGTCAGAACATTCTATCATTTTGTTTTGGTGCCAGTTCTGCATCTTGAGTAAGTGTATAGACACGGTCCCTAAACTTTTATGCTCAAACTTAGTACACGACTGCTTGAGCAACAGCATGACTTCTGGATTTTTCTGTGCAACTGGTAGTGAGGAATGGAACCCAGGGCTTTGTACATACTCGGTGAGCATTCTATCACTGAGCCCCAGGAGTGACAAGTGTATAAACAGATAAATGTGTAGGTTTGTAGATAGAGATAGATAGATAGATAGATAGATAGATAGATAGATAGATGTATATGTATAAAACAAAAGAGATATCTGTATATTATGAATCTGCATATATGATATTACTACCAATTTTTGGCAATTAAATTACTCCTTCCTTTTTTAAGTATCATGATTGAATACATAATAAAACATTATTGAAAATTAGTTAATGTAGAATAATTGTTTTGTATAATTTTAGAATATAATCATACACTACTAATTTAAATGTTACTTTTATAACATTCCATTTGTACGGAGGTATATCAGAATGCGTTTCTTAGAACCTACCACCATTCATTAGTGGCAGTTCTAAGATTCGACTTCCAGGCCTAAGTTGCGTGTTTCAGCTATGGCTTCCCTAATAGCCCACCAAACATTAGCAATGCAATGTCATGTACACATTCTGGGGCTTGTCATTTAGACGCAGGATGGTCACAATAAAAAGGAAAATAAAAGTAAAACCACCTTCTTGAACTTCTCAGTTTTATCCTTCTCCTTTTTATTTATTTATTTATTTATTTTGCCAGCTCCGAAATTTGAAGTAGGGTGGTAGGATCCAATGATCAGCTCTGACAGAGATGCAAAGACCAGAGTTCAAGCTCTGTGCTAGGCCAAAAAAAAGTAATAATATCAATAAGACCCTGGCTAGGAAATTGCACCATTTTTCTAGCAGGCCTGGGATTTGAACTCAGGGTCTGGGTAACTCTGTGATACTGTGTGTGAAAGGGAAAGCTCACCGTCTTTAAAGACAAGAAATTCATGGGGCTGGGAAGGTGGCTTAGTGGTAGAGTGTTTGCCTTGCATGCATGAGGCCCTGGGTTCAATTCCTCAGCAGCACAGAAGCAGAAAAAGCTAGAAGTGGCTCAAGTGGTAGAGCGCTCACCTTGAGCTGAAGAGCTGAGGGACAGTGCCCAGGCACAGAGTTAAGGCACCATGACTGGCAAAAAAAAAAAGAAAGAAAGAAAGAAAGAAAAAAAGAAATTCAGATCAGTTCCCAGGGCCTGAATTGAAGCCCCAGCACTGGAAAAAATAATCTTTATATATATGAGAAGTGGCTCAAGTGGTAGAGCGCTCACCTTGAGCTGAAGAGCTGAGGGACAGTGCCCAGGCACAGAGTTAAGGCACCATGACTGGCAAAAAAAAAAAGAAAGAAAGAAAGAAAGAAAAAAAGAAATTCAGATCAGTTCCCAGGGCCTGAATTGAAGCCCCAGCACTGGAAAAAATAATCTTTATATATATGAGATCTATTTACATATATGGCTTCTACTGCATATGACATTTATTACCCTTATTTATTTAGTATTATTACACATATAACATTTCCTTTATTATATCAATCACATAGGATATATTTGAATATGGATTATACATCATATTGAGACCCAGGACTTTCACAGAGAAGGAAAAAAATGTGTCAAATTATCTTCTTACTCCACAAATAAATTTTTGGCCATGCTGGGATTTCATCTCACCTACAATGCCCAATCCATAAATGGTGAACAGTCTTAGCACACCAGCTTCTGGCAAATTGAGCATCCAGGAAATTCTGAGGACCTGTAAACAAGCCACAGTAGTGCCCAATAAATAGATGTGTAGATTGATATTATATATATATATATATATATATATATATATATACATTCATATATATATACCTGCATATATATGTATATATATATATACACACATATACAAAGAGAGAATATGAGGATATTATTAAATTATATATATATGTTCTTACCAATTATTAATTACTAAATTATGACTCCATTTAATGAAGTATCATGGTTGAATATTTATAAAAGCATTAATTAAAAATTAGTCAATATCCTTAATCATACCATGGTGCTAGAATGAAGATATAAATCCAATAATTTTTGTGTGGCATTCTAAAATAGAATCATGAATTAACTGCAAATTTAATTATTACTTTTATTACATTCCAGTAGCATTCACATGAACAGGAATTAGTTCATCAAGATCTCCCTCCATTTGTGAGTGGTAGTCATATCATTCGAATCCTAGGCCTGGGTAGATTACTTTGAATGCAAACCTTTGGAATGACACCGTGAAGATTTCAGATTGTCACGATTAAAAAGAGAACAACAAGAAGAAAAGAAAACCAGGTATCAGTGGCTCCTGCCTATAACCCTAACTCCTCCTGAGGCTGAGATGTAGAGAATACCAATTTGAATTCATCCGGGGCAGGAAAGTCCACAACACTCTTCTTCCTAAGAGATCACAGGGGGAAAAAACCATGAGTGGGGCTGTGGCTGAAGGGCAGAGTGCTATCCTTGAGCAAAAGGAGCTCAGGGACAGGGCCTAGGCTCATAGTACAACCCTGGACCTGCCTCTCCCTCGCACCCAAAAAAGGAGGAAATACCTCAATGTCTCTGTATATGGATGGATGATGGATGGATGATGGGCATTCAACAGGTTGCCTATGTCCATCCCCCAAGCTGGGCAAGTCCTCAGAGAGTCCTAAGTCTGAGCCAGCAGCTTGAACAGAACATCCTTCTCTGCCATTTAATAACTGAAGCCCCGCCGGCTTTGCCTGGGCTGCGCAACAGGTGCCTTATGTTCTGGCTGAGATGTCCCATTGGGACACCTAGCAGCCAGCCACTGCCTCCAGGGAGACCACAGTTCCTAGGCTGTAGGAGTTGTCAAGGGTTCTGGCTCCATATTCTCTATCCCTCTGTAGGATATGTGAGCCTACTCCTCTGGGGCCTGGTGGCTATCCCTCATTAACCATTCCTCATTGCCGAGTCACAGGCTGGTCCCAAATCTTGGCAAAGATATGAAATAGCCAGTGATTTCTGCACCAAAAGGGGTAAGCCAATAAATCCCACCTTCATAGTTCCTGTCAGAAGTGAGCCTTGGGCTGTGAATGTGGCTTAGTAGTAGAGTGCTTACCTAGCACACATGAAGCTCTGGGTTCGATTCCTCAGGGTCACAGAAACAGAAAAAGCCACTGTGGCTTAAGTGATAAGAGTGCTAGCCTTGACCAAAAGAAATTCAGGAACATGCCCAGACTCTGAATTTTAGCCCCAAGACTGGCAAAAGCACTGAGCCTGTTGAGACATATTCTGGTACTCATAGGAGGGCCAAGGTTAGAGGTAAGAGGTAGGGTAGAGGACAGTTGCTGGTGGCTCACCCCTGTAATCTTAGCTACTCAGGAGGCTGAGATCTGAAGATCACAATTGCAAGCAGGAAAGTCTACATGAGACACTTTTCTCCAATTAAACACCCCAAAAGTCAGAAGTAGAGCTGTGGTTCAAGTAATAGAGTGCTACCCTTGAGCACAAAACTTCAGGGATAGCATCAAGGCCATGAATTCAAACCCCAGGACTGGCACAAACACACACACACACACACACACACAGAAAAACACCAAGCTAGAGCATTTGCCAGTCATCCTGCACAAGTTCCATCTCTAACAGCTCAATATTAAAAAAAAAAAAGAAGAGGGGAAAAGGAAGGAAAGACTTGCTCCTGGAGGTGATATAACCAGTGCCAAAATTCCACAGGAGTTCTAAGATGTGGAACAAGATAGAGAAGCTCAGGCAGAAGGTACAACAATGCACAAAGTTTCCTGAGGTGTAGTGTAAAACAGGTGGTGTGGGTGGAATGAAGGTTCTGTGGGTTCAGACAAGTCCGGCAGGACATTCAAGGCTGGGTCAAGGTTTGTACTTGAGTCACAGGGAGGGCAGAGGGTGGAGGTCCCAGAATGGGGTCCAGGGGGAAGATTAGCTTGGCTTTTCACCATGTACCCAACCATTTCCTGTGTCTGGAAGCCTATTTTTTACAACTCCTAATCCTCAGGCCTCCTTTACATGGAGGAGTCAGGGCAAATGCAGGGAAGAACACTTGCTTAAGGAAAGCTTCTAGCCCAATGCCAGTGGTGGCTCAACCCCTGTAAATCCTAGCTACTGAAAAGACTGAGATCAGAAGTCGTGGGTCAAAGCCAGCTCAGGTCAGGAAAGTTAGTGAGACTCTTCTTGTCGAAGAACTACCAAAAGCCAGAAATGGAGCTGTGGCTCAACTGGAAGAGTGCCAGCCTTGAGGCAAAAATTAAAAGACCGGAGCCCCGACCCTAAGTTCAAACCCCAGTACTGGCACATAAAAAATAAAGAAAAGATTTCAGGAGTTCCTAGTCCACTGTGGTGAAAGTCCAAATCAGTTGAGTGCTGGTGGTTCATTCCTATCCTCCTAGCTCCTCAGGAGGCTGAGATCTGGGGATCATGGTTCAAAGCCAGCCCCGGCAGGAAAGTCAAAGAGACTCTGATCTCCAATGAACCACAAGAAAACTGAAAGTGGTACTGTGGCTCAAGTGGTAAGCTGAAGAGCTGAAGGGACAGTGCCCAGGCCCACACTTCAAGTGCCACCTGACCTGCTTGAACCTCACTCTGTGGCTCTAGGCAGAGTAATTTCCAGTGGGCCAATAAGGGTCTCCCAATATCTAGGTGTCCTACAAGTCTTGAAAGCAGCCTCTTTGGGAGCCTTTGCCTACAGAGCAGGCCAAAGTATCAGAGAAGGGTCTAGCCTTGGGGCACAAAAGTCATCGGCCAGGTCATCAGAATGGCATCTGTCATGCGTGTAGTGTGGATCTGAGCAGTAAATCAACATTTCAGACCAGGTTTTTGGTCCAGGAGGGGCAAGAGCTGCAAGATGGCACAGCAGGTAATGCCTACTCACGGGGGCAAATTTGTCAGGCACACCTTGGGTGGGTGCTGAGTTGGGCTCATAAAAGGCTTGTAGGCTCAGGAATCCACAGCTGGCTGGCTGCTGCTTGTAGCAGTGGCTATCCCAGGAGACCCAGAGCTCAGAGCCCTGCTTTCCTCACCAATGTTCAGTGGCAGATGAAGGTCTACAATCATGCACCGAGTATAAACAAGCATCCATCGTGTTCTTCCCTTTGTCCTGTACCCTATGCAAGGATGTATGTGCAGGTTCCATGGCCCACACCCCTCAGCCCAAGAAGGAGTTGGGGAGAAATAACATACGTGTCGAGACTTTACTATGACTGTGCCTCTGGACTTCCCCCAGTTCTAGCTCAGCTCATCATTACCACCTTCCTCTGTGTGTGTGTGTGTGTGTGTGTGTGTGTGTGTGTGTGTGCATGAGCACATCTTGGTACTAGGGCTTGAACTCAGGACCTGGGCTCTTTCCTTCACTTTTTTCATTCAAGGCTAGCAACTCTACAACTTCAGCCACAGTTTTTCTTCCAGCTTTCAGGTGGTTATTGGGAAAGGAGAGTCTCACACACTTTAGAAAAGTAATAAGAAATGTACTCATTATCTTGCCCATGTAATTGTAACCCCTCTGTACAGTATTTTCACACAGAAAAAAAGGTCCTACTGATACAAAAAAAGAAACAATGAAAAGTGAGCTGGGCTGCTTCTGAATGCCAATCCTTAGATCTCAGCCTCCTGAAGAGCTAGGAATATGAGAGCATGAGCTATTAACATCTGGCCACACTTTCCTTCTTGGCTAAGACAATGTACCTCTCTCCCAGCCTACCACCCATCTACAGCTAACCTTCCTCTCCCTCCCCCTACTTCTCCAGGCTTCAGAGGAAACGTACCATCCCCTGAGGACATAGAAATGAGATGCTTGACAGGTTTGAGCTTTATGTTCTCCACACAGTCAAGGGCTGCTGGGAGCTGATGTGGAGATCAGAGATCTAGGCCAGGGAAAGTAGACAGATGTTAGAACAAAAGACAGTATGAAGAGACATCTTCGCAGCTGGATGCCAGTGGCTCATGCCTATAATCCTAGTTACTCAAGGCTGACACATGAGGATCAATCAAGATTCAAAGCTAGCCTGGGTGGGCAGACTCTTATCTCCAATGAATCACCAAAAAGCTGGGAAGCAGAGCTACTGGAGTACAAGTGCTACAGCACCAACCTTGAGCAAACAAGCTAAAGGATACC
This sequence comes from Dipodomys spectabilis, assembly GCF_019054845.1. NCBI lineage: Eukaryota > Metazoa > Chordata > Mammalia > Rodentia > Heteromyidae > Dipodomys > Dipodomys spectabilis. The sequence continues at coordinate 5,545,503 of NW_024870984.1, read as the reverse complement.
ATGTAGGCTCTGAGTTCAAGCCCTGGTAAACACACACACACACACACACACACACACACACGCATGCACGCAAACTAACATCCTTCACAGGTGCCAGTGGCTCATACCAGCAATCATAAGACTCAAGACTCAAGAGGCTGAGCTCTTAAGATGGCAGTTTGAAGCCAGCCCAGGCAGGAAAGTTCGTGAGACTCTTATCTCCACTAAACTACTAAAAAAAGATGAAATGTGAGCTGTGGTTAAATGGTAGAGTGTTAGATTTGAGGAAATGAAGCTAAGTGCCTAGGCCCTGAGTTCCAGCTCTAAGAGATTTTTTTTAAAGACATTTTTTGCCCCCCCCCCCCCCGCACTCAGGCCATAAATCCAGATTTTGGTCATCCTAGATCTCACTTCCACTCTTGGCACTTCCACTGCACCACCACAAGTGGCCTGTTTCTGGCCAGGTCTGGGTTAAGAAGTGAATGTACACAAGGCGGGCATACCCAGGTCAAGGCTAATACCCCAGAACTTTGAGGTATTGGCCATACCAGTCTCTCATCCCCAAATTCCCTGGCCTTGGAATCTGAAGTCTGTGCCTCTGTATTCTGGGCATCCAAAATTCTCTAGAATGATTGGAGAGGCCCAGATGGGGCTGGAAGATAGACTTGCCTGCGATAAAGTACGTGGACATTAACTAGACACCAACAGATATTTCCAATCCACGTTGGCCTCACCTCCAATGCAGCCCAGAATCCTCCTTGTTTGGGTGGCCTTCAGTCCGCTATCAAGCTCGAGTTGGCCAGAGCCACCGGCAACCCCCTTCCCTCACTCCACTGCCAGCCTGCTGAGAGGGACATGCAGCCAGAGGTCGAGCTGAGGAAAATGGCAGGACATCCCATGTCTGAGTTCCCACCCAGAGACAGGCAAGACTCTATTGCAGCTGGCCCGGCTGACCCAGAATCCCCTACAGAAGGCCAAAGATTTGGACAGCTGGACTTGGGCCCCAAAGAAAAGTTTGAACTCAGGTCTCTGGCCATTTAGGACTCATTGTAGACCCAGATAGGAGGCTAAAGGCAAGGTCGGTGTGGAGGAGGGGCACCATCCGAGGTCAGAAAGAGGCAGACAGGCACCCAGGAAGGGGACAGAGAAAGATGAGGAAAACACACACACACACACACACACACACACACACACACACACAAATATGGCACTGGTGTCTCACACCTGTCATCCTAGCTACTCAGGAGGCTGAGGTCAAAGCCAGCCAGCACAGAAATGCCTGTGAGGCTCCTATCTCCAATGAACCACCAAATAGCCAGAAATGGAGCTGCAGCTCAAGTGTTAGAGCACTAGCTTTGAGCACAGAAGCATAGGAACTTCACCTAGACCCAGAGAAAAGACACACAAACACACAGACACACAGTGGTAGCTCAAAGCCTCAGCAGTCCCTGAGAACCCTGAATATTCCACCCCAGAGAAGATGGCACTACCATCAGCAGACCAACTGCAGACAAAACTCAGAGCCTCTCACATGTCTGGAATGGTTCACAACACATCATGGCATTTCTACAGTACACAGTTATGCAGAAAATTCAGCTACCTTTTATTTGATTCTAGGATATGGGGTTTGAACTTTGGGCCTGCAAGGAGGGCCTCAGCTCTTCAAATGAAGGTGTGCCGACTACTACTGGAGGCACAGCACCACATCCAGTTTTCTGGTGGTTCATTGGAGGTAAAGTCTCACAGACGTTCCTCCCCAATCTGGCTTTGAACAGTGATCCTCAGATCTGCTTCCTGAGTAACTAGGATGACAGTTATGAGCCACTGGCAGCGCCCGGCTACACCCAACTTTTTTTTTTCTTCAGCTCTTTTCTTTCTTTCTTTTTTTATTGTGAAAATACTGTACAGAGGGGTTACAATTACATGGGCAAGATAAGGAATACATGTCTTTTTTTTTTTTTTTTTTTGGTCCGGTCGTGTGGCCTGAACTCTGTGCCTGGGCGCTGTCCCTCAGCTCTTCAGCTCAAGGCTAGCACTCTACCACTTGAGCCACAGTGCCACTTCTGGCTTTTTTCTTTTTGCTTATGTGGTGCTGAGGAATCGAACCCAGGGCCTCAGGCATGCAAGGCAAGCGTTCTACCACTGAGCCACCTTCCCAGCCCAAGGAGTACATTTCTTATCAAGCATTGTAGCCTCCTCATGCAGCCACCTTCTTATACCAAGGGAAACCCAACTCATCAAGTCACAAACCAAATGTAACCCTACACTTCAGACTTGGTCACCAGCATCCAAAACTTCTTCCATGGATGGAGAGCATATAATTGACACTACCATCCCATCCCTGCTCCCATTCACCCACTCCCTGCCTACCACAGGCCACAACCTCGGGAGTTCTTGGTAAGGCACCACCCACCCTGCTATGGCTTCACACTGGGGTAAACCTGGGGAGTTTTTAGAAATGTCTGTACAGTGAGGCCAGCATCTAGTCTCACAACCACAGCAACCCTACTACTTCACTATCTCTTGCAAGCAAGGAAGGGGTGTCTTTCTTTCTTGTTTGGTTTTTTGTTTTTGCTTTTTGCTTGAGTGGCTTGAACTCAGGGCTTGGGTACTGTCCCTGATGTCTAATTTTCCTCAAAGCCAGTGCTCTACCACTTGAGCCACAGTGCCACTTCCGGTTGGAGATTGGAGATGAGGCTCTGGTGGGACTTTCCTGCCTGGGCTGGGAAATGAGATCCTCTGGATCTCAGCCTCCCTAGTGGCCAGGATGATAGGTGTGGGATGACAGGCATGAGTCACCGGCTCATAGCTTAAAGTGTCTAGTCCTTCCGAATTTCCACCTACTCCTCCTCTAGACACTACCACATAGACATCCCTCTACCTCCCTCAGGGACAGCAAAGGGATGCTAGAATCTGGGTGGAGCCATGGGGATTGAAGGGCCCCCTGCATATCACTAACCCCCTCTATTCTCCCATCTGCCTCCTCCAGATTGCCTGGTCTTCCAGGGCAGACCAGACCCACAAGGAGTTCTGGGGCCTGTCCTATGTCCTCCAGCCCCACCCAACCGATACCTAAGGACTTCTGGGGCCAGCTGCTCCATGTCCTGATGGAAGACGTTGGGAGGGTTGCTGACAAGCAGGCCCAGGGGTGCCCAGGGCAGAAGGACTGTCCAGCTCCCCTCTGTCAGAGGAGACACAAAGCACAGATGGATCTACTAAGAGCTTCAGGGCATAGCCATCCACCTGTCAAAAAGGTTACTAGGAGAACTGTTTTATACTGACAGCCCTGGGGCCTGACCTCCTGGCCCAGCACTGTCCCTGACTTGCTTTGTCTCCAGGGCAGTGCTCTTTCACCTGAGCCACCATGCCACTTGTAGATTTTTCTGTGTATGCAGTACCTAGGAATCGAACCCATGCTTTCCTGTGTGCTAGGTGAGCCCTCCACCTCTGAGACAAAATCCCAGCCCTAGATAGCTGTTCTTCTGTGACCCTTCAGGCCTGTCTTGGGACAGTCTCGCACATCTATACCAAGTCTCTCACCAGCAGCCCTGGCTGGAAATGAACATGCTCTGCTATGTTGCAAATCATCTGCAGCACCTTTGCTCTCTGTGCTTCCTTCAGATCCTCCTTGTTAAGCAAGACCCCCTTTTCAAATGCTGTCTCCAAGAAGCCATTTCTGATCACCTTGGAAAAGCTGGAGCCTCTCCGCTGTGCAGGCTGCCAGCCTTGTCAGGCTCTGCCTTCCAGCCAGTGTGGGTTAAGAATGCACGAAGGGGAAGGCCTGGATTCCACCACCGGATTTGTGAAGGCCCTGATACATTACCCAGGGGCAGGTGTTGTATCACACTCCGTGAGAGGGGGCTCGAAGCCTGTGCAATCTGTGGGCAAAAATACAGGGCCATTTCTTTGTGTGGGCTTGAACTGAGGATCTGGGAGCTGTCTTTCTGAGTTTTATTGCTCAAGGCTGGTGCTCTACAACTTGAGCCACAGCTCCACTTCTGGCTTTTTGGTGGTTCTATGGAGAGTAGAGTTTCACGGGTTTTCCAGCTTATGGCTGGCTTCAAACTGTGATGCTCAGATCTCCACCTCCCGAGTAGTCAGGATGACAGGCATGACCCCGAACCCCAGGTGATGGGCACCAAAGGCTTTTTGGGGTTTTTTTGCTCCCGTTTATCTCCTGTTAACTAGCAAGCCCAAGTTAAAATAATCAGTTACAGGGGATCAAATTCCTCTCCTAGGTCAGTTAATCCAAGGAGATAAAGTGTCTTTGGAAAAGCCTAGTCTGAGTTGGCTTAGGGGTGTTTGTGTGTGTGTGTGTGTAGGTGTGTGAGTGTTGGGGATACCTACCCTCATCTCTGTGGTGCCTCCTCCTCCCAGCAGGGAGAGCATCCAGGATCCTGACCCCAAAGGAGGTGGATGGGAGAGGGTACCTAAGGTCACATCCAGGGGGATGATCTGAATTCTGTCCTGCAACCTAAGCCTGGACAGATAAAGGAGAGAAGGAGAGGGTTAGGGTAACATTAAAGGGAGCCCCTTACCTTTGGCTACATATAACAGCGAGAAAACTGAATACATCTTTCTTGGTAGTCAGATAAAAGGTGAACAATGTTCATTTATTTCATGATTGTGTTAGTCCTAGGACTTGGATTCAGGAACTGGGTGTTATCCCTGAGCTTCTTTTGTTCAAGGCTGAGCTCTACCAGTTGAGCCTCAGCACCACATCTGGCTTTTTTGTGTGTGGTTTTGGGGTAGGAGGTGGTTTATGGGAGATAAGATTCTCATGGACTTTCCTGCCCGGGTTACTCTGAGTCACAACCATCAGACCTCAGCCTCCCAAAGAACTAGGATGGTGGGTGGGAGAGCCATGAGCTCCTGACCGCCACCATCCATTTATAATCCCTTAGGCCCAGGGCCAGGCCACCCATACTACACCTCCTTGTTGGGAGTAGGAAGCAGACATGATTGGGTTTGATACTTCAACAGCCTACCTATCTTTGAACATTGTTCTGGGTCAGTCTGATGTCCTTATCCACAGCAATGACTTGGATCTGTCACAAGAACAAATGTCCCCCTGGAGGAATCAGGTCTGGGGTCTTTCCTCTGAACCCCGACCCCCTAACCAAAACGACACTCCCCAGCAAAGGGTAGTACACACAGAGTGTTTTTATTGTCTTATAGCCAGGGTCTTGTCAGATAGGTGGGGGTATAGGTCAGAGGCCCTGGATTGTGCTGGGCAGGGGGACAAGGTGACACCTTCTCATCCATTTTCCTTCAACGGTGTAGCAGAGGGATGTGGGGAAGAGCTCATGGGATGGACAATGAATAACTGTCACGGTCTAACCAGGGTACAGAGGGGCTTACCTCATGAAGCTGCTTCAACAGGCTGAGCAAACCAGCTCCTGACCCACAGCCCACCTCCAGAATGAGAGGGCCCCCTTGGGTTCCAGCCACATGGGGATGCTGGGCCACCTCCTCCAACACTCATTCTACCAATTCCTGAGAGAGAGAGAGAGAGAGAGAGAGAGAGAGAGACAGAGGGCCAGAATTACACTTAAGCCAGATGCCGATGGCTCAGACCTATAGTCCTAACTACACAGGAGTCTGAGATGTGAAGATCTTGGTTCATAGCTGGCTCCAGAGGAATGCCTGTGAGAATCTTATTCTCAAAGAACTAACAGAAAACGGGAAGTGATTTTGTGACTCATGTGTAGACCGCTAGACTTGATCTGAGGAGCTCAGGGACACCATCCAGATCCAGAATTCAAGCCCCACAAATGACAAGAAGTGGACTTCCCACCACAAGAAGTGGACGGAATAACACCCACTGTCCTAGGAAGCATGGCAGAGAAATCAGGCCAAGATTCCTGTCAGCTGGAGGTCATGAGTAGGTCACCTGGCTTCTCCATGACTCATTTTCCCCAGCTGGAAAAATAAATAGAGTGAAGGATCCCTTCTTCATGGGGATAGGGTAATGATGAAACACAGCCATGTTTTCTTTCATAATCCCACACGTGTTGCATGATTAATAACAGACCCCATCTGAGCCCTTTCCCCGCAACTTCCTGTCATATGCTCACAGAATTATTGAGAACCATATGTGACACCTGCTCCCTCTGTTCCTGGCCCTGCTCCAGAGATCCCTCTGTATTAGTCTCTTATTTACTCACAACTGTCCCATGAGGAGACTGAGGTCCAATGGTTGACATCCAACCCAGAGCTTCACCTGTGGTCAAGAATCGTCTGCCGGGAACTAAGAGTTTGGGACAATCCGTCTAATACGGTGACTGAGCTGGGCACTAAAGGTCTACCAGCCCCCTCCCCTCACACACACACACACATACACACAAACACACCTCCAATGTCCTTTGCAAGCAAAGATGTTTTACTTTTTTCTTTTGGTTGGTTGTGGGTCTTGAACTCTGGGCCTGGGTGCTATCCCTGAGCTCTTCAGCTCAAGTCCAGCACTGTACTACTTGAGCCACAGCACAACTTCCGGTTTTCTGGTGCTTTATTGGAGAGAAGAGTCTGAGGGTCTTTCCTGCCCAAGCTGGCTGTCACCCGTGATCCTAAGATTCAGCTCCTGAGTACTTAGGATGACAGCCATGAGCCACTGGCACCCGGCCAAAGATGCTTTTCTATGTCTGTCATCCTATATCCTCAGGAGACTGAGATCTAAGGACTGCAGTTGGATGCAACCCTTGACAGCATAGTCATTCAGAACTCTTATCTCCAATTAAACACCCAAAAACCTTGCAAGTGGACCTGTGGCTCAAATGGTAGAGTGCTAGCTTTGAGCATAAAACAAGGCATGGGACACGGGCCCTAGTTTTAAACTTATTCTAGCATAAACCCACCCAACAAAGGGAAGCAGGTGAGCACACGGGAGCTCAAAGCTCACACATAATACTCAAGACTCACAGAATAGACCCCATCCTTCTCTGATTCTCTAGATTCTTTGTCCTAGGTCATGGCAGTCTTAGATGGGACTGACCATGCACCAAGTCAAGACAATCAAGTACAATCTCATACTGAGGATCCCGTGACTTCATCAAGGACTCAAGATCTCTCACTGTCCTGCCTTGACACTGGGCAGTCAGGTGAGATCAAATTATCCAACCAAAGGATATGAGAATGAATGAATTTCTCAGCCAAGGGATGCAGACTGGAGGGCTCTAGGTCCCTCTCTCTCAGGGAGGAGAAAAGGGCTGATCCATCTCAGGAATGTTCCTAGGTTGTGAGTATCCTCAAAGAAACAACCCTACTCCCAGCAGAGTGCCTCCAGTTTTTCCACTATCCTCGACCTTCAATCAGCCCCTCCCACATCTGCCATCTAGACTAAAGGCTGAGCCAGCAAGGAGACCCACCTCTACCTCTGAGAATGGCAGTCACCGGACCCTAAAGTCCCCTAGAGGAAGTCTCAGAGCAACATGAGTCTGACTCTTCCCCTCATTCCCTGGCTGTCCTGTGCCAGTGGCCTGGTTTCCTCTGTCTCTGGTTGAGGAATGAACACTGGGGGTGTAATTGTCAGATTGAGCCAGCAAAATTCCCAGTACCTAAGGATGTACTGTACAGGCATCCTGCAGTGGATGACAGCCAGGTTGTCAAGGGTGAACCCAGAGTGCCAGGACTTTTAATAGGCATGTGGCTGGGTTGAAGACTCTATCACTGATGGTCTAGGTTGTCAGGTGAGGTCATGGCTTCAATGGCCTGACACACCTGATCTGGGATCATCCTCCCTCTTCATCTTCCTGCTTATCCCCAGGCATCCGCCTCTGGACACTCCCTCTCCCTATCCTCCTTAGCCTTTGGACACTTTCTTCTTATCTGACCAGAAAATAAACTCGGTGAGTTAGGGGAGATTGAAACTCGGTGACACACCCTGAACCCTACGGTCTACCCCAGGCTGTTTCCCACTGCAGTAAGCAAACCACTCAGATCCTGGATGTCATGAAGTTGCCGAGGGGACAGTGGCTTGCTCCTACATACTGGCTTTAGGCTCTGAAACTGTCCCCACAGGGATTGTGAATGGTTGGCTCCCTTGATCCAGGAACTCCAAACCAAGGCCTGCATGATCTCTTCTTCCTTCCTTTCCTCCTTTTCTCCCTCTATCCTTCCCTCCTCTCTTTCTCTTTCCTCTCTTTGTGTCACTCCTGGGCCTTAAAATCAGAGACTGGGTGCTGTCCCTGAGCCTTTTTACTCAAGGCCAACAGTCTATGCCTTGAGCCACTCATCCACTTCTGGCATTTTCTTTTTGGTAGTTAGTTGTAGATAAGAGTCTTAAAGGCTTTCCTGCATGGGCCTTAAGCTTCAATCCTCCCATCTCAGCCTCCTAAGTAGCTAGGATGACAGGAGTGAAGCAATGGTACCAGCTCAAACCAAGATTTCTTCATGTGCTGTGGAACCAGCACGGGAACCTTTCATCGTGCATGACCCCCCCTCCCCCCAGGCTTGGCACACACTTTAATGGTTTTTTGGATAAATAAAAGAGTATCTGTCTATGACAATACTACAGAAAAGTCCCATCTAATTCAGGTAAGCATCCTGGGTGGGTGCAAAGCCTGATGTAGCTCTCCAACTGTAGTCCCTCCTCCCTCTTCCCACCCTCCTGGTACCACCGCATTTAACTGTTTTGGTTCCACAGAAGTGAGCCATGATGTCTTCTTTACTGGATTCCGGGGCCTCTGGGATGCCTATCTTCTCGAAGATCTCTGTCCAGCCACTGACCAGTTCTGTGGCACTCCATTCCCCACTCAGGTGTGAACTAGGTTGCTTTGAGGTGAACGCCAGGCTCAAGGGGCCTCCTCTCCACTCCCTGGTGCAGACAAGATGGTCGATTATATCCGGCCCTCAAGTTTCATGTTGCAGAGAAAGGATACTTGAGGCATCCCAGGTCTCTGAATCTCCCAGATTCCAGTGCAGGTGCTGGGAATTGTCTCTGCTCACAGCTGACAGGCTGCAGATGACGGGGTCACAATCTCTGCTCCCCAAGACATCCTCAACTGTGGTGGTCACCCTAGAGAGAGCTAGAGGAGAATCAGCAGCTGCCGGAGAAAGGCAGTGAAGGCACGACGTTCATAGCAGGAAATCTTCTGTCTTGGGAACTCTACCTGTGCCGCTTTGAAAGTCATTGTTTGGTGGCGGAAATGGTCCATCTAATTTGACATAGAATCCCAGGCTTAAGTAGAAATTGCCAGCTTCAAGAAAAAACCCTGGAAAAGGTGGCATTTCACTTGTCCCAATCAAACTAAATGGTTCCAAAATCAGTAGTCCCTTTTTCCTTCCAGACAGCCTACAGCAGGTTACAGAAAATGGCATTCAGAGAGCCTTAGCTAACTGCCATGTCCTGATCCCAAGCAGGCTCCAGCAGGGGGAACACACTTGCTTACCATTGCCCAGCTGGAAACAGCTCAGGAGGGACACAGATTGGAGTCTGCAGGACTCCAGGGAGGACTGCCCACCAGTGCACTGCCCTGGGAGGAAATCCATGGCAACATTGGGGGCCTGGAGCCCCCTGCTAAGATGCCCACGGACACCATCAATGGCCTGGGTAAGATTCCCCTCTCATCCTTGGTCGTGGTGAACCATCTGCCATGTCACACCGTTCATCACTTCCCAGACCCTCCTAGCTTCACAGCCCCTGCCCTACACCCCCTATGTCGTTCCCTAATTATGTTTGGCAGACACATTCCCAACTTTTAATTAGCTCCAACTATACACATGAGAGCAGACTGTTTGGCTGGAAGAATGCAGCTGTGATCACAGTAGCCTCATGAGCCTTCTGGCTAAAGACAGAAGGGCAGGTATCCACGCTGGTCTGAGGTGCACACAGGCTTCCTAGGAGAGAACCAGGCAGGCCCAGCAGTTACTGTGGGCTGCAGGAAAGGGGAAGAAAGTGGCGGGAAGGAAGATCTAATGAAACCTTCTCTAAAGGAGCCATGACACTGTGAAAGAGAAAACAAAAATTGTGGCTGGGCTCGTACTGGGCATTAATGAAAAAAGAACAACAAATACACACATGCACACAAATAAAATGCCTTTGCTCATGCTAGGAAGGTGGCTCAGTGGTTGAGTGCTTTCCTTGCATGCACGAGTCCCTGGGTTCGCTTCCTCAGCACCACATAAGCAAAAAGAAAAAAGTCAGAAGTGGCGCTGTGGCTCAAGTGCTAGAGTGTTAGCCTTGAGCTGAAGAGCTGAGGGACAGTGCACAGGCCCAGAGTTCAGACCCCACAACCGGACCCCCCCCCCAAAAAAAAATGCTTGTACTCTTTTTAGACATGCTGACTGTACAATGAGAAAGATGATCTCTCTCTCCCTCTCTCATACACACCTAAACACACAGACTCAAAGCAGTGCCTCTCCTGAATTTGTTGGTTTCTCATCTAGGCAATGTACCAGCTCAAGCACTGGGGTTCCCTTGTCAGAACCAGGGGCAACCACCCAAGAGGAACAATGCTGTAATAATGCAGAACCACCCTGCCTCCCCCTTTCTCCAGGGCCAGACCCTTCCCCTTGGGAACAACCAGCCTTGACTCCCCATTCACCAAAACCCTAGGCTAGTACTCTGGGTGAAGGAGTCCCAAGACAAGTGGCTCCTCAGAGCTTAGACAGAAAACAAAGCAGGGAGTATGGTGCCTCCAAAGAGGTGTCTGACCTGGGGTGGGTGCGTTGTTGGGGACTTTGATGAGGTCCTAAAGGCTATATACATGGAGGGACTCCCTACTTCCAGCCTACATACTTCTGGGTGACTTGGCAGATTCTTGGGGAGTACAAGGAGACCAGATGGACTGGGAGCACTAGCAGAAGCTGGCAGAACTGGGAAATGTGATCACACAGTCAGAACTGTTGACAGCTGGGGTTGGGGGTACAGGCCGGTTGTATGTCTATCAGACGGGGTGTGTTTTTCTCCCAAATACCCACCTTCTATCTGACCCCAGTGCCCTCACCTCTCTAGTGGGCTCTTCTGGGAATGTCCTCAGGTGAAAGGGTGACTGAGCACAGAAGACAAGGGCTCACACAGCAAGGGGGTCTATCTTCTGCATCCAACTCCCCCTGCCCAGCAAAAGGGAAAAGAACCAAGAAGGCAGGTGAGGAGGTGCAGCTCCCCACCTCTGACTAAAGCCACCAGGTTCCCACCAGGGAGAGGAAGGGTGCAGATGCACAGCTGTGTGGCTCCCACTGCTCCAGGCCAGGGGCTCTGTGGTGCCCCCACTTCCTCATCCCTGCAGCTCCCCTTTTCCTGGAACACTGGCCACTAGGGATGAGGGTGGGATCCCCGGGTGGACACCCACCTCCACCCCCCACCCTTGGGGTGCATTTGTCAAAGAGCCAGGAATGACTGTGGGGCACGGGGGGAGGCGCAGGCAGGAAGGAAGGGGGAGGCAAGAGGCAAGGGTCCGGGTTCACGAGGGTGGGGAAGAAGGGTAGACTGGGGGACGGGGTTTGGGGGGGGGGTCATGGAGTGCGGGAGCGCAGGTCGGCAACTCACGTGAACTGCTGGGAGAAGCTGTAGGCTGCAACTCCAGGTGCGCGCCGGGAGTCTGAGGACCAAGGGCGGGAACCAAGTCAGGGACACAAGCAGGCCAGGTGCGCAACAGCTCTGCCAGGTGACTGCTAGTGGCTCCGCGGGTCAGAGCCAGCAGCGCCATGTTTGAAAAGCAGCGTGGGCGCGTGGTGGAGCTGCGCACAGCCTCGGCTCCTCCTTAGCCACCACCACCGCAGCCTCAGCGGACTCCTAACCTTTGGACGCGGCCACCTCAGTAGCCACTGCTTCTGCCGTGCTCCCAGCACCGGGACCTCAGACTCAGGGCCACCATGGCTGGGCGCCTCCGAAGGGCTGAGTGTGGCGATGTGCCTGCCACGCAGGCTCTGCATGCTCTACACTCCCGGCCAGGACCCACACTATGATTGGAGCAGCCTCCAGCCACTGAAGCCGTTTCCATGGGTGCTAGTGCTCGTGCTAGTGCTCGTGCTCGCTCTTCTCCCAGCTCTCTCTCGTCCCCACATTCCTCCCCTGGGCTACCCCGCCCCTGCTGCATACACAACCCTGCCCCCTTGGGCTCCGGGCCATTCCTGCCACTATAGTGTGCTCCTGGGCCCCAACCCCTCCTCCCCTGGGCCCCGCCCCCACCCCTGGCCACAATTGCAGCCCTGACTGGGCCCTGAGGCTTCTAGACCATGGCAATTGCAGCTTTACCTCAGCTCAGCACTACACCCCACCCCCAGTACTGGCCCAGGTGATCGAATCTCCTCTTAGCCCCACAGCTGGAGGAGACTATCCTCCATCCCCCTCCACTCCACACACCAAGCAGGTGCATGGTGACACTCGTGTGTGTATGTATATTTGTGTTTTTGTGTGTGTGTTGGGGATAACCATCTCTCAAGGACTCAGAACATAGCACCCTTTGGAATGACTCAGCACACAACACTCTTCGAAAATCAGCACAAAGCACCCTGTGTAAATGACTCAGCACACAACTCCCTTTAACTCAGCATGTAGTGTGCTGGGTAGAGTACTCAGCACACAGTACCCTTTGAAGGAGGGAGTCCATAGCTCCCAGTTTAAAGGACTCAGTGCAGGGCATGCTTTGAAAAACTCAGCACATAGCACTCTTTCCCAGGGACTCATCACACCCTGTGCTGAAGCACACTGTGTAAAACACCCAGTGCACAGCATCCTTCAAAAAACTCAGCACACAGAACAATTTTGAAGGACTCAGCACATACCTCACTGTGGAAGCACTCAGCACACAGCACCATTTGAAGGAAGTACAGAGCACCCTGTGTAAAGGACTCGGCACATGGCACTCAAAAAATACCTCATCCCTCTCTTCGCAAGGGCTCAGCACATAGCAGGACCCTTTGGGATGCATTAGCACACCACACATTTTGAAGGATTCAGCATACAGTATGTTGTGTAATGGACTCAGCATACAGCACCCTTTGAAAAACCCAGGAGGGCCCACTCTTCTCAGGGACTCAGCACATAGCACCCTTTGGGATGACTTACCAAACAGCACCTTTTTGAGGACTCAGCACAAAACCACCATGAGGGAAGGACCCAGCAAATAGCGCCCTGGGAAGGACTCAGCACATAGCTGTAAGTCATAAGTTCAGCTGTCATTAGAATTAGGGTGCTTTCTTCAGTATCACCATTCTTCAGAAACACTGCACAAATCCTACTAGTTCACATTTAGACAAGCTGTGTTTTATGGGGGAAGGTCAGCTGGGGGTCTTGAATTGAAAGGTTGGGGGCCCTGTCTCTGAGCTCTTTGGTTCAATGCTAGAGCTCTACCACATGGAGGCACAGATCCAATTTCATTTTTTTGAGTTTTTCTTTCACAGGTCTTATGGTGATAAGTAAGGACAAGTTGGGGTATCCGTGGGCAAAGGCTCTTAGTCAACCTGGAGCTGACCTCTCCCTTCCTTGTGTCCCTGGAAAGCTGGGCTTCCTGGAGCTCTCCTGGCCTCGTGTTGAACAGACCTGCTCTGGCATCAGCAATCAGGGTGAGCAAAAGTCAGCTTGGCTCTGGTCACTTCCCCAAATTGAACTCTAGAGGATAATGGCATGGGGCCGCATGTTCCGCGTGTAGCCACCAGGGGGCAGGGGTAGCCCACCATAGGGATAGTACTTGGGAGTTGTGTTTACTCTTGCTTCCCTGGGGCCCCCATTATGATTCAAAGCCACCCTGGAGAGGAAAGTCCTTGAGACTCTTACCTACAATTAACCATCCAAAAACAAGTGGGGCTGTGGCTCAAGTTGCAAAGCACTAGCCTTGAGAAAGAAAACTCAGGGATAGAGCCTAGGCCCTGAGTTCACACACACATACATACACACACACACACACACACACACATGCACGCACACATGCGCACACACACACCACGTGCATGCAAAATCAGAGATTTCTACACTACAATCTTTTCCCCACTAAGCCTGGTGGCTGCTGGCCTAGGTGTTTGATGCATACACCACCACCTATTTCCTATTTATCTGAGGAATGGTCATATGGGTTTGGGAGGGGGGAGAATCATCCTAGCTGAGAATGTGGCTCAGTGGTAGAGTGGTTACCTAACATGCCTGAAGCCCTGGGTTCTATTCCACACAGAAAAAGCTGGAAAGGGAGGTGGGGCTCAACTGGTAGAGTGCCAGTCTTGATCAAAAAGAGCTCAGGACAATGGCCAGGCCCTGAGTTCAAACCCCAGGATTGAAAGAAGAAATCTTTGTTGGAGGCTTTTTATTTTGCTTTGAAAACAATTTATTCTTTGTGATAAGCATAACATGGACCTCTTTCCTGGCCAGCAATGGGCCATTAGCTATCCCTTGAGTTTGGGCCAACTCCCTGAAGCGTCTGACCTACCTGACCCCCAGCTTAACCTTCCTGTCACCTGGCTGATGGAGGCCTGAGAGAAAGCCACCTGGCCACCTACTTCTGGTGGCTGCCAAGGCTTTTGAGAGTCAGTATGTCACATACAGAGTCATCATCCACATCAGTCTACAGGAGAAAGTGAGGGAGCACTCTTCCCTGAGCCTGGGAGCTGTGGGCGGATCTGGAAGTGGGGCATCTGGGGCAGGACGTGCTCCTTGGGGGAGTCCACTATGGGGTCGGGAACCCTGACCTCTCCTCTGGCAGTTTCCATGCTGTCTTCAAGTTGCAATTCTTCAAAACCTTTCTGGTCCTCCCTAATTTCATCCACCACAGGCCCTGAGGCGTCTGAAGCAGTGTTGGTGGTGGGGGTCTCAGCCTGTGCTGGCATCTGGAGACTGCTGTCTGTGCTTCCCTTGCTAGGAGTGACAGCAGCTCCCGCAGCACTATCCTCTTCTCCACCTTCTCCTGGGACAGCCAGTGCATGCACTGGGCTTTCTCCCAACACAGCTCATTCAGGACCAACAACTGCTCTTTACACACCATGAGGGACTCCTCGATAGTTCGGATGTGTGCCAACAGCTGGCTGCATCAATGGTGGAGCTCACCTGCTGGACTCTGGAAGTCCACCTCATCAGGCAGGTCATGGATGAAGCAAATTTTCTTCTCAGATGCCCATCTGTCCTGCTTCCCATCCTCACGCATGTTGTGGTGGAAGCTCATGGGGCAGAGGGCCTGTGGCTCCAGCTCAGTCTGGCACTGAACTGCTGGGTCGGCCAGAGGGTGCCTGCAGCTGGCCCGCCATTCTCGCGGCAGGAGTTTCCCCCCTGTGAATCTCATCCTCCAAGAACACTCTCAGAGCCATGTCACTCTTGGTCTGGGAGATATCTCCACCCTCTGTGATGGTCACATCGGCTGGGGTGCGGGGGAGTCACATCCTTACATTTTGCTTCTCAAGGGTTCATGTCTTCCCCTTCCCCAGGGAAAGCCAGGAAGCTCAGCTGTCTGCACACACTCCTCCTGTGATCTGGTGGCTTCCAGGCCACTTTGGGGACACCACCTGGTCCCTCAAGTTTGTTGAGCTCTTCACTTGCTTCAGCTGCTCCAGCAGCTGGGTCTGCCTCTCTAAGTGCTGCTGCAGGGCCTCCTTCTCATAGCACAGTCGTTCATTGGAGACAATGTGCCATTCACAGGAGGCTCTGAACTCCTGCACTGGCCCAGGGACTGCTCCTGCTGGTCCTGAGATGCTTGGCTCTATTTCTCAGCCACCACTATCCATTTCTCTATCTTCTCCTCTGAGCAGTCCAACTGTTCCCGCAGATATTTCTTCATCTGCTGCTGTGAGTCCAGGATGCTGGTGAACTCCTCCTTCTCACTGCTCATGCTGTGGGGAGCGTCCCACAGCAGGGCCAGCTTTTCCTCCGGTTGTTCATTCCACACACATGCTCATCGTGAGGTCTCAGGGATCTCCTACCGATCCTAGGCTTTCTCCTCCAGTCTCTGCAGTTGCTCCTGCTGCTCCATGTTCTGAAGACGGAGACTGGTTTTCCTGGACCTGGATGTGAAGTTGTTCCTCCAGGTTTTTCAACTCCATCTGCTTGCTGTAGACGTGTCCTTGCAGCTGCCGCTTGGCCTGAGATGGTCCCGTGGTGGGCGTGGCTTTATCAGCTTCCTTCTCAGTTCTCACAGCTCATTCCCTAGGTCCAACACATGCCTTGCCCCTCATTCCTTCTCCTCTGTCAGATGGTTCACCCATTGAGTCAGCCACCATGCCTCCTTCTTCTGTGTGGACCTCTCAATGCTCAGGTCCTCCATGAAGGTGTCATTCTACAGATTCGCTGTGGTCACCAGCCACCTCAGATTGTCCAGTAGTCTCTTCACTACCTCATGCCCCTCCAGCACTTGTTGGAACTTGCATATTCTCTTCTTCATGTTGCTCCTCTGTATCCACAGCACTTCCACCATCTCCTGCAACTCTGTGTTCATTTACTCCAGGTCATCAAAGTTACTGGTCTTGTCCTTGAGCTGAAGGGTTACATCATTCAGCTGTTTGAAGAACATTTTGGTCTCCTCCTTTCCAGCAGTGACCACAGAAACCACTATCTCCAGCTCTGCCATGTGCCACTCTGTAGCTTGCAGGCAGCTCTTAAGAGCTTGGTGATCCCTTTCTCTGTCATCAGTGGCCTGCTGCACTTGGGCCAGTGCACATTGTAAATCGCTTTCTGCTGAAACCAACCACTATATGGGTGCCTTGTGGATCTCTAGCTCCATTTTTGGCTCTGCATGTATCTGGGCTATCTTCTCCCTCTCTTACTCCCATTGGCCCTGTGGGTCTGTCTTTCCCTGCTTCAGTGGTTGGATCTTGGCAAATAGTAACTGGTTTCTTCTTTTCTGTGGTCCAGGGTGGGTACCACATGTGGGTAGAACCTCTGTGGATCCTTGGTGGTATTGGGATCCTTGACACTCAGGACCCTGGTGGCTGTGGCTGTGTTCAAAGGCAGGGGAGCCCCATGGTTGGCATCACCTTTGGCCGGACTCTCCATTCAATCTGGCTCTCCAGTAGTGTTTGTCTTGGGGATCCCTCCCTTTTCCCTGTTCTTTGTTTTCTTGAATGTTTCAGGTCTGTCGGGAGGATACTGCTGGTGTTCTTGTGGCAGTTTTTTGCCCAGAGTTCTCTCATTGATTCTTATTGTTTCAGACATCTGAGCAATGAGATGGGAAAGTTAGGCTGGCCACGCTTCCAGGCTCTAGGAAATCCTCTATTCTCCCACTTGCCGACTAGGACATCATTTCCTACTCTACCTCAAAGTCACCTGGAGTCTCTTGCTCACCACTCAGCCACCTCTACCTTCCTCAACTGCTGGTAGTGTTGTCAACCAACAGAAGGAATCCAGGTGCTACTGGGAAGCATGGAATGTGGGCGCGGCCACTATTCTTGTATCCCATTGGTCAAAAAGAACCATGAAAGAATGGGGGTGTGCCTGGAATCCTGTGATGGAGACAGAATGGACAGAGTCAAGATGACAGCAGCCCCTTTACCAGGAAAGTCTGTCCAATCCAGTTGGGGACAAGAGGGAGACCTGCTTTAGCCAGATGGCTGCACCGATTGTTGTGTATGTCTGTTTGTTGCCAGTCCTGAAACTTGAACTCAGGATTTGGGCACAGTCCATGAGCTGTTCTTGCTCAAGATTAGCCCTCTACCACTGGAGCCAAACAGCTCTACTTCTGGCTTTGATGGCATTGAGGTTGGACAGGGGTCTCAAGGACTTTCCTGCCTATCGTGACTTTGACCATAATCCTCCTATCACAGCCTTTTAAGTATCAAGAAGGACTGGTAAAAGCCACTGGTGCCTGGCTAATCATTGTTCGGAATTATGGCTTCCCCAGTAGCCTGCAAGCCTTAAGCAATGCAAGGTGAAGTATCCTTTGGAGGTGGATCACTCAGACCAAGATGGCCACGGTGAAAAGAAGAAAATGTAAAAACGCCATCCCACCACTTTTTTTCTGTGATTCCCCCACCCCCCTCTCCCGGCACAAGGCCTGAAGTTCTAGGATCTCAGGATAGGCTGTGTTTCCAGCGGCTGCACCCCAGCCTATGGTGATGAAAGCTGAGGCACGGTTGCCATGACTTCAGTTCGAGACAGTGTATAGCAAAAAAAGCAAAAAAAAAAAAAATAGCTCTCTGGCTTGCAATTTACACCATTTCTCCTAGCTTTGAATTTGAAGTTAAGGCCTGGGTAACTGTGAAGCACTGTGGATGAAGGGGAAGCTCACCATGCTTGAAGACAAGAAAGTAAGACCTGGTCCCTAGGCCTGAATTCAAGTACCCACCCAGGAAACATTCTATTTATATACATTGTAAAGGTAGGATTTGTACTTACGGATAGATGGTCAGTCCATATCCTGTTTGTTGTGGTTATTTATTGTATTTTTGTTTTATTCCTTTATTTTCCATTTTTTTATTTTGAAAATACTGTACAGAGGGGTTACAATTACATGGTCAAGATAATGAGTACATTTCTTATCAAGCATTGTTGCCTCCTCCTTTGTTTCCCCTTCCCATCCCTTCCCATGCTCCTCTCAGGCCCCCCCCCACCATCCTCCCCTCTCCGCCCCCCCCACCCCTGCCCCACCAAAGTTGTAAAGTTCGTTTTTGACATAACGACTTGTACATCTCATTGTTGCAATGGGGCCTCCTGTTTCCCTATTTAAACGATTTCTTTTTCCCCTTCCCCTCCAGAAATTATACCTACATCAAATACAGTGAAAGCAGGGGTTATACTGTGGGGAAGGGACATACAAAGCAACAAAGAAATAATCTTATACATGTGTTAGAAACAATCTCAGGAAAGAAAAAGAAAACATTTGAGTACATATCTTAGGGTTCATTTCCCTATCATCAACTTACCTGACCTTTTGTGCTTGATTCAGACATATACTAGATATTGCAAATAAGGGAAACAATGGGACCTATATTTCTTTGGACCTGGCTTACTTCACTTAATATAATTTTTTCCAAGTCTTTCCATTTCCTAATAAATGGGACAATGTCATTCTTTCTGATGGAGTCATAGAATTCTATTGTGTATATATACCACATTTTGTTGATCCATTCATTTACTGAGGGGCATCTGGGTTGGTTCCATATCTTAGCTATAGTAAATAGTGCTGCAATAAACATAGTTGTGTTGGTACCTTTAGTGTGGTCTTGTTTGTAAACATTTGGGTAAATGCCCAAAAGTGGGATTGCTTGGTTATAGGGGAGTTCTATGTGGAGTCTTTTGAGGAACCTCCATACTAGTTTCCAAAGTGGTTGAACAAGTTTACACTCCCACCAACAATGCAGTAAGGTTCCCTTCTGTCCACATCCCCTCCAGCACCTGTTGTTATTAGAGTTCTTGATTACAGCCATTCTAACTGTGGTGAGGTGGTATCTCAATGTTGTTTGGATTTGCATTTCTTTTATGGCTAGGGAGGTTGAGCATTTCTTCATGTGTGTACTGGCCATGATCTTTCCTCTTCAGAGAAATTTCTCTTTAAGTCTTTAGCCCACTTATTTATTGGGCAGTTGTTTCTTTGAGGATTTGTTGGTGGGGGATTTAATTTTTTGAGTTCCAAGTATATTTTAGATATGAGATTATTTATTGACTGTGATGATACATATTCCATTTATGATATTGATGACAACCCATCACATAGTATCTAGATTTGTAGATGTGTTCTCCATCATGTCTGACACCCAGTACTCTCAGAGAAAAGGAAAACAGGTATCACACTCAGCTTCTTACTCCATGATTCAATTGTTGGCAGTGCTGGGATCTGAACTCAGGGCCTGGCAGACCCAATTCAGACCCTGAATAGGTGTGTCAACACGGCAACCTCTAGCCAATGAAGTTGTCAGGGCATTTCCAGACCCTGAGATTGAGCCACAGGGGTGGTCAAAATAGCCATACGTGGGTAGACAGGTGGTAGAACACCAATAAATATATATTTGTACAGAGTGCCAGAGACATCTACCTAGGATTCAATGACATCAACTATATTCCTACTACCTCTTAGGTATTTATTATGCCACCATTGAAGGAATAGTATTCTTTTCATGCTTAATAAACCATTCATTAAGATGAATCATCGTCCAAGGATCATTGCATCTAATTTTGGACTAGACCAATACACACAGAAACTTCTCATTCAATCATGAGTTTGCTAACATTTCATTGTTATTCCCTTGCATAGGAACAAGTATCTTGGGATCTCCCCCCACCGGTAGGTGTCAGGACCAAAATTCAAGCTCAAGGCCTATGTTGCTGCATGAGCTTATTTCTGTCTTGATAGCCCATTAGCCTTCACCAATGCAAGGTGAAGTACCCTTTGCAGCCGTGTAATTCAGACCCAGGGTGTTCACCGTGCAAAAGAAGAAAGTATAAAGAATCCATCCTGGGACATTTTTTCTGTCATTTTTCTGTAATTTGTTCCTGCATACTTCAGAGCCTAGGATCTCAGGATTGGTTACGGGCCCATGGGAGCCCGCCAGCCTAAGGTGATCGAAGCTGAGGCAGAGTTGTTATGAACTGAGTTCAAATCCCATGCTTGGCAATAATAATAATAATAATAACAATAACAATATTAATAATAATAACACACCCTGGCTCAGAATTCTCACCATTTTTATGCCACCTCTGAGATTCCAACTCAAGTCTGTGGGGGAAAGGGGAAGCTCACTATCCTTGAAGACTACAAGTTCAGGCCTAGTCCTAGGGCCTGAACTAAAGCCCCAGCACTGGCAAAAATCCTATGCTCACCTGCTTTACACATAAGATTTCTCTTTACATAGAGATATGGAATGCATCATGTATTCAGTGTAGTTATTCTTTTTATTGTGTGTCTTAGTCATGGATGCCCATTTTGTATTTTATTACATATGATGACAGCTATAACTGTGCTGATATGGATGGCAACTGATTCCCATGAATATAGAGTTGCCAATATAGCATACTGCATCCTAGCTGAGACCCAGGACTTTCACAGGACAGAAAAACAGGTGCAACGATTGGCTTCTCACATCAGGATTCATCTTTTGGCAGTGCTGGGGCCTGACCTCGGGGACTGGCAGGCTCAATAGGCAAATGGGTCCAGGTCAACACACCAGCCTTTGAGCCGCTAAGAAGCTAGGCCATTCCCAGGACCTGAGATTGAGCCCCACAGTGATGGCAACCAGTGATGGAATCCAATCTACCTTGTGACTAACGATTCTTGGATCATCCCCAATGCTTCCATTTCATGACTGTGATGATTATGGTCATGTTTCATCAACTCTTCATTAAAAATAATCGATACCCCATGAGTCTTACCTATCATTTCCTACTCACATCAAGCAGGAACTACTCATTCAAGGATGAGATTGATTGCATTCCACGACTCTTCCTAGGTTTGGAAACGAGTGTCCCAGGATCTCCAGCCATTCCCTCGTCATAACAGGGCTGACTGGGATTCGTCCTCAGGGCCTTCACTGTCTGGTTAGCCTGTGGCTCCACCGAAAATCAGCAGGCCTTCAGCCATGAGAGGTCACCTTCACTCTGCAGGCTGCCATGCTCGGACCCAGAATGGTCACCATGCAAAGGAAAATAAACATAAAAGAGCCAGGTGGAATTTCCTCCGCTTTTTTTCCCCTCGAAAGTTTTTTTTTTTCCAGCAAACCCCAGAGTCCGAGGGTTCGAGGACTGACTGTGGGTCCAGAGGCTGCAGCCTAGGATGATCAGAGCTAAGGTAGAGTTGCCATGACTTGAGTTCAAACCCCGGATGTGGTAAAAAAAAAAATGAAAAAACTATGAACGAAGAAACCTAGCTCAGAATTTGTGCCATTTTACTGCGAGAGCTGGATTTGAACTCAGGTTTGGGTAACTCTGTTACACTGTGGGGGAAGGTGAAGCTCACTGTCCTTGAAGACTACAAGTTCAGACCTGGTACTGGGCCTGATTTGAAGCCCCAGTACTGGACAAGCCCACCTCCTTTAAACATAGGATCTCTATTTACAACAGATGTGGTATGCACCTTGTTTTCAGTGTAGTTAATCTTTTTATTTTGTGTCTAATTCATCTATGTATTGTGTATTTTATTGACTATAGGATGACATATACTGTGCTCACATGGATGACAACCTTTTCCCATGGGTATAGAGTTGCCTATGCTTTCTAGATCGTAGCTGTGACCCAGGACTTGCACAGGATAGGAAAACATCTACAAGGTTTGACATCTCACATCAGGATGAACCTTTTGGCAGTGCTGGAACATGAACTCAGGGCCTAGCAGAACCAACTGCCAAATGGATCCACATGAGCACACCAGGTTGTGAACCACTAAGGAGCTAGACCATACCCAGGACCTGAGATCTAGCCCTGGGGTGGGGGTGGAGCACCATATTCACCCATTCATAAACTGAAATTCATATGCTAATAAAGGCCTGTTTGTATAGTTTAGGAGATGTGGCGAGCTGTTTTGGAATCCTATCTTCCATGTGACTACTGATTCTTGGATCTTTCCCAATGCTTCGATTTCCTGAATGTAATTATTATTGTCACACTTTATGCAGTCTTAATTAAGATCATTTCCTATGTGAATCATGCTTGAGCTTCTCAACTCTTCCCTAGGTCTGAATTCAAGCACCAGTACTGAAAAACATAACATTTATAGACATTTTAAATATTTGAGTTATATCTTTATATTCATTTTAAATCGTGTTTGTTGGAGTGATTCATTATATTTTATTATTATTGATGGATTGATTGATTTAGCATTTATTTTATGGACTGTGAGTACACCTATAACATTTATTACATTTGTCCCAATCTATTTCATAGCAGGTAGCTTTGTAGACATAATATGTACAGCATACCTGACACCCAACACTTGCACAGAAAAGGAACACAGGTGTCACACATGGAATCTTACACCAGGAAGAAACTTTTGGAAATGATGGTACCTTGACTGAGGGACTAGGCGGCCCAATTCATGAATGGGTGAGTGTCAGCACGGCAGCCTCTAGCCCATGCAGGTGCCAAGTGGATCCCAAGACCTGGGAACAAGTTTCAGGTTTGGCCAAAATAGCAAAAATGTTCTACGCAGATGATGGTATACAAATAACTATAAATTTAGATATTTACATACTGCCAGAAATGTCTATTTAGGATTCAATGACACATACTATGCTCCGATGGATTCTCAGCTCTTTAGTGAGGACTCCATTTAATCAATAGTATTCTTTTAGTGCATAATAAACTATGAATTAAAATTAGTCAGTGTCCTGTGATTATTGGGTCTAATTTTCTGCTAGACTGATTGATGAACTACTCATCCAACCATGACACTGTTCACATTCCTCTGGTGCTCCTATGGACAGGCAATAGTTTCTTAGGCTCCCCAGCCCTTTGTAAGTGGCATGACCGGGATTCAAAGTAAGGACCTAGGTGTTCAGGTTGGCCTATGGCTTCGCTGACAACCTGCCAGCCTTCAGTAGTGCCAGGTGACCTACAGGTTGCAACCCTGTCATTTGGACCCGGGATGGTCACCATGCAAGGAAGGAAAACCAAGAAACCGCCTACCATCCACAGATTGCCGTTTTTCTCAGTGCTGTTTTCATTTTGTTTTCCTGTCAGCCCCCGAGACATAACAACCCATGATCGGCTGTGGGTCCAGAGGCTGCACCTTTCCAACCTAGGGTGATGGAAGCTGAGGCAGTGTTGCCATAACCTCAGTTCAAGCCCCGTGATTGGCAATCAATCAATTAAAAAAAATTAAAATATTAAAAATAGCCGGGCGCTGGTGGCTCACAACTGTAACCCTAGCTACTCAAGAGGCTGAGGACTGTGGTTCAATCCAACCCAGGCTGTAAAGCGCATGACACTCTTATCTCCAATAAAGCACTAGAAAACCAGAAGTGGTGCTGTGGCTCAAACGGTAGTGCACTTGCCTTCAGCTGAAGAGCGCAGGGACAGTGCCAAAGGCCAGAGCTCAAGCCCCACGAAAAAAAAAAATTGTAAAAATACTAATGAAGCTCCCCAGCTTGACATTCGTGCCTTTTTTATTCCTGTCAGGCCTGGGATTTGAACTCAGAGTCTGGATAACTCTAATGCACTATGGAGGATAGGGAAACTCACCGTCTTTGAAGACAAGCAATTCAGGCCTGTTCCCTAGGCCTGAATTCAATCCCCAGCCCTGTTAAAGTAATATTCATCCACATTTGAAATAATGATTAATCTCTACATACTTATGTTTACCGCATATTATTTGCCTGTGTATTTATTTTATTTTTTGCACTATTCATTCTTTATTTATATTGACTATTATTACACTTATAACATGTATTAAATTGATTACATCTTATGAGAACTATACAGATTAGCATATGTATTATATATCTTACTTCAGACCCAAGATATTCACAGAAATTCTATAGTAGATGATCCCATGCTTAGAAAAACAGAAAGAATACAAAAATCAAAGTCGAATTCATCCCTAGGCACCCCAGTGGCTCACATCTGTAATCCCAGCTACTCAAGAGGTGAGAACTGGAAGATGAAGTTTCAAAGCCAATCCAGGCAGAAAAGCCTGAGAGACGACATCTCCAATTAACTGGCAAAAAGCCAGGCTACAGGTATGGCTGAAGTGGTAGAAAAACAGCTATGAACAATCAAGCCAAGAAAGAGCAAGATCAATTTGAGTGCAGAGAGAGGGGGATTGGGGAAGAAAGCAGAGAGAAATCCTCCAAAAACAGAGAACAAAACAACAGTACACACATCCCACCTAATTTGGGGCTTCTTACTCCATGAGTCAATTTTTGTGAGTGCTGGCATCTAAACTCACAACCTACAAGGCCCAATTCATGAATGGGTGAGTGTCAGTACGCCAGCCGGGGGTATATTGAGCTGAGAAGCAGTTTCCAGCACCTTAGATCAAGCCCCAGGGGTTGACAGAATAAGAACAGATTGACATGCAGATGGTAGTACACAAATAAATATAGATCTTTATAGAGTGCCAGAGATGTCTATACATTATTCAGTTAAATAGGCTACATTCCTACCAATATTTGGGTATTTTTAATGCCTCCATGTAATTTATATTATTGTTTTCATCCTTGATGAATTATTAAATCAACCACTGTCCCGAAGCTATTGCGACCACGTAATTAATAGTATTCTTTTAATGTGTCAAAAATATTCATTAAAATCCATCGGCCTCCTAAAATCACTCTAATTTTATAATAGTATCATTCAGGAACAACTTATTTAACCTTGACATTCATAACCTTCCATCAGTATTCCTATGAATAGGAACAAGACTATTAGGATCCCCCGCCATATGTAGGGGTCAGGACCAGGCTTTGAACCCAAGGCCTATATTGCCGTGTTGGCCTATGGCTTCCCTGGTATCCCTCCAGCCTTCAGCAATGCCAGGTTTCCAAAACGTTTCAGCCATGTCATTCAGACCCAGGAAGGTCACCTTGCAAAGAAAACAAATGTAAAACCGGCAGCCATCTGCAAATTGCAGGTTTTTCTTCTTTGCTTCTGTGTTGTTTTATATATTTATTATTCCTGTCAGCATTTGGACCCCAGGAACCCAGGTTTGGCTGTGGGTCCAGTGGCTGCACCCCAGCCTGGAGTGATTGAAGCTGAGGCAGAGTTGCCATCCCCTGAGTTCAAGTTCTGTGCTTGACAAAATAAAAATAAATAAAAATAATAATAAACACATTCAAAATATTTTAAAAATTATCATGCTGCTTGGCTTAGAATTCATGCCATTTTTTCTGCCAGTCCTGGGATTTGAACTCAGAGCCTAGGTACATCTATAGCACTGTGGGAGAAGGGGAAGCTCACCGTGCTGGTAGACAAGAAAGTCAGGCCTGTTCCCAGGGCCTGAATTCAAGTCCTAGCTCTTGCAAAAATAATATCCGTATGCTTTTTAAATACAGGATTCATATTTACATACACATGTTTACTGCATATTGCAGTTAGTGTGGTTAATCATTTTATTTTGTGTATTATTTATTTCTTATGTATTTTAGTGAGTTTGATTATACACATAACCTTTTTTACATCTTATTACATAGGACATAGATTTGCCAATGTACTATACATCATTCCTGAGATGCAGGACTTTCACCAATAAGAAAAACAAATGGGACATTTGGCTTCTTCCACCAGGATTACTTAAGGTTTTGGCAGTTCTGTGATTTGAACTCGGGGCCTAGAAAGCCCACTTCTTGAATGGGGAGTGGATCAATTTGCACCAGTCTGATGCAAATGAAGTTGTCGGGCAAATTTGGCCCTAAAAGTGGCCAATATATAAACACATAGATATGTAAAATTCAGTGTGTGTGTGTTTACATATTTATGTAAATTTATGTAGATTCTAGTGCATAACTCTATAGTTATGTAGATTCTAGTGTATAACTACACATTTATGTAGATTCTAGTGTATAACTAGACATTTATGTAGATTCTAGTGTATAAGTCTATATAAAGAGTGATGTCTATATCTTACTTTTACATATTCTATTACTACTAATTATTTGGTCTAAAATTATTCCTCCATTAATTAATAACAGTAGAAGACTTAATAAAGAATTAAATTAATGAATGACCTATATTTAATGCATACAATCTTACATTAGAAAGACGTTAATTAGTAATTCAATTAGTACATTTCAAACATTCTATTAGTGTTCCTAGAGATAGGAACCAGTTTCCTAGGACCTTCAGCCATGTGTATGTGGCAGTCCCAGGACTGAACTCAGGGCCCAGGTGTCTGGGTTAACCTCAGGCTTCACTTACAGCCCACCAGCCTCAGCCATGCAAAATCATGTACATTTTTCAAGCCAAGTCAGTGAGACCCAGGATGGTCACTGTGCAAAAGAAACAAAGGTAAAACTGTTGTGTAAAACTTTCTGGTTTTTCCTCTTCCATTTTGGTGTGTTTGTTTGTTGGCCAGGTCTGGGAGTTGAAATTGGGTCCTAGGATCCCTGGATCATCTGTGGGTGTAAAAGCTGCATCCTAGCCTAGGGTAATCAAGGTTGAGGCAGAGTTTTGACGACCTGAGTTCAAGCCCCGTGCCTGCCCCCCCCAAAAAAAGTTAAGGTCCTGGCTTGGAATTTGGGACATTTTATCTGCCATACCTAGGATTTGAAATCAAGGCCTGGGTAACTCTATTTTGCTGTGGGTGAAGTGGACGCTCACCCTCCTTGAATAAAAGAAAGTCAAGAGCATTTCCCAGGCATGAATTCTACACCCAGGCATGGCAAAATATTTATATATATTTATAATATACATCATATATATGTATTTGCATAGGTATTACATATTGTACCTAGGAAACAATATTTTCACAGACAGCAGAACGGGTCAACATTGGCTTCTTACTCCACCTATTGTCTTTGGCACTGCTGGGATTTGAACTCAGGGCCTAGAATGCCAATTCATCAAGGGATCAATGTAAGCACAGCAGCCTCAAACAAATTCACTGCCAGGGAGTTCCCAGGACCTAAGTTTAACCTCCAGGAGTGGCCAATATATAAATAGATAGATGCATAAATTGCTGCAAATTCATAGATATGCATAGAGAGTGAGAGAAAAAGAGAGAGAGATGTATATGTATATTCCAGTGTATATGTAAATATATAAATATATTTATAGAATGTGAGATGTCTATATATCATTAAATTACATATAATATATTACTAATAATTATTAGGTATTAAATTATGCCTTCATTTAATGATGTATCATGGTTTAAGGCACAATAAAGTGCTTCCTTGTGAAAAAGGAGCTCAGGGACAATGTCTAAGCTCACAGTTCAAGCCTCAGGACCTGTACCAAAAAAAAAAAAAAATAGAGCCAGTAACTCCATGTATCTGTGTATGTGTGAATGTATTTCTATAGGTGAACATCCAGAGTCGCTATGAAGAAAGACACCTAGCTAGGAAATTTTCTTTGAATAGAATGATTTCATAGCACAGAGGGTGCTTTCAAGACAGTGCATGTTCCAGGGCTCCCCTCCCTGTTCCCAGTGTAGCCTGAGGGTTTCTCCACACCCCAGGTTGCTGGAGGAAGTCTGCCTCTTGGTTGGAAAAGGCAGACAAAAGGCCTCACTCCTGTACAGCTCAGTAACAAACAACTCTATCCAGGCGAACTAGTGATAATGAGTGTGCGCAGGCCCTGAAGACCAGGAGAAAAAGGCCTCGTTGTACCCCAAGATATCTCTCTCCCCAATGCTCTGTTTTGACAGAAAGCCTTCATTTGTGCCGCTTCCTGGGGCAGGTCAAGTTCCCTGCACTTATCCTGTCTTTGTTAGACTATGTTCTAGTGTTGAAACAAACTACTACAATTAATTCAAGATTTCTTCTGGCAGACAACAACTAGGGAGCTGAACCTAATGCAATGATTCATTATTGGCATCGGTGCCTACCTAGATTTTCGTAAGCTTGCTACATCTAAGCACATTTGCAAAATCACAATGTTCCCTGTTATGTAGGGCTGGTGAAGCTCATCAGGTTTGGAAACCTTTGACCTCTCCTAGTTGGGCCTTGGGTGGCTAGGTTTCCAGGTTGAACACAGGGCCTGAGTACTGACCATGATCTCAGAACAGAAGCTCACTGTGTAGTAGGAAGACCCCTACTCAGCGAGACAAACACACCTAGTTGTCTGGAGTAACAGAGCCCACCGCAACAAAGTAGTTAAAAAAGAAGCAACCTTATTGAGAAGTTTCCTACACTGACTGGCCAGGGCCATAGCACAGGCTCAGGAGCTGATACTGCCACCCTGAACAGCCCCATTCTTTGGTTTGCAAAGGCAAAATCCATGAGGTTGAGCCTGGTCATGCACAGTTGACCAATGAAATCATACCATACAAAAGGATTGCATGGTCATACCAGACCACACACAGGTGGCCGATAGGCAGAGTTTACTGTAATCATGTGTGAAAGGCAGGGTTTTCCACCATAAGCACGTGGTGTCAGGTAGTTGGAGCCAGATAACAACATATCTGTTCTATGGGTCAGTCTTTAACTCAACAATCAAGGTGAGTTAGGTTGTTAAGGGGAGGGGGACCTAGTGGCATTCTTTCCTTTCCAGGAACAGGGCTGGTTGGAGCCAAGGTCTAGTTAACATTGTTTAAAGGTTTTTTGTTTTTTTGTTTTTTTTTTCTAAAATCCCTAAAACAAAGGCAAAGCCTGGAAAGAAGCTGTACCAGCTCAAGTCTCCTCTAAGGGCCTATTTCCCAGTGCTTTATCCTTTGATGTCACAGTTTCTCTTCTGATATCTGTGTGTGTGTGTGTGGGGGGGGGGGTAATTTGTGTGCATATACCAGTCCTGGAGCTTGAACTCAGGACCTGTGCACTGTACCTGAGTTTCTCCTGTACAAGGATAGCACTCTACCACTTGAGCCACAGAGCCACTTCAGGCTTTTTTTCTAGTGATGTGCCACTGAGGATTCAAAGCCAGGGTTTCATACATGCAAAGCACTCTACCCCTAAGACCCATTCCCAGCGCTGTACTTCAAGTTTCTTTCTTACTTTTCTTGTAAGTTGGAGTAGTTGAAGTCTGGGCCTGGGTGCTGTCACTCAGCTCTTCAGGTCAAGTGGACAGCTCTACCACTTGAGCTACAGAGCCCATTCAGGTTTTCTGGTGGTTCATTGGCAATAACCATTTCAAGGAATCTCCTGCTCATGCTGGCTTTGGACCGTGATCCTGAGCTCTCAGCCTGCTGAGTAAGTAGGTAGCATGACAGGCATGAGTCACCGGCACCCAGCTTCCACTTCAAGTTTCTAAGTGGTGAATAGGAGATGATAGTGTCATGGGACCTTTTGTGTGTGGGATAGTTTTGAACCCAGATCCTCAGCTTCCTGAGCAGGCAGGATGTTAGAACTCAGCTAAAGACACCTAACCCGTGACACTTTGCTGCAAGGGGGTCCTTGGCTCCACGTGGTAGAGTACTAGCCATGAGCATAGGAGGAAAATCAGAGTCTAGGCTCTGAGTTCAAGGTTCATGATGGAGAAAACTAAACCAAAACAATTGTGTGCAGGAGACAAGTCAATAGAGTTCAGTACATTCGTAAATTTGGCCCTGCCTTGGGAAATATCTGTGCCTCAAGTTTCTCATCTGCACAACACCTTACTTGTGGAGTTCCAACAAGGATTAGATGAAAGAATACACCCTGTGAAGGACTCATCACACAGTGCCCTGTGAAGGACCTAGCACCCCAGGAAGGACTCTTCATATAGCTGTATCCCACAACCTGTCAGTAGAATTAGGATGCTTTCATCAGTATCACTATTCCTTCAGAAACATGTCAGGAACCACACAAGTTCACATCTAATAGTTTCGATGGGTGGTTAGTGGGGCGGGACGGGGGAAGCGGGAGGAAGGGTCATCAGACTCAGGGGTTGCACTCATAGGTTGTGGGTACTGTCCTAAGATCTTTTCCTCAAGGCTAGAGTTCTAGCACTTTGAGTCACAGCTCAGAGTCTCACAGACTTCCTGACAGGGCTGTGTTTTCAACCCACCTGTGTCAGATCTCATCCCCTGAGCAGCTAGAGATGAGCCAGCAACGTCTGGTTCGATGGAGTTGGTTTGCAGCTGTTAACCTCTGGCTGTCTAGATAGATGGCAGCCATCATCTTCAGATTCCCGGTTTTCTGTGTCATGAAGTATTTAAAGTCCTGGCCTTGTATATTTGCAGTTAGAACATTCTAACTTTTCTTTGGTGCTTGAGTGACAGCACCACTTCCGGCTTTTTCTGTGCATGTGATAGTGTGGAAACAAATCCAGGGCTTCATATATACTAGGTAAGCACTCTACCATTGAGCCCCAGGAGTGACAAGTGTAGAAATATATATATAGCTTATATACATACACACACACACATACATATATATATATATATACATATATATATATATGTATAAAATAAGAAAGATATCTGTATATTATTAAATTACATATACTATATTACTACGAATTATCCATAATTAAATTATTCCTTCCTTTAATTCTCATTTTTGTAAATATAATGAAGTATTAATTGAAAAATAGTCAATGTACTATGATTATTCTTTACAATTTTAATATAATCATATATTAGCTACTAATGTAATTGTTACTTTTACAACATTCCATTCATATGGATGTATGTCAGAATGTGTTTCTTAGGATCTCCCTCCATTCATAGGTGGCGGTCCCAGGATTTGAACCCTGGGCATACGTTGCTGGTTTGGGCTATGGCTTGCCTGATAGCCCACCAAACTTCAGCAGTGTAAGGTCACATACTCTTTCTGGGCCCTTTCATTTAGACCCAGGATGGTCACAATGCAAAGGAAAAAAAACAAAGTAAAACCGCCTTCTGGAACTTCCCAGTTTTAGCCTTATTCTTTTTTTCCCCTCTCTCTTTCTTTCTTTTTTTTTTGTTTGTTGTGGGGCCAGAAATGTGGGTCTGGACACTGTTCCTCAACTATTTACTCAAGACTAGTGTTCTACCACTTGAGCCATAGCACGACTTACAGCTTTTTTCTGCATATGTGGTGCTGAGGAATCAAGCCCAGGGCCTTATGCATTCAAGGCAAGCACTCTACTACTGAGCCACATTACCTGCCTTTCTCCTTTTTTTTTTAATCAGTCCCGAGATTGGAACTCGGGTCCTAGGATCTCAGGATGGGCTGTGGGTCCATTGGCTGCATCCCAGCCTAGGGTGATCGAACCTGAGGCAGAAATGCCACAAGATGAGTTCAAGCCCCGGGCCTGGACAAAATAAACTAAGGCCGTGACTTGGAATTGCTCCATTTTTCTGGCAGGCCTGGGATTTGAACTCAGGGTCTGGGTAACTCTGTGACACTGTGGGGAAGGGGAAGCTCACTGTTTTTGAAGACAAGAATTTCAGACCAGTTTCCAGGCCTGAATTTAAGCGCTAGCACTGGAAAAAATAATATTCATTTATGTGATCTTTTTACATATATGGGCTTACTCCATATGACATTTATTACCCTTATTTATTCATTATTTATTTTATTTAGTATTATTACATATATAACATTTATTTCATTTATTGCATCTTATCACATGGATATATTTGCATATGGATTATACTTCATACTGAGACCCAGGATTTTTACAGAGAAGGAAAAAATATGTGTCAAAGTAGGCAGGATGACAGATATCAGCCACAGATGCCTAGACTGTAACACTTTTGTATCCGTGTCCTTGGTTCCCCTTGGTAGGGTGCTAGCCATGAGCCCAACAGTGAAGGGTCAGTAGCTCGGCCCTGAGTTCGAGGTTCATGACCGAGAAAAATAAACCAAAACAATTGTCTGCAGGTGACAACTCACTAGAGTTCAGTACATACATCATTTTGGCCCTGACATGGGGAAATATCTGAGCTTCAAGGTTCTCATCTGCACAATAATCTGTGGAGCTCTTACAAGGACCAGATGCAAGAATGCACCCAGTACAGCATTCCTCATATAAGACTCATGACATAGCTGTATCCCACATGCTGTCATTAGAATTAGGGTGCTTTCATCAGTGTCACCAAATTACACAAAGTTCACATCTAATGATTTAGAGGGGTGGGTTTTTGTGGGGGGGGGGCGGGGAGTCAGCCACGGGGATTCCACTGAAAGTTTGGGGGTACTGTCCTAAGATCTTTTGCTTAAGGCTAGAGCTCTACCACTTTGAGCCACAGCTCAGAGTTTTGCAGACTTCCTGTAAGGGCTGGATTTTAAAACCACCAGTGTCTGATCTCAGCCCCCAGTATCTTGGATGACAGGGCTGAGCGAGCCAGAAGCATCTGGTTCTGTGTAGCTAGGTTGCAAGCAATTTACCTCTGGCTAAATCAGGTTGGATTGCAGCTCTCAGCACCAGACTCCTAGCTTGCTCTATGATGATGTATTTGCAGTCCTAACTTTATATCTTTGCAGTCAGAACATTCTATCATTTTGTTTTGGTGCCAGTTCTGCATCTTGAGTAAGTGTATAGACACGGTCCCTAAACTTTTATGCTCAAACTTAGTACACGACTGCTTGAGCAACAGCATGACTTCTGGATTTTTCTGTGCAACTGGTAGTGAGGAATGGAACCCAGGGCTTTGTACATACTCGGTGAGCATTCTATCACTGAGCCCCAGGAGTGACAAGTGTATAAACAGATAAATGTGTAGGTTTGTAGATAGAGATAGATAGATAGATAGATAGATAGATAGATGTATATGTATAAAACAAAAGAGATATCTGTATATTATGAAACTGCATATATGATATTATTACCAATTTTTGGCAATTAAATTATTCCTTCCTTTTTTAAGTATCATGATTGAATACATAATAAAGTATTAATTGAAAATTAGTCAATGTAGAATAATTGTTGTGTATAATTTTAGAATATAATCATACACTAATTACTAATTTAAATGTTACTTTTATAACATTCCATTTGTACGGAGGTATATCAGAATGCGTTTCTTAGAACCTCCCACCATTCATTAGTGGCAGTTCTAAGATTCGACTTCCAGGCCTAAGTTGCTGGTTTCAGCTATGCCTTCCCTAATAGCCCACGAAACATTAGCAATGCAACGTCATGTACACATTCTGGGGTTTGTCGTTTAGACCCAGGATGGTCACAATACAAAGGAAAAAAAAGTAAAACCACCTTCTTGAACTTCTCAGTTTTATCCTTTTCCATTGTATTTATTTATTGTTTTTGCCAGCTCCGAAATTTGAAGTAGGGTGGTAGGATCCAATGATCAGCTGTGGCAGAGATGCAAAGACCTGAGTTCAAGCCCTGTGCTAGGCCAAAAAAAAGTAATAATATCAATAAGACCTTGGCTAGGAAATTGCACCATTTTTCTAGCAGGCCTGGGATTTGAACTCAGGGTCTGGGTAACTCTGTGACACTGTGTGTGAAGGGGAATGCTCACCGTCCTTGAAGACAAGAAATTCATGGGGCTGGGAAAGTGGCTCAGTGGTAGAGTGCTTGCCTTGCATGCATGAGGCCCTGGGTCCAATTCCTCAGCACCACATAAGCAGAAAAAGCTAGAAGTGGCACTGTAGCTCAAGTGGTAGAACGCTCACCTTGAGCTGAAGAGCTGAGGGACAATGACAAGGCCCAGAGTTAAGGCACCATGACTGGCAAAAAAAAAAAGAAAGAAAGAAAAAAAGAAAAAAGAAATTCAGACCAGTTCCCAGGGCCTGAATTGAAGCCCCAGCACTGGAACAAATAATATTCATATATATGAGATCTATTTACATATATGGGTTCTACTGCATATGACATTTATTACCCTTATTTATTTATTTATTATTATTATACATATAACATTTCCTTTATTATATCTTTCACATAGAATATATTTGCATATGGATTATGCATCGTATTGAGACCCAGGACTTTCACAGAGAAGGATAAACATGTGTCAAATTGGTTTCTTACTACACAAATAAATTTTTGGCCATGCTGGGATTTCAACTCACCCACAATGACCAATCCATAAATGGGGTACAGGCTTAGCACAACATCCACAGGCAAATTGAGCATCCAGGAAATTCTGAGGACCTGTAATCAAGCCACAGTAGTGCCCAATAGATAGATGTGTAGATTAATATTATATATATACATATTATATATACATACATATATACCTGCATATATATGAATATATATACACACACATACAAAGAGAGAATGTGAGGATATTATTAACTTATATATATGTTATTACCAATTATTAGTTACTAAATTATGACTCCACTTAATGAAGTATCATGGTTGAATACTTACAAAAGCATTAATTAAAAATTAGTCAATATCCTTAATCATACCATGGTGCTAGAATGAAGATATAAATCCAATAATTTTTGTGTGGCATTCTAAAATAGAATCATGAATTAACTGCAAATTTAATTATTACTTTTATTACATTCCAGTAGCATTCACATGAACAGGAATTAGTTCATCAGGATCTCCCTCCATTTGTGGATGGTAGTCATAGCATTCGAATCCCAGGCCTGGGTAGATTACTTTGAATGCAAACCATTGGAATGACACCGTGAAGATTTCAGATTGTCACGATTAAAAAAAAGAACATCAAGAAGAAAAGAAAGCCAGGTGTCAGTGGCTCCTGCCTATAACCCTATCTCCTCCTGAGCCTGAGATGTAGAGAATGCCAATTTGAATTCATCCGGGGCAGGAAAGTCCACAACACTCTTCTTTCTAAGAGATCACAGGGGAAAAAAACCATGAGTGGGGCTGTGGCTGAAGGGCAGAGTGCTATCCTTGAGCAAAAGGAGCTCAGGGACAGGGCCTAGGCTCATAGTACAACCCTGGACCTGCCCCACCTCCCCCCCACCGCCAAAAAAAAGGAGGAAATACCTCCATGTCTCTGTGTATGGATGGATGATGTATGGATGATGGGCATTCAGCAGGTTGCCCATGTCTATCCCTCCAACCTGGGCAAGTCCTCAGAGAGTCCTAAGTCTGAGCCAGCAGCTTGAACAAAGCATCCTTCTCTGCCATTTAATAACTGAAACCCCACCGGCTTTGCCTGGGCTGTGCAACAGGTGCCTTATGTTCTGGCTGAGATGTCCCATCAGGACACCTAGCAGCCAGCCACTCCCTCCAGAGAGACCACAGTTCCTAGGCTGTAGGAGTTGTCAAAGGTTCTGGCTCCATATTCTCTATCCCTCTGTAGGATATGTGAGCCTACTCCTCTGGGACCTCGTGGCTATTCCTCATGCACCATTACTTATTGCCCAGTCACAGACTGGTCCGAAGTCTTGGCAAAGATATGAAAAAGCCAGCGATTTCTGCACCAAAAGGGGTAAGCCAATAAATCCCACCTTCATAGTTCCTGTCAGAAGTGAGCCTTGGGCTGCAAATGTGGCTTACTGGTAGAGTGCTTACTTAGCACGCATGAAACCCTGGGTTCGATTCCTCAGTATCACAGAAACAGAAAAAGCCACTGTGGCTTAAGTGATAAGAGTGCTAACCTTGACCAAAAGAAATTCAGGAACATGCCCAGACTCTGAATTTTAGCCCCAAGACTGGCAAAAGCACTGAGCCTATTGAGACATATTCTGGTACTCATAGGAGGTCCAAGGTTAGAGGTAAGAGGTAGGGTAGAGGACAGTTGCTGGTGGCTCACCCCTGTAATCTTAGCTACTCAGGAGGCTGAGAACTGAAGATCACAATTGCAAGCAGGAAAGTCTACATGAGACACTTTTCTCCAATTAAACACCCCAAAGGTCAGAAGTAGAGTGGTGGTTCAAGTAATAGAGTGCTAGCCTTGAGCACAAAACCTCAGGGATAGTATCCAGGTCATGAATTCAAACCCTAGGACTTCCACAAACACACACACACACACACCAAGCTAGAGCATATGCCAGTCATCCTGCACAAGTTCCATCTCTAGCAACTCAATATTAAAAAAAAAGAGGGAGAAATGAAGGAAAGACTTGCTCCTGGAGGTGATATAACCAGTGCCAAAATTCCATAGGAGTTCTAAGATGTGGAACAAGATAGAGAGCCTCAGGCAGAAGGTATAACATGCACAAAGTTTCCTGAGGTGTAGTGTAGAATAGGTGGTGTGGGTGGAATGAAGGTTCTGTGGCTTCAGACAAGTCCAGCAGGACATTCAAGGCTGGGTCAAGGTTTGTACTTGAGTCAGAGGGAGGGCAGAGGGTGGAGGTCCTAGAATGGGGCCCAGGGGGAAGATTAACTTGGCTTTCCATAATGGACCCCAGCCATTTACTGTGGCTGGAAGCCTATTTTTCACAGCTCCTGAACCTTAGGCCTCCTTTACAGGGAGGAATCAGGGCAAATGCAGGGAAGAACACTTGCTTAAGGAAAGCTTCTAGCCCAATGCCAGTGGTGGCTCAACCCCTGTAAATCCTAGCTGCTGAAAAGACTGAGATCAGAAGTCCTGGGACAAAGCCAGCTCAGGGGAAGAAAGTTAATGAGACTCTTCTTGCCAATGAACTACCAAAAGCCAGAAATGGAGCTGTGGCTCAAGTGGTAGAGTGCTAGCCTTGAGGTAAAAATTAGAAGACCGGAGCCTAGACCCTAAGTTCAAGCCCCAGTACTGGCATATAAAAAATAAAGAAAAGCTTTCAGGAGTTCCTGGTCCACTGTGGTGAAAGTCCAAATCAGTTGGGTGCTGGTGGCTCATGCCTATAATCCTACCTACTCAAGGCTGACACATGAGGATCAAGCAAGATTCAAAGCTAGCTTGGGAATACTCTTATCCCCAATGAATCACCAATGGTAGAGCACGAGCCTTGTGCAAACAAGCTAAAGGATACTACCTAGGCTCTTAGTTCAAGCCCTGGTAAAAACACACACACACACACACACACACACACACACACACTAACATCCTTAGGAGGTGCCAGTGGCTCATACTAGCAATCGTAGCTACTCAAGAGGCTGAGCTGTTAAGATGGCAGTTTGAAGCCAGTCCAAGCAGGAAAGTTCATGAGACTCTTATCTCCACTAAACTACTAAAAAAGATGAAATGTGGGCTGTGGTTAAATGGTAGAGTGTTAGATTTGAGCAAAGGAAGCTCAGTGCCTAGGCCCTGAGTTCCAGCTCTAAGAGTATTTTTTTTAAAGACACCTTTTGCCCCCCCCCCCCTCAGGCCATAAATCCAGATTTTGGTCATCCTAGGTCTCACTTCCACTCCTGCCACTTCTACAGTACCAAAACAAGTGGCCTGTTTCTGGCCAGCTCTGGGTTAAGAAGTGAATGTACACAAGGGGGGCATACCCAGGTCAAGGCTAAGAACATTGAGGTATTGGCCATACCAGTCTCTCCTCCCCCAATTCCCTGGCCTTGGAATCTAAAGTCTGTGCCTCTGTATTCTGAGCATCCAGAATTCTCTAGAAGGATTGGAGAGGCCTAGATGGGGCTGGAAGATAGACTTGCCTGCAATAAAGTACCTGGACATTTCCTAGACACCAACAGATATTTCCAAGCCACCTTGGCCTTATCTCCAATGCAGCCCGGAATCCTCCTTGCTTGGGCGGCCTTCAGTCCACTATCAAGCTGGAGTTGGCCAGAGCCACCGGCAACCCCCTTCCTCCACTCCACTGCCAGCCTGCTGAGAGGGACATGCAGCCAGAGGTCTAGCTGAGGAAAAGGGCAGGACATCCCATGTCTGAGTTCCCCACCCAGAGAAAGGCAAGACTCTATTGCAGCTGGCCTGGCTGACCCAGAATCCCCTACAGAAGGCCAAAGATTTGGACAGCTGTACTTGGGCCCCAAAGAAAAGCTTGAACTCAGGTCTCTGACCATTTAGGACTCATTGTAGACCCTGATAGGAGGCTAAAGGCAACGTCGATGTAGAGGAGGAGCACCATCCGAGGTGAGAAAGAGGCAGACAGGCACCCAGGAAGGGGACAGAGAAAGATGAGGGAAATACACACACACACACACACACACACACACAAATATGGCACTGGTACCTCACACGTTGCACCCTAGCTACTCAGGAGGCTGAGGTCAAAGCCTGCCAGCACAGAAATGCCTATGAGGCTCCTATCTCCAATGAACCACCAAATAGCCAGAAATGGAGCTGCAGCTCAAGTGTTAGAGCACTAGCTTTGAGCACAGAAGCATAGGAACTTCACCTAGACCCAGAGAAAAGACACACAAACACACAGACACACACAGTGGTAGCCCAAAGCCTCAGCAGTACCTGAGCACCCTGAATATTCCAGCCCAGAGATGATGGCACTACCATCATCAGACCAACTGTAGACAAAACTCAGAGCCTCTCACATGTCTGGAATGATTCACAACACATCAAGGCATTTCTACTATACACAGTTATGCAGAAAATTCAGCTACCTTTTGTTTGGTTGTAGGTTATGGGATTTGAACTTTGGGTCAGCCAGCAGGCCCTCAGCTCTTCAGATGAAAGTGTGCGCTCTACTACTGGAGCCACAGCACGACATCCAATTTTCTGGTGGTTCATTGGAGATGAAGTTTCACAGAATTTCCAGCCCAAGCTGGCTTTGAACCATGATCCTCACATCTCAGCCTCCTGAGTAGCTAGGATGAGAATTGTGAGCCACTGGCAGCGCCCAGCTAAACCCAACCTTTTTTTTTTCTTCAGCTGTTTTCTTTCTTTTTTTTATTGTGAAAATACTGTACAGAGGGGTTACAATTACATGGGCAAAATAAGGAGTACATTTCTTATCAAGCATTGTAGCCTCCTCATGCAGCCACCTTCTTATACTAAGGGAAAACCCACCTCATCAAGACACAAACCAAATGTACTTCAGACTTGGTCACCAGCATCCAAAACCATTCTTCCATGGATGGAGAGCATATAATTGACACTACCATCTCCCCCACCCACCCGCTCCCATTCACCCACTCCCTGCCTGCCACAGGCCACAACCTCTGGAGTTCTTGGTAAGGCACCACCCACCCTGCTATGGCTTCACACTGGGGTAAACCTGGGGAGTTATTAGAAATGTCTGTACTGTGAGGCCAGCATCTGGTCTCACAACCACAGCAACCCTACTACTTCACCATCTCTTGCAAGCAAGAAAGGGGTGTCTTTCTTTCTTTCTTGTTTTTTGTTTTTGTTTTTGTTATTTTGGTTGAGGGGCTTGAACTCAGGGCTTGGCTACTGTCCCTGATGTCTAATTTTCCTCAAGGCCTGTGCTCTACCACTTGAGCCACAGTGTCACTTCTGGTTGGAGATTGGAGATGAGTCTCTGGATGGACTTTCCTTCCTGGGCTGGGAAATGAGATCATCTGGATCTCAGCCTCCCAAGTGGTCAGGATGACAGGTGTGGGATGACAGGCATGAGCCACTGGCTCATGGTTTAAGGTGTCTAGTCCTTCTTTAGACGCTACCACATAGACACCCCTCTACTTCCCTCAGGGACAGCAAAGGGAGGCTAGAATCTGGGTGAGGCCATGGGGATTAAAGGGCCCCCTCCATATCACTAACCCCCTCTAAGCTCCCATCTGCCTCCTCTGGATTGTCTGGTCTTCCAGGACAGATCAGACCCACTAGGAGTTCTGGGGCCTGCCCTATGTCCCCCTACCCCAACCAGCCGATACCTGAGGACTTCTGGGGCCAGCTGCTCCATGTCCCGGTGGAAGACTTTGGGAGGGTTGCTGATAACCGGGCCCAGGGGTGCCCATGGCAGAAGGAGTGTCCAACTCCCCTCTGTCAAAGGAGACACCAGGCACAGATGGATCTACTAAGAGCTTCAGGGCATAGCCATCCACCTGTCACAAAGGTCACTGGGAGAAC
The DNA here is from genome assembly GCF_019054845.1 of Dipodomys spectabilis. Lineage (NCBI taxonomy): Eukaryota > Metazoa > Chordata > Mammalia > Rodentia > Heteromyidae > Dipodomys > Dipodomys spectabilis. Next base: position 5,505,358 of record NW_024870984.1, on the reverse strand, counting down.
TGTTTTATGGTGACAGCCCTGGGGCCTGACCTCATGGCCCCAGCACTGTCCCTGACTTTCAGTGTCTGAAGGGGAGTGCTCTTTCACCTGAGCCACCGTGTCACTTCCAGCTTTTTCTGTGTACGCAGGACCTAAGAATCGAACCCATGCTTTCCTGTGTGCTAGGCGAGCCCTCAACCTCTAAAACGCAATCAATCCCAGCCTTGGATAGCTGTTCTTCTGTGACCCCTCAGGCCTGTCTTGGGACAGTCTGGCACATCTATACCAAGTCTCTCACCAGCAGACCTGGCTGGAAATAAACACGCTCTGCTATGTTGTCCATCATCTGCAGTTCCTTTGCTCTCTGTGCTTCCTTCAGATCCTCCTTGTTAAGCAAGACCCCTTTTCAAGTGCTGTCTCCAAGGAGCCCTTTCTGATCACCTTGGAAAAGCTGGAGCCTCTCCGCTGTGCAGGCTGCCAGCCTTGTCAGGCTCTGTCTTCCAGCCAGTGCTGCTTGAGAATGCACAAAGGGGAAGGCCTGGATACCACCACTGGATTTCTGAAAGCCGTGATACACCACCTAGAGGCAGGTGTTTTATCACACTCCATGAGAGGGGGCTCGAGGCCTGGGCAATCTGTGGGCAACAAGACAGGGCCATTTCTTTGTGTGGGCTTGAACTGAGGATCTAGGAGCTGTCTCTCTGAGTTTTATTGCTCAAGGCTCTACCTTGAGCTCTACCACTTGAGCCACAACTCCACTTCTAGCTTTTTGGTGGTTCCATGGAGAGTAGAGTTTCACAGGCTTTCCAGTTTATGGCTGGCTTCAAACTGTGATCCTCAGATTTCAGCCTCCCGAGTAGCCAGAATGACAGGCATGAGCCAGAACCCCAGGTGAGGGGCACCAAAGGCTTTTTTTTTTTTTGCTCCTGTTTATCTCCTGTGAACTAGCAAGCCCAAGTTAAAATAATCAGTTGCAGGGGATCAAATTCCTCTCCTAGGTTACTTAATCCAAGGAGATAAGGTGTCCATGGAAAAGGCTAGTCTGAGTTGGCTTAGGGGTGTTTGTATGTGTGTATGTGTGTATGTGTGTGAGTGTTGGGGATACCTACCCTCATCTCTGTGATGCTTCATCCTCCCAGCAGGGAGTGTACCCAGGATCCTGACCCCAAGGGAGGTGGATGAGGGAGGTACGTAAGGTCACATCCAGGGAGATGATCCGAATTCTGTCCTGCAACAGATAAAGCCTGGACAGATAAAGGAGAGAAGGAGAGGGTTAGGGGAACATGAAAGGGAGCCCCTTACCTTTGGCTATATGTACCAGTGAGAAAACTGAATACATCTTTCTTGGTGGTCAGATAAAAGGTGTACACTGTTCGTCTATTTTATGATTATGTTAGGCCTAGGGCTTGGATTCAGGGCCTGGGTGTTATCCCTGAGCTTCTTTTGTTCAAGGCTGAGGCTCTACCAGTTGAGCCACAGCACCACATCTGGGTTTTTTTGTGTGTGGGTTTGGGGAGGGAGGTGGTTTATGAATCTGTTTCAACAGGCTGAGCAAAACAGCTCCTGACCCACAGCCCACCTCCAGAATGAGAGGGCCACCTTAGGTTCCAGCCACATGGGGATGCTGGGCCACCTCCTCCAGCACTCATTCAATGAATTCCTGAGACAGAGAAAGAGAGAGGGAAAGAGAGAGAGTGAGAGAGAGACAGAGAGGGAGAGAGGGAGAGACAGAGGGCCAGAATTACACTTAAGCCAGGTGCCGGTGGCTCAGACCTATAATCCTACCTACACAGGAGGCTGAGATGTGAAGACCGTGGTTCATAGCTGGCTCGGGAGGAATGTCTATGAGACTCTTATCTTCAAAGAACCAACAGAAAACCGGAAATGATGCATTGGCTCAGGGGGTAGAATACTAGCCTTGATCTGAGTAGCTCAAGGATAGCATCCAGACCCAGAATTTAATACCCACAAATGACAAGAAGTGGACTTCCCACCACAAGAAATGGACTGAATAACACCCACCGTCCTAGGAAGCATGGCAGAGAAATCAGGCCAAGATTCCTGTCAGCTGGAGGTCATGAGTAGGTCACCTGGCTTCTCCATGACTCATTTTCCCCAGCTGGAAAAATGGATAGAGAGAACGATCCATTCCTCATGGATAGGGTAATGATGAAAGACAGCCATGTTTTGTTTCATAATCCCACACCTGTTGCATGATTAATAACAGACCCCATCTGAGCCCTTTCCCGACAACTTCCTGTCATATGCTCACAGAATTGTTGAGAACTGTATCTGACACCTGCTCCCTCTGTGCCTGGCCCTGCTCCAGAGATCCCTCTGTACTAGTCCCTTATTTACTCACAACTGTCCCATGAGGAGACTGATGTCCGGTGGTCGACATCCAACCCAGAGCTTCACCTGTGGTCAAGAATCGGCTGCCATGAACTAAGAGTTTGGGACAATCCATCTAAAATGATGACTGAGCAGGGCACTAAATGTCTACCACCACCACCACCACCCCACACACACACATACATACAAACACACCTCCACCGTCCTTTGCAGCCAAAGATGTTTTACTTTCTTTCTTTTTGTTGGTTGTGGGGCTTGAATTCTGGGCCTGGGTGCTATCCCTGAGCTCTTCAGCTCAAGTCTAGAACTCTACTACTTGAGCCACAGCACCACTTCCGGTTTTCTGGTGCTTTATTGGAGAGAAGAGTCTGAGGGTCTTTCCTGCCCAAGCTGGCTTTCACTGGTGATCCTAAGATTCAGTTCCTGAGTACTTAGGATGACAGCCATGAGCCACTGGCACCTGGCCAAAGATGCATTTCTATGCCTGTCATCCTATCCCCTCAGGAGACTGAGATCTGAGGACTGCAGTTGGATGCCACCCTTGGCAGCAAAGTCATTTAGAACTCTTATCTCCAATTAAACACCCAAAAACATTGCAAGTGGAGCTGTGGCTCAAATGGTAGAGTGCTAGCTTTGAGCATAAAACAAGGCATGGGACCCAGGCCCTAGTTTTAAACTTTTTCTAGCATAGACCCACCCAAGAAAAGGAAGCAGGTGAGCACACGGGAGCTCAAAGCTCACACATAATACTCAAGACTCACAGAATAGACCCCACCCTGCTCTGAGTCTCTAGATTCTATGTCCTAGGTCATGACAGTCTTAGATGGGACTGACCATACATCAAGTCAGGACATTCAAGTACAATCTCATACTGAGGATCCCATGACCTCATCAAGGATTCAAGATCTCTCACTGTCCTGCCTTGACACTGGGCAGTCAGTTGAGATCCAGTTATCCAACCAAAGGATATGGGAATGAATGAATTTCTCAGCCAAGGGATGCAGACTGGAGGGCTCTAGGTCCCTCTCTTTCGGGAAGGAGAAAAGGGCTGATCCTTCTCAGGAATGATCCTGAGTTGTGAGTATCCTCAAAGAAACAACCCTGCTCAGAACTCAGTGCCTCTTATGTTCCCACGAGCCTTGACCTTCAGTCCGCCCTCTCTAAATCCCACATCTGTCATCTAGACTAAAAGCTGAGCCCGCAAAGAGACTCACCTCTACCTCTGAGAATGGCAGTCACAGGGCCCTAGAGTCCCCTAGAGGAAGTCTCAGAGCAACATGTGTCTGAGTCTTTCCCTCATTCCCTGGCTGTCCTGTGCCAGTGGCCTGTTTTCCTCTGTCTCTGGTTGAGGAATGAACACTGGGGGTGTCATCTTAAGATTGAGCCAGCAATAGTCCCAGTCCCCAAGGATGTACTGCACATGCATCCTGAAGTGGATGACAGCGAGGTTGTCAACAGTGAACCAGAGTCCCAAGACTTTTAATAGGCATGAGGTTGGGTCGAAGGCTCTATCACTGATAGTCTAGGTTGTCAGGTGAGGTCATGGCTTCAATGGCCTGACACACCCGATCTGGGATCATTCTCCCTCTTCATCTTCCTGCTTATCCCCTGCCACCTCCCTCTGGACACTCCCTCTCCCTATCTTCCCTTGCCTTTGGACACTTTCTTCTTATCTGACCAGAAAATAAACTCGGTGAGCTAGGGGAGATTGAAACTCTGTGACCCACCCTGAGCCCTAGTGTGTACCCCAGCCTGTTTCCCTCTGTATTAAGCCAACCACTCAGATCCTGGATGTCATGAAGTTGCTGGGGGGACAGTGGCTTGCTCCTACATACTGGCTTTAGGCTCTGAAACTGTCCCCACAGAGATTGTTAATGGTTGGCTCCCTTGATCCAGGAACTCCAAACCAAGGCCTGCATGATCTCTTCTTCCTTCCTTTCCTCCTTTTCTCCCTCCATCCTTCCCTCCTCTCTTTTCTCTGTCCTCTCTTTGTGTCACATCTGGGCCTTAAAATGAGAGACTGGGTGCTGTCCCTGAGCCTTTTTACTCAAAGCCAACAGTCTATGGCTTGAGCCACTCATCCACTTCTGGCATTTTCTTTTTGGTAGTTAGTTGGAGATAAGAGTCTTACAGGCTTTCCTGCATGGGCCTTAAGCCCAATCCTCCCATCTCAGCCTCCTAAGTAGCTAGCATGACAGGAGTGAAGCTATGGTATCCAGCTCAAACCAAGATTTCTTCATGTGCTGTGCAACCAGAACTGGAACCTTTAATCATGTATGAACAGCCCCTACCCCCAGGTTTGGCACACACTGTTACGGTTTGTTGGATAAATATATGAGCATCTGTCTATGACAATACTACAGAAAAGTCCCATCTAATTCAGGTAAGCATCCTGGGTGGGGGCAAAGCCTGATGTAGCTCTCCCACAGTTCTCCCTCCTCCCTCTTCCTACCCTCCTGATGCCACCGCACTTAACTGTTTTGGTTCCAAGGACATGAGCCATGATGTCCTCACTGGATTCCAGGGCCTCTGGGATGCCTATTTTCTCAAAGATCTCTGTCCAGCCACTGACCAGCTCTGTGACACTCCATTTCCCACTCAGGTGTGAACCAGGTTGCTGTGAGGTGAACACCAGACTCAAGGGGCCTCCTCTCCACTCCCTGGGGCAGACAGGACGGTCCACTCTATCAGGCCCCCAAGTTTCATGTTGCAGAGAAAGGATCCTTAAGGCATCCCGGGTCTCTGGATCTCCCAGATTCCAGTGCAGGTGCTGGGAATTGTCTCTGCTCACAGCTGGCAGGCTGCGGATGGCGAGGTCACAATCTCTGCTCCCGAAGACATCCTCAACTGTGGTGGTCACCCTAGAGAGAGCTGGGGGAGAATCAGCAGCTGCCGGAAAAAGGCAGTCAAGTCACGACGTTCGTAGCAGGAAACCATCTGGCTTGGGAACTCTGCCTGTGCCACTTTGAATGTCATTGTTTGGTGGCCTAAATGGTCCATCTAATTCGACCCAGAATCCCAGGCATTAGTAGAAATTTCCAGCTTCAAGAAAAAACTCTGGAAAAGCTGGCATTTCACTTGTCCCAATCGAACTTAATAGGTTCCAAAATCAGTAGTTCCTTTTTCTTTCCAGACAGCCTACAGCAGGTTACAGAAAAAGGTATTCAGAGAGCCTCAGGTAACTGCCATGTCTTGATCACAAGCAGGCTCCAGCAGGGGGAACACACTTGCCTACCATTGCCCGGCTGGAAAGAGCCCAGGAGGGACACAGATTGGAGTCTGCCCTGGGAAGGAATACATGCCACCATTGGGGTCCCGGAGCCCCCTGCTCAGATGCCCATGGACACCGTCAATACCCTGGGTAAGATTCCCCTCTCATTCTCAGTAGTGATGAACCATCTGCCATGTCACACCGTTCATCAATTCCCAGACCCTCCTAGCTTCACAGCCCCTGCCCTACACCCCCTGTCTGGTTTCCTAATTATGTTGGGCAGACACATTCTCAACTTTGAATTAGGTCCAACTATACACATGAAAGCAGACTGTCTGGCTGGAAGAGTGCGGCTGTGGTCACAGTAGCCTCATGAGCCTTCTGGCTAAAGACAGAAAGGCAGGTGTCCACTCTGGTCTGCGGTTCACACAGGCCTCCTAGGAGAGACCCACGCAGGCCCAGCAGTTACTGTGGGCTGCAGGAAAGGGGAAGAAAGTGGTGGGAAGGAACATCTAATGAACCCTTCTCTAAAGGAGCCATGACACTATGAAAGAGAAAACAAAAATTGTGGCTGGGTTCATACTGGGCATTAATGAAAAAAGAACAACAAATACACACATGCACACAAACAAAATGCTTTTGCTCGGGCTAAGAAGGTGGCTCAGTGGTAGAGCGCTTTCCTTGCATGCACAAGGCCCTGGGTTCGCTTCCTCAGCACCACATAAGCAAAAAGAAAAAAGTCGGAAGTGGTGCTGTGGCTCAAGTGGTAGAGTATTAGCCTTGGGCTGAAGAGCTGAGGGACAGCGCACAAGCCCAGAGTTCAGACCCCACAACCGAAGCCCCCCCCAAAAAAATGCTTTTGCTCTTTTTAGACATGCTGATTGTACAATGAGAAAGATGATCTCTCTCTCTCTCTCTCTCTCTCTCTCTCTCTCTCTCTCTCTCTCTCTCACATACACACCTAAACACACAGACTCAGAGCAATGCCTCTCCTGAATTTGTTGGTTTCTCATCTAGGCAATGTACCAACTCAAGCACAGGGGTTCCCTTTTCAGAACCAGAGGCAACCACCCAAGGGTAACAATGCTGTAATAATGCAGAACCACCCTGCCTCCCCCTTTCTCCAGGGCCAGACCCTTCCCCTTGGGAACAACCAGCCTTGACTCCCCATTCACCAAAACCTTAGGCTAGGACTCTGGGTGAAGGAGTCCTGAGACACTTGGCTCCTGAGAGCCTGGACAGAAAACAAAGCAGGGGGTCATGGTGCCTCCAGAGAGGTGTCTGACCTGGGGTGGGGGCGTTGTTGGGGACTTTGATTTGGTCCTAAAGGCTATATACATGGAGGGACTCCCTACTTCCAGCCTATATACTTCTGGGTGACTTGGCAGATTCTTGGGGAGGACAAGGAGACCAGATGGACTGGGATCACTAGCAGAAACTGGCAGAACTTGGAAATGTGATCACCCAGTCAGAACTGTTGACAGCTGGGTTTGGGCATACAGGCCGGTTGTATGTGTGTCAGAGGGGGTGTGCTTTTCTCCCAAATACCCACCTTCTATCTGACCCCAGTGTCCTCACCTCTCTAGTGGGCTCTTCTGGGAATGTCCTCAGGTGAAAGAGTGACTGAGCACAGAAGACAAGGGCTCACACAGTCAAGGGGGGGCTATCCTCTTTATCCAACACCTCCCTCCCCAGCAAAATGGAAAAGACCTAAGAAGGCAGGTGTGGGGTGCTGCTCCCCACCTCTGACTAAAGCCACCAGGTTCCCACCAGGGAGAGAAAGGATGCAGATGCAAGGCTGTGTGGCTCCCACTGCTCCAGGCTAGGGGCTATGTGGTGCCCCCTCCTCACCTATCCCTGAAGCTCCCTTTTCCTGGAACACTGGCCACTAGGGATGAGGGTGGGATCTCCGGATGGACACCCACCTCCACCCCCCACCCCTGGGGTGCATTTGGGGCAGAGCCAAGGCAGACTGTGGTGCATGATGATGGTGCAGGCATGATGGGAAAGGGGAAGCAAGAGTTGGGGTTCTGGCTCGGCGGGAGTGGGAGGGTAGAATTGGGAGGTTGCAGGTGGTGGGGTCGTGGGGTGCTGGCCCGCAGGGTGGCCACTCATGTGTGCTGCTGGAAGATGCTGTAGGCTGCAATCAGTTGCACACCCGGCATCTGAGGACCCGGGGCGGGGACCAAGTCAGGGCCACAAGCACGCCAGGGGCGCACCATCTCCACCAGGTGACTGCAAGAGGCTCTGAGGTTCAGAGCAGGCAGCGCCATATTTGAAAAGCAGTGCTGCTGAGAGGGGGCGGGACGTCTGTGGGCTCATTGAGGGGCTGTGCGCAGCCTCTGCTCCTTCTCAGCTCCTCCTCCCCTGTGTTGGCCGCCACTGCTGCCTCCACCTCAGCAGCCATAGCCACCTCCCTGCCACATGCTCTGCACTTCTGGCCAGGACCCACACTATGGTCAGAGCAGCCACCAGCCACTGAAGCCGTTTCCACTGTGTTAGGTTTTTTAAAAAGAGGTAGCCAAGTAAGAACTGCACCACACACGTGGTATTCAGGTAGGGGGTAGGTTTATTCAGTAGACCAGGCAAGGTTGGCACTCCACGCGGCTGGCAAAAGAAAAAGAGGGATGTTTGGCCCCAGATTAGGCCTTATATAGGGTAGGGGGGCGGGGGAAGGGTGTGTCCAGGTAAAGGGAAGTGGGATCAGGTTGGAGAAAGGTGTGGCCACATCAGGTTAAGATGAGACCTCAGCAGATGCGGATGTGATCTCTTCCAGGTGTCCCAGTTGCCTAGATAATGCAGGTATTGGGTGAGGTCTGTTCACAGCCCGGAATGGACCTTACACATTGGTGCTTGTGTAGTAAGAAGACCCCCTCCTCAGACAGGCAAGTCCAACTAGTCATCCGGAGTGACAGAACCCACCGCAACAAAGTTATTATTAAAGAAGCAACTTTATTGAGAAGGTTCCTACACTGACAGGCCAGGGCCGCAGCACAGGCTCGGAGATGATACTGCAACCCCGAGCAGCCCAAGTGCCTAGGTTTTTAAATGCAAAAATCACGAGGTGAACCCTGGTCACTTAGGTGACCAATGAGATTTTCACACACCCAAAAGATTGCACAGTCATACCAGACCACACGCAGGTGGCCAGTAAGTTACACTTTGTCACATAATGGCTGTTTAAACCAGCCTGTCACTTTTGGCTTAAATGACTCATGAATTCAAGGTAAAGCAGAGCTTAAGGTAAACATACACAAAGGAGTTTAGTGAAGTTTAACATAAACATGTGAAAAAGGTGGAGTTTATAGTAAACTTCGGATGTCCCCAGCATGCCAGCATGAGCCTGATTTCTGGCTACCTGTTTAGTTGGTGAGTCCTTAACAGAACAATGGAGGTGGGTTAAGTTGTTATGGGGAGGGGGACCTAGAGGCATTCTTTTCATTCCAAGAACTGGGCTGGTTGGAGCCAAGGTTTTTTTTTTTTTTTTTTTCTAAAATCCCTAAAACAAAAACAAAACCTGTAAAGAAGCTGTCCCAGCTCATCTCCTCTCAGGGCCTACTTCACTTGTGCTCCTGCTGGCTCTTCTCTCTGCTCTCTCAGCCTCTCTCCTGGGCCTTGCCACCCTGATGCACAAGCCCCTGCTTCCTTGGGCCCCTAGCCATTGCTGCCACCCTAGCCATTGTGCCCCTGAGCCCTGCCCCCTCCTCCCTTGGGCCCCGCCCCCCACCCCTGTCCACAATTGCAGCCCTGACTAGATCCTAAGGCTTCCAGACCATGGCAATTGCAGCCTTACCTCATTCAGCTCAGCACTCTCCACACCCCCCCCCCCAGTACCTTCCCTGGGGATTGAATCTCCCCTCATCCCCACCACTGGAGGAGACTCTCCTCCATTCCCCTTCACTCCACACACCAAGCAGGTTCATGGTGACATGTGTGTATGTGTGTTTGTGTTTGTGTCTGTGTGATTGTTGGGGATAACTACCTCTCAAGGACTCAGAATATAGCACCCTTTGGGATGACTCAGCACACAGCGCAATTCCAAAAACAGCACAAAGCACTCTGTGTAAAGGACTCAGCAAACAGCTCCCTTTGAAGGACTCAGCATGTAGTATGCTGGGTAGAATACTCAGCACACAGCACTCTTTGAAGGAGGGAGTCCATAGCATGCAGTGTAAAGGACTCAGTGCATGGCATGCTTTGAAAAACTCAGCACATAGCAATTTTTCCCAGGGACTCATCACATAGCACCCTATAAGACTCCACACAGCACCCTTTGAAGGGCTGAGTATGAAGCACCCTGTATAAAACACCCAGTGCACAGCACCTTTTGAAAAACTCAGCACATAGAACAATTTTGAAGGACAGTACAGAGCACCCTGTGTAAAGGACTCAGCACATAGCACTCAAAAAACTCACCTCATAGCTCTCTTCGCAAGAGCTCAGCACATAGCAGGACCCTTTGGGATGCAGTAGATCAATACACCTTTTGAAGGACTCAGAATACAGTACGTTGTGTAATGGACTCAGCACACAGCACCCTTTGAAAAACCCAGGACGGTTCACTTTTCTCAGGAACTCAGCACATAGCATGCTTTGCGATGACTCAGCAAACAGCACCTTTTTGAGGACTCAACACAAAACCTCCATGTGGGGAGGACCCAGCAAATAGCTCTCTGTGAAGGACTCAGCACATAGCGGTATGTCACAAGTTCAGCTGTCATTAGAATTAGGGTGCTTTCTTCAGTATCACCATTCTCAAGAAACACTTCACAAACCCTACTAGTTCACATTTAGCAAACCTGTGTTTTATGGGAGAAGGTGACTAGGGGTCTTGAACTCAAAGCTTGTGGGCCCTGTCCCTGAGCTCTTTGGTTCAATGCTAGAGCTCTACCACTTAGAGGCACAGCTCCAATTTTGTTTTTTGGGGTTGTTCTTTGACAGGTCTTATGGTGATAAGTAAGGCCAAGTTGTGGTATCCGTGGGCAAAGGCTCTTAGCTCAGCCTGGAGCTGACCACTCTCTTCCTCGTGTCTCTGGAAAGTTGGGTCTCCCCTGGAGTTCTCTTGGCCTAGGGTGGAACAGACCTGCTCTCGCATCAGCAATCAGAGCAAAAGTCAGCTTGTCTCTGGTCACTTCCTCAAATTGAACTCTAGAGGATGTTGGCACCGGGCCGCATGTTCCGCGTGTGGCCACCACGGGGGAGGAGTGGCCCACCATAGGGATAGTATTTGAGAGTTGTGTTTACTCTTGCTTCCCTAGGGCCCCATCATGATTCAAAGCCACCCTGGAGAGGAAAGTCCTTTAGACTCTTACCTACAATTAACAATCGAAAAGCAAGTGGGGCTGTGGCTCAAGTGGCACAGAACTAACCTTCAGCAAGAAAACAGGGATAAAGCCTAGGCCCTGAGTTCACACACACACACACACACACACACACACACACACACACACACACACACACACACGCACACGCACACCACATGCATGCAAAATCAGAGATTTCTACACTGCAATCTTTGGGTATTCTCTACTTTTCCCCCACTAAGCCTGGTGGCTACTGGCCTAGGTTTTTGATGCATACAACAGGACCTGGCATCTTTGATTTTGGGGGAACAGAATGGCTAGAAGGTCAGCCTTCCCCCATCCCGGCTCCTTGATTGGGTCATGGTCTATCCAGGCCCTTTGGGCTCCTTTGCAGACTTGCCAAGATGCCTTCAAAAGGCATCACATACTGGGCACTGGTGGCTCATGCCTGTCATCCTAGCTACTCAGGAAGCTGAGATCTGGAGGATCACGGTGCCAAGCCAGTCTGGACAGGACAGTGAGACTCTGAGCCTCCATGAAACATCAGAAAACAAAAGTGGCATTGTGGCTCAAGTGGTAGAGTGCCAGCCTTGAGAGAAGGAGCTCAGGGACAGTGCTCACGGCCATCAACAACAAGGAGAGGCATAGCATGTTGTCTTTGGGATTGGCATGGGACAAATATAATTGGAATTAATTATAATTGGTATTGATCAAGTGCACCAAGACAAAGCAGTACCTCCTGTAGTCCCGAGCTCCTCCATCTCATCTCATCCCCTGGCCTTGTCCATGCTTTGGGTCAGCATGGGTCTGCCTGGACGGGAGGGCTCCAAGGAAGATCCCAGAGCAATCACCCCACCTCCTTCTGCCCTGCTCAACCTGCTGCTTCTGCTCTTTGCCATAGACCTTCTTCCTGGAATCCATCCATGAGGTCATCACCACCAACATAGTGGTGAGTGGTGGGTCTGGCCTAACTAGGGGCAGTCAGAAGTGGAAGTAGGTCTGGGACTAGGAGCTTCCACCTTAGGTGTGGGCTGAGGCCATGGCTGACCTTTATTTCATCCTGAGCCTTGCAGTGGTGGGGAGAAAGTGTAGACTTCACATTGAGTCAGGTAAACTCAGAATCTGGAGGACCACTTGTGTGTGGGAGGATGTGTGTTTCAGGGGGCCACTGTTGTTGGTCCTCTCTTGGGACTCCCCTCTCCCTCTCTCATCCCTCAATGGTAGAAGAGAAACATCAACTAAGGGTGTGGGAAGAGGGGAAGGGGGAATATTTTGGGGGGAACCAGATTGTGCTTCATATTCATCCTAGCCCCTACTTCCGATTTATCTGAGGAATGGTCATATGGGTTTGGGAGGGGGGAGAATCATCCTAGCTGAGAATGTGGCTCAGTGATAGAGTGGTCACCTAGAATGCCTGAAGCCCTTGGTTCTATTCCACACAGAAAAAGCTGGAAGGGAGGTGGGGCTCAACTGGTAGAGAGCCAGTCTTGATCAAAAAGAGCTCAGGGACAGTGGCCAGGCCCTGAGTTCAAGCCCCAGGACTGGAAGAACAAATCTTTGTTGGAGGCTTTCTTTTTGCTTTGAAAACAATTTATTCTTTGTGATAAGCATAACATGGGCCGCTTTCCTGGCCACCAATGAGCCATTAGATATCCTTTGAGTTTGGGCCAACTCCCTGAAGCCTCTGTCCTCCCTGACCCCCAGTTTAACCTTCCCATCACCCAACAGATGGAGGCATGAGAGAAAGCCACCTGGCCACCTACTTCTGGTGGCTGCCAAGGCTTATGAGAGTCAGTATGTCACATAGAGAGTCATCATCCACATCAGTTTACAAGAGAAAGTGGGAGAGCACTCCTCCCCTGAGCCTGGGAGCTGTGGGTGGCTCTGGATGTGGGGTATCTGGGGCAGGACGTGCTCCTTGGAGGAGTCCACTATGGGGTAGGGAACTCTGACCTCTCCTCTGGCAGTTTCCATGCTGTCTTCAAGTTGCAATTCTTCAAAACCTTTCTGCTCCTCCCTCATTTCACCCACCACAGGCCCTGAGGCGTGGGAAGCAGAGTTGGGGGGTGGGGAGGGCTCAGCCTGTGCTGGCATCTGAAGACTGCTGTATGTGCCTTCCCTTGGGATGAGCAACAGCAGCTCCCGCAGCACTCTCCTCCTTTCCATCTTCTCCGGGGACAGCCAGTGTATGCACTTGGCTTTCTCCCAACACAGCTCATTCAAGACCAATACCTTCTCTTTACACACAATGAAGGACTCCTCGATGGTTTGGTTGTGTGCCAACAGCTGGCTGCATCAATGGTGGAGCTCACCTGTTGGACTCTGGAAGTACACCTCAACAAGCAGGTCATGGACGAAGCAGATTTTCTTCTCAGATGCCCATGTGTCCTGTTTCCCATCCCCACGCATGCTGTGGTGGCAGCTCATGGGGCAGAGGGGCTGTGGCTCCAGCTCAGTCTGTCACTGAGCTGCCGGGTGGCCTGGGTGCCTGCAGCGGGCCCATGCTCCTGTGGCAGGATTTTCCCCCTGTGGATCTCAGCCTCCGAGTGTGCTAACAGAGTCTAGTCCATCTTCCAGGCAGCATGGAATGTGTTCTTGTATCCCTTTGGTCAGAAAGAACCATGAAATAATGATGTGGCCAAAATCATGTGATTCAGGCAGAATGGGCAGAGTCAAGATGACAGTGGCTCTCCCAGCCCCTTTCCCAGGGAACTCTGTCCAATTCAGTTGGGGACAAGAGGGTGACATGCTTTAGCTGGATGGCTGCACAGATTATTGTTTATGTCTGTTTGTTGCCGGTCCCAGACCTTGAACTCAGGATCTGGGAACAGTCCATGAGCTGCTTTTGCTCAAAGCTAGCCCTCTACCACTGGAGCCATAAGGCTCTACTTCTGGCTTTGTTGGCAGTGAAGTTGGACAGGGGTTTCAAAGGCTTTCTTGCTTAGGGTGACTTTGACCATGATCCTCCTATCACAGCCTTGTAAGTATCAAAGAAGACTGCTGAGAGTCACTGGTGCCTGTCTAATCATTGATCTTGCTGATGTTCTTGGACAAACCGGTGAGTTCCCTATCATCAGGTTGAAGTGGTGGGAGTTGGAGCCCACAGTTTGAATAGTTTGAATCCTGGTTCTGCCACCTCCAAATGGCAGGCGGGAGATCCTAAGAAACTCATTCGTATCCATATGAATACCAATGGAATGTGACATATGCTATGATTGAATGGGCAGTTCTTGGATGATTCTAGGATAAAATTATACACAATTATTTTATAGGACACTGATCGATTTTAATTAATACTTTATGAAGATTTAAACAATCACATTCATTAAATTGGGGCATAATGAAATACCTAAGAATTGGGCATCACATAGTATAGAAATGTCATTTTTTCTGCCCGGACTTTCTTTACTTAATTGCTATAGAGCATTTTCTGAATGTACTTTGGAATATAAAACTAGCATATATTATAGCTGACCTGGAAATGAATTATTCAAACAATTTTTATCAAAAATGCTTAAAGCAAAATAAAGAGGCAAATCCAAATTATGTATATTTGAAGACAAAGCTTGGTTAATCCTCCTCTCACATTCCCCCCCTTCTTGAGAATAACACACATTGTAAGGAAATGCTTAGAATGTTTTGGAGAAATAGGTTGACTTTAAACCAGTGAGTTACTCTACGCTGCATTTTGTTTATTTTATATCTAGAAAAGCTAGACTCTCACCTTATCATTTTCCTTAGGATTTATACTCAGGTTTAATCTTCGATGGGTGAGAAATAAAGATATAAACATTTTTTAACAGTGGTTAAATTTAGCCTGAGGAATCTAGGTACAATTATACTCATACAGATAAGCCTCATCAGTCATGAGACCATGATATCAAAATGTTAACCAATGCTTACTGGTGTCATGCTTATGAGATTTTGTGTATTATAAATAATGTATTATAAAGAGCAGTTGTTTTGTAAACAATATCATTTCATGGGTTAGGAACTGAAGTGAGACATTATACTCAGAACTAAATTGGAGGAGGAATCCAAAATTAGTTACCAAGATATATATCATTAACACAATGTTTTAAAAATGCAAGCTAAAGAAATAATTTATGAAAAAAATCAGCATTTACAATAAATACAGAATCAGTATGACTGATACTTCTTTTATCCCAGTTGCAATACGGCTTGCATGAAGACTTTTCTGGTTATACGTTTAGTTAGGTCTTGATATTTAGCTGAAGTTCTGTTCTTTCATATATTCATTTATCAGATCAAAGAGGAAATTAATTCCATGCCAGAGTCAACATCCATACTAACGATATAGTTGTATCCTGCTACTTTGCCAAAATTTCAAATCAGCTTGAGTATCTTGGATCTAACTAAATGGGTATGTAATTTTGTCAGTACTAAAAAGATTTTGATCATCACTTATTAAAATAGTATTTTCTAGAATCTACTTCTATCTTTTCATGAAATTTGTAGTGTCATTTATTTCATGGGTTGATGTTTTCCTTTAGATAACCTACATTCAGTCTTCTACAATTTGGAGTAGTTTAAAATTATGTATACTCAGGTACCCTGCTCAGATTCTATTATTTGTATATTTTGTTCTTGTTAAATCAGTAGGATTTAGGTCTCAACATGGATACTATTGGACTTATTCATTGCATTTCTGAATTTTTTAAGTATGTCATGATTTTTGTTATTTTATTCTTTTAATATGTGCAGCTCCCACTCCACATACAGTCATATTTGTTTTAAACAACTTGATCCATTCATGTGATTTGCTATATTACCTTCATCTAGATGAATTTAATTACAAATTAACACAACCATATTTCTTTTTTTAATTTTAATAATATTTTATTGTGAAAATACTGTACTGAGGGGTTACAATTACCTGGGCAAGATAGTGAGTACATTTCTTATCAAGCATTGTAGCCTCCTCCTTTGTTTACTCTTCCCATCCCTTCCCATTCTCCCGCCCCCCCACCCAATCCTCCCCCCCCAACAAGTTGTAAAGTTCGTTTTCGACATGACAACTTGTACTTCTCATAACACAACCATATTTCTGAGACACAGTTATCTTTATGGATCTACTCAAGGGTATCATGTATTTGAGGTTTTTGTGCTTATAAACAACCAGGCACAACTAGTTTTTGTTCCTGGGGGAGTTCTACTTTGTTGGTTGTTTTTCCAGCTGTGGTGACTTCAACATATGTGTGCATTTTATTTCAGTTGTTTTGTGTCTATATTTTGTTTCATATAACAGAAAGTACATAAATAATCAGTGATTTAGAACTTTTCCAAATAGATTTCTAAGAGAGATACTTGAAGTTTTGTGACATCTGGGACCAGGTAGGTCTTCTTAATGGAGGGGGTAGCAGAATAACAGACACATTCTTTGACATGATTTGAATTCTTCTTCCTCTTGCCTCACTATTTCCAATAGTATTACTTCAAAGCATTTAGTGGAAAGAAAATAATTTTGTCTGTATGAACTCATAAATTTGCTTTAATTAGGACACACAACACATTTCCATTTGATTTTAACTCTAAAATCTTCTTTCCTTCTTTTAAAATCACAGATGTGAATTTATAATGCTAAAATACCATCTAATAATTTATATGAAATGGTCCAAATTATTTTCGCTTCACACTATATGTAATATAGAGTGTAATAATAGAGAGCAATGTAGTATATAATTAATTTACTTTGGGGAAAGCTAATTACAGTGGATTTTTAAAATACTGAGTAATAGTAAAAATTATGTTTGATTCTATTAAAAAGTTTACTGTTACATCTAAAAATAACTCATAATTATAAACTAATGTTAAAAAGAAAGATTGTTTATTGGAAAAAGCCAGAAGTTTCAATAAGCTTGCTTTTTAGAAATTGACTTGGATCTGGGCTTTGGTGGCTCATGCCTGTAATCCTAGCTACTCAGGAGTCTCAGAATGAGGATAGTGGTTCAAAGCCAGCCTGGGCAGAAAAGTCTGTGAGACTCTTATCTCCAATAACCCACTTGAAAAGTAGAAACAACACTGTGGCTCAAGTGGTACAGAGGTATCAATGAGCTGAAGAGCTGAGAGACAGTGCCCAGTCCCAAAATTCAAGCTGCATGACCAAAAAAACCCAAAAAATTGACATGGATTTTTACTTTAAATTTCATGATATTTTTTATTGTGAAAATAGGTACAGAGGGGTTACAATTACATGAGCAAGGTAATGATTACATTTCTTATCAAGCATTGTTGCCCCCTCCTTTGTTTCCCCTTAAAATCCCTTCCCAACTCCCCACCCCCAAACCAACCCATGTGTCAAAGTTGTAAAGTTCGTTTTCCGACATAACGTGTTGTACATCTGATTGTTGCAATGGGTCCACCTGTATCCCTATTTAGAGAATTTGTTTTTCCCTTCTCCTCCACAAATTATACCAACATCAAATACAGTGAAAACAGGGGTTATACCATGGGGGAGGGACATACAAAGCAACAAAGAAATCATCTTAGAAATATGCAAGAAACAATAGCAAGAGAAAAAACAACATTTGAGTTCTTATCTTTGGGTTCATTTCACCTAATTTCAACTTATCTCACCGTTTCTGCTTGTCTCACAAATATACTAGTTATTGCAAATAAGGGAAACCATGGGACCTATATTGCTTTGGGCCTGGCTTACTTCACTTAATATAATTTTTTCCAAGTCTTTCCATTTCCTAACACATGGGGCAATGTCATTCTTTCTGATGGAGGCATAGAATTCCATTGTGTATATATACCACATTTTCTTGATCCATTCATTTACTAAGGGGCATCTGGGTTGGTTCCATATCTTAGCTATGGTAAATAATGCTGCAATAAACATAGTTGTGCTGGTAGCTTTAGTATGGTTATGTTTGTGATCATTTTGGTAAATGCCCAAAAGTGGGATTGCTGGGAAATAGGGGAGCTCTATGTGGATTCTTTTGAGGAACCTCCATACTACTTTCCAAAGTGGTTGAACAAGTTTACACCCCCACCGACAATACAGTAAGGTTTCCTTCTGTCCACATCCCCTCCAGCTTCTGTTGTTATTAGAGTTCTTGATTATAGCCATTCTAACTGGTGTGAGGTGGTATCTCAATGCTGTTTAGATTTGCATTTCTTTTATGATTAGGGAAGTTGAGCATGTCTTCATGTGTCTATTAGTCATGCTTCTTTCCTCTTCAGAGAAGTTTCTCTTTAAGTCTTTAGCCCACTTATTTATTGGGCAGTTGTTTGAGGATTTGTTGTTGGATTTACTTTTGTGAGTTCCAGGTATATTTTAGATATGAAACCCTTGTTTGTTGTATGGCTAGTGAAGATCTTCTCCCAATCCATGGGTTTTCTATTGATCTTGCTAGCTTTATCCTTTGCCATGCAGAAGCTCTACAATTATATGTAATCCCATTTGTCCAACCTTTCTTTGATTTGTTGTGTTTCTGGGTATCTATTAAGAAAATTTTGGCCTGTGCCAAGGAGACCTAGGGTGTCTGCTGTAACTCCAGGTCTTTGATCCATTTGGAGTTGATCCTGGTGCAGGGTGATATATAAGAATATAGCTTTAGTTTTCTACAAGTGATTAACCAATTTTGTTTGACAGCCACTTACTGAAGAAGCTGTCTTTCTCCCATTCTATTTTTTTTTAGCTCCCTTATCAAAGATTAGATGGCTATATATCTGTGAGTTAATTTCTAGGATTTCAGTTCTATTGCATTAGTCCTGAGATCTGTTCTGGTGCCAGTACGAAGCTGTTTTGATTATTATGGCTTTGTAGTAGAGTTTGAAATTTCCTATTGATATTCCTCCGGCATTGTTCTTTCTGAGGATCATTTTTTTATTCGGGGTCTTTTATTGTTCCATATGAATTTTTGGATTGTCTCTTCTATTTTTTTTGAAGAATGAGGTTGGAATATTCATAGGTATCACATTGAATTTGTACATAGCTTTGGGAAGTATTGCCATTTTCATGATGTTGATCCTTCCAATCCAGGAGCATGGGAGGATTTTCCCACTTTCTACGTTCTGTTTTGATTTCCTTTTTCAGGTTTTTTAAGTTTTCATCATAGATTTTTCACTTCTTTGGTTAATCTAATTCCTATGTATTTCATTTTTTGTGGGGCTATTACGAGTGGAGTTGCTTTCCTTATGTCAGCCATGCTTTTCTCATTGTTGGCATACAGTAAAGCCATTGATTTTGAGTGTTAATTTTATACCCTGCTACTTTGCCAAAATTTTGAGTCAGCATGAGTAATTTGGGAGTGAATTCTGTGGGATTCTTTAAATATAAGATATATGTCATCTGAAAAGAGCAAAAGTTGTATTTCATTTTTCCCTATTTGGATCCTTTAATGTTTGCATCTTGTCTTATTGCTGTAGCGAGGCATTCTAACACTAAATTGAAGAGAAGTAGAGAGATTGGACATCCTTGTCTAGTTCCCAAGAGGAAATGGCTTTAGTTTTTTTTACCATTAAGTGTAATGCTGGCTGAAGGTTTGTCATATACAGCCTTTATTGTATTGAGGAATGTTCCCTGGATTCCTTAGTTTTCCAGAGCTTTCATCATAAAGGGGTTTTGGAACTTGTCAGACGCTTTTTTCTACATCTATTGAGATAACCATGTGGTTCTTATCTTTGCTCCTGTTGATGTGATGAATTATATTAATTGATTTGCGTATATTGAACCAGCTTTCCATCCCTGAAATGAATACTGTTTGATCGTGGTGTATGATTTTTTGGATGAATTGTTGAAGTCGATTAGCCAAAATTTTGTTGAGAAGTTTTGCATCAATGTTCATCAAAGAAGTGGGCCTCTAGTTCTCTTTCTTTGATGAGTCCCTGCCTGGTTTTGGGATGAGGGTTATGATGTCTTCATAGAATGAGTCCCGTTATGCGCTTTCTCTTTCAATGTCATTGAAGCGTTGGAGGAGTATTGGTGTGAGCTCTGCTTTGAAGGCCTTGTAGGATTCCGCTGTAAATCCATTGGTACTTAGATGGGAGTTCTCTTATTGCTGCTTCTATCTCAATGCTTGATATGGGCCTGTTAATTTGATTAAACTCATCCTGGTTTAGTTTTGGCATGTCAATATTTGCTAGGAAAAGGTCCATTTCTACCAGGTTCTCAAACTTATTAGCATAAAGGTTTGAGAAGTATTCCCTTCTAATGTTCTGGCTTTTGGTTGTTTCTGTGGTGATGTTTCCATGCACATTTCTGAGTTTGTTTATTTCCGTGTGTGCTCTTCTTTTTCTGATAAGATTTGCTAAGCATCTGTCAATTTTTGTTAATTTTTTCGAAGAACCAACTCTTTGTTTTGTTGATTCTATGATTTTTTTTTGGATTCTAATTCGTTTAATTCTGATTTAATTTTAATTATTTCTTTCAATCTACTGGATTGGAGTTTATTTGGTTGCTCTTTTTCAATGAGGTTCAGATGTCTCTTTAAATTGTTGGTTTCAGATCTCTCTAATTTGTTGATGTAGGAACTCAGAGGTATAAAATTGCCTCTGACCACTGCATTTCCTGTGTCCCAGAGGAGCTGGTAATTCATGTGTTCATTGTTGTGGAATATCATGAACATTTGCATTTCCTTTCTAATCTCTTCCATGACCCACTGGTGATTCAACAGTGTGTTGTTCAGCCTCCATGTGTTAGAGGACTTTCTTTGGTGGCTTTTGGTGTTAAGTTCTAATTTTATTCCCTTGGAGCCTGTTTCTTGGCCTTTATGTGGTTTAGTTGGTTTTCTATGTGTAGGACATCTTCAAGTATCTTTTGTAAGTCTTGTTTGGTGGTTCTAAAAGCTTCTTGTATCTGAATAGGCCTATCTTTTTGCATGTTTGGGAAGTTCTCTGCTACGATTCTGTGAAATAAATTTCCTAAACCATTAACTTCTGTCTCTAGGTGCTCCTCTACACCCATTATCCTCAGATTAGGCCTTCTGATGGTGCTTTCGAAATGTTGAATAGATCTATCATATTTCTTGGATTTGTCTTGGATAGTTATACATTCTTTCTTTTTAATATCTAGGCTGTCTTCAATGCCCAAGATTCGATCTTCTGCATGGTCTAACCAACTGTCAAGACTTTCTACTTTGTTTTTATTTCTTTTCCTTCTAATTGTTTGGCGTTGATGGCTTCAAATTGTTCGTTGGAATTTTGTTTTAGGTCTTGTATAAACTTTACTTCCTTAATTTGGTGGTCAGTGTTTGTTCTCAAATCACTTAGTTGATTCGTTATGGTTTCCTTGGGCTCCCATTACTTTTCTTGCGCTCTATTGAGCATTCCCTTTGTGGTCTCCCTGAATTCATTCAGCTGTCTGTTCATGGATTCCATGAATGCCTTTATTGATCTTGCTGTATTCTCATCCCTCTCTTGCAATTCCTGTATTACTCTTTGAACAGCTTCCTCACGATCATGCAATTCCTGTCTTTCTCTTTGACTGATCTCAGCCTTCTCATGCGATTTCTGTATTTCTCTTTGACTGTTCTCAACCTGCTCGTGTGCAATTCCTATATTAATCTTTGAGTAGCTTCCTCATGCTCACAAGATTCCTGTATTAATCTTTGCTTTGCCCCCTCTCACTCTCTATCATGCTCACAATGAGTCCTTTACAAGTTTTCAATGTATTCATTCACCATGTATACTAGTAGTGCTTGTAGAGCTTTTTGGGAACTCTCTTCTGGATTATTCATTAAGTATTCTGTCACCTGATTATCATGAGTCGGAATTCATATACCTGGACTTGTCATTTTCCTTGTGTTTTCCGGCTTGTTCTGCCCATTTGGTATGAAAGTAAAACCAATTTTGTGCTAGACCACTATTTTAAGGCAAGCATCAACCAGAATCCTGTAGTTGCACAGTCAAAATGACTGCAGATACAATCTACTTCATCAGATACAACCTATTCATCTTCAAACAACCATGGACTAATGGGGTATTAAAAGCAAAAAGAACTTGACACACCAGAAATTATTAAGTTTAGGGAAAATTGTGGAAGAAAATAGGATTAGAGGGATGTGGAAAGGTAAAAGAAGAGTGAATTTAACCAAGTCCTAATCTCTGAGAGGGAAATGGATTGGACAGAATGATAGGAGAGAGATTTTTTAAAAATAAAGAAAAAATGGATAAACAAAAATTTAAATCTAAGAAGTGAAACACTTAAAAATTATGTAAGTTTAAAAAATGATATTGAGAGAAGATAAGGATAGGATGAGATGAGAGGAGAAATAGAAAGAAAACATGAAAACTAAAAAATAAAAGAAAACTAAAATTAGTTAATTGAAAATTATATTGGTATAAAGAGATAATACTGCTATTAAAGAAATTAAGCCTAAGATGTTTTGAATCGAGTAATAAATTTCAGGAGTAAGTATGTACACAATGGGGGATAAGGTCTAATAATTGACCACAGGTATATATCTGGGGATGAGCTGAACAGCAATTAAGTCAAACAAAAAAGAAAGAGAGAGAGAAAAAAATGAAAACAATAAAAAGGACCAAAATGTCAAAAGAGATTAAACACACACACACACTTCAAAAATAAAAATTATGAGAAAAAAATTAACATCAAACACTTTTTTAAAAAATAAAAATTGAAAAATGGTTAAAAAAAGACTTCTTTGATTTTTGGGGTTTTTTTGTGGGGGGTGGGAGGAATGGGAAGACCCTGTATCTCCTCTGTGTCCATAACCAGTCTCTTGGTGGAGTCTCTGGTGTGCTTGTGGTGTTTGGTTTTCCTTTTGCTTGACTGGTTTCTTAAGTCAATTATTTTCGTGCTGGCAGAAAAATGCTCTGCTTTACCCAGGATTTTGTGATCCTCTTCCCAGGCTATTCGGTGGAAGGGAGATCTGCTTTGAGTATCACAAAAGAGGGAGATGGCTGTTTCCTCCAGTGTGGAAATGCCGTGATGAGGTAGGGTTGAGGCCTTTCAGCAAACAGTAGCTTTTCCCTGTGGGGCAACTCCTGAAACACTCATGGAACCCATTCTCAGGGTCTTTTTTTTTTTTTTTTTTACTGAGTTTCAATTGTTTGTCTAGGCTGCTGTAGGAAGGGGCAGCCTCTGGCTCTGTTAACCCTGTGAAGGAAATCACTCCTCTGAGGACACTGGTTCTTCTGGCTGGGTGGGGTGACATTCCCCTGGGTGGAGCTGAGCCTGGCAAGACATGTCTACTTCCTGTGACCTACTAAATGACTCTTTTGTTTTCTTCCAAGGCCTGAGTTGGAGCTAACTGTTCAGCCCTGTGGAGGTCAGTATCTTAGATGGAGATCTCTGGTAGTGGGGGATGGGTGGCCTTCCCTCCTCTGCTCCCTGAGAAGGAGTGAGGATGTCAGGATTCTACTCATGACAGAGTGTTGTTTCCTGCGTCGTCTCTGGTCTGTGATCTGCAGGATGAAGATATCTGCTCCTTGTTAGTTCTTGCTGGTGTTGAGTAGAATCCGCTCACTGGCCACATCTGGGGCCTTTGTCGTGGACTCTCTCTGTAGGGATTGGGGCTACAGCCAGTGGCGCTGTCCCTACTGCCACCTCAGCTGTGGCTACTGGCAAGGGCTCAGATCTGTTATCTTGCCTGGATTTTCCCTCTTTGGCCAAACTCTCTGTACTGTGATGGCACACTTGGTGTGACTCTCTAGCCTAGGACTGTTCACTGGAACATTAAAACTGCTTTCTATGTAAGAGCTTGTTTACCCTCCAGCTTCTCCTCCTCCATCTTCCCCCAAATCCTCATGATTTTTTTTGACCAGAAAAAAATAGCTTTATTTGGACTGAGAATTGGAAAATGAGAGTAGGACCTGAGCTAGCATGTTGAGCTAAGGAGTAGAGATTACATTTCCAGAAAGCTCATCAACCAAATGGACTCTTGCTTTGAATCAAGGCAGCCTTGCAGTTAATGAAATCATTAAGAGGCCTACTGGGAATATATCTAGCTCTAAATGATCCTAGCATGCTACCTTTATAAAAAAATACAGTTTTTTTTTTTATCATAATGAAATTTCCACCAACCACACGTATTACAAACGGAAATGGAAGGGAAAAAATCACATTTTACAGAATTTAAACTTGTCTTCAGCATTTAGCTCAGAGGTTTCACCATCTTCAAGAAACTGCTCCTCTGTTAAAGTCTTCAGCTCTTGATATTGGAGGCACGGCTCAATTGGTAGAGTGCCAGCCAATGAGTAAAAGCATTAGGTACTGAGCTGGAGTCCCAGTCTCGAACCAAAAAAAAAAGAAAAAGAAAACAAAAAATCGATCAACCAGGAAGGAGATGGTCTTTACTAGCCCACAGAAATACTTTATCCATTTCCCTAGCCAGTCAGGGCTGAACAGCAGGGTAAGGCTCAGATGAGGGTGGGGTGGGGATCAGAGCGCTAATTTCCTCCTAGTACAACACCACAGCAGAAGCTTGATGAGAGCAAAACTGGTGAGACTTGAGGGGAGGGTCCAGGCCCTGAATTCAGTCAGAGCCTCTGCTGGAAGAGAAGGAGGAAAAGGAGGAATGCTTGCCATGCTTGTGGTGTTTGTGCATCTTTTTATGTGTTTTCTTCATTTTCTTCAGTGTTTTCTTGTCCATTGGGGCTCGTGGGCCTATGCCAGGAGCCAGGTGATTCACAGGACACATGCCAGGTGCAGGTGGTCGGCATGGGGTGGGTAAGGACCTGAGGGTTGGTATCCTGGATACTGTGGCTGTGGCACAAGGTAAGAGGGCCCACATGGAGGGAAAGCTGGGTTCCCCTGGGGAGGTCCTGGAGGAAAGGGACACCCGGGAACAGGACCAGGAGGAATGGCCGGATTTACAGGTTGTGGGCACAAAGGAGGTGGACACCCAGGATTGGAACCTCCAGGGCACCCCATGTAAGGGATACTTGCATTTTGCACCGGCTGCGCTGCAGTGTGATGCCACATGTTCAGGTGTTTTCCTAAGCCTTTCCTCCGGCGCCTGGATTAGACCTGTCCTCCAGAGCCTTTTCCACCTCATGATTTTTTATGAATGGTTTTTTAGTGAAAAATGTTTTTGGTGTTTATGTTTTGGTTTGGCATAAAATGAGCCTACTATTGTCTTAATTTAATAAAAAAAAAACTCTGATTCTATGACAGCATAAATTTTGTAGGTAATGGTTAAGACTAGGTTGCCTTTCTGAAAAAAAATATCACCACCCAAAAAAGAGGAACAAAAGGAAAATAAATATGACAGGAAACATAAATGTTAATGGACTAGTAGTCTGCCGGTTTGCTTTAACTTTTAATCAAAAATTAAAGTAATACTTGATAATGTTTTATTAACATATTTAAATTTCTTCATTCTTGTCATTTAAGATTCACTTTATAAAGAAATTCAACAGGTGACAATGTTTTTTCATGACTTTTCCAAAGAAATGATCATTTCATCATTATAGTGTATAGCACAATACACCCAGAAAGCTTTTAAGGAAAAAAATTTTCCCATTCTTTGGTTTGCTTCAGTCTGTATTTAAAGCTGCATACCACATCTTACCCACCCTATTGTCTGTCTTCTCATTTGAAATATTTCAATAAGTTTTCTTTCCGTGGTTTGTCAGTCAGAAAATCTTTATAAAACAACATGCTTTCATTCATTGTGCTTTTTAAAGTATATCTCACAAATGCCAAAACGAAGCACAATCTGAAACATCTGTGGATTTTTCCACCTAGAGTCCAAAGTAATCACTATCCATACTCCTTAGAACCAGCTGTTCACTGGCATTAATTGTTCTATCACTTCCATGCTTTAAAACAACAGCATTTGACAATGGCGTACATTTTAATTGGTTTACCACATCTGGTTCGTTTTCAGCAAGGACTGTCTTCACAGAAGATGGTAATAGATGAGGTTTGCAATTATGTATTTTGAAAGGGCTCTAAGTTGTGGATATAGAATATCCATTTCAGTGACTAAATATTTAAATTAAATCCTATAATGTATACTCCTTCAATTTTCTGGCTAAAGTTCTACAATCTAGATATTTTTTAAGGAAATATTGTACATGTTTCCTTGGTGACAACGTAATTGGAAGACTTAAATTTTGCTTTTTTTCTTTTTTTCTTGTGAAAATACTGTACAGAGGGGTTACAATTACATGGGCAAGATAATGAGTACATTTCTTATCAAGCACTGTAGCCTCCTCCTTTGTTTAGTCTTCCCATCCCTTCCCATCCTCCCTCCCCTGCTCCTCTACCCAATCCTCATCCCCGCCCCCACCAAAGTTGTAAAGTTCGTTTTTCCATATAACGACTTGTACATCTCATTGTTGGAATGTATCCACTTGTACCCCTATTTAAACATTTCTTTTTTCCCTTCCCCTTCACAAATTTTACCAACCTCAAATACAGTGAAAGCAGGGGTTATACCATGGGAGAGGGACATACAAAGCAACAAAGAAATAATCTTATAAATGTGTTAGAAACAATCACCTAAAAGAAAAAAAAACATTTGAATACATATATTAGGGTTCATTTCCCTAACATCAACTTATCTGACTTTTTGCATGACTCAGACATATACTAGCTATTGCAATTAAGGGAAACAATGGACCTAAGTTTCTTTGGGCCTGGCTAACTTCGCTTAATACAATTTTTTTCCATGGAAGACTTAAAATTTTCATATATCATTGCCGTCTTAAATGAAGTGAATGTACCTGGGTTTGCATACAGAAGTTTTGGGACAGCATTAAAATTTGAATCTTGAATGGGATTTGATTGAGAATTGTGGCAGGCTTTCATGATATGAGAAGAGAAAGGCCTTACTAATACTTTAATTTGCCACATTGCTATATTAGTTTATTCAAATCCACACATACATACAGATATACAAATATGTAGTATGAAGACGCAGTCAGTCTGCAAGAAAGTATTTTAATAGGAATTCCATAAAATATTTAGTCTGCTGAGATCTGATTGGAATTTATAGCAATATCTATTTGCTTCCCCCCCTGGACAATTCGTTATCACTGGTGAGGATGTTGCCATTTGAATTTAGAATGCCCCAGAAAGACCTATGTGTTAAAGAAAAATGACTTTCCATTTCCTCCCAGACTGTGGAGAATACCTGCATAGTTCTTCTGGAGATTAAGTTCTTCAGAGTGAAACCTCTGAGAACATGCACACTCATCTACTTTCTTTTCTCTTTTAATCATTCTAGATCAAAAACATTTCTTTTTGACATACTCCTCACCTTGACATTGTCTTGTCACAGGCCACCAAAGCAATAAAACCAACTGAACATACACTGAAACCTTCAAACTTATAAATCTGAGTAAGCCTTTCTGCTTAATAAATGGACAATATCACTTATTATGATAAGTTATAAAGACATCACAGAAATCTAGTCTTTCTAACAATGTAGAGTATATAAAAATGCTTCATTATAAAATATCTAACTCCAAGTTATATTTTGTGTTTTTGTTTCTGTAGATCCTAGGGCTTAAACTCACAGCCTGACTGGTGCTTTTGTGTTCAAGGCCAGTGCTCTACATAAAATCTGAACTGGAACTCCATTTCTCCTGGTGGTTAATTGGAAATAAGAATCTCATGAACTTTCCTATACTGGCTGGCCTATTCATATTGCATACTTTATGTAATTCCAATTCTCAGCATTATATAGATGTTCCAACTACAATATAAAAAAAACTTAAAATGTACTAAAGATATTTGTAAAGTATAAAATGAGGAAAGAATTTTCATCCTTTACAAATCTATGCAAAATCTATGCTAAACTATTGATATTTTACTTTACCTTTCCTGAAACCAGTTTGATATAGTTTAATACTTGTCACATCAACTTTCTCTCTATATTCTACTGGATATATACTTTTTCACGTGTGTTTGTATACGTATACATATATGTATCTATCTGTATATGTTCCAATGTGCATCATCGGACTTGAAACTGCTTTCTTTTGCTGTTCAGCAATGAACCTTGTCGGCTCATTCTGTGACAATATCAGTGCTCATTCTCATTATTCCTTTATTTACCAAATCATCAGCCTTCTAAAATCAGCGTCATTTCTTGGGTAAGGTTACCAAACAGCCCAACCAATATTCACTCAGAGGGTTTTAATAAAGCAATTTTTAAGGAAGAATATAACATGAAGTGACAACTACAGAAATTCCGCAGAGACCTGACATCTTTCACATTTCTGTCTTCCTTCTCTTCTCATACTTCAGAAAGTATTGACTAACACTATAAATATACTGCAAATGTAAGTTAAGGATCAGTGGTTTTTTTTTCCCAACCTGCAGCCTTCTTTTCCATGATTTGACATAAACTTTTGGGAGATTTTTTGGATTGTGATGGGATTCCACCCAAAACAAAGCCATGTATAGCAAGAAAGTCAATGTTTTCAACTCAGAGTATTAAACAAGAGGGAGAAAATTAAGGTTAGCTATATATGTTAAGCACAAATATAGGCAATATCAAGATATCTTGAAATTGTATACTTTTACTGGATAAAGTGACTCAAACCTGTAATAGTATCTACTTAGAAAACAGAGATTAGAGAATTTCAGTTCCACGCAAGCCCAGACAAAAAAAAAAAAAGAAGTTTCAGGAAACTCTAACCATTTGCTGGGTGCAATGTATTTTGATTGTGTTAGGATGACCACAGTCCAAGCAGGCCCAGGCATTGTGATGCTACCTCAAAATAAGCAATCAAATTACAATCTGCAGGTATGGCAGTAGTAGAGGTGCCAAAGTTGTGAAGTTCCTTTCATCGTTGCAATGGGTCTACCTGTATCCCTATTTAAACATTTTTCCCTTCCCCTCCACAAATTATGCCAACATCAAAAATATGTGCTTGTGTAAGAAATGCATGATTCTAAAATTTCATGAAAATTCTTTTGAACTTACTTTTTTGTGGAATTGTCTAGTTTAAGAAAATCAATTACACTTTCTATATAAAAAATGTTCTGTGCTTAATCCGGCAGCCCATACACTAACATCGGTATGATACAAAAAAGATTAGCATGGCCCATACACATGGATGACTTTCAAATTCGTGAAGCGGTCCATATTTTTACAACAACAAATGCTGAAGGGGATGGGGCCACAAGGGAACCCTACTGCATTCTTGGTGGGAGTGTAAACTTCTTCAACCACTTTGGAAAGAAGTATGGAGTTTCCTGAAACGACTCCAAATAAAGCTCCCCTATGACCAAGCAATCCCACTTTTGTTCATTTACCCAAAGGATCACAAACAAGACCATACTAAAACTACCAGCACAACTATGTTTATTGAAGCATTATTTACCATAGCTAAGATATGGAACCAACCCAGATGCTCCTCAGTAGATGAATGGATCAAGAAAATGTGGTATTTATATATACAATTGCATTCTATACCTCCATCAGAAAGAATGACATTGCTCAATTTGTTAGGAAATGGAAAGATTTGGAAAAAAATTTATTAAGTGAAGTAAGCCAACTCCAAAGAAACATAGGTCCCATGGGTTCTCTTATTTTCAATAATATATAACGACAATGACATTGCTACAGAATATAAATATTTTTAAATGAAAAGGCTGTAGGTAATGACATTGTAAGTGATCTTTATACCCAATAAAGATTGGTTTAATTTCTAAAGAAATACTTGAATGAACATCATTCAGCTTTCACTGTTTATTATTCCTGGAGTAATTGCTTAAGGAGAACAAATCCACCTCAGAGCACTCTACCACTGGGCCACCTTCCCAGCTCTGCATTACATTTTATGTGCTTAATACTTTCCTGAAATTATTCCTTTTGGATTAAATATCCCAACAAAACTATTTTTTATGATTTCTTATATGATTTATATAGATTTCTTATGCGATTCTTATATGATTTCTTAGAGATCCATAAACAAAACAGCTCAGAACAGAAAAAGAGTAGGTAAGAAGTCATAAAAAAAATACTATTATAGTGGTTTTAATGGCTAAGTGTAAATAATATGTAACAAAACTGTGGGAAGATTTATTTGCTCTTTTTGCTATTCTCTCCCCTTCTCTGTAGAAAGGTTCTCACTATGAAGTGCCAAATGGTCTGGACCTTTCAAGCCTTGTCTCAGTCACAGAAGTGATGGAATTAGGGACATGTGCTCCCATGGCTGGCTTTTAGGAAGTTCACAATAAAGTAATACCAATACACATAAAGAAATTTTTGTGAGTGATGTGTATTCACTTCTTCAATTGCCAAAATTAAATTCATATGTCAAAACATCAAATTACTTACATTATAATATATGTAGTTCAACCGGCATCACTAACACCTCCATAAATCAAATGCAAACTAAAAGCTCTACTTCAAAAACCAACATCTAAGGCAGTGTTGGAAATATAAGAAGTTGCACAACAAATCAAAAGGAGTGAGATCTTTAACACTGGCAATGAGCAGTGATAGCTGAATTTTTAACCAGGCTTGAAAAGTTCGGGTGTCAACTATGTGATTAGAGTTGCAGAGTTGACCTTGGTATCAAGATTGAAGGTAAAATTCAAAGGCATCTAAGATTGCTGCAGTATTGTGGCTCGATACAGTGTGACCCTGTCTGATAATGGTAAAGCACAGAGTAGAAGCTAAGTCAGTGAAATATATAGGAAGGATTCTCCACTGAGAATAATTGCAGGGGGTGATCATCACTCTTGCGTTGAAAATGTATAGCCCATCATTCTACTTTAAGCTCTAGTGTTTTTTCTGATCTGAAGATAATTATAACATACCAATGTGCTGTGAGTGCTGAGCAGTGTAGGTGTATATTACGCTAATATATGTAAAAATCCTTACAGGTATGGAATGGCCTGACCCTGACACTTCATTCTGTGTTGTTGAGTTTCATGAACAAATGTTCATAGTTAGGCAATTCACAATCATCTAAGTCTGAATCAGGAAACTGAGATAAGACATTAGGGTCATCACTCCAGTGACATGGTCTGTGACTTATGAAATAAATAACATTATTTCATAATGTAAATGTGTTTCTAAAAAATTATGCAATACCAAATATACAAAAGGGACAATTATCCATCTTTTGTATTATCAGAAGTTAAGATACTCCTGAATTGTACTTTTTTGCTAGAGGATCACAGTATGAGTGCTGATATTTGGTATCTTTCCAGGTGCTCCTATACGTTTGTCAATCTTCTTTGAGGAAGTGTTTTTCCATAGTTTTTTTTTTTTGAGGTGTTCCGAATATCAGTACTGTCGCTAACCACAACCATGGGACAGAAAAGATGATGGGATACCTGGCCAAAGAACTGAGAAATCACAGGAAGTAATAGGAAAGAAGACACCAGAGGACCAAAAGCCTCATTGCCAGCTTCTGGATCCCTAAATCCTGCTTCACATGCTTTTTATTCCTTCTACTACGGGGGTGGGGTGGGGGGTAGGGGGGTTGTCAGTGGCTACAGGTATGTCCACAAACTAAGGCATTAATCTTGCTGGTGGTTACAACTATTGATATGAGATATTGTTTGTATACATAGTGATAATTGAATCCCTTATTGTTCAGGAGCAGAAGGGAGCAATAGTCATTACAACCATAACACAGACATGTATCTTGTCTACAAAGTCTTAATCTTTTAGTGTCCAACAGCTCTAAATTACATACTCTTGAGGTAATAACTCATATCCCTGTCTTCCCTTGACTGACCTTTCCAGAGTATAGCTCTCATCCTTTTGTCTGCTGTTTGAGATGGCTTCCCAATCTATCCCTTTCCAGGTCTAACAGCTTGAGTCTAGAATTCCTCACAAGTACTGTGACAGATGTATTATTTTGAAAAGGATATTTTTTTCATAGATAGGTTAAATTTTTATATTTTATTTTATTTCAAAAATATTATACAGAGTGGTTACAGTTACATGAGTAATGTACATTCCTTGCTGAATAGTGTTACCCACTCCATTGTTGTTCTCATATCCCTTCCCACCCTCCACACCTCCCGCTCACTCCAAAGTTGTAAAGTTCATTTCCAATATAGTGTCGTGTGAATATCATTGTTGCAATGGGTCAGTCTTTGTACATCTTTCGTCACTATATTTTTTCCCTTTCCTTCTCCAAATCAGGTAAATGTATATACAAGATGGAAGGTACCAGAATCAAGACAGAGATTTCCAGGGATAAACCAATGGAAAAAGGCAAATGAAATAAAAATAAGACCTACACTACTTTACCTACATCAAGGTTGATATCTGAAAAAAGACTTGTTGTTTCTATGGCTTAGAGTTCATTTCAATTAACATCATTTTGTAAGGTCAAATGTACATAGCTCTGGAACCAGCAATCCCATTCCTGGGCACTTGTGGAAATGATCTCAATCTAAACCACACAAAATTTACAACTATGTTTTTTACAGCATTATTGCTATAGCTAAGATATGGAACCAATCAAGATGCCCCTCAATAGATGACAGGATCAAGAAAATGTGATATATATACACAATGGAATTTTATGCTTCTATCACAAAGAATGACACAATTCCTTTCTTAAGAAAATGGAAAGACTTGGAAAACAATCATATTATGTGAAGGAAGCCAGATTCAAAGAAACATAAGTTCCATGGTTTCCCTCATTTTTATTAATTAATATATGCTTAGGATAGTCCTGGCAGACATGTTCACTTTTAAACTCTTGAAATATTCCCTTTTTTCTTTCCCTCTTTCTCTCTCATTCCATTTGTTCTAAGTCCTGTGATGATCTTGTTGATTTTCTCCCATTACATTCATCATTGCATCTTGCGAACTACTGGTATGCACTACTGTACTTCTGTCCATTCTCCTTGTGCTTCGGCTTGTACCCCTCTCACAGTGGAGGGCCAGAGATTGGGGATATTCTCTTCACTCTTGAACTCAGACATCTATCTTTACTTTCTAACAATACATTCATTGAATTCTTTCTGTAAATTCTAATGCCTTGAAAATGATTACTGCATTTTCATGGCTTTGTTATTTGGCATCAGGGAAGTACATAAATCAATAACTGTAACTTAGGTAAAAGAAGACTGCAATCATGCCTCCGTAGGTGTTGTTCATTGGATAACGTTTACTTCAAGGTCTGCCTGCCTGCATCCTTTTCACTGTTTATTTATCAATGTAGCCTTTTCTTCTGGAAAGTATGTATTGGCCTAGTGAAGATCAATTCCTACTCTAATTAGTCATTAATTTTATTCCAACATCATTTCACAGCTCCTTCTGAGTTTCTTCAGGGTCTGTATAGTAGTGTTTCACATTCTTAGAAGTTTTAACATCGATGCATCCAATGATAAAGACACATTGCTTATGTCACCATTTTGATGACTGAAAAGAAACCATGCTGCAACCTCACTATATAGTAATTTTCTGGTTTTAAATTCTTTAGAATTTAAAATTAAATTTTAAATTCTTTAGAATTGATGGTGGAGAACGAACATTGTGCCTGCAATTTGATCTTTTCCTAATTACTTTTAGTATCCTTTCCAATATTGTATAAAGTTAAAACATTACTACTTACCTTTAGGATTTCTAAAATGGTCAAAGTATACATTCTATTCATTCACAATTTTAACACAATAGTGTCCATTATGACCAAGTGAGAAATTTTAAACTTTTTATTTGTGGTCCGTAATGGTGGTGATAGGGAATCAAGTCCAATGCTTCATGTGTCTTAGTCTCCTGTGTGCCTCTGAGCCTGAGGTGACCTGTGGTTTTATTTTCACTCAACTGGAATAACGAAAAATTTCACTAGGAAGGAATTATTACTTGGTTACTTTCTCCAGTATCTCTCGCATATATAAAAGTAATATAATTCTACACTGACAGAAAATGGTGTTCCTATATTGTATTTATTAATAGTAAATTTTTATGTTTTGTAGCCCCAATCTTCACTAAGGTTTGCCACTTTCCTATCACTGCTTCCCATAAAACTTGACTAGATCCACTAGAAACACAAGTCCAGTCAGCCTCTTTCTTAAAAAGCCCAACCTTAAATAACCTACCCCCTGGTAGCCCTGCTATAAACTTTCAAAGGCCTGACTGAAACCAGACTCCTTCCTGAAAGCCCTCCTCTGCCATAGGGAAATCCCTCTTCCACTCCTCCCCTTCCCGGAATCCCTGCTCTGCACCACCAGAGACCAGGCCACATCCAAGAACTCCACCTACATTGGGCTCCTCCCTCGAATCCCCACCTCATCCATCAGATACCCTGCTGCAACTACTGCCCCTAACTACTCTAGTACTGCATAGTCTTATTGCTCCCACATCCTAGTACCTGCAAGCTCCTCCCTTTCCTTTCAACCCCACCCCCAATCATCCTTCTCCCTCAAGCCCCTCCTGGTTTCATCAGAAACTCCTCCCATAACTAGCCTACTTCTAAGTGGCCTAACCTCACAAACACAGCCCTGAACCTACCTCTTCCTACAAAGCCCATCATACTACACCAAAAAACCTCCACCTGCCTATAACTGTCCTTGAAACTGCACCTTGCTAGGCCAGAAGGTTCTCACATAGCCCATCTCCTGCCTGGAAAGCCAGCCCTGCTCCACCACAAACCTCTCCACCTCCCACATCTACTCTCTCAATGCCCTGCCTTGCTCCCACCCCCTATTGGCTCCTTCCTCAGATCCACACACTACACCACCAGATACCATGCCCATAATTATCCTACACCATTGTAGCCCTTCCATTCCTTCTCAAAGCCCTCCTCCAACTAGCCACATGTCTCCAAGCTCTGTCCTGCTCCAGATAAACCCCACTAGAAAACCCCCACTACACTATCCAATCTCTCGACACCCACATTGCTCCACTGGAAACCATTGTACCAGTTGGCCTCCCTCTGGAAGTCTCAGCAGGCTGAACTGTAAATCCTTGTCCCTCCATAGTCCCTTTTTGAAGGTTTCTTTGCCCTACTGAAAACCCTGTCCAAAGTCCATGTCCTGCCTTGCAACACTGAAATCTCCACCCAACCTGATTTTTCTTTTAGAAGTGGTAACTGGCTACCCAAAAACCCCATCCGAACTAGTCTAGTGCACTGCTCTCACAAAGCTCTGGTCCTGAAAAACTCCTCCATACATTGTGACTACATCCTGCTCTGCAAGAAACCCCACCTCCACCCTAACACACTTCCCTAAGGCCTGCCATTCTCCACCAGAAACCCTGCCCCTTACTAGCCCACGTCTTCCTGGTACCACCGGGCCCTCTCAAAACCAAACTTGAAAAGCCTCTCTCTCATAGCTCTGCATTCCTACACCAGAATCCCCACCTTCTGACAGCCTCTTGCCTCCATTCCCTTCCCTGCCTTATGGGAAACCTCACCCTACATATCCCACAAGGGGTCACAGTGGCTCTACCAGCACCCCTCCTCTAAGTAATCTCCTCCTTTGTAGCCTTGTTCTTCCTTCTCAAAGCTTTGTCCCAAACAGCCTCCTCCCCAGTGACCCCATCTTCTTCCACTGAAAACCTGCCCACCTGCCAGCCTCCATGTTCAATCCCGCCTACTCCACAAGAGTCCCCGCCCCTAACAAGTCTAGTCCTTCCTGTCCCCTCCCTGCTGTCTCAAAGCCCTACACAGACTGGACTTCACCCTCAAAGCCCCGCCCTGCTCCACCACAGAGACTGTGCCAATACCAACTCCTCCCTTGAATCACACAGGGCTCCACCAGAAACCCCACACCAGCTCACCCATGATGGTCCCATCTAGTAACTTTTATTACAAATGCGATTTTATACTGGCCATAGAATTCATACTAATCAATATGATAAGAAAGCAGTATGGCAAAAAGGCAACAAAAATTAAATAGCTATTGGATACTTTAGTCTAGTTTGAGGTTCTGTTACCAGGTAGATACACATTGTGTGAAAATGTCTGAAGGGGATTCCTCTTATTGGAAAGCATTCTTTGAAGTATCAGTGATCATGAGTGATCATTTTATTTCTAGAAAATTTGTGCACATTTGTGCCATTAACTTCAAAAAATATTCTTTATTTTAAATCCTGTGGTTTTGTTGAGGAAAGAGTATTAGTGTGTAAAGAGATGTTTTTCAACTCATCTCTCTAATGAATAATTTTGGAGTTGCCTACCTTACTATGTACAAGAGTATTTAGTAACAGAAATTCTCTACCAGAATCCACTTTGAATTTCCTCCTTCCACTAAAGTGCCCTTTGGAAAACACTGAAGTGAGATTACACAGGTAAAATGCCAGAAATAAAAACGTGTTTGAGATCATAACAAAATTATGATGAAGACCCCATCCAATGTGCTTTTAATTTTCTAACAAAAGGAACTTAAGCCTATTTAACTGCAGACTTTCTGAAGACTAGAAGAAAAAAATATAAGAAATGCCCTATCATAACATGGTTCTGAAAAAAAAAAACAAAAATAAGGAAAGACAACATAATGAGACAGAAAGGAATGAGGAACTTGTACATGTGATATAGAGTGTAAAAAATACACTGAATCAGGTAAAACTAATTTTGGTCATGATGTCTGGTTGTTCAATATATTTCATTGTAAATATTGCTCTTTATTTAGCTGTTACTTAATAGAGGTCTCAGCAGGGATCTTCTCAGGTAATTGTGTAGATGGTCAATTTCATCATTGCAAGATCATCAGGATGAAAAACTCCATACACCTTAAGACACACCTGCAACTAGGCATACACTTCTATTGGTCCAACACTGTAAGACAGACCTGTGTTTTACCAAAGCTTTGTATGTGGTATGCTATGTTTTATTCAGGCTGAAGAGCCAAAGTAAGTTCAATTTGAGATTAACCCCACCATCTTGTGCTAGTCTGCCCTCAGAGTAACCCCAAGAGAGAGAGAAAAAAAAACATAGGTTGTCACCAACCCTGCTGTTGCCCAAGTGTTTCAGGAACAGAAAATCCCAATAGTTCAGAGAAAGGTCAGTGAGGTTAGAGTGGACTCAAACCAATCATGTAACTGCTTGTGTGGAAATTCCCAAAACTTGTATGTTCAATACTATAAAAGCTGTGCTGATTTTGTGCTCGGGGACTCTTTGTGTCACT
Organism: Dipodomys spectabilis; assembly: GCF_019054845.1. Lineage (NCBI taxonomy): Eukaryota > Metazoa > Chordata > Mammalia > Rodentia > Heteromyidae > Dipodomys > Dipodomys spectabilis. Next base: position 5,468,520 of record NW_024870984.1, on the reverse strand, counting down.
GGTTACCCAGTGTGCAGAGGACCAAGCTTGAGCTTGCAAATAAACGACTCTTTTGCTGTTCGCATTGGTTGTGGTCTCTGGTGGTGTTCGGGGGTCCCAAGTCCATAAAACATTTCTGGGGGCTTGTCTGGAATGTGCCTCATAAGACCCTCCAGATGCCCCAAAAAACCCAGCTGTCAAGTCTAGGCATTGCTGTTCTGTATATTTGGTTGCCTGCAGGTTCTGTATCTGTAATTCTGGTTTCCCACCAGGTCTGTATTATGGTTGGCAAGGAATCTTGGCAGACGTGTTATAAGACTGCCAAAGTGGTCTATTAGGAGATATCCCCAGACACCTTTGGATAGATTGCTGTTTAGTACAGACATTTTTTGGGAAATTTTCCATCTGTAGTCTGGCACTTCATGCAGATATTTTTTGGGAAGTTTTCCATCTGTACTGGGAAGTATTCCATTTTTTGGGAAACCCTTTCTGTAGTCTGGCACTTTCTGGTTGGCAATTTACAATGCTACAGCATGCCTTTTTAAGTTGTGTCTGTGTGTTGAGTGTTCTGTTTGTCATTTGGTGTTTATCTTACCCTTAAGCCTTGACCCAGGGGGTAATGAGAATGGGGGAGAATCTACCACTCTGAAGGGATGGCTGCTAAGGACTTATTTCCCTTGCCCCAACATGACTGGGACTTCTCTTCCACATTTTAAGGCCCTTGGTCAACAAATGTTAGTGAGATGTCACCCCATTCACTGAGACCTGAGTGTTCTCTGTTCTATATTTCCTGAGATAGGGAAGTTCTGGGTGAGAGTGGCAGGCTCATTCAGCAGACTCGATTCAGCTTGCTGAGTGAGAACAGCACAGAGTTCTGGTAGGGGTAAACTCAGCCTTTGGTTGTTGTGTTGTCTAGTTCTGTTTTAGAATTGGTACTAGTTTTTTTTTTTGTTCTTTAGAGGGGGGGATCCAGTTGTGGGGCCTGAACTCTGGGCCTGAGTGCTGTCCCTCAACTCTTCAGTTCAAGGCTAGCACTCTACCACTTGAGCCACAGCTCCACTTCCAGCTTTTTTCTCTTTGCTTATGTGGTGCTGAGGAATCGAACCCAGGGCCTCATGCATGCAAGGCATGTGCTCTACCACCGAGCCTCATTCCCAGCCCCTTGGTACTACTTTTCAATGTGGGTTTTTTTGTTTTGTGTTTTTGAAATTTATTTGAACATCTCTGGGGAAATAAAATTCCAGTCTCCAGCTGGGCTCAGTCACAGAGAAGGCTGTGTGCCTGGTTTTGACTTTTCAGCTAGTCCCGACAATGTAAAGTGCTCTTGTCTAAAATTGGATAAAAATCAAGCCAGTTTAATTTCAGGTGACACCCCCCTCCCCAGAGTTCCTCCAACAAACGGGATTCAAAAGACCAGTTGGTGAAATGCTTTGCTAAACAAGCAAGCCCTGGGAAAATGAAGCTCAACAAAGTTACTTCGTTTAAAAGAAATATTGTCTTAAATTTTTGTTTGAAAACTTTGGAAAATGTACATATAACTGATTTTTATTTTTTGCGTACTTAAATAATTGAGGTTTGAGTTGGGAAGGTGGCTCAGTGGTAGAGCACTTGCCTTACAAGCCTGAGGCCCTGGGTTCGATTCCTCAGCACCACATAAGCAAAAGAAAAAAGCCGGAAGTAGCACTGTGGCTCAAGTGGTAGAGTGCTAGCCTTGAGCTAAAGAGCTGAGGGACAGCGCCCAAGCCCAAAGTTCAGGTCCGACGAATGGACCCTCCCCCCAAAAAATCTGTGTTTGCTTTGTGTTTGTGAACACGTTTATGATAGAAATTGTCAGCATGCTGTAACAATTGAGTGAGTTTAAGTTTAAAATTCAAAAGGTTATGAGGTTGGGATATTACCAGGAAAATTTTATAGAGTTTTCACATTGTTTTAAATGGTTTTTTAAGGATTGTTTAACTTGAAAAGTTGAAAATCTGTTATTTTAGAATGCATAAGGCTGTTTACATTGTAACCATGATATCTGGCTTAACAAAAAGGAGAAACTTAGAAGCCAACAGAATACCTATCCTTAGGAGTGAAGGGTAAACAGGCGGATGTGCAGTTCAGCTGGTCATGAATGGTGGAACAGGACTTGGGAAGAGTCCACGCATGGTGAAAGAGAGCAAGCTGGCACAAACGCAGTTCATCTAACCCTAAAGAGTCAGAATGGGTGCATGACCATTCCACAGGAAGGACCAAGTGGCCCATCTTTATTCTGTCCTTTTCCCTGCAGATAGACACTGGAAACATGATGGTAAAAATGTGATGATCTGATTAGTATAGCTCAAACTGATCCTTGGATGTGTTAAAATTAAAATTGAGAAGGCCTTAAAAAGAGGGTTAAAAAGTTTATTTGTATGTGATTTGCTCTCAATGATATTCTGCCATTGGATATGTTTTTTTTAAGGCATAAAGTCTAGCTTTTTGGTACAATGATGGCGATTGTAATTTTTGCATTAAGAAAAAATTGTTATTTGAGTTTAAAAGTTTTAATGTGTATCTGTTTTAAAACAAGCAGCCAAGAGGAAATGAGTGACACCTAGCCTCAAGAGTTCAAGGGATTTTTCAAAATGCAACTAAAAACTAAATTATAGAATATTAAAACAGATTAATAGGAGGCTTACAAATTAGGAATGGATGTCTGTATATAAAGTTTAAAAGTAAAATTGTTCTAAACATTTGCCTCAAAGTGCAAAAATGAAAAATTAGGATTACCAAAATAATTGCTTAATTCCTATTTCAGTTTGCTCTCATAGGTTTTTTTTTTTGGTAAGAGTTCCCAGCCGGCCCCCCAAAAAAGAGTGAGGATTCTTGTAAGTTTGTCAGAAGTAACTTTGGCTCTTAATTAGATTCAGGTAAGAACGTGCTTAAAAGTTACTTCTATGTTGACCACCTTGTTGCTTTAAATTGGAGGAAAGTGGCCTTTTATGAGATTCATTGATCTGCAAATTGGTTGGAAGCCAGCCTGGGCAGAAAAAGGTCCATGTGAGAATGTCACCACTACCCAGCTAGCAGAAGGCTGAAAGAGCAAGCAGAGTTGCTTTAGGATTCAAAGTGGCAGAGTGCTAGCCTTGAGCTGTAGAGCTGAGGAACAGCCCTCAGGCCCCAAGTTCAAGTCCAGCAACCAGCTAATAGAAATGCCAATGAGGCATTTTTCTCAGTGTAGAGAAGACATTCCTGGTATGAAAGCAATGGAGGAGCATCTAGAGACCATAAGCCACTGCTTGGATGGCAGAAATAATGTCAGATCCTAGAGTCATTTGTGTGTGGCCCTTCAACAATTGGTCAGAGCCAGGAGGTTATGGGAAAATAGTTTGTAAGCATGCCTAATATCTTTGACTATCTACCTTGTAAGGGACAGGAACTTAGTCATCTGTGATAGTACTAAAAAGCTAAGGTTGTAAAATGTGGAGGATAGTTTAGATCCCAACCCCTGTATGTGCCAAAAGCTCTAATTGGCAGTAACTTTTGAGCTGACACCAGCTACATGAAATTCATGTGCTCAGGAAAAATGTTTGTAAACCTGAGAGTGTGTTTCTAGTGATATCTGTATGAAGGCCTGCATAGATAACTCAGACATTGTTAGGATTACTAGAGATCACATTTCTAAGCCATCCAGAAAGATCCTTTTGCAAACCAGAAGGCTAAATAAGCAACATTGCTCTAGCCAGGAAAAAGGTCTGTGCATTTGTCAAAAGTTAAAATGTTGTTTTTAATGACTTCTAACCCTGGTATACTCTGTGTAAAAAAGGCTAAGATTATAGGTTCGTGGCTAGGTAGGATCAACACCCCTAAGTCAGCTTGAAGAAGTGACAGAAGATGAATCTTTGTCCTTCATCCCCTTTTAAGAACAAGACACCAGAGTCACATTTTTTAAAATGTGGCAAAATAGACAGAAGGAAAGGCATGGGAAATAATAGTACAGGTCTGAGCCCTCTATATCTGCCTAGAAAATCCTAGCCTTATTAAAAGAACTATTTGTTTAAAAAGTTGTCATCTTGGTAAATTGTCCTGGGCTATTTTCTTAAAAACCAGTGGGGTCACAGCCTGCCAAGCCTTTGCAATGTATCCTTAACCAGTCTGTGTAGGAATGTGCAGCCCAGCACGTGGTGTGACAATCCCTTGGAGCCACTGAGAGACCCTGCTGCTGCTGCTTCTGCACACCCTAATGGGTAAAGTTCAAGGACAGCCTGACAGTCACCGGGAGGAAATCTACACCATCATCCAGACCACCTCCACTATGGTAAAAGTAGACAGAACTCTTGCCTGATTCCATCACCTGAGACGCCTTCCAGGTTGAAAGCTGCTAAAACTAAGATCTTTTGGGACATTCTTTTGGTGATATCCGGTAACCTTCTCTACTCCCACAGTGGATATTTGGGGCAAGGATATCACTGGTTTGCCTTAGGCACTTCAGGGTCACAGCTTAGTTTGGCTCTGATATGGTAATAACCTGCTTCCTCCTGGGTGAGTTTTAAAGATAAAGGAGAGATTTTTTTTTAAATCAATGGAGGTAGTAAGAGAAATGGGACCCAGCCCTAATCTTAGCCTTAAAATCTAGCAAGCTTTTCATCCCACTGTTACCTTGAGGCTTTCTGAGATAACTTGGTTTCCACAAGTCAAAGGGAAAATGAGCAGTTTTAAACTCTAGCCACAAAGAAGCTCAAGGAATTGTAAAGAAGAGGAGGGTAGTAAAGAAAGCCTTAGGAAAGGAATTGGGGAAAAATTGGTATCCTCTAGATAAGAAATGATTTAAAAAATGATTTAAAAAGTAAGGATTGTCTTAAAATGTTTGTAAAGAAGACAAACCTCAGAAAGTTTAAGTATGTAGCAAATGGTAGAGTATGTCTTAAAATTGGAGCTTACAAGTACAGCTGGTATAAAATTGTTAGCTGTGATATACGGAGTCAGGCTTGCTGGAAGAAAATGTAAGGACCTTTGGTACTGTTAATTTTGTTACTCACAGTCAGACCATGTAGACTGGTGTCCTTTGTAAAAGAGAAGATCAGCACAGTCCATCTATTAGTTCTGAAATCCCAACACCAAACTGTAAACATAGAGGACTGTGCCAAATAGCGTTCCATGATTGGTTCCCGATGCTCTAGAAGAAGAGGGAATGAAGAGCCACAGTAACTCCAATTTGAGATTAACCGCACCATCTTGTACTAGGCTGCCCTCAGAGTAACCCCGAGAGAGAGAAAGAGAGAGAGAGAAAGAGAGAGAGAGAGAGAGAGAGAGAGAGAGAGAGAGAGAGAGAGAGAGAGAGAGAGAAAACACAGGTTGCCATCAAGCCTTTCCACCCTTAAGAAAGCAGAACAGTTGCTCAAGTGTTCCAGGAACAGAATATACCAATAGTTGAGAAAAAGGGAAGTGCGGTTAAGGTGGACTCAAACCAATTATATAATTGCTTGTGTGGAAATTCCCTAAACTTGTTTGTTCAATACTATAAAAGCTATGCTGATTTTGTGTTTGGGGACTCTTACCATCACTGAGTTACTGAGTGCACGGAGGACTAAGCTTGAGCTTGCAAATAAACAACTCTTTTGCTGTTCGTATTGGTCATGGTCTCTGGTGGTTTTTCAGGCGTCCCAAATCCGTACAGCACGGCTTGATACAAAATGTCTCTGCCCAGAGAATTAAATGATTGCATTTATAGCTAAAAAGATTTAGTGTCATTATTAACATCTAACACATGCTCAGGTTTTTATTTAAACCTCTTTCTCCTTTTCTTTCTTTCCTTCTTTCTTTCTTTCTTTCTTTCTTTCTTTCTTTCTTTCTTTCTTTCTTTCTTTCTTTCTTTCTTTCTTTCTTTCTTTCTTTCCTTTCTTTCTTTCTTTCTTTCTTTCTTTCTTTCTTTCTTTCTTTCTTTCTTTCTTTCTTTCTTTCTTTCTTTCTTTCTTTTCTCTCTTTCTTTCTTTCCTTCCTTCTTTCTTTCTTTCCATTCCTTCTTTCCTTCCCTCCTTCCTTCCATCCTGCCTGTCTTTCTTCCTGCCTGTCTTCCTTCCTTCCTTCCTTTCTTCCTTTCTTCCTTCCTTCCTTCCTTCCTTCCTTCCTTCCCTCCCTTCTGTCCTCGGCCTTCTCTACTTTCTTTTCTTTCTTCCCTTTTCTTTCCTCTTTTAGGAAATGAGTAGGAATTTAGATTTTTTTTTTTTTTTGCTGAACATGTATTCTACCATTAGAAAAATCCTTTTTAAATACAGTCACTTTGCTTATAGGTTATCAATTTTCCTGAGGGCTTAACAGAGGCTAAGTTCCTCACGTCTGTCTGCCAAGTAGCTGGGATCACAAATGCATTCCAACATGCCAGGCTTTAGGATGATATGAGAATATTATTACTTTCCTTGCACACTGGTTCTAAACTCTGATCCTCTCAAATTCTACCCCTTTAGTTAGTGAGCTCCAATAGCTTGTCCTCAGTGTAGATTGTCTAAATGAATGACTGAAGGCAATTTCACTTTAATCTCTTTTATTTTTTGCCAGTCCAAGGCCTATTATAATTTTATTTCTAGACCATTTTTGTGTATATGTATACATAAGCTTTAAAATGTTGCTTTTCCCCCTTGTTTATCCTTTTTTATTTTTCTTGTTCATAGGGCTTGAAACTTGGGCCTGGGCGCTGTCCTTATGCCTTTAGATCAAGGCTAGCACTTTACCACTTGAGCCACAGTGCCACTTCCAGTTTTCTGGTGGTTAATTGGAGGTAACAGTGTCATGGATTTCCTGCCAGGGCTAGCTTTGTACTACCATCCTCAGATCTCAGCTCCTGAGTAGCTAGGATTACAGGCATCAGCCACTGGCTCCCAGCTAAAATGTTACTTATTTTAAGTTCTGTGATTTAGTTGAGGGAGTAGCATGAGTCTGTAGAAAGGTAACTTTCAAATAATCTCTAAATAATTTCAGAGTTTCATTTTCATAATATTTATTGCAGTGATGTTTGGTAAGAAATGTACGCATTATCCTGCCCAAGTAACTGTAACTCCTCTGTACAGTATGTTCACAAATAAAATTAAATTAAATTAAAAAAAAATATTTATTGCAGTGATTAATAACAGAAGCTCCCAAAGTAACAGAATGATCTTTCATTTCCCCCTTCCCATAGGCATTATTGGAAGAAAATGAGTGAGATCTAAGTCTAAGAAAATATGTACTTGAAATTATAAAAAATTATTTTGATGACACATAAAGAGCCATATTACACAACCTGCTTTTCATTTTTTAAAGAAAGGAATGTCATACAGGTATATTTATTGGCAGGTTTTTTCATCTGAAAAACAAAGAAAAAAATATCATAAAAAAGCTGAAGGGAATCAGCAGCCACATAAGTGTGATTGGAGAGTTTAAGACATGAATTTATTCAGGTAAAATAATTATTTGGGAAAGGTATCTGTTCACTTAATTTATTCATCGTTAATTTTATTTTATTTACGTATCACTTAATATATAAACACATACATGTGTGTATATATGTGTGTGTGGGTGTGTATATATATATATATATATATATATATATATATATATATATATATATATATCAGCAGTATCTGTCCAGGGAACTCTATGTTTAGGTAATTTCATGTCAAGTTCCTCAAAAGGATGGACTTCCATAAACCTTAACAACCCTGCAACACCACTGCACATGCAAACTTAAGGGTTCACCATTGTAAGCTAGACCTGTGTTTTACCAAAGCTTTGTATATAGTGTCTTATTTTTTCATGTAGGCTTGACACAAAATGTGTTTGCCCCTAGAAATAAATGATGGCATTATAACTACAATAATTTAGTGTAAATCTTTACATTGAACACAAGCTCAACATGAGTTGTTCATTCTTTCTTTTTCTTATTTTAATTTTAGAAGTTGATTTGTCTTTTGATGTTGTGTTTGCCAGACAGGTACTCCACCACTGGAGTCACTCCACCAATTCTTTCTTGTTTAAGTTACTTTACTCATAGAGTAGCAAGTTTTGCACCCAGCCTAAAAAGCAGGGATCATGACTGCATTCCAATATCCCTACCTAGTAGGTTGATATGGGTGATACTTTCCTTCCTAGACTGATTCAGAACTGTGATCCTCTCAAATTCTACCACTTTAGTTAATAGTGTGTGATCCAGTTCTGCCTACCTCTAGAAGATATGACAGAAATAAATGATTACAAGTAATTTGAGTTAAGCATTGGCTAATATAAATGATTTGATATTAAAATGTAGGGTAAGTTTATAAGTATAATCACAGTAGTCATATTTTGCTAAGTAAATTTTGTTTCACATTAAGAACACATCTTAACCAGAAATAAGGACTTATTTTGTTGTCTGTCAACTTGTATGTCATTTGGAAAACCTCATGTCTTCCATGTGTGATAAAGGACTTTGGATGATCTGATGTGCTGGCTCACAACTATGATCATGGTTAGCAATCAGAAATAAATAGATCACAATTTGAACATAGCCTAACCAAAAATTTAGGAAGTCCCAATCTCAACAAACTAGTGGATCATGTTGAATCATGCATTAATCTCAGCATCACAAGAGGCTAATTTCTGCCCAATACCTGTGTCACTTAGGTAACTAGCTCACTTGGAGGCAGTCACCTCTTCTGATGCAGAAACTGGGCTGAGATTCAGCCAAGAGAAAGGAGAAGACTGCCCCATCTTCCCAGGGTGGAGCTCACAGAATGCAGTGAAAACGTGCTTGCTTTCCTCCTCCAAATAGCTTGAGATGCCATGCTGCTGAGTGTTCATTATTTGATTCCAATGATCTGTAGTAGAGGTGTAAGGAAACATTAAATTAAATTTCATATTCGCCCATTGAGTTACTCTTCCCAGCTTGTGAGTTCAACTAAGCAAGTGTTCATTATTTGAGAGTTGAGAATTCTGAGGTAGGGGAGAGAGAGAGGTTTAGTGAAAGAAAGGAAAGATTGGTAGAGAGAGCGAGAGAGGGAGAGATGGGGAGAGAAAAGAAAGGAAGGAAGGAACGAACGAACAAAGGAAGGAACAAAGAAGGAAGAAGGAAGGATGGAAGGAAGGAAGGAAGGAAGAAATGATTGAGAATGAATGGTTTGGAGTCAGGAATCACATGGCAGACGTACTACCTGTACTTGGTATTAGGTCTGCCCCAGGCAATGCAGACCCTATGCAGATACCTCCCCACTTCTTGGCTAAGTTTCCACCCTTTATGTGTTACCTAGTTATCTGGGACTCTTGGAAGCAGCCACCTCCCCCCCTGCTAAGTCACAACCTGATCAGCCGCTGGTCACACTTTCCATCTGACCAGAGGAGAGTCCCAGGCCCTGAGGTCACATCCAGATCCAGTGTGGCCAGATTTTTGCCCACCTGGGCATACCTCATCTTGTCCTTGGCCTAGATACAACTTGGCCCTATGTTGGGTTGCCAACCCCTCTCCCCCTTTTATTACATGCCTCTCCACCATGTATGGCATGGGCTGGGAAAGTGGCTCAGTGGTAAAGCACTTGCCTTGCATGCATGAGGCCTGGGTTCGATTCCTCAGCAGCACATAAGCAAAAAGAAAAAAGCCGGAAGTGACACTGTGGCTCAAGTGCTAGAGCTAGCCTTGGGCTGAAGAGCTGAGGGACAGTGCCTAGGCCCAGAGTTCAGGCCCCACGACTGGACTCAAAAATAAATAAATAGAAATAAACTAATTTACCTGACTGAATACCATGTGCTGTTCTCTTCATTGGCTACCTAATGAAACTTACCTAATTAATATACCTTACACTTCAGAGTTTCTAGTTATGAACCCAAGAATATTTTTCTGACACATGTGAGTTCAGTATCTACAACACATATGTACTAACTCATCATTTAACAGTATAAATCTGCCTGGAATCTTTTTTTTCTTTTTTTTTAATTGTGAAAATAATATACAGAAAAGTTGCCATTACATGAGCAAAATAATGAGCACATTTCTTATGAAGCATTGTTGCCTTCTCCTTTCTTTCCTCTTCCCATCCCTTCCCATCTCCCACCTCCCACGCCAAAGTTTTAAAGTTCGTTTTTGACATGTGTTGTACATCTCATTGTTGCAATGAGTCCACTTGTATCCTTATTTAAAGAATTTGTTTTTTCCCTTTCTCTCCACAAAGTGTACCAATATCTGAATCTTTAATAGCAGCCTAATTAACCTTAAAGTTTATTTTGTTTGCTTTGCTTTGTTTTCTTTTTTGCTTAAAATAATCAAAGATTTGCTGGGACAATCTGAAAAGATCTCTGCCTTCATATTTTCTAATCACCCTGGGCTACAACCTATGTGCTACCAGCTCAGATGATGGGACTTTGAAATTCTGGAAAGCAGAAGCACATCATAAGGCTCTATGGCTTTGGGATTTCTCACATTCTTTTTTAAATGTAATTGTTACTCAGGTGTGTACAGTGAGTTTACCATTTCACAATACATGTAATGTGTACATTTGTCTTGTAGACAATGCCGTCCTTTTCTGAGCTTTCTCCCAGTTTCTGTTTTTGTTGTTGTTGTTGTTTTTGATTGTTTTTGTTTTTGTGCCTGACTTTCAGCTTGAACTCAGTATTGGGTGCTGCCCTTGAGTTTTGTAATAAGGCTACTCCACCTCTGGAGCCCCAGCTCCCTTTATGGATTTTTGGTTGTTAACTGGACAGAAGGGTCTTACAGATTTTCTCACTGGAGCTGGCTTTGAACTGTGATCATCAGCCTCCTGAGTAGCTCAGATTATAGGCCTGAGTCCCCAGTGTCCAGCTACTGAAGTGTTGGTTACATGCTTCCCTGGTTGTGTTACTATTTCCCTCCACTCTTGGCACTGATGCTACATATTTCCTAGCTCAAATCTGAATTGGTAGAACATGTTTGTATTTTGAGGAAGGCAGTAATAGGAAACTATACACCATAGAGACATATTAGCTAATCAAATCATTTGGAACATGGCATAAAGACAAGTAAGTTTATTGCCAGTTGACTGTGTCATGTCTTTACTATTAATTCTGCATTGCCTGTGGATGATGTTATACATATCCATATGGCCCCTGGCAGAAAGAAGGTTTCTCATCCTGTTCTAAAAACAAAACAAAACAAAACAAAAACAACCAAAAAATACTACATATGAGTGCAGCAGATTCCTCTAATTAGAGACCAGTATGCCCTAGTTTATGAAAAAAAATGTCCTTTGTACAAGTGCTGCTACTAATTCTAACAACAAATATAATGAAATCTGTAGTAGTCTGTAGAATTGTATACCACAGCTTTCATTTTAGTTCACAAGAAATTCATACATTAGGTGCTGGCAAAATTGGTTAACTACTTGTAGAAAACTAAAGCTAGCTCCTTATATATCACCCTGCACCAGAATCAACCCCAAATGGATCAAAGACCTCGAGGTCAAAGCAGACATTCTGAAACATTACAGGATGGAATAGGAGAAACTCTAGGTCTCCTTGGCACAGGCCGAAATTTTCTTAATAGAGCCCCAGAATCACAACAAATCAAAGAAAGGTTGGACAAATGGGATTGTGTGAAATTGTAGCGCTTCTGCATGGCAAAGGATATAGCTAGTAAGATCAATAGAAAACCCATGGATTGGGAGAAGATCTTCACTAGCCATACAACAAACAAGGGTCTTATATCTAAAATATACCTGGAACTCAAAAAATTAAATCCCCAACAACAAATCTTCAAAGAAACAACTGCCCAATAAATGAGTGGGCTAAAGACTTAAAGAGAAACTTCCCTGAAGAGGAAAAAGCATGGCCAATAGACACATGAAGAAATGCTCAACCTCCCTAGCCATAAAAGAAATGAAAATGAGATACCACCTCACCTCAGGAAGAATGGCTATGATCAAGAACTCTAATAACAACATATGCTGGAGGGGATGTGGACAGAAGGGAACCTTACTGCATTGTTGGTGGGAGTGTAAACTTGTTCAACCACTTTGTGAAGTAGCATGGAGGTTCCTCAAAAGACTCCACATAGAGCTCCCATATGACCCAGCAATCCCACTTTAGGCATTCACACAAATGTATACAAACAAGACCACACTAAAGGTACCAGCATGACTATATTTATAGCAGCATTATTTACCATAGCTAAGATATGGAACCAACCCAGATGCCCCTCAGTAGAAGAATGGATCAAGAAAATGTGGTGTGTATACATAATAGAATTCTGTTCCTCCATCAGAAAGAATGGCATTGCCCCATTTGTTAGGAAATGGAAAGACTTGGAAAAATTTATATTAAGTAATATAAGCCAGGCCCAAAGAAATATAGGTCCCATGGCTTTCCTTATTTGCAATAACTAGTGTATGTCTGAGTCAAGCAGAAAAGGTCAGATAATTTGATGTTAGGGAAATGAACCCTAAGATATGTATTCAAATGTTTTTTTTCTTTCATGCTATTGTTTCTAACACATTTACAAGATTATTTCTTTGTTACTTTGTATGTCCCTCCCCCATGGCATAACCCCTGCTTTCACTATATTTGATGTCGTTATAATTTTTGGAGGGGAAGGGAAAAAACAAATCGTTCAAATAGGGATACAGGTGGACCCATTACAACAATGAGATGTACAAGTCGTTATGTCAAAAATGAACTATACAGATTTGGTGGGGGGGGAGGATTGGGTGGGGGAGGAGAGGGAGGATGGGAAGGGATGGAAGAGGAAACAAAGGAGGAGGCTACAATGCTTGATAAGAAATATACTCATTATCTTGCCCATGTAATTGTAACACCTTTGTACAGTATTTTCACAATAGAAAAAAAGAAATTCAGACATTACAATGCTTATTGTTTTTTTGTCAGTTGTGGGGCTTCAACTCAGGGCCTAGGAAATGTCCCTGAGATTCTGAGCTCAAGTTAGTTTGCACTCTACCAGTAGAGCTACAAAGCCACTTCTGCTTTTTGAGTAATTGGAGACTAGAGTCTTATGGGGACTTTTCTTCCTTGGCTGGCTTTGAACTGCAATCCTCACATCTCAGCATTGTGTGTAGCTGGGGTTACAGGCATGAGACACTGGCACCTGGCTTCAAATAGTCATTTTTAAAATGATGAACTGCTTGTTGCCTCTGGCTCACATATATTATCCTAGCTATAGGTAGGATTACAGGTATGAGAAGCAAACACTAGGTGTGTGTTGTTCATGATGGTTTGTATTAGCATGTTTTAATATTGTTTGTTTCTTATACTACAATGCTTTCATTTTTATTTTCACCTAGGTGGGGGTGATAGGTGCTACCAGTGTTGAACCTTCTTTGGTGGAGATGGAGCCATGTGGAAGTTCTTGACTTGTATGGCATGAATTGAAGTCCTCCTGCTCTCAGCTCCCCATGGACCTGGGATGATAGATGTATTCCATCACGCATAGCTAGGAGTTGGGGAGCATTGCAGGTAAAACTACACTGGTCTGGAACTGATGTCCCAAATAGCTAGCTTTACAGGCAAAACCTTGTTGTATTCTGTTTTACTTTGAAGAAACTGTAGGTACATACTTAGAGAGTACAATGATAACACACTACATGTTTAATATGTAAAATAGTCAATATAATTAGCAGGTTTATCTCCTAAAACATTGAAGCTAATGTATGCTGGCAAGCTGACTCTACTAGTTATTTTGGTATATACCATAAACATGAATACACTGATAATGTGCAGTAGAAGATTGGAAGTTGAGAGAGACAGAATAGTTAGACTATATGTAGTAAATATATATTTACCTATTGCTGCTCTGAAGAACATTATCATATATTCACTGTGACGATACCACCATATATTCACCGTGACAATAATTTTCCTGCAGTGTAGAATTTTCCATTTCATATTCTCCCATATTTTATCTTTTTTGCATTCCAGTTTATTACAATGTTTTGAAATTATTATATGATGGATTAAAAAATTTGTAGAGTCTACTGAAATTATCTCATTCTGTTTGGTTTTGTAATGCTAAATCATTAAGAACAAGGCTTCCTGAAAGTTATGCTAGCAGACTATATCAATAAATTGTATTCTAATTATATCTTATTATTGTATTTTGATATAGGGTTTTACGGTGGCTGTTTTATGATACAGAATGTTATGAAGCTGGACTAAAACTTGCAACCCCACTGCCTCCAGTTTTATCACCAGGTTCTGGAGGCTCATAATTAGAACTCTAGCTAATTAGGAGGTTGAGACCTGAGATTTAGTTCAGACAGCCTAAGCAGCAAATTTTATGAGTCTCTCCTCTCCAGTTCACTACAGAAAACTTGCAGTGGAATTGTGGCACAATTGGTAGAGCACTACACTCAAAGCAAAGATGCTCAGGAATGACATATAACCCCTGAGTTCAAGTCCTAAAACACACATATGCACAGACACACATTCACACACACACTCCCACACACATGTACACACACAGATTCACAGGCAATGTTGTATCTTAAATTCGTATCCGGAGATTACACAACAGCCCACTTATTTGTGAAGGTTTTTTCTGATTATTTTGAATGAGGAGGATAGTTCAGGGGACACAGATGACAAGACTTTAGTGAGGAATACTTTATAAATGACTAGCTTATAAAAAGAACAGGAGTACAGCTTTAATCTTTAAATATTACATTCTTTCAACTATAGTATTTTAAAATAATAATCATTGAATTATGAGACGACAATGCAGCACCTCTTCCCTTCTTCCCCTCCCCTCTATCATAAAATATGATCAAAGTATCAAGAATAGTCTTTTATCTTACAATAATGAACACCCATAAAAATGTCTGACTATATGTGTAAGGTTTGTTTTTCAATACTTGTACCATTTCCCCACCTCTAAGTACTTGCCTTTTTTCCACATGACAGCACATAGGGGCTTCAAGAGCAAACAGAAAATTAGGAAACAAAAACCTAACAATGTCCTAGGAAGCAGATGTCAAAAATACAGAAAAGAAGCACATGGCAGGCTGAGAGGGCCTGGGAAGCAAAATGATTTGTGCAGGTTGAGAGAAATAGTTACAAATAAGGCTGGATCTGACCTAGGAAGGATTCCTTGAGGCTGAGATCATGCTGGTTCGTAGGCCTAGCTGAAGATGTTGGGATTTGATAATGTCCACATGTGTATAGAGTGATGTGGGAGGGGAGATTTCAGCCTCCAGTTTGTCTTTGGAATGGTCTTATGTGAGCAAGCAGCTTAGATCATTGGGCTCTGAGATATGATACTACCTCCCTCACAATGGAATAGAATATGGAACTCTGAGCACCACGCAACTGTTAACTACAGTCAGCTCAAGCCAGCTCACTTGGCCTGTAGTTCAGGAACAAGAAAGATGTTCCTGTGTTGTTTTCAAAGTTCAAGAGGGTCAGGTCTCAGGCATGAGTGGTGTGAGTGTCTTACTCCATGCTGCAGACATTGGATCAGTGCCAAACCACAAATCCAATGTCTCAGGCCTTTTTATAAGAACAAACCAAGGGAATCACAAGGCAAATCAGTCCAGGTATAACTATGACAGGAAACCTATTTAATCTCATCCTAGCCCATAGGACAACTTTCTTCTTGTGTGCTTTTATATGTGTATACTGAGAAAATATTTACTGTGTACTTTTCAATCCACTCTGTTACTCATTTTGAAGTGTACTCCAGTTTCCATGTTTCAAATATCCATTCTTTTTACCACCTCAGTGTGACAATGAGTCAGACCAAACCCTGAATGTGCCTTATAACATATGGATCCTGGACTCAGGCTTGTTGGAAATGCTGGCAATGGACCTGTTCCTTGCCTATCAAAAAGGTGATCTCTTCTATGTTGGAAATTTCCTCCACCACTATAGAGAGTCGGGGACAAAATGGAGCAGTTGCTGGATATTCTGTTTAAAAAATGAGTGTTCCTCTTTCAAACCCAGGGCTGATGATTACCTCCCCTCCTCCCCCTGGCAGATTATTGGAATACTTGATACTTCTCTGAGACTGTTTCACTGAGGTCTTATCACATGAACTTGGCTTGAGACAAAGAAGTGCACTCCCAGCTAATTCCTTAGGACTGGGCTGCCAGAACATTCATTTGCCTCAGAAGCTAGTGGAGCCTTAGCAGTTTGCTTGCTGAGAGACTAGGATTAAAGGAATGAGTCAGTGCCACCCAACTTCCACTCTCACCTAGGAAATCACTATCTTGGAGGCCTTTGAGGGAATATAGATAGAAGTAAGGATGCAACTTGAACTTGAATTTGGGGCCTAAGTGCTGTCCCGTTTGTCGCACTCTGCCATTTGAGCCCCTCATCTGGGTCTGGCCTTTGGCTGGTTAATTGAAGATAAGTGTCCTTAGAATTTTACAAACTAGACTGGGTTCAAACTGTGATCCTCAGATCTCACCCTCCTGATTAGAAGGATTAGAGGCATGAGCCATTGTGCACTTATTTGGACAGATCCATATAAGCATCCTCACAGAATTTGCATGAAATTGTATAGACATAACTCCACTTTTTGTCTGTCATGTTTACATTGCCATTTGGGACTTAGCCAGTCCCATGTGTGTTCTGTTATTTTAGAAAAAGAGAAACATAGTTTTAGCCTTCTCCTCTCATCCCATCGATATAGATCCTTCTACCGTAACTGGGAGGAAGATGAACAAGATGAAGTATGTGGATGTTGGCACAAAGAGAAATTCTGTCCTTGAAAACTGGGTATCTTTGAGGTTTCTGAATCAAAGTCAATTTTCTTCTTTGCACACCAGTTGTGATTTTCACCAGGGGGTTGAGGCTTGGCACTTCAGTGGATAGCAGATTACACAGTTTTGGATGTGGTTGTGGTTTTGGACTCTCATGGATGACAAGGAGGATTGTGTATAACAAGTCAGATTCAGTGGGGAAACAACTTTCTCCTCCTATCACATGGGGAATTTTAGAGGATTGTATTTGAGAAATTCCTAGAAGTGGGTTGTGAGGAATATCCTGCTTGCAGAAGTCTCTTCACACTTCCCAACATGCACATCCCGCCAGAAAAATGCTTTAGTACAAGGCTCAGGATGGGGAAGGCGGGCTCTCATTTTCCTTGTCACCAATATGCCCACAGCATGGTCTGTGCCATCTTCCTTATTAGGATGGTCTTCTACCCTGATGATTTCTATGACCACAAGAACCATGACACCCTGAAAGAACTTACACAGTATGTCAAGCTCAACATGCCCTCTTCACACTTGCTCTTCTGCTTATATATTCTTCTGGAGCTTACAAATTCAGATGGAGGAATGCATGACCCATGAGACCAAGAAAAAGAGGAAGTCATCCTTGTTTAGTTGCCTTAGAGCTGGTGAGTATGGATGGAACCTGAGTCTCTAGGGATGTGAGTGATTGGCCAAGAGCCCTTAGTACACCCCAGCTTGACAAAATATCCTTTTATGGATATTCTTTACCAGTTAATATCTGTTCTCCTTTTGAAAGAACTTGGAAGCAGCCACTCATTAGAAACACCCTAACTTCTCATCAGTGTTCAGTCCATACTCAATTTCTACAGCTTCTCCCATTAGATCCACATGAAATTTATTCACATCTTAACTTCTATAGTTCTAAGACTCCTGTAACTATTTCCACGCTCAGGTTTGCATCACCATAGAGCAGCTCCTGCAGAACTCCAGATAAAGAACCCATCATTGATGTCATCTATGTTGACTGATAGAGATCGGAAGCCATCATTGATCTCCAGAAAGCACGTGAACATAGAGGGTTTTTTTTGAATTTGTAGAAAGTCTCAAGCAGGTTTTGAGTCCTCTGGACATCCCACTGGTTCTGAACCCCACATGTGATGCAGGTGTACCTGCATATATCACCAAGAAAGAAGATGATCCAGAATGACTTCCATTGATATTCACAGTCCACCTAGATCGGCTCCAAACCAGTCAAAAAGACACATCTTGGTGTGCAGGATAAAATGTGTGCTAATGGAAAATTACCCCAGTCTATTTTCAGGAAAACCATTAAGTGAGGTCCAAAATCTAGATTCAGTTGAGGAAAGGGAATATTTCCTTACAGAATACCCAGACGAATCTGTCCTCCTGCAGGGGATTCAATTTTCAATTGAGAAATTAGAATCTGTCCCTCCCTGGACTCAGGAAGAAAATCCTGTCTTTAATGAGGAAGTAAACCCCTTTGAGGACTCTGGGACAGAATTTCTGCCTGAAGGCAACATAGAGGCCAATCTAGATTTAGAAATTCCCTTCCCCCTTCCTGGGAAAATATTTTTCTTTTTGTTCTGATTGTTGTAAAATTTTCATTCTATTTATTTTTCTAACTATTAAAATGTCAATGTTTTTGATATATTCTAGATTCATGAATCCTAAATATGTTTCTTTTTAAGCCTACAATCTGAAGCATTGTGCATATGTGTTCTGTTGGGTGGAAAACACAGAGTGACAGGGAGCTTTACTGCAAATAAAGGGAACTGTTTTGTTTTTTTTTTTGTCAGTCATGGGCATGAACTCTGGGCCTGGGTGCTATCCCTCAGCTCTTCAGCTTAAGGCTAGTGCTCGACCACTTGAGCTATAGCGCCACTTCCGGCTTTTTCTGCTTATGTGGTGCTGAGGAATTGAACCCAGGGCTTCAGGCATGCAAGGCAAGCACTCTATCACTGAGCCACCTTCCCAGCCCCTAAAGGGAACTGTTAAATGCACATTGAGCAGCAAAGAAGCCAGGCCATGCCTGCATGGGGTGATAAGGTGGACAACAGATCAGATGTCCTAAAAATCAATTTTGTCAATTGGGACAAATCTCACATTACATATACTGGTATGTGGGATGCTCTTCTAACAGTGAGTTCAAATCTGTATATATCTTCATTGTGCTTTGGGTAAACATGGAAGAAAAATTTGTCTCCAGTAATATACAAAATCTACTTAGAGCTGAAAATATTTGACATAATATATAGAAAATATATATACTGGAAAATAAAAGCCATCATCAATAAAAGAAAGAAGGCTTACATAGATGAACCAACACAAAATCAGGAAGAAAAATAACACAAATCAGTTATATGTAAACATATGTTATATTCTTTATATTATATATAGTATATTGTATAATATGTAAAGTTGAATATGATCTTTCAAACTGCAAAGGCATTTAAATTTTTAGTCTTGAGTATTTATTTCACAAAACATTAGTGTAAAATATTATTGGGGAAAGTAGTGATATAATTTGATTATAATTATATGAATATATATTTGTGTGTTTCTAGATCTAACACAGACTATAAATAGATGAGCAAACATACATATATTTGTATATATCTGTCTAGGAAGTGAATATAATGAAACTGACTACACCATGTATAAAAAAGCAGCTATGAGTTGAGTCCATGAGACTCAATCCTGTAATCTTAGTGATGTGGGAAGCTAGGTTCTGAGTTTTAGTCTCTCTTACCCCCATTGCCTTAGATTTTCAGAGGAGATCACAGTGGATCACACTCCTTGACCCCAGAGGAAAGTCAGTAGAAATCAGGACAAGCCTCTTATCTTATGACAGTCTACTCAGGTCCTGTACCAAGATGGCGATCTGTAGAACATCAGATGGAAAGTTGGCATTCCCTCCAAAAGGGTCTAAAAAGAGCCTTCTGAGCTATAGTCTCTGACTACACTGAATTAAACCTTATTTCCCTTCCCAAGCTGCAAACACATAGAAATATGACAAAGGCTCAAGAGAGATGGACAAAAACTTACAAATACATAAAATTTTATACTCTGTTTCATTAATTCAATGACAAATCATCAAAGCATGTCTTGAAATTTTCTTTTTTTAAAGGAAATGGAAACATACTCTGAATGTATCAGGGACTGGGTGACAGTTTGTTTGCTGAATTGGTGAATGCACTTCTAGGCAAAGGAGAAACATATATTGGGGAAATTGTGTGGGGGTGGGTGTCCTCACACATATACCCAAAAGAATGGCCATTACTTCTATGATGTCACAACCACTTTTCCCATAGCAACAAATAGGTGTCAGGCACTGGTTTTGCCCTGAAGTGGACTCAACCACACCAACAGGCACAAAGAATGAGAGGGAATGACTATTAGCCACCACACTTCAGCTTGAAGAGCTGTCCTAAAGAGAATCTAGGATAAATTGAGCTGGAGAAGGCTGATCTCCATGTAAGGCTCCTGAGCACTACAGACTGGGCACTATTACAGGTGTTGGAGAAACAGAAGTGAATGTAGCTCTTTCCTCACTAATTTCATGCTGAAAAGAAAACCAGAAATCATAATGAGAATTTCTATAAATCAGAGACATGACATTGGTGATTTTGTAGCAACAACTTCACAGTGGGGATGGGAGGACACATTCCTGAACAAGAGATAGTTGATATGAGAGCCATCATCTAGGCAATTATTTAGGAGCAGGTACTCCAGGCAGTAAGAACAGCAAGTGCATCCCCCATTGATGGGAATGAACCTGACTTGTTTCTGAAAAGGAAAACAGCACTGGCATGCTTGCTTGTGAAGTAAGTATGGAAAGGTACAATGAAGAAAAAAGAGGTCAGAAATGAAAATAGGAAAAAATTAGATAGATATTGGATGCTGCAGATTACAAGAAGAAAATTTCTGATTTTAGTATAAATCTGACATGAGCCCCTGGAACCAAAGTGCTAAAATAGTAGTCAGACACATCTGATTCACCAAAAGAATACTTCTAAAATGTGATTCCAGCTGGGCTCCGGTAGCTTATAACCTGAATCCTACTTACTCAGGAGGTTGATATCTGAGGATCAGTTTTAAGGAAGCCAAAAGAGGAAATTGGGTAAGGCTGATCTCCAATTAATCACCAAAAATATGGATATGAAGCTGTGGTTCAACTGGTAGAGCACTAGCCTTGAGGAAAAAATAAAGGGACAGCACCTAGGCCTTACGTCCAAATCCCAGGACATCACAAAGAAGCCAACAAATAAAATTTGGCGCTCAGTCATTCATCACTTAGCATTCTAGTTCAATATGTTTGGTATGAGCCTTGGAATTATATCCTTACCACATGATCTCCCTGACATTTTGCTTCATTAGCAGCTTTCAAAGCCCTGGCATCATCAGTGTCCCAGTTAGCATAGCAGTCTACCACTGGAAATTTGAAGATATATTTTATTAATCATAAGAATTCTGATCATCTTTCCACATACATCAAATGAGTAGTAGCCACATTCCACTATTCTGATTGTTTTTAATACTCCTTTGAGTTAATAAGCATTAAGGCTTAAAAATTCTAGAGTGGTTATCAAATTAATTCAATCATCATTCTGCCACCCAATCTTGTAACATATTTTTATAAAAGGAGAGACTGTATGAAAGTGTGTACATGATACCTTCTAACTGTAATACTCTCAAGGAGTAGGGTTTTACAGAAACATCCAGATTGCTTTGCCAAAGCAAAGGATAAGAGATTAATTAATGTACCTAACCACTCAGAAGAAAAATGTTATTGGCTTTAGAACAAATTTGTCTGCCTAGAACTGAGGAAATGAGTTTCAGAAATGCCAGAGGCAAAGGGTATTATTCAAATCACCTTAATATGAGGTACAAGCAGCCTGTCTAGATAAACCTTCCAGGAAAAGAACAATGAATGAAATGGAATTAATGCTTCTAAAACAAGCCAGTTGGTGGTGGTTCATGCTTGTTATCGTAGCTACTTAGAATTCTAAGATGAAAGGATCTCAAATCAAAGCCTGGCCAGGAAGAAAACCTTCCTCTCTGCAACCAGCAGAGAGGAAGCATTAGCTCTGTATGAAGCCCAGCTAGACAGCCTCAGACAACAGACATCCAGACACACAAGACCACCCCCATCTGAAATATTATCAAATACATTCACATAATATCTCCTGTTTGGGAGATAATGTTTAAAAGATGTATCAAAAACAGTTCAAAAAGGCAGTTAATAAAGGCCAAGTGAAAGTGGAAATGTGTACTCACACACTGAAATGTAAGTTACTGTCAGAATGATGTTAATGGGGCTAGAGGCCCATTTGATAACTTATCCACTCAACCATCTTTCCTCACAACTTGTCAGCCTGAACAGAGATTTTTGAATACAAGGAATGTGTGTGAGCATGTAGCTTGTGAAATTAACAATGAAAAGCTAGGCATTGGAAGCTTAGGCCTGTAAAACTAGCTACTCCAAACCTTGAGATATGAGGAACTCAGTTCAAAGCCAACTGAACAAAAACGATTCTTACCTCCAATTAAACATTAAATGCAGAAAGCTGAGCTGTGCTTCAAATGTTAGAGTTCTAGCATCACATACAAAAGCTAAGTGACAGTACCTAGGTCCTGAATTCAAGCCCCAGTACTGGCTCTCATACACAAAATAATCATGACAATACCACAGTATATGCAAATGCTAGCAAGGGATGTAGATGAATGAGATGATGACATCATTTACCTCACCTTTAGTCTCAAGCATTCTGTACAGTGTAGTTCAGTCTATGAAAAGCCCCAGGTGAAATCTTTCCTCAAAATTAGCAGATACATCCTCATTTCCCTCTGCACATTTATATTATGTACACACACACACACACACACACACACACACACACACAAGGGCTATATTTTTCTAACTAAGTTTGAAATACATAACCTTACACACATGCTTCAGTATTATGTGCCCTTGTTTAGGTTTCATAGGGAGCACAATATATCCAGCGTCTGGCTCATTCTTGGAATCTTAGCTGCTCACGAGGGTGGGATCTGAGGATCACAGTTTGATGCCAACCTAAGCTAATAAATCCTCAAGATTCTTATCTTCAATTAAGTATAAAAAGCCAGAAGTGGATATGTTTTTCGAGTGGCACAGTGACAGCATTGAGTTAAACAATCTAAACTAGAGTTCCAGACCCTCATTTCAAGCCTGAGTACAAGCCCACTAGCACTCCAAAAGCCACCCCTCAAAAACCAAAACAAAAATATGATAAAATATTTTGTAACTTTTGAAGCAAAATCCAATGAGGCAGCATAGTTGCTAGTTTGTTGAAGATCTGGTGGGGAAACCCCAAATTCAACATGTGTTAAAATAACATAATGAACAAGCAACCAAATAAAATTTTCCACTAAAGAAACTTCCTTATTATTCAATGGGACCCTTGACAAAGAGATTTTTTTCTATGCTTTTTGAAAATCAGTGTTTTTTTCAGTAAGGTAATTAGTATAAACCTTTGCTGTAAATTATAGAAGTCATTGAATGCTCCAAGTGAAGTGAATGTACAACAAAAAGCACACAATATTACAAGTTTCTATGCCTCTGTTGAGACACTAGAAGCCTGTAATAGTGTGGCCTCTCGGAAAGAGACGGGGAATGCTCACCATCACTGGTCATAAAAGAAATGCAAATCAAAACCAAAACCATATTTAGATTCCACTCACCCCAGTTAGAATGGCCATTATTAAGAGAACAAATAATAACAGATGCTGGGGTGGATGTGGCTAAATAGGAACACTACTACACTGATGGTAGGAATGTAAGCTGATTCAACCACTCTGGAAGGCAGAATGGAGGTTCCTCAAAAGACTAAACATAGAACTTCCCTATGATCCAACCACCCCACTCCTCAGCATTTATCCAAATGATCACAAACTAGGGTATAATAAGCTACCAGCAAAACTATGTTCATTACAGCATTGTTACACATAGCTAAGATATAGAGACAACCCATTTGCCCCTCAACAGATGAATGGATCAAGAAAATGTGGTATATTTACTCAATGGAATTTTATGCTTCTATCAGAAAGAATGACATCTTCCCTTTTGTAAAAAAATGAAAACAGAAAAATATCATATTATGTTAATCAAGCCAACCCCAAAGAAACAAGATCTCTATGATTTCCTTCATTTGCAATGATTAACATTAGCCTGTTACTCCTGAAATTGGATCATAATAGCTCAGGAGTTATGAATATATATGACCAGAGAAAATGATGCTAACTGAAATGAACACCAAGACATAGAAACAACAGGTCTTCTTTTGTTTAGTTGTCAAGCTTGATGTAGCCAATGTACTGCAGCTAGTTCTTTCTTCTTACTTTATGTCATTTTTCTTTTCCAATTGGATTTATCCATGGCAATTCCAGTCTTTGATTCTGGTACCTTGCATCCTTTATATGCATTTATCTGATTGGGGGAAGGTAAGGGAAATAACATAATGCTGAAAGAAGTACAAATGGTGAACCATTGCAACAATGATATTCGCAGAAGACTATGGCAGAAATTAACTTTACAATGTAATGGGGGTTGGAAGGAGTGGAGGGAAGGGACAGAGGGAGAAAAACACTGAGTGGGTAACAATGTTCAATGAGAAATGTAATTTACTCATGTAAATGTAACCCGTCTGTACAACATCTTTATAATAAAATAGATTTTTAAAATATAAAAAGTAAAATTTTTTCATAAAATCTCAAGCTGATACCAATGGAACTTCTGAGTTTGTGTCAGAGTTTTTTAGGACTTTCATGAAGCTAGTACTGAAAACATGCAACCACAATTAAGTGATAATGAGAAAAGTAGAGCTTTTTATTGTATTATATGAATATAGGAAAATTTCTTTTCATTTCTCTTAACATAGAATTCGTGTTTGTGATGTGCATTGTTCCCAAGTTAGACTAATCTCTTGTCCTTCACTTTCTTTGATATGTATACCTTGGATATGTAATCTGAGATATAAGAATTATTCTTTGTTTAAGTTGGAGGCACTCCTCCCTGGGCAAGAAGTTAGTCTGGAGGACCCCTGAAACTTGCTGTGGTTTCTCTCGCACAGCTCACTGAGGAACTTAGGAGTTTGAGAAAGTGACTCCTAATTAAGTGCCACTTACTAATAAGAATTATTGGTAGGATATGAAAACATATTTGGATAATAAATAGACTAGAAAAAATGTTCAGTTTGCTATTTTTTTTTATCACTTTTTGTCTAAGTATAAAAGCCAGACTTACCCTAAGGACCTAGAATAATCAAAATGGCTTAAAGAGCTCAGATCAATTCTTTCCACAGAAGATGACAGCAGCAGAAGAAATACAGGTCCACAACTGGCACAAGGAAGACAGAGTCTGCTGTCTCCTTAGTTCTTAGGATCGAATGTTCAAGGAGGAACTCTCGGGACTGATGACAGCGTAAGGACCTAACATGTCCTGTGTCGTTCCATCAAAGGAAGCAGTAGATGCCAAGCCTGAATGGTGACATAAGCAGAAAAACTGGGAGTGGTGCTGTGGCTCAGTTGTGCTAATGGCTAATGTGCTGTGGCTAATGGGCTAACCTTGAGCAAAATAAACTCAGGGAGAGTGCCCAGGCCCTGATTTCAAGCCCCAGTGCTGGAAAAAAAAATTTTTTAAGTGCAAAATGCTGTTTGTTGAAATAAATATGTTGAAGACTTTTTTTACTCACTAGAAAATTGTGCTGTTGAGAATTCATAATGAAATTTGTTAGGAAAAAGTAAATTAATGAAATATTATCTGGCATTGGACAGGACATAGTGAGATCTAAAAATGCTGCCTATGTTTACTTGATACAACTAACATTACAGATTCACTTGCCAGATTGTAATTGTTTAAGGATAGAATCGTGGGTTTTTTCTTTTTCAAAATAATTTTATTGCCGGGCCCCAGTGGCTCACACCTGTATTCCTAGCTACTAAGGAGGCTGAGAACTGAGGGTCTCTGTTCAAAACCAGCCCTGGCAATAAAGTCTGTGAGACCCTTATCTTCAACTAAAGGTTCAGAAAATGTGAAGTGGCACTGTTGCTCAAGTAGTAGAGTGCTAGCCTTGAGCTGAAATGCTGAGGGACAATGCCCAGACCCAGAATTCAAGTCCCACAACTGACAAAAATAATAATAGTAATAATATTAATTTTGTTACAATTAAAGTATTATAGATAAAGGCTGCCATTTACAAATTTTGTTTATTTGCTCAAAGAAACACATATCCATCTTCATTGCCAACAGCCAGGATATGACTATCTGCTTTCCAGCTGATCTTTGGGTGTAGAGGCAATGCATAATACAATGCAATACAAACCAGTTCTGACTTTAAATAATTTTTCTCTGCAGATCCTAAAAATCAATGTTGACAACATGAAATAAAAAATCTCTGTTTAAAACATTCTTCTAGACAAGTTAATGAAATCCTGAGAACAAGTATTTTAAGAATAATTTCAGAGAACTTGAACTCACAACTTGGGTTCTTTATCTGAAATTTATTACTTGGGGCTAGTGCTGCCACTTTGAGCCACAATGCCACTTCCAGTTATCTCATGGTTATTTGAAAAGAAAAGTCTCACCAACTTTCCTCTCCAACCTGGCTTTGAACTAGGATCTAGAGACCTCAGCCTTCGGAGTAGCTAGGATTATAGGCATGAACCCCTGGCACCTGGCTAGAATAATTGCTCACCTGAGACAGAAGCCAGTTAGTATTAAATGCCAATCATGTTTAACTTTGTAAAAGAAAGTTAACTGAAATGCCTTACAGTAGAAGTAAGAAATAAAATGTGTTTGTGGGTTACAAAGTTCTTACCAAAAGCTACATATATTCCTTGGTTTTTTATCTTCCAAAATTGTGTGCTTTCCAGAATCATACCTTACCTTTCCTTACTGATTTCTTTATTTTATTTCATACAGGGCCACAGGTTCTTCAACTATCATTTATTTATTGAAGAGCTTGCACATATCTATTCAGTCCAAACTCCTTGTAAGCATCTCTCATCCATATATTCAACTGCCATAAAAACTTGTGAAACACTAATCATCTCTTTCCATTACTGGATATTAATGTGTAAGTAAAATTTAGGAAAATAAAGAATAACATCAACAAAGATAACAAGATTTTGATAGTAATGCTAAACATAAATTCAATGTTGATTATTTTCTGAGCAATTTAATAAAAACCTCAAGGAAAAGAAATCAACTTTTTTCAGTGCTGATACGATGATTTAAACTCAGGACCTTACATTCTCACTTAAGCTTTTTCCCTAAAGGGTGGTGCTCTATACATGAACCACAGCTCCCCTTCCAACTTTTTTGGGGGTTATATAGAGATAAGAATCTCATGGAATAAAAAATCATTTGTGTCCTTCTCCTGGGGTTCATTTCACTTATCATCATCTTATATGGTCATATGATACCATTTACTAGTTACTGCAAGTAAGGGAAACTACAGGATCTATGGTTTTATATATATATATATATATATATATGTATATATATATATATATATATATGTAAATATATATATATACACATATACATATATGTATATATACACATATAAATATATACAATGTGATACACACACACACACACACACACACACACACACACACACACACACACCATTTTCTCTTTTTTATTGGGAAAATACCGTACAGAGTGTTTGCAATTACATGGGCAAGGTAATGAGTATATTTCTTATCAAGAATTGTTGCCTCCTCCTTTGTTTTCCCTTCCCATCTCTTCCCATCCCCCAGCCCCCCGCACCTCCCCACCCCAAGACAAAGTTGTAAAATTCCTTTTTTGACATAAAGTCTTGTACATCTCATTGTTGCAATGGATCCACCTGTATCCCTATTTAAACAATTTGTTTTTTTTTCCCTTCCCTTCCACAAATTATACCAACATCAAATACAGTGAAAACAGGGGTTATACCGTGGGGGAGGGACATGCAAAGCAACAAAAAAAATCATCTTATAAATGTGTTAGAAACAAACGCAAGAAAGAAAAATCATTTTAATCCTTATCTTGGGGTTCATTTTGCCTAACATCTACTTATCTGACCGTTTCTACTTGTCTCAGACATATACTACTTATTGCAAATATGGGAAACTATGGTACCTTTGTTTCTTTGGGCCTGGCTTACTTCACTTAATAAAATTTTTTCCAAGTCTTTCCATTTCCTAACAAATGGAGCCATGGCATTCTTTCTGTTGAGGCATAGAATTCCATTGTGTATATATATATATATATATATATATATATATATAGATATAGATACCACATTTTCTTGATCCATTCATCTACTGAGGGGCCTCTGGGTTGGTTCCATATCTTAGTTATGGTAAATAATGCTGCAATAAACATCATTGTGCTGGTAGCTTAGTATGGTCTTGTTTGTGATGATTTGGTAAATGCCTAAAAGTGGGATTACTGGGTCATAGGAGAGCTCTAAGTGGAATCTTGGAAAAAATTACATTAAGTGAAGTAAGACAGACCCAAAGAAACATAGATCCTATGGTTTCCCTTATTTTCAGTAACTAGTATATGTCTGGGACAAGCATAAAAGTTCAAAAGCTGTGTATGTATGGCCAGATAAGATGATGTGAAGCGAAATGAACCCCAAGATAGGGGTTGATCATCTACATTGTGATTTTTTTTGTTTCTTTGTGTGTTCCTCCCCCACAGTATAACCCCTGTTTTCACTGTATTTGATGTTGGTGCCCTGCATCTTGTATACACACTTCTCTAGCTTGGGGAGGGGAAGGGAAAAAACAAAATGTTTAAGCAGGGATACAGGCTAACCCATTGTAACAATGAGATGCACAAGACAGTATGTTGGGAAAGGAAGTTTACAATTTAGGCAGGGAGGAGTCGAAGGGGGGAGAGGGTGAGTGTAGTTGTGAAGGTGGGAGGGAAGCATGGGTAGGGGAAAAACTAAGGAGGAGGTAACAATGCTTGATAGAAAATGCACTCATTACCTTGCTCATGTAACTATAACCCCTCTATACAGTACTTTTACAATAAAAACCTCTAAAAAAAAGGGAAGGTGTCATGTACACCAAGTATAGTAGCTCACATCTGTAATCCCAGCTGATTGGGAAGCAGAAATGTCTGAGGCCAGGCCAGAGAAATAACTGCCAAGACAGCCATCTCAACAAATGATCTGGCCATCATGGTTCACATCTGTAATCCTACCTAATTATGTGAGAGGCATAGGTACAAAGTCTCAATCAATCTAAGATCAGACCTGGGCAAAAAGTTCAAGACCTCAAGCAAATAAAAGGGAATAGAACTATGGCAACAGAAGTTGAGCTGCTTGGGGCTATACAACCAAAGTCCTGTCTAGCAAGCAGAGAACCCCTGAATAAAACCCTAGTAATACTCTTCTCTTCCACCAAAAAGCCTAAGTAATTTTGTTTTATTGGAACATCTAATTTCAAGGACGCTGACAGATCAGAGATGATGACATTCTCTTTAAAATTAGGTATTCAAAAGAGACAAAGTTATTTAGGCTTTGAAAGAATTGAAAAGGAAGGAAAATGCATATGATTTTTGTTAGCTCCATAATTCTTGAAATCATAAAATGCATATATCCATGTATGTATGTATATACATGTATGTATATATACGTACAAGTGGTTCATCTCTTTTGTGTGTAGCAAATGGTACAAATGAATCTGTAGAATCACTACTCAAAGTCATGAATAGACGAAGAGAATGAGCAAAGAACTCATATTCAGGAATCTATTCCTAGCCAATAACAATGACAAAATTTACATCAGTTTGCATGTGTCAGTTACTGCAGTACAGGGACAGTACGGCAACAATGGGATACCAGGCAAAAGAAATGAGAAATGAGATACAAATTGCACAATATTCTTTCTGATGGGTAAGTAGAATTTCCAGCGAGTGTGTGTGTGTGTGTGTGTGTGTGTGTGTGTGTGTGTGTGCATGTGTTTTTGTGTGTATTACATTTTCTTGATTCATTTCTCTCTTGAGGAGTAGATGAGGTGATTCAGTAAGCATGGTTGTGCTGAAACTTTTACTACATCCTAGTTTGTAAACATTCAGGTAAATGCCTAGGAGTAGAGTTGCTGGATAATATGGAGTGGGTAGTCAAAAGAGGAGTGAAGGGGGAAAATGAGAAGAATGAAAAGGAGAAAAGGGGTGAAGTGCAGAGAGGAATCCAGTAAATATCCTACAAAATTAAGAAGAGTAAAGGAAGAGGTTCATAGAGGAGGGATGGATGAGAATGTTGAAAGGGTTGTCATTGATCAAGGTGTATTATATGCATAAACTGCTTTGCTTAATGATAACTCCTTTGTTACTTAAAATGATAATTAAAAAATCATGTCCCTAAAATGTTATGCCATTAGAAGCAGAGCATGAGAATCTGCTCAGATCATTTCTAGGGTCTATAAATCTTTTTTCATTAGGATGAGTTTCAGAACAACACTAATGATGCATATTATATGAAGAAAAATTAATGATTTCCAGCTATTTAAAATAATTATTTTTGGAGATATGGCTCAAGTGGCAGAGTGCTACCTAGTGAGCAAAGCTGTCAGATACTGAATTCAAGCCTTTCATTTAATTGTAAAAACACTGTACAGGGGGGTGAAAATTACATGGGCAAGATAATGAGTACATTTCTTATCAAGCATTGTAGCCTCCTCCTTTGTTTCCCCTTCTCATCCCTTTCCATCTGCCCCTTGCCCCCCCACCCAATTATCCCCACTCCCGCCACCCTCCCCGCACCAAAGTTGTAAAGTTCGTTTTTGACATAACGACTTGTACATCTCATTGTTGCAATGGTTCCACCTGTATCCCTATTTAAATGATTGGTTTTTCCCTTTCCCCTCCACAAATTATACCGACATCAAATACAGTGAAAGCAGGGATTATACCGTGGGGGAGAGACATACAAAGCAACAAAGAAATCATCTTATAGATGTGTTAGAAACAATCACATGAAAGAAAAAAACATTTGAATACATATCTTAGGGTTCATTTCCCTAACATCACCTTATCTGAACTTTTCTGCTTGATTCAGACATATACTAGATATTGCAAATAAGGGAAAACATGAGACCAATGTTTCTTTGGGCCTGGCTTACTTCACTTAATACAATTTTTTTCCAAGTCTTTCCATTTCCTAACAACTGGGGCAATGTCATTCTTTCTGATGGAGGCATAGAATTCCATTATGTATATATACCACATATTTTTGATCCATTCATCTACTGAGGGGCATCTGGGTTGGTTCCATATCTTAGCTATAGTAAATAGTGCTGCAATAAACATAGTGGTACTGGAAGCTTTAGTGTGGTCTTGTTTGTAAACATTTGGGTAAATGCCCAAAAGTGGGATTGCTGGATCATAGGGGAGCTCTATGTGGAGTCTTTTGAGGAACCTCCATACCACTTTCCAAAGTGGTTAAACAAGTTTACACTCCCACCAACAATGCAGTAAGGTTCCCTTCTGTCCACATCCCCTCCAGCATCTGTTGTTATTAGAGTTCTTGATATTAGCCATTCTAACTGGGGTGAGGTGGTATGTCAATGTTGTTTTGATTTGAATTTCTTTTATGGCTAGGGAGGTTGAGCATTTCTTCATGTGTCTATTGGCCATCCTTCTCTCCTCTTCAGAGAAGTTTCTCTTTAAGTCGTTAGCCCACTTATTTATTGGGCAGTTGTTTCTTTAAAGATTTGTTATTGGGGGATTTAATGTTGTGAGTTCCAAGTATATTTTAAATATGAGAACCTTGTCCATTGTGTGGCTAGTGAAGATCTTCTCCCAATCCGTGGGCTTTCTATTGATCTTGCTAGCTATGTCCTTTGCCATGCAGAAGCTCTGCAACTTCATGCAATCCCATTTGTCCAACCTTTCTTTGATTTTTTTCTGTTTTGGGGTCTCTATTAAGACAATTCCGGCCTGTGCCAAGGAAACCTAGGGTTTCTCCTATTCCATCCTGTAGTGTTTTGAGAGTGTCAGCTTTGACTCCGAGATCTTTGATCCATTTGGAGTTGATTCTGGTGCAGGGTGATATATAAGGATCTAGCTTTAGTTTTCTACAAGTAGTTAACCAATTTTGCCAGCACCATTTACTGAAGAGGCTGTCTTTCTTCCATTCTATTTTTTTAGCTCCCTTATCGAAGATTAAATGGCTATAGGTCTGTAGGTTCATTTCTGGGTTTTCAATTCTAGTCTATTGGTCCTGAGGTCTGTTCTTGTGCCAGTACCAAGCTGTTTTGATTACTATGGCTCTATAGTAGAGTTTGAAATTTGGTATTGATATTCCTCCAGCAGTGTTCTTTCTGTTGAGGATCGTTTTTGCTATTCGGGGTCTTTTATTGTTCCATATGAATTTTTGGATTGCCTCTTCTATTTCCTTGAAGAATGACTGAATTCAACTCTTGATCTCGAACATAAGTAAAAACAGTCAATAAAAGTCAATCACTTTCCTGGGCACTGGTAGCTCATGCCTTTAATCTTAACTTTAATCAGAAGGCAGGGATCTGGGGATCTCAGTTCAATGTCAGCTCAGATAGGAAAGTCTGTGAGATTCTCATCCCGATTTACTGCCAAAGAAAGCTGGAAGTGGATTCGTGGCTCTTAGCCTAGAGCAAAAAGCTCAGGAACAGAACCCAAGCCTTGAGTTCAAGCCTTAGAATAGTGCAATACATACACTAGGGAAGTAATTCACTCAAGTTCTCAACCTTTAATTTCCCTAATCCTGACTCTAATCCTGGTCACAACCCTAAGAGTAACCTTGATGATAATAGTAACTCAATCCTAAAATTAATGGAAAATACTCAAGTTTAGATACATCTTTACAGATACCCACTGTCTTTGAAATGATTTGCACTTTGCTCCAAATTCTACATATTCCCTGACTTGGAATCTGAAATATATCTTGTTCTCTATTATGAATCATTAACCTCAAATCCTCATATCATGAAAAAATAACATAGTTTCCACTGATTTTTAACTTTTACAGAACTCCTGTATCTCCAAAAAGAAGTTGCAGGTTTACTTAAAATCTACTCTAGTTCCTAAACCTTACTATATATCTAAACCTTACTAGAAACCTAACTCTAAATTTAACCCCATTGAACCCTGCATAGAAAACTTAGAGAAACTCTGTAGTTTCAAACTTATTTTACTTGAGTTTCAATAAGTTTCAAATAAGTTTACTTGAATTAAAATAAGTTTCAAACTTATTTTACTTGAAAGTGTTAGCAGAAAATTCAGTTTTACTTAAAGCTTACCCTTCCCTAACCCTAAGCCTAACCTGAATTAGAAAAGTAACCCTAACCCTGGAACTAATGGGCTTTGGATTCTAAAAGCCACACAAATATATTAGTTTTTATTCATCCTTTGATTTAACTCATCTTTCTTAAAATATTTTGTAGTTTCACTCATTATCCTGCCATTATTGTAACCCTAGCCCTAACCGAAATATTGAGGCTAACCCTCACACTAATTATAACCTAATCTTAATATTGTTAGCAGTTTCCTGTTTCACATTCATCCTAATTCTAACTCGACTTGTTATTCGAAGATTTAGTTTCAGTTGAACCCTTAATTTTCCATTTCCCTAGTGCTTACACTAACCCCAACTGGAACTGAAACCTAACACTCTGATAGTCCAATTCTAATGTTTAAGAAAAAAACTTTAGTTTTAAATCATTCTAATGAACTCTCCAGGTTACGCTCTGGAAATTAGTTTCAGTTTGCCTTATTCCCACAAATTTTCTGACTCTATTTCTGAAGTTATCTTGTTTCCTAAAATGAACTATTATATTACTTGTCCTCAAATTCTCTTTATCAAGAAAAATACTGTAGTTTCCATTCATCCTACCTTTTCCAGAAACCCTGTACCCTAAAACAGTTTCAGATTTACTTACCATCTATTCCATTACTTAATGCTAAGTCTCAGCCTAAACCTGTCTGGAAAACTCTCATTAATCGTTATGAGAATGATCACTGAGAAATAAATATAATGATAATGCTCTAGTTACTATTCAATCTCACATTTTTGCTTCTACTTGTAAGTGAAAACTCAAGTTCATACTAAAATCTTTCTTATTCATAACAGTAATCATAATCAGAACAAAATACTGACCGTAATCTTAATCCTAATTATATGACAATACTAACACTAACACAACTACACTAGTTTTCACTCATCCTAACTTGATTCAAATAAGCCTTCCAAAATATAGGTTTCATTTATTTTTGAATATCTTAGTCATTTTCCAATCCTAACTTAATCTTATCGGGAACATTGACAATAACCAAAAGCCTAATTGTAAGTAGATTCTAATACAATACTCTAGTTCACATTCATTCTAATTCTTACCAGGCTTATTCTAAATTTACCTTCAATTTGAGCCTCATTTTTTTCTCCTTCACTCTAACCTAACCATGGCTGGCATTCTAACCATAATCTTGACACTAACAGTATCCCAATTCTAAAATTTATGAAAAATGCTCATTTTTGCAATCTTAATTTTGAATGTATCTTGTTCCATAAGAGGAATCATTATACCCATTGATCTCAAATACTGATATTATGAAATACATTGTACTTCCATTATCCCGGCATTTCTTGAATTCCTAGAACCTAAAATAAGTTCAACTTTACTTATCATTTAACACATTTCTTTTTTTTTTCTTTTTGTCGGTCGTGGGGCTTGAACTCTGGGCCTGGGCATGATCCCTGAGTTCTTTAGCTCAAGGTGTGCACTTTACCACTTGAGACACAACAAAGCTTTGGGGTTTTCTGGTGGTTAATTGGACATAAAAGTCTCACAGACTTTCCTGCCCAGGTTAGCTTTGAACTGGGATCCTCAGAAATGAGAAATGAGATACAAATTGTACAATATTCTTTCTGATGGGTAAGTAGAATTTCCAGTGTGTGTGTGTGTGTGTGTGTGTGTGTGTGTGTGTGTGTGTGTGTGTGTGTGTGTGTGTGTGTGTGTATTACATTTTCTTGATTCATTTCTCTTTTGAAGGGTAGCTGGGCTGGTTGTGCTGAAACTTTTAGTATATCCTAGTTTGTAAACATTCAGGTAAATGTCTAGGAGTAGAGTTGCTGGATAATATGGAAGTGGATAGTCAAAAGAGGGATGAAGGGGGAAAAGGAGAAGAATAAAAAGGAGAAAAGGGGTGAAGTGCAGAGAGGAATCCAGTAAATATCCTACAATATTAAGAAGAGTTAAGGAAGAGGTTCATAGAGGAGACATGGATGAGAATGTTGAAAGGGTTGGCATTGATCAAGGTATATTGTGTGCATAAACTGCTTTGTTTAATGATAACTCCTTTGCTACTTAAAATAATTAAAAAATCATGTCCCTAAAATGTTATGCCATTAGAAGGAAAGCACGAGAATCTGCTCAGATCATCTCTAAATCTTTTTTCGCTAGGATGAGTTTTAGAACAATACTAATGATGCATATCATCTGAAGAAAATTTAATGATTTCCATCTACTTAAAATAATCATTTTTGGAGATATGGCTCAAGTGGCAGAGTACTACCTATTGAGCAAAGCTGTCAGATATTGAATTAAAGTCTCAATCTCGAACATAAGTAAAAACAGTCAATAAAAGTCAATCACTTTCTTGGGCATTGGTAGCACATGCCTTTAATCCTAAATTTAATCAGAAGGCAGGGATCTGGGGATCTCAGTTCAATGTCAGCTCAGATAGGAAAGTCTGTGAGATTCTCATGTCCAATTTACTGCCAAAGAAAGCTGGATGTGGATTCGTGGCTCATAGCCTATTGCAAAAACCTCAGGAACAGAACCCAAGCCTTGAGTTCAAGACTTAGCATAGTTCATATACATATACAAGGTAAGTAAGTCACTCATGTTCTCAATCTTTAATTTCCCTAATCCTAACTCTAATCCTGGTCACAACCCTAAGAGATGATAATAGTAATGCAATCCTAAAATTAATGGAAAATACTCAAGTTTAGATACATCCTTACAGATACCCATTATCTTTGAAATGATATGTAGTCAGATTCCCTGACTTGGACTCTGAAATCTATCTTGTTCTCTATTATGAGACATTAGCCTCAAATCCTCATATCATGAAAAATACTATAGTTTCCACTGATTTTAACTTTTACAGAACTTCTGTATCTCCAAAAAGAAGTCACAAGTTTACTTAAAATCTACTCTAGTTCCTAACCCTTACTATATATCTAAACCTTACTAGAAACCTAATTCTAAATTTACCCACATTGAACCCTGCATAGGAAACTTAGAGAAACTCTGAATTTTTTGTTAAATTTCAAACTTATTTTACTTGAAAGTGTTAGCAGAAAATTCAGTTTTACCTTAAAGCTTACTTTTCCCTAACCCTAAGCCTAACCTGAATTAGAAAAGTAACCCTAACCCTGGAACTAATGGACTTTGGATTCTAAAAGCCACACAAATACAGTAGTTTTTATTCATCCTAACTTTGATTCAACTCATCTTTCTTAAAATAGTTTGTAGTTTTACTCATTATCTTGCCATTATTGTAACCCTAGCCCTAACTGAAATATTGAGGTTAACCCTCACACTAATCATACTCTAATCTTAATATTGTTAGCAGTTCCTTATTTTACATCCATCCTAATTCTAACTCGACTTGTTATTCGAAGATTTACTTTCAGTGGGACCCTGAACTTTCCATTTCTCTACACTAACCCCAGCTGGAACTGAAACCTTTCACCCTGATAGTCAATTCTAATGTTTAAGAAAAAGACTCTAGTTTTAAATCATCCTAATGAATACTCCAGTTTGCACTCTGGAAATTAGTTTCAGTTTGCCCTAATTCCCACAAATTTTCTGACTCTATTTCTGAAGTTATCTTGTTCCCTAACATGAACCATTATACTTGTCCTCAAATTCTCTTTATCAGGAAAAATACTTAGTTTCCGTTCATCCCAGGTTTTTCAGAAACCCTGTACCCTAAAACAGTTTCAGATTTACTTACCATCTAGTCCATTACTTAATGCTAACTCTCAACCTAAACCTGTCTGGAAAACTCTCATTAATTATTATGAGAATGATCACTGAGAAATAAATATAAAGATAATGCTCTAGTTACTATTCAATCTCACATTTTTGCTTCTAATTGTAAGTGAAAACTCGATTTTATACTAAAAACTTTCTTATTCATAACAGTAATCATAATCAGAACAAAATACTGACCCTAATCTTAATCCTAATTATATGACAATACTAACACTAACACAACTACACTAGTTTTCACTCATCCTAACTTGATTCAAATAAGCCTTCCAAAAATAGGTTTCATTTATTTTTTGAATATCTTAGTCATTTTCTAATCCTAACTTAATCTTATCGGGAACATTGACAATAACCATAAGCCTAATTGTAAGTAGATTCTAATATTAATACAATACTCTAGTTCACATTCATTCTAATTCTTACCAGGCTTATTCTAAATTTACCTTCAATTTGAGCCTCATTTTTTTCTCCTTCACTCTAATCCTAACCATGGCTGGCATTCTAACCATAACCTTGACACTAACAGTATCCCAATTCTAAAATTTATGAAAAATGCTCATTTTCTGCAATCCTAACTGAAATTCCACTTGTAATTCTTGAAATAAATTGCAGGTTTTCTGTAAACCCTACAGATTTTCTCACTCTTACCACTTGAGACACAACACCGCTTTTGGGTTTTCTGGTGGTTAATTGGACATAAAAGTCTCACAGACTTTCCTGCCCGGGTTAGCTTTGAACTGGGATCCTCAGAAATCATCTTCCTCAGTAGCTAGGATAATAGGCACAAGCCACTAATTTAACCCATTTCTGTACTCTATCCTATACCCCGGTTAACCAGAAACCTAATCCTAATCACAGTCTGATTTAATACCAAACGGTTAATGTAAGGAAAATTGTCTAGATTCTATTCAATCACACATTTTTTTGCTTCCACTTCTTAGTGGAAAACTGAAATTTACCCTAAAGCTTATCCTTCCCTAACCCTAATTAGAACAAAAAAGAATCTCACACTTTAAACCAAATTATATCTGAATGTTTAAAGTAACATAAATACTGGTTTTCATTCATTCTAACTTTGATGTCATTCATTCTTCTTAAAATATGTGTCAGTTTTACACAATATCTTACATCTTTTTCTCATTCTAACCCCAGCTCTAACTGGAACACCTTGCGTAAGCCTAAGCCTACATATAACTGAATCATCATGTTAATAGCAAGCCTCTTTTTTCACATTTATCCTAACTCTTGCTCAGCATGTAGGTCTAAATTTTACTTGCATTTTGAACCTAAATTTTTAAGTGTTTTTCTATTTCCTGGCAGGTTTTATTTTTCCTTATATCTTAACAATTTTATTTTGTTGTAAAGATGCTTTGAAGAGCGATTAAGTACATATGTAACAAAAGGAGTACATTTCTTGTTGAGCATTGTTACCCCCTTCTGTCTTGTTCTCCCGCTATCCCATTCCTCCCCACTTCCCTTACTCCTCCCTCCCCATGGTGTAAGCTTCATTTTCAACAGTGTCTTTTGAGTATTATGGTTCCAATGGGTCATCCTGTGTTGAACCTAAATTTTCTATTTCTCTAATTCTAATTCTAATTCTGCCTGGGATCCTAACCCTAACCATAATAATAATGATAACTCAATTCAGAAGTTAACAAAAATTATTCAAGTTTTATTCATCCTATTAATCCACTGTACATCTTGAATTAAGTTGCAGTTTAGCTTAAATCTTCCAAATTAGTTTATATGCACATATACAAAGACGTAATTTTATGTGAAAAACAGAAGATCTTTGGAGAAAGGAGTAACGAAAAGGAAATATAGGGAGTAAAATCAAATGCTTTAAATATATTATAGAATTGCCACTTCTGGCAATTAATAACCATTAAGAAAATAATTAAAAATTAATAAATAAGACATTGCCTTCTACTGTTCTTTAAGACAGCCATGATATGTCTTGTGAAAGAAATACTTGTTTTAGATAAAATTTGATCATGCATAATTTATATTGTTATTGGCCAATTATTTAATTTAATGAATAAAAATATGTCAAATAAGATTCCATGACAAAAAATATAAAACAATTATTTAGCAATTGTTTGAGAAAAAGTTATAGTCATGAGTTTTAGTAAACTGAATTTCTATTTCCCAGAAAGCAATGAATTAGGTTTACTAATCTAGTATTTGTAGTAATTTTAGAGAACATAATTGACATGAAAAACAACTAACTGTACATCTTCTTTCTTGAATGAGTGATATTTTAAACATTATCTTTTATTCAAATGAATACTTAGGTTTACATTTCAAAATAAATGCAATTTTATCTCCTTTCAGAACAAGTACTTACCCTGCAATTAAATGTACTAGCATATTCAGGTATTTAAAAGCTAAATTTTCTTTGTTTGAAATGTAGCTCTACATGTTCAGAATGACATGATTTTTTATTCATAAATGTCTAACCTCGGATTTTTGCTTCAACAATATAAATTGTCTCATGACATTGTAGTGAAGGCTCCAATAACGAGAGTGGTCAAAACGATTTCCTAAATTCTAAATTTTAAATCTAATCATTTTTAGCCTTTGATAATATCATTTATTGTCTCCTCACAGTAATTAAGCTAAAATAAATACTACTTTTTAAAAATTTCACTCACATTGTAAATAATATTAACATAGGTAAAAAAAGACACTAATTATTTCAGACTCATATTTGGTGTCTTAGTGTGAAGAATGTAGAGAGTAGAAAGACTTTATACTCAATAAATATTTTTGGTTAAATTAAATCATATATCTGGATTTCTTATTTGAAAGTTCATCACATGGAAACAGGAAAAAAATAAAAAATAATTACTTTGGGATCATTTTTCTTCTTAAAATTATGAAGCAAAAATAGCTTTAAGAAATATATTTTTCAGGAGCTGGGAAGGTGGCTCAGTGGTAGAGTGCTTGCCTCGCATGCATGAGGAGCTGGGTTTGATTCCTCAGCACCACATAAGCAGAAAGAAAAAGCTGGAAGTGGCACTGTGGCTCAAGTGGTAGAGCGCTAGCCTTTAGCTGAATAGCTGAGGGACAGCACCCAGGCCCAGAGTTTATGCCCTACGACCGGACCCACCCCCCAAAAATATATTTTTTTCAATAAAATGTTTCAATCCTTAGTAAAGTGCATTATACTTTAATATAAAGTTATTCTCAAAATAGAAATTCTGCAACTAATCTAATGTATGTATTTATGCACAAAATGCTGTGACTTCTAGGTGTTATGTGATTTTATTTTTATTTTTTAGTTGTGACATGATCCCTACATACATTTATTACAAACATCTGTAATTATACAAATCAAACCTATACACACTAATTTATGTAAGATAATATTCAAACAAAATTATCTTTTTTTCCTGTCTCCAACAGGGAAGGATGATGTGCTGAAGTGTATTAAATGAAGGTACTCTAATGAAGAGTCTTTATGGAATGGAAATTTGCAACATGAGGATGGTATAATGAGTACTTTCTACTTGGCTGAACAGGAATTCTTGTTTCTACTTTCTTACCTTTTAATCACACAAGGAAAGCCACAAAATTTGAAGTTCATATGAAGGAATTGCATTCCAAAGTGATGTGGCAACTCTGCTCAAAAGTTTGATCTTATCACTAGTTCTTTGTGCTTGCTGGCTGATCTAGTTCTGTATCATATGTTTCATATTATTAAGCATATTAGTAATTCAGCCATGAGTACATTGCAAGAGACTCCTGAAAATCACAGGTATTGCTGTGTAATAATCAGAAGAGAGGGAAAAGATTATATTAATCTCCAATTCCTCCCTTTGGCCTTTAATATAACAATTAATTGTCAAAACAATCATGTAAGATGTTAGTTTATTTTTCCCTTTTTAATTAGAGATTAAGCAAGTCCTTTTAGCAGTTAAAAGTGATGGCAGTGAAATCAGAGCTCTGATATGAGCATCTTCTCCATAATAAGTCTAAAATATTTTCCTCCAAGATATCCAAGAGTACTATACTCACCCTCTAAAGAGTGAATAAGTAGGAGTTCCGGGAAGATGGCGGAGGAGAAGCTGGAATCTGAAAAAGCTCTTGCATAGAAAACAGTTTCAGAGTTCCAGTGAACAGTCCCAAGCCAGAGAATCACACCAAGTGTGCCATCACAGGACAGAGAGTTAGTCAAGAGAGGGGAAGCCAAGCAGACACATCTGAGCAGCTGCCGCTGCGGCGGCAGGGTCGCAGCGGCGACCACCGCCGCGGAGGCATACCTGAGACGCAGTCCGGGACAAAGGAGCCAGACGCAGCGGACGAGCGGATTCTACTCAACACCAGCAAGAACCGACAAGGAGCGGACAACTTCATCCTGCACTTTGCAGACCAGAGACGACCCGGGATCCAAGACTCAGCGTGAGTAGAAGCCCCGCTTCCTCACTCCTCCTCTGGGAGCAGAGGAGGGAAGGCCACCCCTCCCCCCCCCAGCACCGGTGATCTCCATCTTGGATACCGACAAAGCTCGGAGGAGCGGCTAGCTCCAGCTCAGGCCTTGGAATAGAGCTAGTCATTTGGCAGTTCACGGGAACTTGGCGGCGAGGTGACCTCACAGACTCAGTTCCATCCAGGGAGGGGTCGCCCAGCTCAGGCACCAGCCATTGGAGTGGCTCTCCTCGCTGGGTGGCCAGAGCCAGAGGCTGCCCCTCCCTCTAGCAGCCACCACAATCAATTGAAAAACAGAAACCCTGAGAATGGCTCCAGGCTGGGTGCTGTGAGTTTTTTTTTCACAAAATAGCCCCAGGGAAAAGCTACTGTTCCTTGAAAGACCTCAACTCTACCCAGAACCTAGCCTCATCACTGCATCCCCCTCTTTTGTGATTCTCAAAGCAGATCACCCTCCCAGTAAACTAACCTGGGAGGGGGATCTCAAAATCTTGGGTAAAGCAGAGCATTTTTCTGCCTGTTCCAACAAACTGACTTAAGAAACCAATCAAGCCACAGGACCTCAAGCTGACCAGAGACTCCAACCAGACTCTGGTTACAGACAAAAGGGAGATACAGGACTCTTCCCACCCCTCCCAAAAAAAAAAAAAAAATCAAAGAACTTTTTTTTTTTTCTTCTTCTTCTTTTCTTTTTTTCTTTTTCTTGTTTTGTTTTTTTTTCGTTTTTTGTTACCTTATATATATATAAAAAAATTTTTTTTTTTGCTTTTCTAAAACTTTTATTAATCTTTAATTTTTGCCTCTTCTGAAAAAATAATTGTTTTCCATTAATTTTTTTTTCTCCTCTTATAATTTTTATTTTAGGAATACGTGAATGTGTGTTTTCTTTTCTTTTCTTGTCTTCTTTCTCTTTTTCATTCATTCTTAATTATCTTTTTGTTTTTGTTTTTTTTTCTAGCTCTACTGAACTTCTGATCTTTTCTTCTCACTTTCCTATCCTTTCCAACTTTTCCTCTTTGTTCACCTTTATGTGACTTAACTCTTGTCCTGCACATCCTCAGATAAACCCGTAGTTAACCAGTAGACCCTATCCCCCATTGTGTACACAATTAATCCACAAACTTATTACTCAATTCAAAACCT
The DNA here is from genome assembly GCF_019054845.1 of Dipodomys spectabilis. NCBI lineage: Eukaryota > Metazoa > Chordata > Mammalia > Rodentia > Heteromyidae > Dipodomys > Dipodomys spectabilis. The sequence continues at coordinate 5,426,242 of NW_024870984.1, read as the reverse complement.
CTGAGACTTAAATTCATTAATAACAGTACTACCTCTTTATACCTATATAATATTTTAAGCATTTTTTAAAAGTTTTTCTCATCTCCTCTATGTCCCTCCCTTTCTCTCAACATATTCATATCCCTCTATAAATAGATGGTCTTTTAATCTCTAAAATAACATTAATTTTTACGTCTCTATTTTTTTTCTGGTCTCTTTTCATTCCCCTTTCCCTTTCTTCCCTTTTCTCTCTCTCTCTACTTACATCCTACCCAACCTATTTCCTGCATTGTGATTAGGACATAGTTAACTCTCCCTGTGCCTTCCCACACCAATCTATTCCTATTTTTTACCCACATCTCTCCCTAACCCTAATAATTTCTGGTTTTCCAAATTCTTCTCTGCGGTTCAAAGTCCTTTAACATATAGTTGTTTGATGTCGAATAGATGTATCTGTTGAACTAGATTGTATCTGTAGACTATTGACTGTACAAATGCAAACTTTGGTTGATGGTTGCCTTAAGATAGTGTTCTAGCACAAAACTGGTGCTATCTTCATCTCAAATGGGCAGAGTAAGCCGGAAAAACACAAGAAAAATGGCAAATTCGGGTATCTCAATTCCCAATCCTGATAATCAGGGGTTAGAACAGATAATGAATAATCCAGAGGAGAGTTCCCAAACAGCTCTACAAACACTGCTGGCAAACATGATAAATGAAATTTTGACAACGTACAAAGGACTCTGTATGAGCGTGATAGGGAGAGAGAGGAGGCATCCCAGAAGTTTATACAGGAATATCATAAGCGTGAGGAAGCTACTCAAAAACTGATACAGGATTTGCGTGAACAACTTGAGAATACTCAAAGAGAAAGGGAGGAATGGCGTGAGGAGGATGAGAACACTCAAAGAGATCTGCAGGAATCCCGCGAACAGGAGGAAGCTAATCAAAGAGTAATACAGGAATTGAGAGACCAGGTAGAGAACACACAAAGATCACTAAAGGCATTCATGGAATCCATTAACAAAGAGATGAAGGAAGTCAGGGAGACCACAAAGGGAATGCTGAATGGAACCCAACAGAAGGAATGGGAGCCCAAAGAAACCATAACCAATCAACTAAGTGATTTGAGGACAAACACTGAACACCAAATTAAGGAAGTAAAGAAATTCATACAAGACCTAAAACAGAGCTTCAACAAAGAACTTGAAGCCATCAAAGCTGACCAACTAGAAGGAAAAGAGATAAAAAACAAAGTAGAGAGTCTTGACAGCAGGTTAGAACATGCAGAAGATCGAATCTCAGGGATTGAAGACAGCCTAGATATTATAGAGAAAGAACATACAACCATCCAAGACAAGTCCAAGAAATATGATAGATCTATCCAACACCTGGAAGACACCATCAGAAGGCCTAATCTAAGGATAATGGGTGTAGAGGAGCACCTAGAAACAGAAGTTAATGGTCTAGGAAATCTGTTTAACAGGATCCTAGCAGAGAACTTCCCAAACATGCAAAAAGATAGGCCTGTCCAGATACAAGAAGCCTTTAGAACCCCAAATAGACCAGACCAGAATAGGACATCCCACCGTCACATAATAATCCACACAGGATCAACTCAGAACAAGGAAAAGATCCTTAAAGCTGTCAGAGAGAAAAGGGTAATCACTTATAAAGGGAAACCAATTAGAATCACCTCAGATTTCTCAGCAGAGACAATCAAAGCAAGAAGAGCCTGGAATGATGTATGCCATGCCCTAAAAACAAACAACTATCAACCAAGAATACTGTACCCAGCTAAACTCTCCTTCATAACTGAAGGCCAAATAAAAACCTTCCATAGCAAAGAAAAATTGAAACAATACATCTCCACCAAACCAGCCCTACAAAAGATTCTTAAAGATGTCCTACACATAGAAAACCAACAAGACCGCAATAAAGGCCAAGAAACTGCACCCAAACTGAGAATCCAAGAACCATAGGAAGAACCCAGTTTTTGGGGCCCCCAAGAAGGTAGATAACATGGCAGGAACTCCCAAATACCTCTCAGTCCTATCTCTTAATGTTAACGGACTGAACTCTCCAATTAAGCGACATAGACTGTCTAGTTGGATTAAAAAACAAGACCCTTCTATCTGCTACCTGCAGGAGTCACATCTTGCCCGTAAAAACAAACACATTTTCAATGTTAAAGGCTGGAACAAAATCTACCAAGCAAACGGACCGCATAAACAGGCGGGAGTTGCAATCCTAATATCAGATAAAATAGACTTCAAATTAAAATTCGTGAAAAGAGATAAAGAAGGTCGCTACATACTAATTAAAGGATCTCTCCTTCAGGAGGATATTACAATTCTAAATATCTATTCGCCAAACAATGGAGCACCCAAATTTATCAAAGAAACACTACTTTCCCTCAAATCCCATATAGATCCAAAGGCATTAATCGTTGGGGATTTTAACACACCACTCTCCCCACTAGATAGATCAACTCGGCAAAAACTCAACAGAGAAACCGCAGATCTAAACAGCTGCATAGATCAACTAGACTTAACAGACATTTACCGAACATTTCACCCAGCAGCATCAGAATACACGTTTTTCTCAGCAGCACATGGAACGTTTTCTAAAATAGACCACATTTTAGGCCACAAAGCAAACTTGTCTAAATTCAGAAACATTGAAGTTATACCTTGCATTCTCTCTGACCACAAGGGAATAAAGTTAGAACTCAACACCAAAAGCCACCAAAGAAAGTCCGGTATCACATGGAGGCTGAACAACACACTGCTGAATCATGAGTGGGTCATGGAAGAGATTAGAAAGGAAATTCAAATGTTCATGCTATTCAACAAAAATGAACACACAAAATACCAGCTCCTCTGGGACACAGCAAAGGCAGTACTCAGAGGCAAGTTTATAGCTCTGAGCTCCTACATCAACAAATTGGAAAGATCTGAAACTAACAATTTAATGACACATCTAAACCTCCTTGAAAAAGAGCAGCAAGATAAACCCCAATCCAGTAGACGGAAAGAAATAATCAAAATTAAATCAGAATTAAATGAATTAGAATCCAAAAAAACTATAGAAAGAATCAACAAAACAAAGAGTTGGTTCTTCGAAAAACTCAACAAAATTGACAGACCCTTAGCAAATCTTATCAGAAAAAGAAGAGAACACACCCAAATTAATAAACTCAGAGATGAGAAAGGAAACATCACCACGGAAACAAGCAAGATTCAGAACATTATAAGGGAATACTTCTCAAAACTTTATGCTAATAAGTTTGAGAACTTGACAGAAATGGACCTCTTCCTAGCAAATATTGACATGCCAAAACTAAACCAAGATGAGGTAAACTATCTTAACAGGCCCATATCAAGCATTGAAATAGAAACAGCAATAAGAGACCTCCCAGCTAAGAAAAGTCCAGGACCAGATGGTTTTACAGCGGAATTTTACAAGGCCTTCAAAGCAGAGCTCACACCAATTCTCCTCCAACTCTTCAATGAAATTGAAAGAGAAAGCTCACTACCGAACACATTCTATGAAGCCATCATAACCCTCATCCCAAAACCAGGCAGGGACTCATCAAAGAAAGAGAACTATAGACCCATTTCTTTGATGAACATTGATGCAAAACTTCTCAACAAAATTTTGGCCAACCGACTTCAACAATTCATCCAAAAAATCATACACCACGATCAAACAGGATTCATTTCAGGGATGCAAAGCTGGTTCAATATACGCAAATCAATTAATATTATTCATCACATCAACAGGAGCAAGAATAAGAACCACATGGTTATCTCAATAGACGCAGAAAAAGCATTCGACAAGATCCAACACCCCTTTATGATGAAGGTTTTGAAAAAATTAGGAATCCATGGAACATTCCTCAATACAATAAAGGCTGTATATGACAAACCTACAGCCAGCATTATACTCAATGGCGAAAAACTAAAGCCATTTCCTCTTAACTCAGGAACAAGACAAGGATGCCCACTCTCTCCACTTCTCTTCAATCTAGTATTAGAATGCCTAGCTACAGCAATAAGACAAGATGCAGACATAAAGGGGATCCAAATAGGGAAAGAAGAAATAAAACTCTCCCTCTTTGCAGATGACATGATCTTGTATTTAAAGAATCCCATAGACTCCACTCCCAAATTACTCAAGCTGATTCAAAACTTTGGCAAAGTAGCAGGTTATAAAATTAACCCCCAAAAATCAATGGCTTTTCTGTATGCCAACAATGAGAAAAGTGTGGCTGAAATTAGGAAAGCAACTCCATTTGTAATAGCCCCACAAAAAATAAAATACCTAGGAATTAACTTAACTAAAGAAGTGAAGGACCTCTATGATGAAAACTTTAAAATCTTGAAAAAGGAAATCAACACAGAACTTAAAAAATGGCAAAACCTCCCATGCTCCTGGATTGGAAAGATTAACATCGTGAAAATGGCAATACTCCCCAAGGCTATCTACAAATTCAACGCAATACCTATCAAAATTCCACCCTCATTCTTCAAGGAAATAGAAGAGGCAATCCAAAAATTCATATGGAACAATAAAAGACCCCGAATAGCAAAAACGCTCCTCAACGGAAAGAACACTGCTGGAGGAATATCAGTACCAAATTTCAAACTCTACTATAAAGCCATAGTAATCAAAACAGCTTGGTATTGGCATAAGAACAGACCTCAGGACCAATGGAATAGAATTGAAAACCCAGAAATGAACCTACAGACCTATAGCCATCTAATCTTCGATAAGGGAGCTAAAACAATAGAATGGAAGACAGACAGCCTCTTCAGTAAATGGTGCTGGCAAAACTGGTTAACTACATGTAGAAAACTAAAGCTAGATCCTTATATATCACCCTGCACCAGAATCAACTCCAAATGGATCAAAGACCTTGAACTCAAAGCAGACACTCTGAAAACATTACAGGATGGAATAGGAGAAACCCTGGGTCTCCTTGGCACAGGCCGAAATTTTCTGAATAAAGACCCGGAAACACAACAAATCAAAGAAAGGCTGGACAAATGGGATTGTATAAGGTTTCAGAGCTTCTGCAGGGCAAATGACATAGCTAGCAAGATCAATAGAAAGCCCACGGACTGGGAGAAGATCTTTACTAGCCATACAACGGACAAGGGTCTCATATCTAAAATATACTTGGAACTCAAAAAATTAAACCACCCAACAACAAATCCTCAAAGAAACAACTGCCCAATAAGTAAGTGGGCGAAAGACTTAAAGAGAAGCTTCTCTGAAGAAGAAAGAAGGATGGCCAATAGACACATGAAGATGTTCAACATCCCTAGCCATAAAAGAAATGCAAATCAAAACAACATTGAGATACCACCTCACTCCAGTTAGAACAGCAAAAATCAAGAACTCTAACAACAACAGATGCTGGAGGGGATGTGGACAGAAAGGAACCTTACTTCATTGTTGGTGGGAATGTAAACTTGTTCAACCACTGTGGAAAGCAGTATGGAGGTTCCTCAAAAGACTCCACATAGAGCTCCCCAATGACCCAGCAATCCCACTTTTGGGCATTTACCCAAATGATCACAAACAAGGCCACACTAAAGCTACCTGCACAACTATGTTTATTGCAGCATTATTTACCATAGCTAAGACATGGAACCAACCCAGATGCCCCTCAGTAGATGAATGGATCAAGAAGATGTGGTATATATACACAATGGAATTCTATGCCTCCATCAGAAAGAATGACATTGCCCCATTTGTTAGGAAATGGAAAGGCTTGGAAAAAATTATATTAAGTGAAGTAAGCCAGGCCCAAAGAAACATAGGTCCCATGGTTTCCCTTATTTGCAATATCTAGTATAGGTATGAGTCAAGCGGAAAAAGTCAGATAATGTGATGTTAGGAAAATGAACCCTTTAATATGTATTTTAATGTTTTTGTTTCTTTCATGCATGTATTTCTAACGCATTTATAAGATTATTTCTTTGTTGCTTTGTATGTCCCTCCCCCACAGTGTAACCCCCGCTTTCACTATATTTGATGTTAGTATAACATGTGGAGGAGATGGGGACAAACAAGTCGTTTAAGGATTCAGGTGGACCTGTTGCAACAATGAGAAGTACAAAATGTCATGTGAAAACCAGCTTTACAATGTCGGTGGGGGGGGGGTGGGGGGGTATGATTGGGTGGGAGGGAGGGGGGAGGCTGGGAAGGGAGGTGAAGTGTAAACAAAGGAGGAGGCTGCAATGCTTGGTAAGAAATGTATGCATTATCCTGCCCATGTAATTGTAACCCCTCTGTACAGTATGTTCTCAAATAAAATAAAATTAAATTAAAAACCAAAAAAAAAAAAAAAAAGAGTGAATAAGTAATTATTTTCATTAGTTTTGCTTAATATTAATTTACTTGTAGCAAAAGGTTAAAATGTCTGGTTTCTTTCTTTCAATGTAATAACATACATTTCATATTATTACTGTCTCTTCATAGAAGCCTGAAATCACTATTTCAAAGTAACACAAACAGAAAAAAAATAAAATAAAAGGATACAACCATCACAAATCCTAAATTATGTGAAAAAATCCACAATATCAAAAATAAACCTGAGGAAGTGGAAAAACAATGGCTGAATAAGAACAGAAAATTAGCCGGGCGCTGGTGGCTCACGCCTGTAATCCTAGCTACTCAGGAGGCTGAGATCTGAGGATCGCGGTTCAAAGCCAGCCCAGGCAAGAAAGACCGTGAGACTCCTATCTCCAATAAACCACCAGAAAACCGGAAGTGGTGCTGTGGCTCAAGTGGTAGAGCGCTCGCCTTGAGCTGAAGAGCTGAGGGACAGCTCCCAGGCCCAGAGTTCAAGCCCCACGACCGACAAAAAAAAAAAAAAAAGAACAGAAAATTACCCTGGCTCCAGCTAATGAAACAGAGACTTAGAGTCCTAGCAGGTATTCCACTTCTAGCAGGTCAAACCAAGTCAGGTATAATTATATATAAATATATAATTCAAAAGAAGATTTTATACTGTCTTCACAAGAAAACAGAAATCTATGAAAAGTTACCCAGCCAGGCAAGTGACTGTTGTGACTGTGTTGGCCAACATATTCAAATGCACAGCTGCACTGTGGAAATAAAAGGGCCACATGGGAAAAAAGCTGGAACAGAGGCAGCCACATCCAAACACAGACACTATTCACCTTACCACTGGACAGTTTGAACTGTCATTGCAACCACAAGTATTAACATGACAATATCTCACCACAAATGATCTCTAATCCTACACTTAATCATCTAGACAAAAACCTAATTCTAGAAAAACAAATCACAACAGAAGACCAAACCAACACCTGCAAATCAACCAAGAACATAGAGAGTCACCTATTAAGATCATAGATCCCCCAAATGAAAGCAAAGAAATTCACCAAATGGACAGAAAAAATCAGAAAAATACAAGAAAACTGATGCCACGGTAGTATAATTCACACAGGAACTGACCAGACATTAGAACAGACAATTAAGGAGCTAGAAGAGAGAATTCAAAATACATTACAAATACTGCTGAAAAATGTCATTAACGAAAAGATACAAAACCTCTACAAGAAATTTGTGAAAAAGATGAGACCAATCAAAGATTAGCAAAATAATTCATGGAGACTACAAACAGAAAGATAAAAAAATTTTTGAGAAGGCAAAGGAGTCCAAGGAAAAAAATAGTTAAATAGTTAAAAGGTATGAGAGAAGACACAGCTAAAAAAACAACAACAACAACAAAAAACCTCCAACTCCCCTATCCAAAGAAAAGATGTAAAGAAAGTCCTCACAAGACCTAAAAGAAAGCCTTAGTAAAGATAGAAACCCTAAAAAAATGACCAATTAGAAGATAGAGAAATAAAACACAAGGTAGAAAGTCTCCACAGCGAATAGATGACATAGAAGATAATGTTAGGCATCAAAGACAGACTAGGTCTAATAGAAAAGAGGAGCTAATCATTTAGATCAAATCCAAGAAATAAGAAACGATCTTGCTGGAAGTTCAAGATTCAGTTAGAAGATCAAACTTGGGGGAGATAGGTATCAAGAAGGAGAAGAGCAGGAAACAAAATGGATGGGAAATATTTTACAGAATTCTAGCAGAGAACATGCCAAACATCCAAAAAGAAAGGCTCATTCAGAGAAGAGAAGCCTTTAGAACACCAAACAGAGAATACCAGAACAGAACAACCCACCACCACATCATAATCTATTAGAGGATCATTAGAGATCAAGGAAAGGATTCTTAAAGCTGTCAGGAGAAAAGACTGATTATTTATAAAGGATATACAGTCAGAATAAACAATGATTTCTTAGCTGATATGGTAAAAAGGAGAGCCTGACATGATATATGGCAAACATTAAAGGCAAACAAATACCAACCGTGAATACTGTCCTAAGCCAAACTCTCCTTTACATTTAAAGGATATATAAAAATAATTCATGACTAAGAGAACTTGAAACAACTTATCCCCACCAAATCAACAAGATAGAAATTAATCAAATATATCCTACATAGAGAAGGCCAAGAAGAACAGGAACTGGTCATATAAAATACTCCCTACCAGAGAACAAATTAAATATATATTTTTTTTATTGTGAAAATACTGTACAGAGAGGTTACAATTACATGGACAAGATAATGAGTACATTTCTTATCAAGCATTGTAGCCTCCTCCTTTGTTTCCCCTTCCCATCCCTTCCCATCCTCCCACCCCCACCCCCACCCAACCCTCCCCGCTCCCACCTCCCCCCCCACCCCCGTACCAAAGTTTTAAAGTTCGTTTCAACATAATGACTTGTGCATCTCATTGTTGCAATGGGTCCACCTGTATCCCTATTTAAACGATTTGTTTTTCCCCTTCCCCTCCACAAATTCTACTGAACAAAGTAAATATATTAAGAATAGATGAGGCACAGCTCCTAACAGCAGGAATTATAGATATTTCCCAGCCTTAACTCTCAATATCAATGGACTTAAATTTCCAATTAGAAAAAACAGATTAGATAGTATTATAAAAAAAAAACCAGACACATCCATCCAGTGTCCACTAGAGATACATTTCATTGACAAAAACAAACACATACTCAAACTGAAAGGCTGCAAGGAAATTTTTCAAGCAAATGGATACCATAAACAGGCCACAGTAGAATTACTAACATAAAATAATGTAGAACTCAAATTAAAATTAGTAGGAAGAGACATTACATATTGATAAAGGCAGCTCTCCATTAGGAGGATACAACAAGTGTAAATATCAATGCTGTGAATCTTGGACCACCCCAAATCATCAACCAAATACTACATAACCTAAAAATACATCTCAACCCATCATTGTCATGCATGGATTGGTTATCCAGGAAAAACTCAACCAAGAAACTGAAGACCTAAATAACTGCATTGACCACCTTGCCCTAACAGACATCTACAGAATATACATTCAGTGTCAGTATATACATTCTTTGCAGCAGGTCATGGAAGATTCTCCAAAATAGAACCCATCCTATGTCACACAGAAATTCTGTCCAAATTGAAAGAATAATTAATTGAATTCCCATAGCTTGTCAGACCACAGCAGAATAAACTTACAATTAAACAGCTAAAGCAAAAAAAAATTGTCAAACCTATGAAAACTGAACAACACATTGCTGAATGACCAGTGGGACACTGAAGAGATTAGAATGGAAATCTGAAAATTTCTGGAATTTAAGAAAAATGAAGACACAAAATACCAGCTCCTCTGGGACATACAAAATGCAGTACTTACAGGAAAATTTATAGCTTTGAATGCCTACATCAAGCAATTGGGGAAATCTCAAATCAGTATTTTTATTATGTACCTAAAGCTTCTTGAAGAGAGGAACAAGTCCAACCTAAGTAGGCTGAAACAAATAAAAAGAGTTAAATCAGAAATAAGTAATGACAAAATAAAACATAGATCAACAAAACAGAGTTGTTTCTTTCAATAAATTAACAGACTTGACAGACCCTTACCAAATCTGACTAAAAAGAGACCTTATATAGATAGAAAGATAAGAAAAAAATCCACAGATTGGGAGAAGGTCTTTAGTTGCTCTGCAACACACAATGGCCTCATATCTCAAATATTCTTAGAGTCCCAAAATTAACCCCCCCAAAAAACAAATTCTAATAGAAACAACAACCCTCATAATATAAGTGAGCTTAAGATTTAAGGAGAGACCTCTCTGAAGAAGAAATATGAATGGCCAATAGACACATGAAGAAATATGCAACATTTCTGGCCAGAAAAGAAATGCAAATCAAAGCAAAATTGAGATTCCACCTAACCCCAGTTAGAATGACCATAATGAAGAAAACTAATAATAACAGATGCTGGGCTGGTGGGGATGTGGCCAAAAAGGAACATTACCACACTATTGGTGGAAATGTAAACTTGTTCAAATATTCTGTAAAGAAGTATAGAGGTTCCTCACTAGAGCTCCCCTATGACTCAGCAATGATGGATCAAGGAAATGTTGTATATATTCACAACAAAATTCTATGCTTCCATCAGAATGATTGACATTGTCCCATTTGTAAGGAAATGGAATCATTTGGAAACATAATAATTCAAACAAGCCAGACCCAAAGAATCAGAGGCTACATGTTTTCACTCATTTGGAAAAACTAGAATATGTCTAGGATATTCACAATAGCTCAATAGCAATATGCATATCACCATAAAATGATGCTTGTCAAAATGAGCTCCAAGAAATGGATACAAGATGATTGTATAGTGAACTGTTTTTAGTTATTTCTATTTAGTTTTTCCTCTTTGGTTTATTCCCTGTACTCACTGTTTTTGATTTCTGTACCCTTTGTCTTATACATAAGTTAATCTGATTTGGGGAAAGGAAGGGAAATCACAGAAATGGTGGGACAAAGATTAACCAAAGCAACAGTGATATTCACTAGACACTATGTTAGAAATAAACTTTACAACTTTGTGGGAGTGGGATGTCAGGGTTGAGGGAAGCAGAAAAAAATGAGGAAGGGGTAACACTGTTAAAAATGTACTCATTTGGGCTGGGAAGGTGGCTCAGTGGTAGAGTGCTTGCCTTACATGCATGAGGCCCTGGGTTCGATTCCTCAGTACCACATAAGCAAAAAGAAAAAATCCGGAAGTGGTGCTGTGGCTCAAGTGGTAGAGCACTAGCCTTGAGCTGAAGAGCTGAGGGACAGCGCCCAGGCAGAGTTCAGGTCCCATGACCGGACCCAAAAAAAAAAAAAAATGTACTCATTACTTATGTAACTGTAACCCACCTCTCTGTATATCACCTTCATAATAAAAAATAAAAAACGAAAAACAAAACAATTAGAGAACTCACCCAAATACAGAAAATTAGAGACAAAAATGAGACAACACAACAGATAAAAGCAAAATTGAGAATGTTATAAGAGAGTACTTTGAAAATCTTATGCCAATCACCTGAAGAATCCTGAGGAAATTCATGCTTTCCTATACTGGATCTGAAGCAAGAAGTAACACATAAGAAGAAATGAAAATGAAATGTCAATAAACCACTTCCCATTCCAGAGAAATCTACAACTCAATGAATTTACCATGAAATTAAGGCCTGCAAAGAACTTACAATACACAGATGTAACTCTTCAATGGAATAGAAAGGGAAATGGAATTATCAAACACATTCTATGAAGCTAGAATTAGACTCTTCTCCAAATCACATAGGGACTCACCAAAGAAAGAGAACTATGAACCTAACTCTTTGATAAGCAATGATGCAGAACTTCTTAATAAAATTCTCACCAACTAATTTCAGCAACTAACAAAAAAATAATATTGTATGATCAAATAGGATTCATCCTAGGATACAATTGGATTCAATATTCTTGTCAATAATCATAGTACAAACCATCAGCAGAAGCAGGGACAAGAAACACATGATCGTCTATAGGGATGAAGTAATAGCTTTTAACAAGCTCCCATACCCCTTTATGATTGTCTGAGAAGCTAGGAATGCATGGAACATTCCTCAATACAATACAGAGTATATATATGACAGATAATTAGCATTTACCTAACAGTGGAAGCATGAAGACATTAAAATCAGGAATGAGACAAGGATGTCCATTCTCTCTACTACTCTTCAATAAGGCAGTGGACTTTCTAGCAAGAGCAATAAGCAAGAGAAAAACATAAAGGGGATCCAAATAGGGAAGACATAAAACTATCCCTTTTTATAGATGAAATGATCCTGTATTTTAAAGGACCCTATAGCTTCCTTCTTCAAGTTACTAAAGGTGATGCTAACCTTCAGCAATGTAGCAGGTTATAAAAACCACAACAATCAGTAGTTTTTCTGTGTTACGAACAATGGGAAGATCCATGCTGAAATCCAAAAATCAACCTCATATGTATTAGCCTTAAAACCAAATCAAATCTAAACTGAACAAAACAACAACAACAAAACTAGGAATTAATTAATTTAAGTAAAATGTGAAGGACCTCTACGGTGAAAACTTTAAAAATCTAAAAAGGTAAATTAAGGAGACTCAAGGAAATGGAAAATCTTTTAATGCTCCTGGTTGGAGGAATTTACATGATGAAACTGCAATGCGGTGCCCCCAAAATTGACAATGAAATACTCATCAAAATTCCAACTATATTCTTCAATACAGTAGAGAATCAATCCAAATTTAATATGGAATTACTAAATTATAGATGAAACAGAAGGTTTAGAAATGAATTCATATGGAATTACTGAATTATAGAAGAAACTGAAGGTTTAGAAATGAATTCATGGGCCTATCATGATCTAACACACACACACACACACACACACACACACACACACACACACACACACACACACACACAGTGGAATTCTATTCACCCATCAGAAATGATGACTTTTCACCAGTCTTAAGGAAAATGAAAGGCTTGGTAAAATTATACTAAGAGCAAAGAGAAGAGAATGCAGACTCAGAGCAATATAAGTTTCATGGATTCATTCATTTATGTTAGCTAGAAGGTGCCCACAAATCTACAAGTAAACAAGACTGATTCTACCTTGTCCCAGTAAGAATGGCCATTATCAAGAAAACTAACAATAGCAAATGCTGACATGGATGTAGCCAATTGAGAACTCTATTACACTGTTGGTGGGAAATTAAACTTGTTCATCCACCGTGGAATGCAGTACGGAGTTTCCTGAAAAGACTAAATATAGATCTCCCTGAAGACCCAGTAATTCCCCTCATCAGCAGTAATTCAAAACAAGCAAGCTCACACGAAAGCTATCAGCATAACCATGTTCAGGGCCCAGGCCCAGTGTTCAAGGACTGGGAAAAAAGTTACCACTTCTGGTATTTGTTTTTAAAATTTGAACTTTTGACATAAGAAACCAAATCATTCTATTTGCAGTAGCTAGGATAGGACTTACATGTTGTGGGTGATAAAATGGCTTCTTTGTTGAATGTTAGGAAAAGATGTAGGCAGTCCAAGAAAAGGGATATTTTTTTTGTTGTTGGTCGAGGGGCTTGAAGTCAGGGCTTGGGCACTGTCCCTGAGCTCTTCAACTCAAGGTGAGTTCTCTACCTCTTGAGCCACAGTGCAACTTCTGGTTTTCCTGTGGTTAAATGGAGATAAGAGTCTCTGGGACTTTCCTGTCCAGGGGGCTTTGAACTGCAGTCCTCAGACCTCAGCTTCCTGAGTAGCTAGGATTACAGTTATGAGCCACTAGCACCAGGCTAAAAATGGGGGAATTTTAGAAAAGAAAGTCCACCTCTTTACCTGTACCTAAACCTCAGATATAACTACTAGAACACTTCATCCTCAACTCATTTCACCAGTCATTTGTAAATTTTCTCTTTCTCTTTATGTAGGAAAACTGCAGTCAATATCAACTCAGCTGTGGGACTGGATCAATTGTATGTTAATTGTTAGCACCTAAATCAAGAACTGTTACATCAAAACAAATGAACCCCTCACTTCGAATAATTGTATTCTTTTTATTACAAATCTGTGCTTTATCAATTCCTAATGTGATATTGGACCTCCCAACATAGTGATGACATTTTCTTTCTCTTCAGCAATTGTCCTTCTTCCACATGTGTTCAAATATTTAAGATTTCAAAGATTTCCATTGATAATTCATTAAGCTGACCTCTAAGATAATGTGCATTTCTGGTATTTGGTCTGCTGTCTTGTTCTAACATGCACAGGCTTTCTATGATTTATTTGTTCTACATGGTATTCTACTTTCCAATCTTCGTATGATCAATTTTAGTCCCTTTCATCTAATATGTAGTACACTTCAAATAGTGAAAACAGTGATAATTGTTTTGTTTTTTATTTTATTAGTTATTAACATTTAATTATTGTTTTTCTTTATTTGTAGCATTCTTTTACTTGTTGAAATATAGTACAACTCTTTTTTGGGGGGGTCCGGTCGTGGGGCCTGAACTCTGGGCCTGGGCGCTGTCCCTTAGCTCTTCAGCTCAAGGCTAGTGCTCTACCATTCGAGCCACAGCGCCACTTCCGGTTTTTTTTTCTTTTTGCTTATGTGGTGCTGAGGAATCAAACACAGGCCCTCATGCATGCAAGGCAAGCGCTCTACCGCTGAGCCACCTTCCCAGCCCTAGTACAACTTTTTGTAAGTCATCATTAGGAGGTACTTTGAGAAGGTTACTTGGATTGCCAAACCAATTTTAATAAGTGCATGTTAATTTACAAAAAGGAAAATTAAAAACAAAATATTTATTTAAAAAATTATCAAATAGAGTCTGAGTCAGGAGTGTTCATAAATGTCCACACCTGAAATTTTAGCCCTAGGCTGAAGCAGCGGTGTTACAGAGTTGAGGCCAAAACAGTGATAGACTGTGTTTTGTTCTTTATTTTGATTTTGTTGGTCATGAAGCATGAACTCTGGGGCCTGGGTGCTGTCCCTCAGCTCAAGGCTAGCACTAGCATTTGAACCACTGCACCACTTCCATCTTTTTTTGCTTATGTGGTGCTGAGGAATCAAACCCTGGGGCTGATGCATGCAAGGCAAGCATTCTACCACTGAGTCACCTTCCCAACACCTGTGAAACTGTGTTTTAAAAAATCATCTAAACAACATTTGCTTTCTGCTTTGGGTTATATAATGAAAGAAATAAATATATTTTTATATTTTTGTGAATTGTACTTCTAAATTTATACTAACTTCAGCCACTTTATCCTTTTCAAAGTCATGAAATATCTCTGAGAGTTTGCTTCTGTGAAGATGGTTTTTGCATTTATAATTTCTTCTGAGTTATTTTTATTTTTATCAAAATAACTTTATATTTCATCTTGATTTGTTATCATATATCAAATACCTTCAAATGTACACATAGAGTCTAAAGATAACAGTATGAATATTCTCATACAGCTCTTGTTTGTCTGTTATGCACTTCTAGTATTGTGATATTTCTCTCTCTCTTTCACTCTCTCCCATTTCCTCTCTGTCTCTTTCATGCTCTATGTCTGGTACTTAGGATTTCGGCTGGTCTACTATTATCTTTCAGGATCCAGTTGTTTTGTGGGAACATGATAGCGACCATCAGTTACCCTTGCATTCTTTAAGAGTTATAAGAGTGACTTGATATTATTCTTTGCCATTCTAAATGGCAAAACAGCAGATCTAGGAATTCCCTTTCACTTTTACTATTATAAATTTTATCTCATAGGAATCATTGGGATGGATAAGATACTTTTAACCTGTGACCTAAAAATTCTTTTCTTTTACAAACAACCTTTTTCTTTTATTATCAGTTAGTAAATACATATAATGAAAACAAAGCTATCCTATGGAAAGTGGACTGAAGTTGTTCACAGGGATGACAAACAAAGGAATGTGGGAAGTGAGTACAAAGGATGCCCATCATAGAATACAGATCCTAAGAGCAATTTACCATGTACACTTTGTGAGAAAGACAATGTGCTGGGAACTATAGATTAAATCATTGAACAACTGGTATATATATGCACATATACTTGTATATGTATATTTATTTTTAAATGCACACATATGTGTATATGCCCTTATATATGTACACCTGTATGTTACTATACACACAAATACACACGTACATGTACAGATGTATACATGCTCACATGGAGAAAGACACATAGATACAGCCAACACAAGTTTCACTAGGTGTTGTTTATGCCTTAAATGGAATGCTTGGAACAAAGTATGTTGAAGATGTATTTGTCTCTAAGAGTTTTTTTACCACTCCTCTTATCTCTTAAAACTTGTACATTTAGAGAGATTCCACTTGCAAAATGCAGTACAAGTGATAGCAAATCACTCAGAAATCTCAGTTAGTAAAGGTCATATGGTGTTTCCTTGCTCCCCACAGAATGCTTGCTCTTGTAGAAACTCTCAACAATCAAAGTAGCAGAACAATGCCCTGGTAAAGAATAAAGTTATAAGGCTTTAAATGGCACCCTTACTTGAGCTCTTTTCCAACAGCCAGCATGAATTCCTAAGCAGATGAGTGAATCCTCAGGGACTGGATTCTACACATACATTTAACCAACCCATGTGAAAAGTCCTATGTGAGAAATGCTGACTGAGGTCTTGCTGATTTCCTGGCCAAGAAAATAACAAAAAGAAGAAAATATTTTTAATGTTTTAAAGTTTGAGAATAATTTGTAACCTGTCAAAAAATGTAGATCACAATTATACCAAGTAACAAAAAATGATGGCATTTCATTTATGTGCTCTTGGCCTTGGTGAGTGATTTTAGGTGTGTCTACACAAGTAGAATCAGCATAAATCAAGATAGCACTTGTTCATTTCAGATATAAGGAAAGGATACAGGTTGGCCCATTTTAACAATGAGATGTACAAGACAGTTTATCTAGGGGTGGGGAGTGAATGGGGAAGTTGGGGAGGTGTGAAGGAAAGGAATGGTAGAGGAAAAACAAATGAGGGGGTAACAATGCTAAATAAGAAATGTTATCATTACCTTACTTAGGTAACTGTAACCCCTCTGTACAATATATTTACAATAAAAATATATATTAAAAAGATACAAGGAAAACTTCTGTACTTATAGGAAGTTGTATTTGTCAATCAATATCAGTAAGGTATTGGTTTTAGGACCACAGGTATATGAAAACTTTGGATACTCAAATTCTCTACATAAACACAGTATATTACTTACTTTAGAATCTGCCCACAAGCTAGTGCAGAGTAATTGCTATGAAAATTTTTACTACATTCTAGGTTTGTAATGAAACATAAAAATATATGCACTATTAACACATACAATTTTTTTCAGAAAAATTTTGTCTGCAGTTTGTGGATGGAATTGGGAGAGCAATTTTGAAAAGCACAAATTTCATCACCAAGACCAGTCTGCAAATTGTAACAAGGAGCTAATACAGCATCATTTAATAGTATGCAAGTCCAAGGAGAAATACTTGAATTGAGACATTATCAGAAAAGGTAACCACAGAGGCTGGGAAGGTGGCTCAGTGGTAGAGTGCTTGCAGTACATGAGACCCTGGGTTTGATTCCTCAGCACCACATAAGCAAAAAAAAAAAAAAAAAAAAAGCTGGAAGTGGCGCTGTGGCTCAAGTGGTATAGCGCTAGCCTTGAGTTGAAGAGCTGAGGGACAGCGCCCAGGCCCAGAGTTCAGGCCCCACAACCGGACCCAAAAAAAAAAAGAAAAAAAGAGAAAAAAAAAAAAAGAAAATGTAGCCACACAAGGACTTTTAGAAATGCAGCTGCTAGATTTTCATGGAGAGCTTTCATAACACTTTGTGAAGCACAAATCAGAACCTCACTGAAGTGTAGATGGATTTCCCTCTCCTTCCTGTCATGGTTAGTCATTATCAATCAACATATAGCTAATCTTTAATAATCCTCTAATAACAAAATGTTGACGGAGTGTTTATATGCAGAAAACCTGGGAAGGCTAATTTTTTCCAATTAGGACATTCTGTATTCTATGACGCAGCAGAGAGAAAACTACGTAAGCATCCATTTACAGCCTTCTGAATAATTCTGATTCTGCCCACATCAGTTATCTATCCATACCTGTGCCCGAGCGAGAGGATTTTAAAAGAATTTAGTGATTTAAAATTTAAACTTAAATATGGAATGAAATTAGTTCCAATGCATTACATTGAGATATTTAGAAACAACTGGGAAACCTAAAGGTCTATCAGATTTATTTTGATTGAAAGTGAAGGAATATTGAAATTTGGTTCTCTATACTTTAAGCAATTTGCAGCAGACTTGATACTTATTAAATTTTGTATATTGAAAGGAACACAAGCCTCAACAATATGTCAATACTATCCTCTTATTTATCTCTAAAGATTTATGCTTCTGGTCTCTTAATATTAAAACTTCAAAAAATTATCTTTAGCAAGTTGTGCAAAGGGGTTTCACTTCATCATGTCAGTGTTAAATAGAGTGTATGTGCATTTCAATATACAGTGCATCTGGATCATTGTCAAACTTTCCATTTTTCTTCCTTCCCTTATCCCAACCCCACCTATCCCTTCAAGTTTCCTAATATATTTTCACATATGTACATTGATTGTTATGACTGTATTAGTCCACCATTTCCCTCTCCATCCTTCTGCCCTACTTCCTTTAAGCCGAGATACCCTTTTAAGACTTGTTTCAACTTCATGGTATTTTGTTACATATCTCCACCTTTGGCATTTGGCTATGGGCTTGCCACACCCTTTCTTCCATGTTTGACCACATAAATGAATATATTTCTCCACATTTGTAATCTGTGAATGGCTGTGATAGGTATATTTTACTATTCACCTTCTGTCCTAAATTTAGAATTGCACCTTCAGGGCCATCCTATAGAGCTTTTATCTTCTCTACACACTGAAGATGGAAAGGAAATAATTTCCATGCTCTCAGCATTATGCTATCCATCATTAATTTCCATCGCTTATCACTTCAGCAGTCTATGTTTAGGGACAATCTTAAATTTCTGGTGATAAGAGCATGAGTCAGTTTTAATTATGCAGATTCCAATATGTAGTGAGCCATGTAGTCTTCTAAATTTTCAATAAATTTTGAGTAACTTTTTATTAATAATTTAAAAAGTTTTATTTCAGTATTTGAAATGCTGCCCCTATTATTTTAAAAGTTTCACAATAAGTTAGACTGAACTTTTCCCCCCATTTTCCCCACTAGTTCAGGATAAGTCTCCTTTGGCTTTATTGTTTGAGAGGCCAAGGGATGAGGGTAAACAGAGAGATGATCATTACTCAGATATCTCCTTCCTCTTCTGGTTCTGCTATTCTTGTTGAGAGGAAGACTGTAGCAGGGAACAAGAGTGATGCTTGACTTCACCATACAAGGGAGCATTCCTGGCATGTCAATTATTGTTTCTCAAAATAACTTAAACTGCTTACTCTTGCCTTCTCTGTAACAGTAACCTAACTGTGGCTTCCTTGGTGCAGGAGGAAGCACAATAACAGGTTACTACCTGTAAATTGGTATTTTATATCTCAGCTTACTACCAAAAATATAAAGCTTTGGCTACATAAATGCAAAGGTACTGATTGCCCAACAATACCTTAGTGAGCAGTAGACAATTCTACCCAGCTACCCTCTCCTCTCATATCCTCCCTTTCACTCCCCTCCACTCATTTACTCTCCCATCTCTTCTTTCTTTGTGTCTCTCTCCTCCATATTAATCTCTATCTTCTCTCTTTTTCTTTTCCAGTAGCAAGTGATTTGGTTTATCAGACAACACATAAATAATTGAACAAATATTTATTTCTCCTCATTTTGTGATTATTTATTCTTAAGAAGTGAGTTCTAGCACAGCACCAGTGGCTTACACCTAGATACTCAGTAGGTTCAAATTTGACAATTGCAATTCCAAGCTATTTTAAGTAGATAAACCTAAGAGATTCTTTTCTGCACTTGTGGTAAAAGGAAGACGTGAAGGTGTGGCTCAGGTGGTATAGAGCAAACGTTGAGAATTAAACCCCAGATAGAGCTCAAGGCCAGGAGTTCAAACCCCATTGCCAGCACAATATAAAAAAAAAAAAAACTGAGTCCTTTGTCTTAGAAGGAATATTTCTCCAAATATTCATACCCAGGGCAATTCTCAAGGTCCAATACTCTTTGTAAGGCTCTTTCACATCTTAAACTGATTCCTCTGCTTGATTCACATTATGAAAAATATGAGTCACAATTCACATTAAAAAGTATGTGCATTCTGAACAGTTCTTCCCATTTTTAATGTAAAGAAAGCATGACAGGAATTCACCTCACTTGGGAGTTAGGTTTGATTCACTGACAGACTTTTGCAAGTAAATGAAGGTCTGTTTACATGTAAAGAAGTCTATACAGATGGTTTTCTAGGAGATAGAACAAGGTAGCTGTTGTCCAAGTTTGAATCAGAGTAAGTTTATCCCTATGATATGGTAAAGAGAAGATCATCTCATAGAACACTATGCAGACAGTAATTTCAAAAGGATTAAAAACCCATGTCTATGTTGTGAACAGCCAAGTTTTCACAAACATAAAACAGTTTCCTGAGCCATGAAAATATAAGTTAGAGCAAAGGGAACTATGTTAAATATAGTTAATGACTAAGTGACATGTGTAATCACAACTAAACTATAAATTTTTCATCATGTCCCTAACAAGAATCTCTAAGATAGGCCTGGCTAACTCTGTCATAGAGGACTGGGTTCATGCAATTGTCAGTTTTGTTTAGGGTGCAATATCTTCTACAGTTGCTTGGGTTGCAAACAGCTCACACCACATGCAGTGTCTGGAAAAACGTTCTGTCTTGCTAGGCACCTAAGGGATTTTTGTGCCACTGTGAATATTTATCGTTTTTCTTCTTATAATTATACCTGTCAGTGTGAAGTCGTTTCATGATAAGAATAATAGTTTCTGTACCCTGTGTTCCACTAACAAATCTCAGATGTAAATATAGCCAGGAGCTCATGGCTCATGCCTATAATCCTAGCTACTGAGGAGGCTGAGCTCTGAGGGTCACTGTTCAATGCCAGCCCAGGCAGGAAATTCCATAAGATTCTTATCTCCAATAAACCACCAGAAAACTGGAATTGGCACTATGTCTCAAGTGGTAGAGCTCTTGCCTTGATCTGAAGAGCACAAGGACAGCACTCAAGCCCAGAGTTCAAGCCCCACGACTGACCAAAAAAAAAAGTATGTATATATATATATATATATATATATATATATATATATATATATATATATATACATATATACATACATATATATAAATGATGAGATGAATTACATTTAAATATAAGTCAATATTATTGGTACACATGTAAAGTATCACTATATATGAGATATTTATAATATATACATATATTTATGTATAAGATCATATTATATTTATACTTACAAATACATTTGTAATTAATATCCAAAGAATACATCTGAAGATTTTGGGGAAAATGTAGAGTGTCTAAAGGCTTACTACTGACCCATCATACTTTCAATCATTTTTTCCACTTATTACAATGTCTGGAGTAATAAGACAATGATTATTTTATTCCTTACAATTTTGGATTAGAAACATCTACTTACTTGATATGAAACCTACCAAAATATGATCTTGAAATCACACACCACAAACTGGACATATACATCAATTTAGCAACTTACAGGACTCAAACTTTTATTTGAATCCTGTATCTCACATACATTCAGTTTCCTTTGAGTCAGCTACATATACAAACATGCCTAGATTTTCATCCTCACATACATCCTCATACTCACATGACATAGTAAATGTAACACTGTAGTAAAAAATATTATAGGTACTAAAAAAACACCTTTGCAAAAGTAATTAAATTTTATTTTTTAAATTCAATGCACTATTGAAATACTGGTGAAAGAGCAGCTGAGAGGATGTTTCAAATACGAGAGTGCCTAAAGAGCATGTTTCTCATTCCAAGCATCATTATTTACATCCTTCCTTCTCACACCTAAAAATATAAATAACTACAGAATTAACCTACATGTTCCATAATCACTCATTGAAAATAGAAATTGTAATATATATACACATACACAATGATATACTATTTAGCCACACATAATTATGAAATCATATCATATTCAAGAAAATAGATAGAACTTTGGACCGTAGTATGGAGGTTCCTCAAAAGACTCCACATAGAGCTCCCCTATGACACAGCAATGCCAATTTTGAGTATTTACCCAAATGTTTACAAACAAGACCACACTAAAGCTACCAGCACGATTATGTTTATTGCAGCATTAATTACTATAGCTAAGATATGGAACCAACCCAGGTGTCCCTCAGTAGATGAATGGATCAAGAAAATGTGGTATATATACACAATGAAATTCTATGCATCCATCAGAAAGAATGACATTGACCCGTTTGTTAGGAAATGGAAAGGCTTGGAAAAAATTATATTAAGTGAAGTAAGCCAGGCCCAAAGAAACATAGGTCCCATGGTTTCCCATATTTGCAATAACTAGTACATGTCTGAGTCAAGCAGAAAAGGTCAAATAAGGTGATGTTAGGGAAATGAACCCTAAGATATGTATTCAAAAGTTTTTTTTTCTTTCATGTGATTGTTTCTAACACATTTATAAGATTATTTCTTTGTTGCTTTGAATGTCCCTCCCCTACAGCATAACCCCTGCTTTCACTGTTGTCGGTATAATTTTTGGAGGGGAAGGGGAAAAACAAGTCGTTTAAATAAGGATACAAGTGGACCCATTGCAACAATGAGATGTACAAGTCGTTATGTCGAAAACGAACTCTACAACTTTCATGTGGGTTGGGGGGTCGGGAGGATTGGGTAGATGGGCGGGGAAGGATGGGAAGGGATGGGAAGGGGAAACAAAGGAGGAGGCTACAATGCTTGATAAGAAATGTACTCATTATCTTGTCCATGTAATTGTAACCCCTCTGTACAGTATTTTCACAATAAAAAAAAGAAAATAGAACTAGAAACATTCATGTTAAAGAAATAAGCCATACTGTAAAAACAAATACTAGATTTCTCATGTGCAGACTCTAGACAAAGAAAATAAAATGAATAACCCAGGTGTAAAAGATAGAGCTGATTTAATTTGGAAAAAAGTAAGAGAGGAGATGAAGAGAAATACTGTGGATTAAATATGTTCAAATATTTCATATGTTAGTATGACATAATAAAACATAAGTATAAAAATAGGATAATGAAATTAATAAAAGGAATAAAATTTAGCAAGCTACATTATGTGGACATATGTGTATAACACAATAAAATACTGTGTAAAATTAATATTTGCTAGTAAAAAGGCAAAAATTCATTCCAGTTGTTATAGAGTCATGTGTTTATTTCCATTTTTTGCTCAGATATTTCCCTGATAAAGTAAAATGAGAAATAGGTTTTGTTCATTTAGAAAGACAATCTTGTCCAATTAGCATTAAATTATTATAGTTAATTACTGTCAACGTGAAATTGTTCAACTTAATTATTATATTAGAATATTTCCAATTCACTCTTCAAAATATTATCCTATAGGCATATACTTTTTGCTATTTATTGAATACGTTTTCTTTATTTAATTAGCATATACCATTTTCTGAATGTAGCTTGGTTTATGCAACTAGGATATATTATACTTGACCAGGAAATCAATTATTCAAACAGTTTTATCAAAAATTCTTATAACAAAATAAAGAGGTAAATCCAAAGTATGTATATTTGAAGACAATACTTGTTTAGCCCTCTTCTCACATTCCCCATTTCCTTCTTGAGAATAATACACATTGTAAGGAAATGCTTATTTTAGAGAAATAGGTTGACTTTAGACCAATGAGTTACTCTATGCTGCATTTTTGTTTACATTATATCCAAAAAAGCTAAATTCTTACCTCATCATTTTCCTTAGACTTTATACTCAGGTTTAAGCTCTGATGGGTGACAGATAAAGATATAAACATTTTTTAACAGTGGCTAAATTTAGGCTGAGGAATCTATTTACAACTATACTCATGCAGATAGGCTTCATCAGTGCTGAGACCACAATATCAAAATGTTAACCCAAGGTTTCAGCATTCCCTGAGCATCCCATCCCAAAGAAGATGTCACTGCCATCCTCGGACCAAGTGTAGATAAAACTCAGGACATCTTACACATCTGGAATGGCTCATAACACATCTTGGCATTTCCTAAATGTACACACCACTATGCAGAAAACTCAGCTACCTTATTTTTGGTTGTCGGTCATGGGGTTTGAACTCTAGGCCCGCAAGCAGTCCCTCAGCACTTCAGCTGAAGGTGGGTGCTCTACCACTGGAGCCACAGCACGACTTCTGGCTTTCTGGTGGTTCACTGGAGATAAAGTCTCAGAGATTTTCCTGCCCAATCTGGCTTTGAACCGCAATCCTCAGATCTCAGCCTCCTGAGTAGCTAGGATGACACTTGTGAGCCAGCGGCAGCGATAGGCTTCAGCCACCTTCTTAGACCCAGGTAAACCCAACTCATCTGGCCACAAACCACATGCAACCCTTCAATTCAGACTTTGTCACCAGCATCCAAAAGAATTCTTCCATGGATAGAGAGCATATAATTGACACTACCTTTCCACCCCTGCTCCCATTCACCCACTCGCTACCTGCCACAAGCCACAACCTCTGGAGTTCTTGGTAAGGAACCACCCACCCTACTATGGCTTCACACTGGGGCAAACCTGGGGAGTTATTAGAAATGTCTGTACAGTGAGGCCAGCATCTGGTCTCCCAACCACAGCAACGCCACTACTTCACCATCTCTTGCAAACAAGGAAGGGGTGTCTTTCTTTCTTGTTTGGTTTTTTGTTTTTTGTTTTGGTTTTGGTTTTGGTTTTGGTTGAGAGGCTTGAACTCAGGGCTTGGGTACTGTCCCTGATATTGATTTTTCCTCAAGGCCAGTGCTCTACCACTTGAGCCACAGTGCCACTTCTGGTTGGAAATTGGAGATGAGGCTCTCCTGGGACTTTCCTGCCTGGGCTGGGAAATGAGATCCTCTGGATCTCAGCCTCCCTAGTGGCCAGGATGACAGGTGTGGGATGACAGGGGTGAGCAACTGGCTTAAGGTGTCTAGTCCTTCAGAATTTCCACCTAATCCTCCTCTAGAAGCTACCACCTAGACACCCCTCTACCTCCCTCAGGGACAGCCAAGAGAGGCTCGGAATCTGGGTGGGGCCATGGGAATTAAAGGACCCCCTCCACATCACAAGCCCTCTCTACTCCCGTCTGCCTCCTCCAGATTGCTTGGTCTTCCAGGGCCGATCAGACCCACTAGGAGTTCTGGGGCCTGCCCTATATCTTCCTGCCCCACCCAACTGGTACCTGAGGACTTCTGGGGCTGCTCCATGTCCCGGTGGAAGATGTTAGGAGGGTTGCTGATAACCCAGCCTAGGGGTGCCCAGGGCAGAAGGAGTATCCAGCTCCCCTCTGTCAAAGGAGACACAAAGCACAGATGGATCTACTGAGAGCTTCAGGGCATAGCCATCCACCTGTCACCAAGGTCCCTGGGAGAACTGTTTTATGGTGACAGCCCTGGGGCCTTACATCGGGGCCCCAGCGCTGTCCCCGACTTTCTTTGTCTCCAGGGGAGCGCTCTTTCACCTGAATCACGGTGCCACTTCCACCTTTTTCTGTGTATGCAGGACCTAGGAATCCAACCCATGCTTTCCTGCGAGCTTGATGAGCCCTCTACCTCTAATATACAATCCCAGCCCTGGATAGCTGTTCTTCTATGATCCCTCAGACCTGTCTTAAGACAGTCTCCAACATCTATACCAAGTCACACATCTATATCGAGTCTCTCACCAGCAGCCCTGGCTGGAAATCAACATGCTCTGCTGTGTTGTCCATCATATCCAGCACGTTTGTTCTCTGTGCTTCCTGTCAGATCCTCCTTGTTAAGCAAGACCCCCTTTTCAAGTGCTGCCTCCAAAAAGACCATTCTGATCACTTTGGCAGAGCTGGAGCCTCTCTGCTCTGCAGGCTGCTGGCCTTGTCTGGCTCTGCCTTCCAGCCAATGTGGGTTGACAGTGAACGAAGGGAAAGGCCTGGATTCCACCCCCGGATTTCTGAAGGCCATGATAAACCACCCAGGGACAGGTGTTGTATCACACTCCATGAGAGGGGACTTGAGGCCCTGGCAATCTGTGGGCAACAAGATGGGGCCATTTCTTCGTGTGGGCTTGAACTGAGGATCTGGGAGCTGTTTCTCTGAGTTTTATTATTCAAGGCTGGTGCTCTACCACTTGAGCCACAACTCCACCTCTAGCTTTTTGGTGGTTCCATGGAGACTAGAGTTTCATGGGCTTTCCAGCTTATCGCTGGCTTCAAACTGTGATCCTCAGATCTCAGTCTCTGGAGTAGCCAGGATAACAGGCATAAGCCTGAATTCCAGGTGATGGGCACCAAAGGCTTTTTGTTGTTGTTGTTCCTGTTTATCTCCTGTCATCTAGCAAGCCCAAGTTAAAATAATCAGTTACAGGGGATCAAAATTCTCTCCTATGTCAGTTAATCCAAGGAGATCAAGTGTCTTTGCAAAAGGCTATTCTGAGTTGTCTTAGGGGTGTTTGTGTTTGTGTGTGTGTGTGTGTGTGTGTGTGTGTATATAAGTGTCCGGGATACCTACCTTCATCTCTGCGGTGCCTCATCCTCCCACAGGGAGTACATCCAGGATCCTGACCCCAAGGAAGGTGGGTGGGGGAAGGTACCTAAAGTCACATCCAGAGTGATGATCCATATTCTGTCCTGCAACCTAAGCCTGGACAGATAAAGGAGAGGAGAGGTTTAGGGGAACATCAAGGGAAGCCCCTTACCGTTTGCTACAAGTACAAGCAGAAAACTATATCCATCTTTCTTGGAAGTCAGATAAAAGGTGTACACTGTTCATTTATTTTATGATTGTGTTAGTCTTAGGACTTGGATTCAGGGTTTGGGTGTTATCCCTGAGCTTCTTTTGTTCAAGGCTGAGGCTCCACCACTTGAGCCACAGCACATCTGGCTTGTGTGTGGGTTTGAGGAGGAAGGTAGTTTATGGGAGATAAGAATCTCCTAGACTTTCCTGCCTGGCCTGGCTCTGAGTCATGACCATCAGACCTCAGCCTCCTGAAGAGCAAGGATTATGGATGGGAGCCATGAGCCTCTGACCGCTACCATCCATTTATAATCCCTTAGGCCCAGGGCCAGGTCACCCACACTACACATCCTTGTTGGGAGTAGGAAGCAGACATGTGTGTTTGATACTTCAACAGCCTACATATTTCTGAGCATTGCTCTGGGTCAGTCTGATGCGGGTTCCTCCTTATCCACACCAATGACTTGGCTCTGTCACAAGAACAAATGTCCTCTGGGAGGTGTCAGGTCTGGGGTCTTTCCTCTGTACCCCACCCTCCTAACCAAAACTACACTCCCCAGCAAAGGGTAGTAGACACGGAGTGTTTTCATTGTCTTATAGCCAGGCCCTGACCAGATAGGTGGGGATATGGGTCAGAGTCCCGGGATTGTGCTGGACAGGGGGACAAGGCAACATCTCCTCATCCACTTTCCTTCAACGGTGTAGCAGAGGGATGTGGGGAAGGACTCACAGGATGGACAATGAATAACCAACACAATCTAGCCAGGGCACAGAGGGGCTTACCTCATGAAGCTAGTTCAACAGGCTGAGTGAAACAGCTCCTGACCCTCAGCCCACCTCCAGAATGAGAGGACCACCTTGGGTTCAAGCCACATTGGGATGCTGGGCCACCTACTCTAGTATCTATTCAACCAGTTCCTGAGAGAGAAAGAGAGAGAGGGAAAGAGGGGAGAGAAAGAAAGAGAGGGAGAGAGGAGAGGGGGAGAGATGAGAGGGGGAGAGAGGGGGGTGAAAGAGAGAGAGAGAAAGAGGAAGAGAGGGCCAGAATTACACTTAAGCCAGGTGCTGGTGGCTCAGGCCTATAATCCTAACTACACAGGAGGCTGAGATGTGAAGATCATGGTTCATAGCTGGCCTAGGCAGGAATGCCTGTGAGACTCTTATACTCAAAGAGCCAACAGAAAACCGGAAGTGATGCTGTGGCTCATGTGGTAGAGCACTAGCCTTGATCTAAGGAGCTCAGGCACAGCATCCAGGCCTCGAATTCAAGCCTCACAAATGACAAAAGTGGACTTCTCACCACAAGAATTGGACTGAATAACACCCACTGTCCTAGGGAGTATGGCAGAGAAGTCAGGCCGAGCTTCCTCTCAGCTGGGGGTCATGAGTAGGTCACCTGGCTTCTCAATGCCTAATTTTCCCAGCTGCAAGACCTAATACAGTGAAGGATCCCCTTCCTCATGGGGATAGGTTAATGATGAAAGACAGCCATGTTTTGTTTCATAATCCCACACCTGTTGTATGATAAATAACAGACCCCATCTGAGCCCTTTCTGGGTAACTTCCTGTCATATGCTCACAGAATTTTTGAGAACCATATCTGACAGCCACTCCCTCTGTGCCTGGCCCAGCTCTAGAGAGCCCTGTGTATTAGTCCCTTGTTTACTCACAACTGTCCCGTGAGGAGACTGAGGTCCGATGATCGGCATCCAACCCAGAGCTTCACCTGTGGTCAAGAATCGGCTTCCATGGACTAAGAGATTGGGACAACCCATCAAAAACGATAACTGAGTGGGGCGCTAAATGTCTACCACCCACCCACACACACACACACACACACACACACAAACACACCTCCACCGTCCTTTGCAGGCAAAGATGTTTTACTTTCTTTCTTTTTGTTGGTTGTGGGGCTTGAACTCTGGGCCTGGTTGCTGTCCCTGATCTCTTCAGCTCAAGTCCAGCACTCTACTACTTGAGCCACAGCACCACTTCCGGTTTTCTGGTGCTTTATTGGAGGGAAGGGTCTGAGAGTCTTTCCTGCCTAAGCTGGCTTTGAACCATGATCCTAAGATCTCAGCTCCTGAGTACTTAGGATCACAGCCATGAGCCACTGGCACCCAGCCAAAGATACTTTTCCATGCCTGTCATCCTATCCCCTCAGGAGACTGAGATCTGAGGACTGCAGTTGGCTGCCACCCTTGGCAGCAAAGTCATTGAGAACTCTTATCTCCAATTAAACATCCAAAAACTTTGCAAGTGGAGCTGTGGCTCAAATGGTAGTGTGCTAGCTTTGAGCATAAAACAAGGGATGGTACCCAGGCACTAGTTTTAAGCTTTTTCTAGCATAGACCCACCCAAGAAAAGGAAGCAGGTGAGCACACCGGAGCTCAAAGCTCACACATAATACTCAAAACTCACAGAATAGACCCGATCCTGCTCTGAGTCTCTAGATTCTATGTCCTAGATCATGGCAGTCTTAGATGGGACTGACCATGCGCCAAGTCAGGATGTTCAAGTACAATCTCATACTGAGGATCCCGTGACCTCATCAAGGACTCAACATCTCTCACTGTCCTGCGTTGACACTGGGCAGTCAGGTGGGGTCTAGTTATCCAACCACAGGATATGGGAATAAAAGGATTGCTAAGCCAAGGGATGCAGACTGGAGGCTCTAGGTCCCTCTCTCTCAGGGAAGAGAAAAGGGTCCATCCATCCCAGGAATGTTTCTGGGTTATGAGTATCCTCAAAGAAACAACCCTGTTCTGAGTCCACTGCCTCTGGTTTTCCCACTAGCCTCGACCTTCAGTCGGCCCTCTCTGAATCCCAATCTGCCATCTAGACTAAAGGCTGAGCCAGCAAAGAGACCCACCTCTACCTCTGAGGATGGCAGTCACGGGGCCTTAGAGTCCCCTAGAGGAAATCTGGGGGCAACACGGGTCTGACTCTCGCCCTCATTCCCTGGGTGTCCTGTTCCAGTGGCCCGCTTACCTCTGTCTCTGGTCGAGGAATGAACACTGGGGGTGTCATCTCCAGATTGAGCCTGCAAAAGTCCCAGTCCCCAAGGATGTACTGCACAGGCATCCTGCAGCGGATGACATCCAGGTCATCAACGGTGAACCCAGAGTGCCAGGACTTTCAATAGGCGTGTGGCTGGGTTGAAGGCTCTATCACTGATGGTCTAGGTTGTCAGGTGAGGTCATGGCTCCCATGGCCTGACACACTGGAGCTGGGATTGTCCTCCCTCTTCATCTTCCTGCTGATCCCTTGCCACCCCCGTCTTGCCACTCCCTCACCCTATACTTCCCTAGCCCTTGGACAGTTTCTTCTTATCTGACCAGAAAATAAACTCGGTGAGTTCAGGGAGATTGAAACTCTGAGACCCACCCTGAGCCCTAGGGTCTACCCGAGGCTGTTTCCCTCTGCAGTAAGCGACCACTCAGATCTTGGATGTCATGGAGTTGCTGATGTCATGAGCGGGTCAGTGGCTTGGTCCTACATACAAGCTTTAGGTTCTGAAACTGTCCCCACAGAGATTGTGAATGGTGGGCTCCCTTGATCCAGGGACTCCAAACCAAGGCTTGCATGCTCCCTTCTTCCTTCCATTCCTCCTTTTCTCCCTCCATCCTTCCCTCCTCTCTTTCTCCTTCCTTTCTTTGTGTCAGAGCCTGGGTGCTGTCCCTGAGCCTTTGTACTCAAGGCCAACAGTCTACAGCTTGAGCCTACTTCTGGCATTTTCTTTTTGGTACTTAGTTGGAGACAAGAGTCTTATAGGCTTTTCTGCCTGGACCTTAAGCCTCAATCCTCCTATCTCAGCCTCCGAAGTAACTAGGATGACAGGTGTGAGGCACCAACATCCAGCTCAAACCAAGATTTCTTCATGTGCTGTGGAACCAGCACTGGAACCTTTCATCGTGTATGACCCTCACCTCTTCCCCCCCCCCCCCGGACCTGGCACACACTGTAATGGTTTGTTGGATAAATGAGCATCTGTCTATGACAATACTACAGAAAAGTCCCATCCAATTCAGGTAAACATCCTGGATGGGGGTAAAGCCTGATGTAGCTCTCCAACAGGTCTCCCTCCTCCCTGTTCCCACCCTTCTGGTGCCACCGCACTTAATTGTTTTGGTTCAAAGGATGTGAGCCATGACATACTCACTGTATTCTGGGGCCTCTGGGATGCCTATCTTCTCAAAGATCTCTGTCCAGCCACTGACCAGCTGTGTGGTACTCAATTCCACATTCAGCTGTGAACAAGATTCCCCTGAGGCGAAAGCCTGGCCCAAGGGGCCTCTTCTCCACTCCCTGAGGCCAGACAGGATGGTCGACCATATCCTGTCCCCAAGTATCATGTTGCAGAGAAAGGATTCCTGAGGCATCCTGGGTCTCGGAATCTCCCAGAGTCCAGTACAAGTCCTGGGAATTGTCTCTGCTCACAGCTAGTAAGCTGCAGATGGCGAGGTCACAATCTCTGCTCCCTATGACATCCTCGACTGTAGTGATCACCCTAGAGAGAGCCAGAGGAGAATCGGCTGCTGCCAGAGAAAGGCAGTCAAGGCACAACGTTCACAGCAGGAGACCATCTGGCTTGGGAACTCTGCTTGTGCTGTTTGAACGTCATTGTTTGGTGGCTGAAATGGTCCATCTAATTTGACCCAGAATCCCAAGCGTTAGTAGAAATTGCCAACTTCAAGGAAGAAACCCTGGAAAAGCTGGCATTTCACACGTCCCAATCAAACTTAAAGGGTTCCAAAGTCAGTAGTCCCCTTTTCCTTCAGACAGCCTACAGCAGGTTACAGAAAATGGCATTCAGAGAGCCTTAGCTAACTGCCATGTCCTGATCCCAAGTAGGCTCCAGCAGTGGAACACACTTGCCTACCATTGTCCAGCTAGAAACAGCCCAGGAGGGACACAGATTGGAGTCTGCAGTACTCCAGGGAGGACTGCCCACCAGTGCACTGCCCCTGAAGGGAATCCACACCACCATTGGGGGCCCGGAGCCCCCTGCCCAGATGTCCATGGACACCTTCAATGCCTTGGGTAAGATTCCCCTCTCATCCTCGGTCATGGTGAACTATCTGCCATGTCACACTGTTCATCAATTCCAAGACCCTCCTAGATTCACAGCCCCTGCCCTACTCCCCCCTATCTTGTTTCCTAATTATGTTTGCCAGACACATTCCTAACCTTGAATTAGCTCCAACTATACACACCAGAGCAGACTGTCTGGCTGGAAGAATGCAGCTGTGGTCACAGTAGCCTCATTAGCCTTCTGGCTGAAGACAGAAGAGCAGGTGTCCACTCTGGTCTGTGGTTCACACAGGCCTCCTAGGGGAGACCCACACAGGCCCAGCAGCTACTGTGGGCTGCAGGAAAGGGGAAGAAAGAGGTGGAAAGGAACATCTAATGAAAACTTCCCTAAAGGAGCCATGAAACTGTGAAAGAGAAAACAAAAATTATGGCTTGGCTCATACTGGGCATTAATGAAAAAAGAATAACAAATACACACATACACACAAATAAAATGCTTTTGCTCTTTTTAGACATGGTGACTGTACAAGGAGAAAGATGATCTCTCTCTCTCTCTCTCTCTTTCTCTCTCTCTCTCTCTCTCTCTCTCACATACACACACACACACAGATTCAGAGCAGTGTCTCTTCTGAGTTTGTTGGTTTCTCATCTGGGCAATGTACTAGCTGGAGCACAGGGGTTCCCTTGTCAGAACCAGGGGATCTCACCCAAGTGGAACAATGCTCTAATAATGCAGAACCACCCTGCCTCCCCCTTTCTCCAGGGCCAGACCCTTCCCATTGGGACCAACTAACTTGACTCCTCATTCACCAAAACCCTAGGCTAGGACTCTGGGTGAAGGAGTCCCGAGACACGTGGCTCCTCAGAGCCTGGACAGAAAACAAAGCAGGGGGTCATGGTGCCTCCAGAGAGGTGTCTGACATGGGGTGGGGGTGTTGTTGGGTACTTTGATGGGGTCCTAAAGGCTATATACATGGATGGACTCCATACTTCCAGCCTACATACTTCTGGGTGACTTGGCAGATTCTTGGGGAGGACAAGGAGACCAGATGGACTGGGAGCACTAGCAGAAGCTGGCAGAACTGGGAAATGTGATCACCCAGTCAGAACTGTTGACAGCTGGGGTTGGGGGTACAGGCCGGACATATGTGTGTCAGAGCGGGTATGTTTTTCTCCCAAATATCCACCTTCTATCTGACCCCAGTGCCCTCACCTCTCTAGTGGGCTCTTCTGGGAATGTCCTCAGGTGAAAGGGTGACTGAGCACAGAAGACAAAGGCTCACACAGCAAGCGGGTCTATCTTCTGCATCCAACACCCACCACTCACCATCAAAAGGGAAAACAATCGAGAAGGCAGGTGTGGAGGTGCAACTCCCCACCTCTGACTAAAGCCACCAGGTTCCCACCAGGGAGAGGAATGGGCAGATGCACAGCTGTGTGGCTCCCACTGCTCCAGGACAAGGGCTCTGTGGTGCCCTCTCCTCCCCATCTCTGCAGCTCCCCTTTTCCTGGGACACTGGCCACTAGAGATGAGAGTGGTTCCCGGGTGGACACCCACCTCCAAACCCCACCTCTGGGGTGCATTTGTGGCAGAGCCAGGACAGACTGTGGGGCATGGGGGAGGCACAGGCAGGACTGGAGGGGGAGGTGAGAGGCAAGGTCCAGGTCCCTGAGTGTGAGGAATAAGTGTAGAGTGGGGGGTAGAGTTTACGGGGGAGGGGGAGTCGTGGGGTACAGGAGCACAGGTCAGCCACTCAAGTGTGCTGCTGTGAGAAGCTGTAGGCTGCGACTCTGGGTGCGCACCAGGAGTCTGAGGACCGAGGGCTGGAACCAAGTCAGGGCCACAAGCAGGCCAAGGGCACACCAGCTCAACCAGGTGACTGCTAGAGGCTCCGCAGTTTTGAGCCAGCAGCACCATGTTTGAAATGCAGCACTGGTGCGTGGTGGGGCTGCAAGCAGCCTCTGCTTCTCCTCAGCCACCACGGCAGCCTCAGCGGCCTTCTAACCTGTGGCGGCCACTTCCTCTGCTATGTTCCTCACAGAGGGACCTCAGACTCAGGGCCACCATGGCTGGGAGCCTCCCAGGGGCTGCTTGCGGCTATGTGCCTGCCTTGCAGCTCCGCGTGTTGTGTGCTCCTGGCTAGGACCCACACTATGTTCGGAGCAGGCGCCAGCCACTGAAGCCTTTTCCACTGGTGCATGTGCTTGTGCTCCCTCTTCTCACAGCTCTCTCTAGCCCCACACTCCTCTCCTGGGCCACCCCACACCTTCTGTGCACACACCCCTGCCCCCTTGGGACCCTGGCCATTGCTGCCACCAAAGTGTGCTCCTGGACCCTGCCCCCCTCCTCCCCTGGGTGCCATCCCTCACCTCTGGCCACAATTGCAGCCCTGACTGGGCCCTGAGGCTTCTAGACTATGGCAATTGCAGCCTTACCTCAGCTCAGCACTACCCCCCACCCCCAGTACAGGCCCAGGGTATCCAATCTCCCCTCAAACCCACCACTGGAGGAGACTCTCCTCCATCGCCCTCCACTCCACACACCAAGCAGGTGCATGGTGACACTGGTGTGTATGTGTGTTTATGTTTGTGTTTGGGTTGATGTGTGTGTGTGTGTGTGTGTGTGTGTGTGTGTGTGTGTGTGTGTGTTGGGGATAACCACCTCTCAAGGACTCAGAACATAGCACCCTTTAGGATGACTCATCACACAGCACACTTCCAAAATCAGCACAAAGCACCCGGTGAAAATGACTCAGCACACAGCTCCCTTTGAAGTACTCAGCATGTAGTATGCTGGGTAGAGCACTCAGCACACAGTACCCTTTGAAGGAGGGAGTCCATAACCCACAGTGTAAAGGACTCAGTGCATGGCACACTTTGAAAAACTCAGCACTCTTTCCCAGGGACTCATCACACCCTGTGTTGAAGCATGCTGTTTAAAACACCCAGTGCACAGCATCCTTTGAAAAACACAGAACAATCTTGAAGGACTCAGCACGGACAACACTGTGGAAGCACTCAGCACACAGAACCATTTGAAGGACAGTACAGAGCACCCTGTGTAAAGGACTCAGCACACAGCACTCAAAAAACTCACCTCATCCCTCTCTTTGAAAGGGATCAGCACATAGCAGGACCCTTTGTGATACATTAGCACACCACACCTTTTGAAGGACTCAGCATACAGTACGTTGTGTAATGGACTCAGCACACAGCAACCTTTGAAAAACCCAAGATGGCCCACTATTCTCAGGGACGCAGCACATAGCACCCTTGGGATGACTCAGCAAACAGCACCTTTTTGAGGACTCAGCACATAACTCCCATGAGGGAAGGACCCAGTAAATAGCACCCTGTGAAGGACTCAGCACATAGTGGTATGTCACAAGTTCAGCTGTCATTAGAATTATGGTGCTTTCTTCAGTATCACCATTCTTCAGAAACACTTCACAAATCCTACTAACTCACATTTAGACAGCCTGTGTTTTATGGGGGAAGGTCAGCTGGGGTTCTAGAACTCAAAGCTTGTGGGCCCTGTCCCTGAGCTCTTTGGTTCAATGCCAGAGCTCTACCACTTGGAGGCACAGCTCCAATTTTGTTTTTTTGGGTTGTTCTTTGACAGGTCTTATGGTGATAACTAAGGCCAAGTTGGGGTATCTGTGGGCAAAGGCTCTTAGCTCAGCCTGGAGCTGACCTCTCCCTTCCTTGTGACCCTGGAAAGTCGGACCTCCTGGAGCTCCCTTGGCCTAGGGTGGAACAGACCTGCTCTGGCATCAGCAATCAGGGTGAGCAAAAGTCAGCTTGGCCCTGGTCACTTCCCCAAATTGAACTCTAGAGGATGATGGCACAGGGCCACTTGTTCTGTGTGTGGCCACCAGGGGGCAGGAGTGGCCCACCATAGGGATAGTACTTGTGAGTTGTGTTTACTCTTGCTTACCTAGGGCCCCCATCATGATTCAAAGCCACCCTGGAGAGGAAAGTCCTTGAGACTCTTACCTCAATTAACCATCGAAAAGCAAGTGGGGCTGTGGCTCAAATGGCACAGCACTAGCCTTCAGCAAGAAAACTCAGGGATAGAGCCTAGGCCCTGAGTTCACATACATACACACACACACACACACACACACACACACACACACACACACACCACATACATGCAAAATCAGAGATTTCTACACTGCAGTATTTGGGTATTCTCTACTTTGTCCCCATTGAGCATGGTGGCTGCTGGCCTAGGTGTTGGTGGATACATCACCTGGCATCTTCAATTTTGAGGGAACAGAATAGCTAGAAGGTCAACCTTCCCCCATCCCAGCTCCTTGATTGGGTCATGGTCTATCCAGGCCCTTCAGGGCTCCTTTACAGAATCACCAAGATGCCTTCAAAGGCATCACATACTGGGCACTGGTGGCTCATGCCTGACATCCTAGCTACTCAGGAAGCCAAGCCAGTCTGGGCAGGACAGTGTATGAGACTATTATCGATGAACCATCAGGAAACAAAAGTGTCCATGTGGCTCAAGGTGTAGAGTGCCAGCCTTGAGAAAAAGAGCTCAGGGACAGCTCTCACGGCCAACAACAACACAGAGAGGCATTGCATGTTGTCTTTGGGATTGGCATGGCCAAATATAATTGGAATTAATTATAATTGGAATTAATCAAGTCCTCCAAGACAAAGAAGTACCTCCTTTAGTCCTCTGCTCCTCCATCTCGTCTCGCCCTCTGGCCTTGTCTGTGCTTTGGGTCTGCATGTGTCTGGCTGGATGGGAGGGCTCCAAAGAAGATCCCAGAGCAATCACTCCCACTTCCTTCTGCCCTGCTCCCCCTGGTGCTTTTGCTCTTTGCCATAGACCTTCTTTCTGGAATCC
The DNA here is from genome assembly GCF_019054845.1 of Dipodomys spectabilis. Lineage (NCBI taxonomy): Eukaryota > Metazoa > Chordata > Mammalia > Rodentia > Heteromyidae > Dipodomys > Dipodomys spectabilis. Next base: position 5,389,452 of record NW_024870984.1, on the reverse strand, counting down.
ATCCGTGAGGTCATCACCACCAACATAGTGGTGAATGGTGGGTCTGGCCTAACTAGGGGCAGTCAGAGGTGGAAGTAGGTCTGGGACTAGGAGCTTCCACCTTGGGTGTGGGCTGAGGCCAGGGCTGACCTTTATTTCATCCTGAGCCTTGCAGTGGTGGGGAGGCAGTGTAGACTTCACATTGAGTCAGGTAAGATCAGAATCTGGAGGACCACTTGTGTGGAGAAGGATGTGGGTTTCAGGGGGCCACTGTGGTTGGTACTCTCTTGGGACTCCCCTCACCCTCTCATCCCTCAATGGTAGAAGAGAAACTTCAACTAAGGATGTGGGAAGAGGACGCGGGGGAATATTTTGGTGTGAACCAGACTTGTGCTTCATATTCATCCTAGCCCCTACGTCCTATTTATCTGAGGAATGGCCATATGGGTTTGGGAGGGGAGAGAATCATCCTAGACGAGAATGTGGCTCAGGGGTAGAGTGTTCACCTAGAATGCCTGAAGCCCTTGGTTCTATTCCACACAGAAAAAGCTGGAAGGGGAGGTGGGGTCAGCCTTGATCAAAAAGAGCTCAGGAACAGTGGCAAGGCCCTGAGTTCAAGCCCCAGGGCTGCAAGAACAAATCTTTGTTTTTAGGCTTCTTTTTTTCTTTGAAAACAATTTATACTTTGTGATAAGCATAACATGGACCTCTTTCCTGGCCACCAATGGGCCATTAGATATCCCTTGAGTTTGGGCAAACTCCCTTCAGCCTCTGCCCTACCCTACCTCCAGTTTAACCTTCCCATCGCCCTGCAGATGGAGGCCAGAGAGAAAGCCACTTGGTCACCTACTTCTGGTGGCTGCCAAGGCTTTTGAGAGTCAGTATGTCACATAGAAAGTTATCATCCGCATCAGTCTACAGGAGAAAGTGAGGGAGCACTCCTCCTCTGAGCCTGGGAGCTGTAGGCGGATCTGGATTTGGGGCATCTGGGGCAGGACCTGCTCCTTAGGGGAGTCCACTATGGGGTCGGGAACCCTGACCTCTCCTCTGGCAGTTTCCATGCTGTCTTCAAGTTGCAATTCTTCAAAACCTTTCTGCTCCTCCCTCATTTTACCCACCACAGGCCCTGAGGAGTCTGAAGCAGTGTTGGTGGTGGGGGCCTCAGCCTGTGCTGGCATCTGGAGACTGCTGTCTATGCCTTCTCTTGTGAGGAGTGACTGCAGCTCCCGCAGCACTCTCCTCTTCTCCATCTTCTCCCAGGACAGCCAGTGCATGCACTGGGCTTTCTCCTAACACAGCTCATTCAGGACCAACATCTGCTCTTTACACATCATGAGGGACTCCTTGATAATTCGGATGTGTGCCAACAGCTGGCTGCATCAATGGTGGAGCTCACCTGCTGGACTCTGGAAGTCCACTTCATCAGGCAGGTCATGGACGAAGCAGATTTTCTTCTCAGATGCCCATCTGTCCTGCTTCCCATCCTCACACATGTTGTGGTGGCAGCTCATGGGGCTGAGGTCCTGTAGTTCGAGCTCAGTCTGGCACTGAGCTGCTGGGTCGGCCAGGGGTGCCTGCAGCTGGCCTGCCATTCTTGCAGCAGGAGTTTCCCCCTGTGGATCTCATCCTCCAAGAGCACTCTCAGAGCCATATCACTCTTGGTCTGAAAGACATCATCCTCTGTGATGGTCACATCGGCTGGGGTTGGGGGGAGTCACCTCCTTACCTTTTGCTTCTCAAGGGCTCATGACTTCCCCTTCCCCAGGGAAAGCCAGGAAGCTCAGCTGGGCCTGCAGGCACTCCTCCTGTGATCTGGTGGCTTCCAGGCGCTTGAGAGTGTCCTGCCACTTCGGGGACACCACCTGGTCTCTCCAGTTTGTTGAGCCCTTCACTTGCTTCAGCTGCTCCAGCAGCTGGGTCTGCCTCTCTAAGTGCTGCTGCAGGGCCTCCTTCTCAGAGCACAGTCTCTCATTGGAGGCAATGTGCCATTCACAGGAGGCTCTGAACTCCTGCACTGTCCCAGGGACTGCTCCTGCTGCTCCTGAGCTGCTTGGCTGTCTCTCTCAGTCACCGCTATCCATTTCTCTATCTTCTCCTCTGAGCAGTCCAACTGTTCCCGCAGATGTTTCTTCATCTGCTGCTCTGAGTCCAAGATGCTGGCGAGCTCCTCCTTCTCACTACTCACCATATGGAGAGCGTCCCACAGCAGGGTCAGCTTTTCCTCTGGTTGTCCATCCCACACACATGCTCATCGTGGGGTCTCAGGGATCTCCTGCCGATCCTAGGCTTTCTCCTCTAGTATCTGCAGGTGCTCCTGCTCCTCCATGTTTTGAAGACGGAGACTGGTTTTCCTGGACCTGGATATGAAGTTGTTCCTCCAGGTTTTTCAACTCCATCTGCTTGCTGTAGACCTGGGCTTGCAGCTGCAGCTTGGCATGAGATGGTCCTGCGGTGGGCTGTGGCTTTACCAGCTTCCTTCTCAGTTCTCACAGCTCATTCCCTAGGTCCAACACATGCCTTGCCACTCATTCCTTCTCCTCTGTCAATTGGTTCACCCATTGGGTCAGCCACCATGCCTTCTCCTTCCATGCGGACCTCTCAATGCTCAGGTCCTCCATGAAGGTGTCTCTCTCCAGATTCGCTATGGTCACCAGCCAGCTCAGGTTGTCCAGTAGTCTCTTCAGTACCTCACGCCCCTCCAGCGCTTGTTGGAACTTGCATATTCTCTTCTTTATGTTGCTCCTCTGTATCCACAGCACTTCCACCATCTCCTGCAACTCTGTGTTCACTTGCTCCAGGTCATCAAAGTTTCTGGTCTTTTCCTCGAGCTGAAGGGTCACATCATTCAGCTGTTCCAAGAACATTTTGGTCTCCTTTGCAGCAGTGACCGCAGAAGCTGCTATCTCCAGTTCTGCCATGCGTCACTCTGTAGCTTGCAGGCAGCTGGTGAGAGTTTCATGCTCCCTTTCTCTGTCATCAGTGGCCTGCTGCACTTAGGTCAGTGCACATTGTAAATCACTTTCTGCTGAAACCAACCACTGCATGGGTGCCTTGTGGATCTCTACCTCCATTTTTGGTGCTTCATGTATCTGGGCTATCTTCTCCCTCTCTTACTCCCATTGACCCTGCAGGTCTGTCTTTCCCTGCTTCAGTGGTTGGATCTTGGCACAGAATGCCTGGTTTCTTCTTTTCTGTGGTCCAGGGTGGGCACCACATGCCAGTAGCACCTCTGTGGATTCTTGGTGGTATTGGGACCCTTGACACTCTGGACCCTGGTGGCTGTGACTGTGTCCAAAAGCAAGGGAGGCCCATGGTCGGCATCACCTTTGGCTGGACTCTCCATTCAATCCGCCTCCCCAGTGGTGTTTGTCTTGGGGATCCCTCCCTTTTTCATGTTCTTTGTTTTCCTGAATGTTTCAGGTCTGTCGGGAGGATACTGCTGGTGTTCTTGTGGCAGTTTCTTGCCCACAGTTCTCTCATTGAGTCTTATTGTTTCACACATCTGAGAGCTGGGACGGGAAAGTTGGGCAGGCCACGTTCCCAGGCTCTAGGAAATCCTCTCACCGACTAGGATGTCATTTCCTACTCTACCTCAAAGTCACCTGGAGTCTCTTGCTCACCACTCAGCCACCTCTACCTTCCTCAACTGCTCTTAGTGGTATCAACCAACAGAGGGAATCCTGGTGATACAGGGAAGCATGGAATGCGGGCGTGGCCACTATTCTTGTATCCCATTGGTCAAAAAGAACCATGAAAGAATGGGGGTGTGCCCGGAATCCTCTGATACAGACAGAATGGATGGAGCCAAGATGACAGCAGACCCTTTACCAGGAAACTCTGTCCAATCCAGTTGGGGACAAGAGGGAGACCTGCTTTAGCCAGATGGCTGCACAGATTGTTGTGTATGTCTGTTTGTTGGCAGTCCTGGACCTTGAACTCAGGATCTGGGCACAGTCCATGAGCTCAAGATTAGCCCTCTACCACTGGAGCCACACAACTCTACTTCTGGCTTTGTTGGCATTGAGGTTGGACAGGGGTCTCAAGGACTTTCCTTCCTAGGGTGACTTTGACCATGATACTCCTATCACAGCCTTGTAAATATCAAGGAGGACTGGTGAGAGCCACTGATGCCTGGCTAATCATTGTTTGGGATTATGGCTTCCCCCAGTAGCCTGCAAGCCTTCAGCAATGCAAGGTGAAGTATCGTTTGGAACTGGATCACTCAGACACAGATGGCCACAGAACAAAGGAAGAAAATGTAAAAATACCATACTGCCACATTTTTCCTGTGCATTACCCCCACTGCCCCTGCACAAGGCCTGAAGTTCTAGGATCCCAGGATAGGCTGTGTTTCCAGCGGTTGCACCCCAGCATATGGTGATGAAAGCTGAGGCACGGTTGCCATGACCTGAGTTCAAGACCGTACTTGGCAAAAAAAGCAAAAAAAAAAAAAAAAAATAGCTCCCTGGCTTGCAATTCATGCCGTTTCTCCTAACTTTGAATTTGAACTTAAGGCCTGGGTAACTTTGAAGCACTGTGGACGAAGGGGAAGCTCACCATAATTGAAGACAAGAAAGTAAGGCCTGGTCATTAGGCCTGAATTCAAGTCCCAGCCCTGGAAAAATTCTATTTATATACATTGTAAAGGTAGGATTTGTACTTACGTATAGAGATGTTAAGTCTATGTCCTGTTTGTTGTGGTTTTTTATTGTATTTTTGTTTTATTCATTTATTTTCCTTTTTTTATTGTGAAAATACTGTACAGAGGGGTTGCAATTACATGGGCAAGAAAATGAGTACATTTCTTATCAAGCATTGTAGCCTCCTCCTTTGTTTCCCCTACCCAGCACTTCTCATTCCCCCCGCCCCCCCACCCAATCCTCCCCACTTCCCCCCCAGACCCCCCTCCCCCCCCACAAAAGTTGTAAAGTTCCTTTTCGACATAATGACTTGTACATCTCATAGTTGAAATGGGTCCACCTGTATCCCTATTTAAACAATTTGTTTTTCCCCTTCCCCTCCACAAATTATACCGACATCAAATACAGTGAAAGCAATGATTATACTGTGGGGGAGGGACATAAAAAGCAACAAAGAAATAATCTTATAAATGTGTCAGAAACAATCACATGAAAGAAAAAAAATTGAGTATACATCTTAGGGTTCATTTCCCTAATATCACCTTACCTAAACTTTTCTGCTTGACTCAAACATATATTAGATATTGCAAATAAGGGAAACCATGGGACCTATGTTTCTTTGGACCTGGCTTACTTCTTAATATAATTTTTTCCAAGTCTTTCCTAAATAAATGGGGCAATGTCATTCTTTCTGATTGAGGCATAGAATTCCATTGTGTATATATACCACATTTTCTTGATCCATTCATCTACTGAGGGGCTTCTGGTTTGGTTCCATATCTTAGCTATAGTAAATACTGCTGCAATAAACATAGTCGTGTTGGTACCTTTAGTATGGTCTTGTTTGTAAACATTTGAGTAAATGCCCAAAAGTGGGATTGCTGGGAAATAAGGGAGCTCTATGTGGAGTCTTTTGAGGAAACTCCATACTATTTTCCAAAGTGGTTGAACAAGTTTACACTCCCACCAACAATGCAGTAAGGTTCCCTTCTGCCCACATCCCCTCCAGCATCTGTTATTAGAGTTCTTGATTATAGCCATTCTTACTGGGGTGAGGTGGTATCTCAATGTTGTTTTGATTTCCATTTCTTTTATGGCTACGGAGGTTGAGCATTTCTTCATGTGTCTATTGGCCATGCTTCTTTTTTCTTCAGAGAAGTTTCTCTTTAAGTCTTTTGCCCACTTATTTATTGGGCAGTTGTTTCGTTGAGGATTTGTTGTTGGGGGATTTAATTTTTTGGGTTCCAAGTATATTTTAGATATGAGATTTTTTTATTGACTGTGATGACACACATTCCATTTATGATATTGATGACAACCCATCACATGGTATCTAGATTAGTAGATGTGTTCTCCATCATGTCTAACACCCAGGACTCTCAGAGAAAAGGAAAACAGGTATCACACTCAACTTCTTACTCCATGATCCAATTGTTGGCAGTGCTGGGATCTGAACTCAGGGCCTGGCAGACCCAATTCAGACCCTGAATGCGTGTGTCAACATGGCAACCTCTAGCCAAAGAAGCTGCCAGGGCATTTCCAGACCCTGAGATTGAGCTGCAGGGGTGGACAAAATAGCCATACATGGATAGACAGGTGGTAGAACACCAATAAATATATATATTTGTACATAGTACCAGAGAAATCTGTCTAGGATTCAATGACATCAACTACATTCCTACTAACTCTTAGGTCTTTATTATGCCACCATTGAAGGAATAGTATTCTTTTCATACTTAATAAACCATTCATTAAGATGAATCATTGTCCTAGGATCATTGTGTCTAATTTTGGACTAGACCAATACACGCAGAAACTTCTCATTCAGTCATGAGTTTGCTAACATTTCATTGTTATTCCCATGCATAGGAACAAGTATCTCGGGATCTCCCCCACTGGTAGGTGTAGGACCAGGATTTAAGCTCAGGGCCTACGTTGACGCATGGGCCTATGGCTTCCCTGATAGCCCATTAGCCTTCGTCAATGCAAGGTTAAATACCCTTTGCAGCCATGTAATTCAGACCCAGGATGGTCATCGTGCAAAAGAAGAAAATATAAAAAATCCATCCTGCGACATTTTTTCTGTCATTTTTTCCCTGTCATTTTTTCCTGCAAAGCTTCAGAGCCTAGGATCCCAGGATTGGCTACGGGTCCATGGGAGCTCGCCACCCTGAAGTGATCGAAGCTGAGGCAGAGTTGTCATAAACTGAGTTCAAATCCCATGCTTGGCAATAATAATAACAATAACAATAATAATAATAACACCCTGGCTCAGAATTCTCACCATTTTTCTGACACCTCTGAGATTCCAACTCAGGTCTGGGTAACTTTGTTGCACTGTGGGGAAAATGAAGCTCACCATCCTTGAAGACTACAAGGTCAGGCCTAGTCCCAGGGCCTGAACTGAAGCCCCAGCACTGGCAAAAATCATATGCTCACCTATTTTACACATAGGACCTCTCTTTACATAGAGATGTGGAATGCATCATGCATTCAGTGTTGTTATTCTTTTTATTGTGTGTCTTAGTCATGGATGCATTTTGTATTTTATTGCATATGATGACAGCTATAACTGTGCTGACATGGATGGCAATTGATTCCCATGAATATAGAGTTGCCTACATAGCATACTGCATCCTAGCTGAGACCCAGGACTTTCACAGGACAGAAAAACAGGTGCAACGATTGGCTTCTCACATCAGGATTCATCTTTTGGCAGTGCTGGGACTGACAAAGCAGGCCCAATAGACGAATGGGTCCAGGTAAGCACACAAGCCTGTGAGCCACTAAGGAGCTAGGCGGTTCCCAGGACCTGAGATTGAGTCCCACAGGGGTGGGGAGAGGGTGGGGCACAATAGTCATCCATTCATAATCTGAAGGTAGTATGTAAATAAGTACATATTTGTATAGAGTAGGATGGCAACCAGTGATGGAATCCAATCTACCTTGTGACTAATGATTCTTGGATCTTCCTCAATGCCTCCATTTCATGACTGTAATGATTATGGTCATGTTTTATCAACTCTTCATTAAAAATAATCGATACCCCATGAGTCTTGCCTATCATTTCCTACTCACATCAAGCAGGAGCTACTCATTCAAAGATGAGATCCATCGAATTCCATGACTCTTCCTAGGTCCGGAAACGAGTATCTCAAGATCTCTTGCCATTCCCTCAATGTATGGGGGCGGACTGGGAATCAACCTCGGGGCCTCCATTGCTTGGTCGGCCTCTGGCTCTTCTGATAGTCAACAGGCCATCAGCCATACCAGGTCACCTTCACTCTGCAGGCCACTGTATTTGGACCCAGCATGGTCAGCATGCAAAGGAAAATAAATGTAAAAGTGCCAGGTGGAACTTCCCACTGTTTTTATTCCCCCTCGAGGCTTTTTTTTTTCCAGCAAGCCCTGGGATACTAGGGTGCTAGGATGGGCTGTGAGTCCAGAGGCTGCAGACTAGGATGATCAGAGCTGATGCAGAGTTGCCATGACTTGAGTTCAAGCCCCAGGTCTGGCAAAAAAATAAGTAAATAAAAAATTATGAATGAAGCACCCTAGCTAAGAACTCACACAGTTATACTGCTAGAGCTGGGATTTGAACTCAGGTCTGGGGAACCCCATTGCACTGTGGGAGAAGGGGAAGCTCACCAACCTTGAAGACTAGAATGTCAGGCCTGGTCCAGGGCTTGATTTGAAGCCCAAGCACTCTACAAAATAACAAGCCCACCTCTTTTGCATATAGGATCTCTATTTACATACAGGTGTGGTATGCATCTTGCATTCAATGTAGTTATCTTTTTTTATTTTGAGTGTTATTCATGGATGTATTGTGTATTTTAGTGAGTATGGTGACAGGTATATCTGTGCTGACATGGATGACCACCTATTCCCATGGCTATAGAGTTGCCTATATAGCATTCTCCATCCTTGCTGAGGCCCAGGACTTTCACAGGACAGGAAAATAGGTGGATTGAAGGGCTTCTCACATCACGATGAATCTTTTGGAAGTGCTGGGATTTGAACTCAGGGCCTAGCAGGCCCAATTGGTGAATGGGTCAATTTGAGCACACCAGCCTGTGAGCCACTACAGAGCTAGGATGTACCCAGGTCCTGAGACTGAGCCCTGGAAAGGGGGATAAATATAGTCATGAATTCATAATTTAAACACAAGATCTATATTATCATACATGGATGGGTGACATCTTGCATTCAGTGTACTCGTTCTCTTTATTTTGTGTCTTATTCATGGATGCAATGTGTAGTTTATTGATTATGATGACAGATATAACTGTGCTGACATGGATGGCAACCCATTCCCTTGGGTATAGGGTTGCCTATGTAGTAATCTCTGTCCTCCCTGAGACCCAGGTCTTTCTCAAGACAGGAAAACAGATGGATCGATGGGCTTCGCACATCAGGATAATCTTTTGGCAGTGCTGGGATACAAACTCAGGGCCTAGCAGGCCCAATTGGTGAATGGGTAAAAGTGAGCACACCAGCCTGTGAGCCACTAAGGAGGTAGGCCAGTCCCAGGACCTGAGATACAACCCTGGAAGGAGGGGATTGGAAGGGGGGGGAAATAGTCATGCATTTATAAGTGCAAGTTATTGTGCAAATAAGTACATATTTTTATAGTGTAGGAGAGATGGCAACCTGTGATGGAATTTACCTTGTGACTACCAATTCTTGGATCTTCCCTATGCCTCCATTTCATGACTGTGATGATGATGGTCACGCTTCATCAATTCTTCATTAAAAATAATCGATACCCCATGAGTCTTGCCTATCATTTCCTACTCACATCAACTAGGAACTACTCATTCAAGGATCAGATTGATTGCATTCCACAACTCTTCCTAGGTTCGGAAACGAGTGTCCCAGGATCTCTGGCCATTCCTTCCTCTTAACAAGGCTGACTGGAATTCATCCTTGGGGCCTCCATTGTCTGGTTAGCCTGTGGCTCCCCCGAAAACCAGCAGGCCTTCAGTCATGCCAGGTCACCTTCACTCTGCAGGCAGCCATGTTCTGACCCAGAATGGTCACCATGCAAAAAAAATAAACATAAAAGCACAAGGTGGAACTTCCCACTGCTTTCTTCCCTTCACGGCTTTTTTTTTTCAGAAGCCCCAAGGTCCTAGGGTGCGAGGACGGGCTGTGGGTCCAGAGGCTGCAGCCTAGGATGATCAGAGTTGAGGCAGAGTTGCCACAACTTGAGTTCAAGCCCCAGGTCTGGTAAAAAAAAAAAAATGAAAAAACTATGAACGAAGAACCCTAGCTCAGAATTTGTGCCATTTCACTGGGAGAGCTGGGATTTGAACTCAGGATTGGGTAACTCTGTTGCACTGTGGGGGAAGGTGAAGCTCACCGTCCTTGAAGACTAAAAGGTCAAGCCTGGCTCTGGGCATGATTTGAAGCCCCAGCACTGGACAAGCCCACCTCTTTTAAACATAGGATCTCTATTTACATACAGGTGTGGTATGAACCTTGTTTTCAGTGTAGTTAATCTTTTTATTTTGTGTCTTATTCATCTATGTATTGTGTATTTTATTGAGTATAGGATGACATATATAACTGTGCTCACATGGATGACATCATATTCCCATGGGTATAGAGTTGCCTATGCTTTCTAGATCCTAGCTGTGACCCAAGACTTGCACAGGATAGGGAAACATCTTCAAGGTTTGGCATCTCACATCAGGATGAACCTTTTGGCAGTGCTGGATGTTGAACTCAGGGCCTAGCAGAACCAACTGCCAAATGGGTCTACATGAGCACACCAACTTGTGAGCCACTAAGGAGCTAGGCCATACCCAGGACCTGAGATCTAGCCCCGGGGTGGGGGTAGAGCACCATATTCACCCATTCATAAGCTGAAATTAATATGCTAATAAAGGCCTGTTTGTATAGATTAGGAGATGTGGCCAGCTGTGTTGGAATCCTATCTTCCATGTGACTACCAATTCTTGGATCTTTCCCAATGCCTCCATTTCCTGAATGTAATTATTATTGTCACACTTCATGCTGTCTTAATTAAGATTTTGCCTATCATTTCCTATGTGAATCATGCATGAACTTCTCAACTGTTCCCTAGGCCTGAATTCAAGCACCAGTACTGAAAAACGTAACATTTATAGACATTTTAAATATTTGAGTTATATCTCTGTATTCAATTTAAATTGTGTTTGTTGGAGTGATTCATTATATTTTATTATTATTGATTGATTGATTGATTTTGCATTTATTTTATGGACTGTGAGTACACCTATAACATTTATTACATTTGTTCCAATCTATTCCATAGCATGAAGCTTTGCAGACATAATATGTACATCATACCTGACACCCAGCACTTGCACAGAAAAGGAAAACAGGTGTCACATATGGAATCTTACACCAGGAAGAAACTTTTGGCAATGATGGGACCTTGACTGAGGGACTAGAAGGCCCAATTCATGAAGGCGTGAGTGTCAGCACGGCAGCATCTAGCCCATGCAGGTGCCAAGTGGATCTCAAGACCTGGGATCGAGTTCCAGGTTTGGCCAAAATAGCAAAAATGTTCTATGCAGATGATGGTATACAAATAAATACAAATTTAGATATTTACATAATGCCAGAAATGTCTATTTAGTATTCAATGACACATACTACGCTCCTACGGATTCTCAGGTCTTTAGTGAGGACTCCATTTAATCAATAGTATTCTTTTAGTGCATAATAAACTATGAATTAAAATCTATCTGTGTCTTGTGATTATTGGGTCTAATTTTCTGCTAGACTGATTGATGAACTACTCATGGAACCATGACATTGTTCATATTCCTCTGGTGCTCCTATGGACAGGCAATCGTTTCTTAGGCTCCCCAGCCCTTTGTTAGTGGCGTGACCAGGATTCAAATTCAGGACCTAGGATTCCAGGTTGGCCTATGGCTTCGCTGCCAGCCTGCCAGCCTTCAGCAGTGCCAGGTGACCTACAGGTTGCAGCCATGTCATTTGTACCCTGGATGGTCACCATGCAAGGAAGGAAAACCAAGAAACCGCCAACCATCCACAGATCGTGGGTTTTTTCGGTGCTGTTTTCATTTTGATTTCCTTTCAGCCCCGAGGCTTACCAACCCATTATCAGCTGTGGGTCCAGAGGCTGCACCATCCCAACCTAGGGTGATGGAAGCTGAGGCAGTGTTGCCACAACCTCAGTTCAAGCCCCGTGATTGGCAATCAATCAATCAATCAATCAATCAAATTTAAAATATTAAAAGTAGCCGGGTGCCGGTGGCTCACACCTATAATCCTAGCTACTCAAGAGGCTGAGGATTGTGGGTCAAATCCAACCCAGGCTGTAAAGCCCATGAGACTCTTATCTCCAATCCAATAAAGCACTAGAAAACCAGAAGTGGTACTGTGGCTCAAGTGGGAGTGCGCTCACCTTGAGCTGAAGAGTGCAGGGACAGCGCCCAAGGCCAGAGCTCAAGCCCCACGAAAACAAAATTTTAAATACTAATGAAGCTCCCCAGCTTGGCACTCATGCCTTTTTTTTCCCTGACAGGCCTGGGATTTGAACTCAGAGTCTGGGTAACTCTAATGCACTGTGTGGGATGGGGAAACTCACCTTCTTTGAAGACAAGGAATTCAGGCCTGTTCCCTAGGTATGAATTCAATCCCCACCACTGTTAAAGTAATATTCATCCACATTTGAAATAATGATTAATATCTACATACTTATGTTTACTGCATATTATTTTACTGTGTATTTATTTTATTTTTTTCACTATTCATTCATTCATTATTTTTATTGACTATTATTACAATTATAACATGTATTAAATTGATTACATCTTATGAGAACTATACAGATTAGCGTATGTATTATATATCTTACTTCTGACCCAGTTCATTCACAGAAATTCTATAGTAGATGATCCCATGCTTAGAAAAACAGGAGGGGCTGGGAAGGTGGCTCAGTGGTGAAGTGCTTGCCTTGAATGCATCAGGTCCTGGGTTCAATCCCTCAGCACCACATAAGCAGATAAAGCCAAGAGTGGCACTGTGGCTCATGTGGTAGAGTGTTCACCTTGAATTGAAGAGCTCAAAGGCAGTGCCTAAGCCCAGATTTCAAGCCCAGGACTGTCCAAAAAAGAAAGAAAACGAAAAAAGGAAAGAAAAAGAGAAGGAATACACCAACCAAAGTCGAATTCATCCCTCGGCACCCCAGTGGCTCACATCTGTAATCCCAGCTACTCAAGAGGTGAGAGCTGGAAGATGAAGTTTCAGTGCCAATCCAGGCAGAAAAGCCTGAAAGACGACATCTCCAATTAACTGGCAAAAAGCCAGGCTACAGGTATGGCTGAAGTGGTAGAAAATCAGCTATGAACAATCAAGCCAAGAAAGAGCAAGCTCAATTCAAGTGTAGAGAGAGGGGAGTAGGGGAAGAAAGCAGAGAGAAATCCTCCAAAAACAGAGAACAAAACAACAGTACACACATCCCATCTAATTTATGGTACCAACAAACTGAAAATAAAAAATCAAGCTTGTGCAGTTGTATAAGTTTACATGAGCACATATGCTTTTTGGTACACTTCAAAGCTATGTTTTAATAATATATATGTATATATATTAAAATAAAATATATATATATATATATCTTTAAATAAACTAAGAAACCAGCCAATGAATAAATACTTCTGAATTAGTGCCTTAACCATGGAATTATAAATTATTTATATTAAAAGTGCATTACAAGTTTTTTTCCTCAGAATCAATCTTTAATAAGTTTGTTCATGCGCCGGGCATCGGTGGCTCACACCTATAATCCTAGCTACTCAGGAGGATGACATCTGAGGATGGTGGTTCTAAGCCACACTGGGCAGGAAAGTCCGTGAGACTCTTATTTCCAATAAACCGGAAATGGAACTGTGGCTTATCTCCAATAAACCGGAAACAGCACTGTGGCTCAAGCACTAGAGCACTTGCTATGAGTTGAAGAGATGAAGGCGAGCAGCCAAACCCAGAGTTCAAGCCCCACCACCGACAAAAAAAAAAAAAGAAAGAAAGAAAGAAAGAAGTTGGTTCATACAGATCATAAAATTCTAACCTTTTAAGCTTTAGGAAACTTGTCTTCCTTTTCGTCCAGGGTCTTATGCTCTTTAAGCAAGTACTCCACTACTGAGCTACATCCCAGTCCCAATGTTTTACTTTTTCATTTTACAATTCACTTTGTTCCCAAAATGCTTACAAGTACCTACTGTCCTCACAGAAGTGAGTTTTTATTCAGAAACCCAACCTTTTGTGGTATGAGGAATCCTCTAGTGTATTTTGTGGTAGACACTGAGGAAAACTCACACTATACAATTGCAGAGTTTATAGTTATAGAAATAACTCTAAATAGAAATAACATTAACTGTCCCTCTAGGGAGGAATGATGTACTCATTTTCATTCTCACTCTTCATGGCAGATGGTCAAAATGGAAACACCAAAGTGCTATGCTGAAATGTAAACGTTTAAACCCCTTTTTGAAAAACTCTCATGTTATAAAATCAAAATGTATCAAATAAAGGCCAAGTGAACTTTAAAAAATATGAAAAATGCTAATGAAGCTCCCTAGCTTGGAATGTGTGTTATTTTTTTGTCTGCAAGGCCTGGGATTTGAACTCTGGGTCTGGGTAACTGTTGCACTCTGGGGGAAGGGGAAGCTCTCTCTGCTTGAAGATCAGAAAGTCGGGCCTCTTCCCTAGGCCTGAATTCAGGCACCAACCTGGAAAACGTAGTCATTACATGTATTTTAAAGATAGGACTGAACTTCTAGACAGGTGTTCAGTATATATCATGTTTGGTGTGGTTATTCATTGTACTTTTTGTTTTATTCATTTATTTAATGTTTATTTTGTTGACTGTGATGACACCTAACCATGTATTACGTTGTTTACACCCTATCACATAGCATTTAAATTTGTAGACTTGTTCTCCATCATGCCTGACACCCCGCACTCTCACAGAAAAAGAAAACAGGTGTCACACTTGGCTTCTTACTCCAGGATGAAATTTTTGGCAGGCTCTGAGATCGAGCCCCAGGGGTGGCCAAAATAGCCATACATGGATAGGCAGGTGGTAGTACACCAATAAATACATATTAGTACAGAGTGCCAGAGCCATGTATCTAGTATTCAATGACATCTGCTACATTCCTACCAAGTCTTAGGTAGCTATTATGCCTCCATTGAAGGAATATTATTCTTTTCATGCCTAATTAGCCATTCATTAAGTTCAATCAGCGTACTAGGGTTATTGCATCTAATTTGAGCCTAGACTGGTGCAGGAACTGTTCAATCGTAAGTTGGATACCATTCCATCAGAATTTCTATGCGCAGGCAGGAGTCTCTTGGGATCTCCTGCCATTGGTAGGTGTCAGGACCAGGATTTGAACTCAGGGACTGTGTTGCAGGGTTGGCCTATGGCTTTCCTGACAGTCCGCCAGCCTTCAACAATGACAGGTCACCTGTGCGTGGCATCCATGTCATTCAGACCTAAGATGGTCACCGAGCAAGGAACCAAAGCCAAGAAACCGCCTACCATGGGAGGCTCACGGCTTGTTTTAGTGTCATTTTCATTTTGTTTTCCTGTCAGACATCGGGTCTTAGGATTCCAGGATCAGCTGTGGTTCTGGAGGCTGCACCCCAGGCTAGTGTGATGGAAGCTGAGACAGAGCTGTCACGATCTGAGTTCAAGCCATGTGCATGGCCAAAAACAAACAAAAAAATTAAATTAAAAAAGTAAAACAATTAAGAAATTAAAACAATTTAAAAAATTAAAAAAATATTTATCTCCCTGTTTTGTAATTCGTGCCATTTTTTCTGCCAGGCCTGTGATTTGAACACAAAGTCTGGGTAAATAGGCAGCACTGTCGGGCTAGGGGAATCACACCATACTTGAAGCCAAGAAAGTCAGGCCTGTTTCCTAGGCCTGAATTCAAGCCTCAGTCCTGCAAAACATACCCCTTATATGCATTTTATTTACATTTTAAAGACAGAATTTATACTTCCATATAGTCAGACAATATCATGTTTGGTATGGTTATTCATTTCATTTCTTGTTTTATTCATTTATTTACCATTTATTTCATTGACTCTTTTGACACCTATACTGTTTATTACATTTTTTTACTTACTATCATATAGCATCTAGATTTGTAGATGTGTTCGCTATAATGCTTGACACCCAGGACTCTCTCAGAAAAGGAAAACATGTGTCACACTTGGCTTCTTTATTTTTTTTTTTGTCGGTCGTGGGGCTTGAACTCTGGGCCTGGGAGCTGTCCCTCAGCTCTTCAGCTCAAGGCGAGGGCTCTACCACTTGAGCTACAGCGCAACTTCCGGTTTTCTGGTGGTTTATTGGAGATAGGAGTCTCACAGTCTCTCCTGCCTGGGCTGGCTTTGAACCGCGATCCTCATATCTCAGCCTCCTGAGTAGCTAGGATTACAGGCGTGAGCCACCACCGCCCGGCCACACTCGGCTTCTTACTCCAAGATTAAATGTTTGGCAGTGCTGGGATCGGAACTCGGGGCCTAGAAGGCCCAATTCATGAATGGGTAAGGGTGAGCACAGCAGCCTCTAGCCAATGAAGCTGTGAGGTGGTTCCCTGGCACTGAGATGGAGCCCCAGGTTTGGCCAAAACAGTGATACATGTATTGGCAGATGGTGGTATACAATTAATACATATTGGTAAAGAGTGCCAGAGCCATCTATCTGACTGAATGACACCTACTACATTCCTACCAACTTTTAGGTATTTATTATACTGCTTTTGAAGTAATATTATTCTTTTCATGCTTAATAAACTATCAATTAAAATCAATCAGCATCCTAGGATTATTACAGCCACTTTTAGACTCGACTGATGCATGAACTACTCTTTCAATCAGTATTCCTATGCATAGGAACGAGTCTCTTGTGCTGTCCTGCCATTGGTAGGTGTCAGGACTTAGATTTTTAACCCAGGGCCTATCTTGACAGGTTGGCCTATGCCTTCCATGATGGCCCACCAGCCTTCAGGAATAGCAGTTCAGCTCCACTTTGCAGCCATGTCATTCAGACTCAGGATGGTCATCCTGCAAAGAAAAAAATAACGTAAAACCCCCAGTCCTCTGCAACTCGCCACTTTCTGTGCTGTCCCCCTTTTTTTATCTTCCTCCAAGCCCTCTGGGCCTAAGATGCCATGATCGACTATGGGTGAGAGGCTGCAGCCCAGTCTAAGGCAATCGAAGCTGAGGTAGAGTTGGCACGACCTGAGTTCAAGCTCCATGGTTGGCAAAATAAAAAATAATAAAAAATTAATTAATTATTTAACTAAATTGAAAAAAGTCCCCCTGGTTTGGAATTTCTGCCAGTTTTCTTTCCTAGCCTGGGATTTGAACTCAGAATCTTGGTAAATCTGTAGCAATGTAAGGGAAGCTGCAGAGTTTCTACTACTTGAGTTCAAATCCTGTGCCAAGACAAAAACAAAAAATTAAGTCACTGACTTCACTTGGGGTTGGGGGGTAGCTGTGGAGGTGGGAGGGAAGGGATGGTAAGGGGAAAACAAAGGAGGAGGCAACAGTGCTCAATAGTAAATGTATTCATTACTTTGCTCATGTAACTGTCACCCCTCTATACCACATTTTTACAACAAAAAATGTACAAAAAAGGAAACAATTTAGAGCTCAGATAAGCACTTTGCAGGTAAGGGAAGGATGTCTGAATAGATATACAAAATTGTACGCTGCTGTTTTTAAAATGTTCAGTATGGAACTGAAAAAAATTAATGCTTCCATTAAAAATAATTAAGTCACTGTCTTGGAACTGAGGCTAGTATTTCTGCCACTGCTGGGATTTGATCTCACCATCCGGGTAACTCTTTTGCAACGTAGGTGAAGGGGAAGCTTACTGTCCTTGAGGAAAAGAAATTCAGGGTAGAGTTCGTAGGGCAAGAATTAAATACCAATAATGGAAAATAATATTTATGTACATGTGTAATATATGTTATGTATTACATGTGTATGTTTATTACAAACTATGATTTTTTTATTATTGATTTTGTATTTCTGTATTTCTATATTTTATTCAATTACTTATTGTTTATTGTATTAGTATTATTATACACATAATATTTATTACATTTTGCACATCTATTATAAAATTATACACATCAATTTAGGACATTGACTCATTTTTCATTAATACTTTATTAAGTGTTGAAACGTGATACATAATTAAATGGAGGCATTTGTCACAGTCTTCACATGTTTAGAGTCTCTCCCAAATATGAGCTGTGCCTTGTTTATCTTTAACAACTTCCTATAGGGATTTCTTTAGATGATTTATACTCAGAAGTCTTTCCTTGAGGATAGGCAAGTTGAGGGATAATATTGTAAGGGTGGGACTGGGAATGTGGCCTAGTGGTAAAGAGCTCGCTCAGCATGCATGAATGCCAGGGTTTGAATCCTCAGTGCCACATACTCAGAAAAAGCCAGAAGCTGTGGAGTGCTCAAGTGTTAGAGCACTAGCCTTGAGAAAAAGAAGCATGGAGACAGTAACTAGGCCCTAAGTTCAAGCCCCAGCACTGGCAAAAACAATAGGCCAGATGCCAATGGCTCACACCTGGAACCCTTCTTCTCAAGAGGCTGAGATCTGAAGACCACAGTTCAAAGACAGCCTAGGCAAGAAAAGCCTGTTAGACTTTGATAACCAATGAACCACCAAAAGACCCTATGTGGCGCTGTGGCTCAAGTGGTAGAGTGTTCGCCTTGAGATGAAGGGCTCAGGGACAGTGCCCAGGCTTGAGTTCGAGACACACAATGGGAAAAAAAAGTGAAGGTTAATCAAAGTACTTTTCCTATTTGCTAATTAGGAGAACATTCTCTGGAAAAATGAAAGCTGATATATACTAGAATTGGAGTTAGAGCTCAAGGTTCAAGTTTAGCAGATCCATATGCCCAGCCTCTCAGATTCTACCATCATAACCTTGTGTCCTGCAGGGTTCTGAAAGGTCCATTGTTGAAAGGCTTAATATGTTCCCCAAGCCCTTTGTGATAAGCAGTTGACTTGTATTGTCAATGTCATTACACTTCTGACCTAGCAGAGCACCAGTAGCTAAGGCCCATCCCTTAGCTCAGGAGGCTGAGGTCTGAGGATCACAGGGTGAAGCCAGCCTGGGCAGGAATGTCTATGAAACTCTGACTTCCACTTCTGAAAGGGCAGATTTTCAAGAGCTTCCTGGGTTACCCTTGGTGATGAGAAGTTACTTGTACTTGAGTTGAACTCAAGGCCTGGGCACTGTCTCTAGCACTCTACTACTTGAGCCACAGCACCAATTCTGGCTTTTTCTGTGCATGTGCTACAGAGTGATTAAACTCAGGGCTTCTTGCATGCCAGACAAGCACTCTCACTAATCCACATTCCCAGCACTCTCATCTTTTTCTTAATGGTAGTTTCTACCTAAGTATGCCACCATTTTACATCCCCCAAGTTTAATTTTCTGAATACCGGTTATTTCAAAAACCCTGATCTTCTCTTCCCCTGCCTGATTTGTGACTGCTCCTGCCTTGGCCTCATAATAAAATGTAAATAAAGGGTGCTGAGATCTTAAGTGTGCATCATATAAGGACACAGGCCTGGAACTCTGGAAGAGAAAAGCCATGGGCCTGTAAAGAAGAAAATGATGCAGTATGTGCAACAAGCCTATCTGAAAAATAAATCTGTACATAGAAGGAGAAGCATTGCATACAATCTGTTTGCACTCAGAGAGGTAATATACACACATAAGTAGGTAGGACACTCATACATAATCTTGGCCTTCTCTTTTTGAATTTTTTTGGTGGCCATCCCAGGGCTTAAACTCAGGGCCCTATGTGTTCCTCAGCTGTTTTGCTCAAGGCTGAGACTTTACCACTGCCACAGCTCCACTTCCAGCCATCTGGGTTAATTGGACATACGCACTTGCCAGGCTTTCCTGCCTGGTCTGGCTTGTATCTCCTGTTCGGCTTTCTTTCTCAAAGCTGGAGCACTACCCTCTGGGCCACTGATACACTTCTGGTTTTCTGGTGGTTTATTGGAAATAAGAGTCTCGCAGACTTTCCTGCTCAGGCTGGCTTTGAACAGAGATCTCCTGAGGAGACTTCAATTGGCTTTCCTCAGGATTCACCGAGGATCTGATCCACATAAACCCTTAGTCTAAATCTTGAGAGGTACTAGACCAAAAGGGAAACATGAAGATACTTCTAGTGTGTTCTAGATACTTAATGTTGGAGACACAAAACACTCATAATTATTAGATAATTTTATAGGCCTAAAGAGCAATGCAGACAGTATGAGGATCGCTACAGCTTTTGGTCGTCTCGTCCTGAGACAGTAAATTTACTGCAGCTCAATGCTAAGTGACTGAGCTGGCATGTCCTGTGGACATTCGCTGCCAAAATCATGTGACACTCATTTCTCACTTTTGGCTTCAAACTTGTGACCAGAGGAGAAGATGAGGAGAGAAAATCCTTCTCAGAGAAAGCACCTATAAAGAACATTGGGTAGTTTACTTATAAATTCAAAGCATTGGAATGATGCTGTTTAGTAGTCAGATTGTCCAGATTAAGAAGTGAAGAAGAAAAGAAAGGCAGGTGCCATTGGCTGCTGACTGTAATCCCAGCTCCTAAGGAGGCTGAGATGTAGAGAATCTGAGTTTGAATCCAACCAGCATAAGAAAGTCCATGACACTGCTATTTCTAGGAGATCACAGAAAACGCAAAAGTGGGGCTGTGGCTCCAGGTTAATGCACTCCTCTTGAGAAAAAGTAACTCAGTGACATAGTTCAATCCCAGGACCTGCTTCCATGTCTTTGTGCATGTGTGGATGATTTCCCATAGGTGAAGCTCCAGAGTAGCTATGATGAAAGGCACCAAGCTAGAAAATTTGTTTTCAATACAATGATTTCATAACACAGAGACTGCTTTCATGACAGTGCATGTCCCTGGGCTCCCCTCACAGTTGCCAGTGCAGCCTGAGAGTTTCTCTGCCTCCCAGGCCTGCTGGAAGAACGCTCTCTCATTGTCTGGACAGGCAGACAAAAGGCCTCAGTCCTGTACAGCAGTGTAACAAACAACTGCATCTAGGCCAATTAGTGAGGATGAGTGTGGATGGGCTCTGAAGGTCAGGACAAAAAGGACTCCTTGTATCCCAAGCTATCTCTCTCCCCAGTGCTCCATTTTAACAGGAAGCCTTCATTTGGCACCTCCTTTGGCAGTCCAGGTTCTCAGCACTAATCCTGCTTTTGTAAGACTAAATTCTGGTGTTCAGATACAGTGCTCAATATAATTCAGGTGTCCTTCTGGCAGACAACTAGGGCACTTAACCTCAAGAAATGTTACATTGAGGGTGATGAAGGGCTTATGATGCCTCTGCTAGGTTTCCAGAAGCTTTGGAAATCCAAGCACATGTCTGATCTCACCATGCTTCATGTCATCTAGGACTGCTGAAGCACATTAGGTTTTGAAACCTTTGATCTCTCCTAGTTGAGCCCTGGGTGGCAAGGTTTTGGGGTTAAACACAGGGCCTAGGTGCTGACCATAAGCTCAGTGCAGGAGCCCAGTGCTTTACCATTTTGTGTCACAGCTTTACTTATACTCTTTGTGTGGGTGTGTGCATGCGGGGGGCATGCAGACATACACCAGTCCTGGAGCTTGAACTCAGGACCTGAGCACTGTACCTAATTTCTCTTGCACAAGAATAGCCCTCTCCCACTTGAGCCACAGAGACACTTCAGGCTTTTTTCTAGTGATGTGAACCTGAGAAATCAAGTCCAGAGTTTCATAGATGCAAAGCACTCTACCCCTAGGCACATTCCCAGACCTCTTCTTCAGGTTTGTTATTTTGTTTCTTTTTTGTTGTTGATGGTTGTAGCAGTTAAAGTCTGGGCCTGGGTGCTGTGCCTCAAGTCTTGTGCTCTACCACTTGAGCCAAAGCACCATTTCAGGTTTTCATATGGTTCATTGGAGCTAAATGTCTCGAGGACTTTGCTGCCCAGGCTAGATTTGAACCATGATCCTCAGATCTCATCCTCCTGAGGAGCTAGGATGACAAGCATGAGTGACAAGCATCCAGCTTCCACTTCAGGTTTCTTAGTGGTGAATTGGAGATAATAGTCTCATGGGACCTTTTGTGTCTGACATGGTTTGAAAGCCAGATCCTCAGATCTCAGCTTCCTGAGAAGGCAGGCTGACAGACCTCAGCAATAGACCCCTAGGCTGTGACACTCTACTGCAAGGGGGTCCCTGGCTCCACGTGGTGGAGTGCTAGCCATGTCCCCAAAAGGTAAGGGTCAGTGCCTATGCTGCAAGTTCAAGGTACATGACTGAGAAAAAAAAAAACAAAACAAAACAATTGTCTGCAGTAGACAACTCACCCACTCTTCAGTAATACATAATTTTGTCCCTGCCAAGGAGACATATCAGCATCTCAATATTCTTGTCTGCATAATCATCTCAGTTGTGTAGCTCTTACAAGGACCATATGAAAGAATGCAGTCTGTTAAGGACACAGCAGATGGCACTCTTTGAAGGACTCAGCACACAACATCCTGTGAAGACTTAGCACCCAGCACCCAATGCAGGACTCAGTACACTGCACCCTGTGAAGAACTCAGCACACAGTACCCTGTGCCAGACTCAGCACAGAGCACCCTATGAAGGACTCAGCACTTAGCTCTATTCCACAAGCTGTCATTAGAATTAGGTTGCTTTCATCAGTATCACCATTCTTTGAGGAACATTTCACAAATCACACAAGTTCACATCTAATGGTTTAGTGGGGTGTTTTTTTGTGGAGGCAGGCTACCCATAGGGCTTGAACTCAACGCATGGGGATACTGTTCTAAAAACATTTGCTCAAGTCTAAGGCTCTACTACTTAGAGCCACATCTCCAAGAGTCTCACATACTACCTACCAGGGCTTGGTTTTAAAGCTCCCAAGCAGCCAGGATGATGGGGGTAAACCAGCAGCATCTGGTTCTGTGGAGCTGGGTTGCAGCTGTTTACATATGCCTAAGTCAGGTTAGGTGGCAACTGTCAGTGCCAGACTTCTAGCTTGTTCTGTGATGTGGTATTTGAAGTCCTGACCTTCTATAATTGCAGTTAGAACATTCTACCTTTTTTTGGTGGCGGGGCTGAGGCTTGAGTAAGGGCTTAGACACTGTCCCTAAGCATTTGTGCTCAAGGCTAGCACTCAATTGATTGAAAGACAGCAGAACTTCCAGGTTTTCTGCTTATGTGGCACTGTGGAATCGAACCCAGGGCTCATGCTTAGTAGAGGAGCACTCAATCAATGATCCCCAGTAGTAAAGGATGTATAAATAGATAGATTGTTGTACATAAATATTATATACACAAAAGAGAGATGTCTATATTATTAAATTATAGACAATATTATTACCAATTATTAGGTATTAAATTATATCTCCATTTAATGATGTGTCCCAGCTAACAATAAAGCATTAATTAATACTCAATATCCTGTTATTATTTATCATATATGTACGTACATCCATACACATAATTAAATATTTTATAGAATGAGACTGATGTCTATATATTATGTATCATGTGCTACTTCCAATTATTAGGTATTTATGTCTCCATGCAATTTTTATTCTGTTAATACTTAATAAAATATTAAACTTAATCCACGTCCTATAATTACTGCATCTAATTTTATCCTAGAATGATTTATTACTAATTCAATCTGTTTATCATTTATTGTAGTGACAATTCTTCCACCTATGACATTTTTTTTACCTTTGTGACACCCTATTTACATAGCATATTGATTTGCATCTGAATTATACATCCTACTTGACACTGAGCACTTTCAAAGAAAAGAAAATCATGTGTTATGCTCGGCTTCCCACTCCACGATTACATTTTTGGCAGTGCTGGGATCTAAACTCAGGGCCTAGAAGGTGCAATTCATGTGTGGCTGCCAGCACAGCAGCCTCTAGCCAATTCAGCTGCCAGGTTGTTCCCAGGCCCTGAGATTGAGCCCCATATATTGATTCCATATTGTGCTTAGCGTAGCTATTCATTTTTTTATTCATTTATTTACCATTTATTTTATTGACTATTCTTACACATGGACTATTTATTACATTTATTACATAGGATAGATTTGCCTATGTATGAAACTTCACACCTGACATCCAGGACTTTCACAGCAAAGGAAATCCTGTGTCACCATGGGCTTCTTACTCCATGGGTCAATTTTTGTGAGTGCTGGCATCTGAACTCATAACCTACAAGGCCCAATTCATGAATGGGTGAGTGTCAGTACGCCAGCCTAGGGCATATTGAGTTGACAAGTAGTTCCCAGCACCTGAGAACGAGCCCCAGGGGTTGACAAAATAAGAACAGATTGACATGCAGATGGTAGTACACAAATAAATATAGATCTTTATAGAGTGCCAGAGATGTCTATACATTATTCAGTTAAATGGGCTACATTCTTACCAATATTTGGGTATTTTTAATGCCTCCATGTAATTTATATTATTGTTTTCATCCTTAATGAATTATTAATTAAATCAACCACCGTCCCTGCCACGGACCGGGTTCTGTGGGGACGAAGGACACCTAGGGGAGGAATCTGGAATAGGATGGGGAGATGGCCAACAGACAACTCACACACAAGAGGAGTGGATGCTGAGTGCGATTTAATGCAGAGGATAACAAACTTTTATAGCAAAAGTCTCCATAAGGAAGGACAAAAGGTTACATAATTTTGCTGCAGGGCTTCATTCTTGGGCGGTCACCAGTTCGTCGCCTGATAGGCACTTGTTTCCAGCTTATCTCTAAGAAATATAATGGGTTTCGATGTTTGTCACCAACTAACCATAACCTTATTTCTATAGAGGCTTTAACTGTCCCATAAGATCTTTCCCGTTCCTTCTTTAATAGCAAGGTTACGGAGGCCTAGATCTAGCAAGTCTCTTAGTAAATGAAAGAGAGTAACAGGAAGTTCTTTCTCCTAAGTAGATATCTCAGCAATTGCCATACATTCTTTCTGTTCTAGCCGTGCCTACAGCTTCTTGCAAAGCTCTTACAAACAATTCCTTCTGCTGAAGTGACATCGTGAAACCCCCAATACTTTTATATTTACTTATGACTTGTCTACTAGCCTCCATAAGAGGGGTTTCAGGGTAGCACTTAACTCTGGTGAGTTAGTCATATTTTTAAGACACTCATCAGATTTTGGAGTCCTCAACACTCTTAAGAAAGAGCTTTGAATAAGGGAACGTTGACAATGAGTAAGCACAATGAGCAGCAGAAACAGTAAAAGATTAATAAGCACTCTTATACAGTGAAGAAAAGAAAAGCAAGAACAGAAACACATCTTTCCCAGGGGCTTGCCAGCCTTTCCAGGAGGTAGGCCTCTTTGAAGCCCCATTCTCCGAGGTAGACTTTGGTGAAGTCCCAATACTCGGAGATAGGTCTCTGTAAAGCCCCATTCTCTATGGTAGACTTCGGTGAAGTCCCAATACTCAGAGATAGGTCTCTGAAGCCCCATTCTCAGGTCTGAAAGCTGGTTTCCCATGCTAAGCAGACTCCATCGGAGTAGGCGTGGCATGTCCCCAAACTACTGCGTCCATGTAATTAATAGTATTCTTTTAATGTGTCAAAAATATTCATTAAAATCCATCGGCCTCCTAAAATCACTCTAATTTTATAGTAGTATCATTCAGGACCAACTAATTCAACCTTGACATTCATAACCTTCCATCAGTATTCCTATGAATAGGAGCGAGACTATTAGGATCTCCCGCCATTTGTAGGGGTCAGGACCAGGCTTTGAACCCAGGGCCTATGTTGTCGTATTGGCCTATGGCTTCCCTGGTAGCCCTCCAGCCTTCAGCAATGCCAGGTTTCCAACACTTTTCAGCCATGTCATTCAGACCCAGGAAGGTCACCTTGCAAAGAAAACAAATGTAAAACCGGCAGCCATCTGCAAATTGCAGGTTTTTCTTCTTTGTTTCTGTGTTGTTTTATGTATTTATTATTCCTGTCAGCATTTGGGCCCCAGGAACCCAGGTTTGGCTGTGGGTCCAGTGGCTGCACCCCAGCCTGGAGTGATCGAGGCAGAGTTGCCATGCCCTCAGTTCAAGTTCTGTGCTTGACAAAATAAAAATAAATAAAAATAATAATAAACACATTCAAAGTATTTTAAAAATTATGACGCTGCTTGGCTTAGAATTCATGCCATTTTTTCTGCCAGTCCTGGGATTTGAACTCAGAGCCTAGGTACATCTACAGCACTGTGGGAGAAGGGGAAGCTCACCGTGCTGGTAGACAAGAAAGTCAGGCCTGTTCCCAGGGCCTGAATTCAAGTCCTAGGTCTTGCAAAAATAATATTCGTATGCTCTTTAAATACAGGATTCATATTTACATACACATGTTTACTGCATATTGCAGTTAGTGTGGTTATTCATTTTATTTTGTGTTTTATTTATTTCTTATGTATTTTAGTGAGTATGATTACACACATAACCTTTTTTACATCTTATTACATAGGACATAGATTTGCCAATGTACTATACATCATTCCTGAGATGCAGGACTTTCACCGATAAGGAAAACAAATGGGACATTTGGCTTCTTCCACCAGGATTACTTAAGTTTTTGGCAGTTCTGTGATTTGAACTCAGGGCCTAGAAAGCCCACTTCATGAATGGGGAGTGGGTCAATATTAGCACACCAGTCTGATGCAAATGAAGTTGTCAGGCAAATTGGGCCCTACAAGTGGCCAATATATAAACACATAGATGTGTAAAATGCAGTGTGTGTGTTTACATATTTATGTAAATTTACGTAGATTCTAGTGTATAACTCTATAGTTATGTAGATTCTAGTGTGTAACTAGACATTTATGTAGATTGTAGTGTATAACTCTATATAAAGAGTGATGTCTATATCTTACTTTTACATATTCTATTACTACTAATTATTTGGTCTAAAATTATTCCTCCATTAATTAATCACAGTAGAAGACTTAATAAAGTTTAATTAAATTAATGAATGACCTATACTTAATGCATACAATCTTGCATTAGAAAGACTAGTTAATTAGTAATTCAATTAGTACATTTCAAACATTCTATTAGTGTTCCTAGAGATAGGAACCAGTTTCCTAGGACCTTCAGCCATGTGTATGTAGCAATCCCAGGATCGAACTCAGGGTGCAGGTGTCAGGGTTAACCTCAGGCTTCACTGACAGCCCACCAGCCTCAGCCATGCAAAGTCATGTACAATTTTCAATCCAAGTCAGTGAGACCCAGGATGGTCACTGTGCAAAAGAAACAAAGGTAAAACTGTTGTGTAAAACTTTCTGGTTTTTCCTCTTCCATTTTGGTGTGTTTGTTTTTTGGCCAGGTCTGGGAGTTGAAATTGGGTCCTAGGATCCCTGGATCATCTGTGGGTGTAAAAGCTGTACCCTAGCCTAAAGTAATCAAAGTTGAGGCAGAGTTGTGATGATCTGAGTTCAAGCCCCATACCTGACCCCCCCAAAAAGTTAAGGTCTTGGCTTGGAATTTGGGACATTTTATCTGCCATACCTAGGATTTGAAATCAGGGCTGGGTAACTCTATTTTGCTGTGGGTGAAGTGGAAGCTCACCCTCCTTGAATAAAAGAAAGTCAAGAGCATTTCCCAGGGCATGAATTCTAGACCCAGGTATGGCAAAATGTTTATATACATTTATAATATACATCATATATATGTATTTGCGTAGGTATTACATATTGTACCTAGGAAACAATATTTTCACAGACAGCAGAACTGGTCAACATTGGCTTCTTACTCCACCTATTGTCTTTGGCACTGCTGGGATTTGAACTCAGGGCCTAGAATGCCAATTCATCAAGGGATCAATGTAAGTACAGCAGCCTCAAAAAAATTCACTGCCAGGGAGTTCCCAGGATCTAAGTTTAACCTCCAGGAGTGGCCAATATATAAATAGATAGATGCGTAAATTGCTGCAAATTCATAGATATGCATAGAGAGTGACAGAGAAGGAGAGAGAGATGTATATGTATATTCCAGTGTATATGTAAATATATAAATATATTTATAGAATGTGAGATGTCTATATATCATTAAATTACATGTAATATATTACTAATAATTATTAGGTATTAAATTATGCCCTCATTTAATGATGTATCATGGTTTAAGGCACAATAAAGTGCTTCCTTGTGAAAAAGGAGCTCAGGGACAATGTCTAAGCTCACAGTTCAAGCCTCAGGACCTGTACCAAAAAAAAAAAAAAAATAGAGCCAGTAACTCCATGTATCTGTGTATGTGTGAATGTATTTCTATCGGTGAACATCCAAAGTCGCTATGAAGAAAGACACCTAGCTAGGAAATTTGCTTTGAATAGAAGCATTTCATAGCACAGAGGGTGTTTTCAAGACAGTGCATGTTCCAGGACTCCCCTCCCTGTTCCCAGTGTAGCCTGAGGGTTTCTCCACACCCCAGGTTGCTGGAGGAAGTCTGCCCCTTGGTTGGAACAGGCAGACAAAAGGCCTCACTCCTATACAGCTCAGTAACAAACAACTCTATCCGGGCCAACTAGTGATGATGAGTGTGGGCAGGCCCTGAAGACCAGGAGAAAAAGGCCTCTTTGTACCCCAAGATATCTCTCTCCCCAGTGCTCTGGTTTGACAGGAAGCTTTCATTTGTGCCACCTCCCATGGCAGGCCAAGTTCCCTGCACTTATCCTGTCTTTGTTAGACTATGTTCCAGTGTTGAAACAAACTGCTACAATTAATTCAAGATTTCTTCTGGCAGACAACAACTAGGGAGCTGAACCTAATGCAATGATTCTTTATTCTTTATTGGCAACAGTGCCTCCCTAGGTTTTCAGAAGCTTGCTACATCTAAGCACATTTGCAAAATGACAATGTTCCCTGTTATGTAGGGCTGGTGAAGCTTATCAGGTTTGGAAACCTTTGACCTCTCCTAGTTGGGCCTTGGGTGGCTAGGTTTCCAGGTTGAACACAGGGCCTGAGTACTGACCATGAGCTGAGAAGCTTAGTGTGTAGTAGGAAGACCCCTACTCAGGCAGGCAAACCCACCTACTTGTCTGGAGTGACAGAGCTCACCGCAACAAAGTTGTTAACAAAGAAGCAACTTTATTGAGAAGTTTCCTACACTGACTGGCCAGGACCACAGCACAGGCTCAGGAGCTGATACTGCCACCCTGAGCAGTCCCCATTCTTTAGTTTGCAAAGGCAAAATCCATGAGGTTGAGCCTGGTCATGCACAGGTGACCAATGGGATCATACCACACAAAAGGATTGCATGGTCATACCAGACCACACACAGGTGGCCGATAGGCAGAGTTTACTGTAAGCATGTATGAAAGGCAGGGTTTACCACCATAAGCACGAGGTGTCAGGTAGTTGGAGCCAGATAACAACCTATCTGTTTTATGGGTCAGTTTTTAACTCAACAGTCAAGGTGAGTTAGGTTGTTAAGGGGAGGGGGACCTAGAGGCATTCTTTCCATTCCAGGAACAGGCTGGTTGGAGCCAAGGTCTAGTTAACCTTGTTTAAAGTTTTGTTTTGTAAAATCCCCAAAACAAAGGCATAGCCTGGAAAGAAGCTGTACCAGCTCAAGTCTCCTCTAAGGGCCTATTTCCCAGTGCTTTACCCTTTGATGTCACAGTTTCTCTTCTAATATCTGTGTGTGTGTGTGGGGGGGGTAATTTGTGTGCATATACCAGTCCTGGAGCTTGAACTCAGGACCTGTGCACTGTACCTGAGTTTCTCCTGTACAAGGATAGCACTCTACCACTTGAGCCACAGAGCCACTTCAGGCTTTTTTTCTAGTGATGTGCCACTGAGGATTCAAAGCCAGGGTTTCATACATGCAAAGCACTCTACCCCTAAGACCCATTCCCAGCACTGTAATTCAGGGTTCTTTCTTTCTTTTCTTGTAAGTTAGAGGAGTTGAAGTCTGGGCCTGGGTGCGGTCACTCAGCTCTTCAGGTCAAGTGGACAGCTCTACCACTTGAGCTACAGAGCCCATTCAGGTTTTCTGGTGGTTCATTGGCAATAACCATTTCAAGGAGTCTCCTGCTCAGGCTGGCTTTGTACCGTGATGCTGAGCTCTCAGCCTGCTGAGTAAGTAGCTAGGATGATGGGCATGAGTCACCGGCACCCAGCTTCCACTTCAAGTTTCTAATTGGTGAATAGGAGATGAGAATGTCATGGGACCTTTGCTGTGGGTAGTTTTGAACCCAGATCCTCAGCTTCCTGAGCAGGCAGGATGATAGACCTCTGCTAAAGACACCTAACCAGTGACACTTTGCTGCAAGGAGGTCCTTGGCTCCACGTGGTAGAGTACTAGCCATGAGCATAAGAGGAAAATCAGAGTCTAGGCTCTGAGTTCAAGGTTCATGATGGAGAAAACTAAACCAAAACAATTGTCTGCAGGAGTCAAGTCAATAGAGTTCAGTACATTCATAAATTTGGCCCTGCCTTGGGAAATATCTGTGCCTCAAGTTTCTCATCTGCACAATCATCTTACTTGTGGAGTTCTAACAAGGATCAGATGAAAGAATACACCCTGTGAAGGACTCAGCACACAGCACCCCGTGAAGGACCTAGTACCCCAGGAAGGACTCTTCATATAGCTGTATCCCACAAGCTGTCATTAGAATTAGGATGCTTTCATCAGTATCACCATTCCTTCAGAAACATGTCAGGAACCACACAAGTTCACATCTAATAGTTTAGATGGGTGGTTAGTATGGGGGGTGGGGAGGAAGCGGGAGGAAGGGTCATCAGACTCAGGGATTGCACTCATAGGTTGTGGGTACTGTCCTAAGATCTTTTCCTCAAGGCTACAGCTCTAACACTTTGAGCCACAGCTCAGAGTCTCACAGACTTCCTGACAGGGCTGAGTTTTCAACCCACCAGTGTCAGATCTCATCCCCTGAGCAGCTAGATATGAGCCAGCAGCATCTGGTTGGATGGAGTTGGTTTGCAGCTGTTAACCTCTGGCTGTCAGGATAGATGTCAGCAGTCATCTTCAGATTCCCTGCTTGCTCTGTCATGAA
Source organism: Dipodomys spectabilis (assembly GCF_019054845.1). NCBI lineage: Eukaryota > Metazoa > Chordata > Mammalia > Rodentia > Heteromyidae > Dipodomys > Dipodomys spectabilis. The sequence continues at coordinate 5,358,715 of NW_024870984.1, read as the reverse complement.
GTATTTAAAGTCCTGGCCTTGTACAGTTGCAGTTCAAACATTCTAACTTTTCTTTGGTGCTTGTGTGACAGCACCACTTCCGGCTTTTTCTGTGCATGTGATAGTGTGGAAACAGATCCAGGGCTTCATACATACTAGGTAAGCATTCTACCACTGAGCCCCAGGAGTGACAAGTGTAGAAATAGATATATAGCATATAAACATACACACATGTATATATGTATGTACAAAATAAGAAAGATATCTGTATATTATTAAATTACATAAACTATATTACTACCAATTATCCATAATTAAATTATTCCTTCCTTTATTTCTAATTGTTGAAAATATAATTGAATATTAATTGAAAAATAGTCAATGTACTATGATTATTGTTTACAATTTTAATATAATCATATACTAGCTACTAATGTAATTGTTGCTTTTACAACATTCCATTCATATGGATGTATGTCAGAATGCGTTTCTTAGGATCTCCCACCATTTGTAGGTGGCGGTCCTGGGATTTGAACCCTGGGCATACGTTGCTGGTTTGGGCTATGGCTTGCCTGATAACCCACCAAACTTCAGCAGTGTAAGGTCACATACTGTTTCTGGGCCCTTTCATTTAGACCCAGGATGGACACAATGCAAAGGAAAAAATAAAGTAAAACCGCCTTCTGGAACTTCCCAGTTTTAGCCTTATTCTTTTTTCCTACTCTCTCTTTCTTTCTTTCTTTTTTTTTTTTTGTTGGTTGTGGGGCCAGAAATGTGGGTCTGGACACTGTTCCTCAACTATTTACTCAAGACTAGTGTTCTACCACTTGAGCCATAGCACCACTTACAGCTTTTATCTGCATATGTGGTGCTGAGGAATCAAGCCCAGGGCCTTATGCATTCAAGGCAAGCCTCTACTACTGAGCCACCTTCCCTACCTTTCTCCTTTTTTTTTAATCAGTCCCGAGATTGGAATTCGGGTCCTAGGATCTCAGGATGGGCTGTGGGTCCATTGGCTGCACCCCAGCCTAGGGTGATCGAAGCTAAGGCAGAATTGACACAAGCTGAGTACAAGCCCGGGGCCTGGACAAAATAAATTAATACCGTGACTTGGAATTGCTCCATTTTTCTGGCAGGCCTGAGATTTGAACTCAGGGTCTGGGTAACTCTGTGACACTGTGGGGGAGGGGAAGCTCACTGTTGTTGAAGACAAGAATTTCAGACCAGTTTCCAGGCCTGAATTTAAGCGCTAGCACTGGAAAATATAATATTCATTTTTGTGATCTTTTTACATACATGGGCTTACTCCATATGACATTTATTACCATTATTTATTCATTATTTATTTTATTTAGTATTATTACATATATAACATTTATTTCATTTATTGCATCTTATCACATGGATATATTTGCATATGGATTAACCTTCATACTGAGACCCAGGATTTTTACAGAGAAGGAAAAAAATGTGTCAAAGTAGGCAGGATGACAGATATCAGCCACAGATGCCTAGACTGTAACACTTTTGTATGGGTTCCTTGGGTCCCCTTGGTAGGGTGCTAGCCATGAGCCCTACAGTTAAGGGTCAATGGCTAGGCCCTGAGTTCAAGGTTCATGACCGAGGAAAATAAACCAAAACAATTGTCTGCAGGAGAAAACTCACTAGGGTTCAGTATATACATCATTTTGGCCCTGACATGGGGACATATCTGAGCCTCAAGGTTCTCATTTGCACAATAATCTGTGGAGCTCTTACAAGGACCAGATGCAAGAATGCACTCAGTACACCATTCCTCATATAAGACTCATGACATAGCTGTATCCCACATGCTGTCATTAGATTTAGGGTGCTTTCATCAGTGTCACCAAACTACCCAAAGTTCACATCTAATGATTTAGAGGGGTGGGTTTTTGTGGGGGGGGCGGGGAGTCAGCCACGAGGATTCCACTGAAAGTTTGGGGGTACTGTCCTAAGATCTTTTACTCAAGGCTAGAGCTCTACCACTTTGAGCCACAGCTCAGAGTTTTGCAGACTTCCTGTCAGGGCTGGATTTTAAAACCACCAGTGTCTGATCTCAGCCCCCAGTATCTTGGATGACAGGGCTGAGCGAGCCAGAAGCATCTGGTTCTGTGTAGCTGGGTTGCAAGCAATTTACCTCTGGCTAAATCAGGTTAGATTGCAGCTCTCAGCACCAGACTCCTAGCTTGCTCTATGATGATGTATTTGCAGTCCTATCCTTATATCTTTGCAGTCAGAACATTCTATCATTTTGTTTTGGTGCCAGTTCTGCATCTTGAGTAAGTGTCTAGACACGGTCCCTAAACGTTTTTGCTCAAACCTAGTACACGACTGCTTGAGCAACAGCATGACTTCTGGATTTTTCTGTGCAACTGGTAGTGAGGAATGGAACCCAGGGCATTGTACATACTCGGTGAGCATTCTATCACTGAGCACCAGGAGTGACAAGTGTATAAACAGGTAAATGTGTAGATTTGTAGATGTAGATAGGTAGATAGATAGATAGATAGATGTATATGTATAAAACAAAAGAGATATCTGTATATTATGAAACTGCATATATGATATTACTACCAATTTTTGGCAATTAAATTATTCCTTCCTTGTTTAAGTATCATGATTGAATACATAATAAAGTATTCATTGAAAATTGGTCAATGTAGAATAATTGTGTATAATTTTAGAATATAAACATACACTAATTACTAATTTAAATGTTACTTTTATAACATTCCATTTGTTCGGATGTATATCAGAATGCGTTTCTTAGCACCTCCCACCATTCATTAGTGGCAGTTCTAAGATTCGACCTCCAGGCCTAAGTTGCTGGTTTCAGCTATGGCTTCCCTAATAGCCCACGAAACATTAGCAATGCAACATCATGTACGCATTCTGGGGCTTGTCATTTAGACCCAGGATGGTCACAGTACAAAGGGAAAAAAAAGTAAAACCACCTTCTTGAACTTCTCAGTTTTATCCTTTTCCATTTTATTTATTTATTTTTTTGCCAGCACCGAAATTTGAAGTAGGGTGGTAGGATCCAATGATCAGCTGTGGCAGAGATGCGAAGACCTGAGTTCAAGCCCTGTGCTAGGCCAAAAAAAAGTAATAATAACAATAAGACAATGGCTAAGAAATTGCACCATTTTTCTAGCAGGCCTGGGATTTGCACTCAGGGTCTGGGTAACTCTGTGACACTGTGTGTGAAGGGGAAAGCTCACCGTCCTTGAAGACAAGAAATTCATGGGGCTGGGATGGCGGCTCAGTGGTAGAGTGCTTGCCTTGAGCTGAAGAGCTGAGGGACAGTGCCCAGGCCCAGAGTCAAGGCACCATGACTGGCAAAAAAAAAAAGAAAGAAAAAAGAAATTCAGACCAGTTCCCAGGGCCTGAATTGAAGCCCCAGCACTGGAAAAAATAATCTTCATATATATGAGATCTATTTCATATATGGGTTCTACTGCATATGACATTTATTACCCTTATTTATTTAGTATTATTACACATATAACATTTTTTTTATTATATCATATTTCATAGGATATATTTGCATATGGATTACACATCGTATTGAGACCCAGGACTTTCACAGAGAAGGAAAAATGTGTCAAATTGGCTTCTTATTCCACAAATAAATTTTGGGCCATGCTGGGATTTCAGCTCACCTACAATGCCCAATCCATAAATGGGGAACAGTCTTAGCACACCAGCCTCCGCCAAACTGAGAATCCAGGAAATCCTGAGCACCTGTAATCAAGCCACAGTACTGCCCAATAAATAGATGTGTAGATTGATATCATATATATATATATATATATATATATACACATTCATATATACCTGCATATATATGTATATATATATACACACACACACATACAAAGAAAGAATGTGAGAATATTATTAAATTATATATATACATTATTACCAATTATTAGTTACTAAATTATGACTCCATTTAATGAAGTATCATGGTTGAATACTTATAAAAGCATTAATTAAAAATTAGTCAATATCCTTAATCATACCATGGTACTTGAATGAAGACATAAATCCAACAATTTTTGTGTGGCATTCTAAAATAGAATCATGAATTAACTGCAAATTGAATTATTACTTTTATTACATTCCAGTAGCATTCACATGAACAGGAATGAGTTCATCAGGATCTCCCTCCATTTGTGGGTGGTAGTCATAGCATTCGAATCCCAGGCATGGGTAGATTACTTTGAATGCAAACCATTGGAATGACACCGTGAAAATTTCAGATTGTCACGATTAAAAAAAGAACAAGAAGAAAAGAAAGCCAGGTGTCAGTGGCTCCTGCCTATAACCCTAACTCTTCCTGAGGCTGAGATGTAGAGAATGCCAATTTGAATTCATCCGGGGCAGGAAAGTCCACAACACTCTTCTTTCTAAGAGATCACAGAGGAAAGGAAAAAAAAAAAACCATGAGTGGGGCTGTGGCTCAAGGGCAGAGTGCTATCCTTGAGCAAAAGGAGCTCAGGGACAGGGCCTAGGCTTATAGTACAATCCTGGACATGCCTCACCCCCCCAAAAAAAGGAGGCAGTAACTCCATGTCTCTGTGTATGTATGGATGATGTAGGGATGATGGGCATTCAGCAGGTTGCCCATGTCCACCCCCCTAATCTGGGCAAGTCCTCAGAGAGTCCTAAGTCTGAGCCAGCAGCTTGAACAAAGCATCCTTCTCTGCCATTTAATAACTGAAGCCCCGCGGGCTTTGCCTGGGCTGTGCAACAAGTGCCTTATGTTCTGCTGAGATGTCCCATAGGGACATCTAGCAGCCAGCCACTGCCTCCAGGGAGACCACAGTTCCTAGGCTGTAGGAGGTGTCAAAGGTTCTGGCTCCATATTCTCTATCCCTCTGTAGAATATGTGAGCTTACTCCTCTGGGGTCTGGTGGCTATCCCTCATTTACCATTCCTCATTGCCGAGTCACAGACTGGTCCCAAATCTTGGCAAAGATATGAAATAGCCAGCGATTTCTGCACCAAAAGGGGTAAGCCAATAAATCCCACCCTTATAGTTCCTGTCAGAAGTGATCATTGGGCTGTGAATGTGGCTTAGTGGGGTAGAGTGCTTACCTAGCATGCATGAAGCCCTGGGTTTGATTCCTCAGGATCACAGAAACAGAAAAAGCCAAAAGTGGCACTGTGGCTTAAGTGATGAGTGCTAGCTTTGACCAAAAGAAACTCAGGAACATGCCCAGACTCTGAGTTCAAGCCCCAAGACTGGCAAAAAAGTGAGCCTGGTGAGACATATTCTTCTGGTACTCATAGGAGGGCCAAGGTTAGAGGTAAGAGGTAGGGTAGAGGACAGCTGCTGGTGGTTCACCCCTGTAATCTTAGCTACTCAGGAGGCTGAGTTCTGAAGATCACAATTGCAAGCAGGAAAGTCTATATAAGACATTTTTCTCCAATTAAACACCCAAAAGTCCGAAGTAGAGCTGTGGTTCAAGGAATAGAGTGCTAGCCTTGACCACAAAACCTCAGAGATAGCATCCAGGCCATGAATTCAAACCCCAGGACTGGCACACACACACAGACACACACAAACACACACACACACACACACACAAAGCCAGAACATTTGCCAGTCAGCCTGCACAAGTTCCATCTCTAGCAACTCAATATTAAAAAAAAGAGAGAGAGAAGGGAAGGAAAGACTTGCTCCTGGAGGTGATATAACCAGTGCCAAAATTCCACAGGAGTTCTAAGATGTGGAACAATATAGAGAGCCGCATGTACAAAGTCTCCTGAGGTGTGGTGTAGAATAGGTGGTGTGGGTGGAATGAAGGTTCTGTAGCTTCAGACATGTCCATCAGGACATTCAAGGCTGGGTCAAGGTTTGTACTTGAGTCACAGGGAGGGCAGAGGATGGAGGTCCCAGAATGGGTCCCAGGAGGAAGATTAGCTTGGCTTTTCACCATGGACCCCAGCCATTTCCTGTGGCTGGAAGCCTAATTTTCACAGCTCCTGACCCTCAGGCCTCCTTTACATGGAGGAGTCAGGGCAAATGTAGGGAAGAACACTTGTTTAAGAAAAGCTCCTAGCCCAATGCCAGTGATGGCTCAACCCACGTAAATCCTAGCTACTGAAAAGACTGAGATCAGAAGTCGTGGGTCAAAGCCAGCTCAGGGGAGGAAAGTTAGTGAGACTCTTCTTGCCGATGGACTACCAAAAGCCAGAAATGGAGCTGTGGCTCAAGTGGTAGAGTGCCAGCCTTGAGGCAAAAATTAAAAGACCGGAGCCCAGACCCTAAGTTCAAGCCCCAGTACTGGCACATAAAAAATAAAGAAAAGCTTTCAGGAGTTCCTAGTCCACTGTAGTGAAAGTCCAAATCAGTTGGGTGCTACTGACTCATGCTTATCCTCCTAGCTCCTCACGAGGCTGAGATCTGAGGATTATGGTTCAAAGCCAGCTTGGACAGGAAAGTCTGGGAGACTCTGATCTTCAATGAACCACAGGAAAACTGGAAGTGGTACTGTGGCTCAAGTGGTAAGCTGAAGAGCTGAAGGGACAGTGCCCAGTCTCAGAGTTCAAGGCCCACCTGACCTGCTTGAACCTCACTCTGTGTCTCTAAGCAGAGAAATTTCCAGTGGACCGCTAAGGGTCTCCCAATATCTAGGTGTCCTGCAAGTCTTTTTGAAAGCAGCCTCTTTGGGTGCCTTTGCCTAGAGAGTGGGCCAAAGTATCAGAGAAGGGTCTAGCCTTGGGGCACGGAAGTCATCAGCCAGGTCATCAGAATGGCATCTGTCATGGGTGCAGTGTGGATCTGAGCAGTAAGTCAATATTTCAGACCAGGTTTCTGGGTCAGGAGGGGCAAGAGCTGCAAGATGGCACAGCATGTAATGCCTACTCACGGAGGCAAATTTGTCAGGCACACCTTGTGTGGGTGTTGAGTTGGGCTCATGAAAGACTTGTAGGCTCAGGAATCCACAGCTGGCTGGCTGCTGCTTGTAGCAGTGGCTATCCCAGAAGTCCCTGGGCTCAGAGCCCTGCTTTGCTCACCAGTGTTAAGATGGAAGATGAAGGTCTGCAATCATGCACTGAGTAAAAACCAGCATCCATTGTGTTCTTCCTTTGGTCCTGTACCCTATGCATGAATGGAGGTGCAGTTTCCATGGGATGTACTGCCATGGCCCAGACCCCTCAGCCCAAGGAGTTGGGGAGAAATAACTTATGTGTCGAGAGTTTACTATGACTGTGCCTCTAGCTCAGCTCATCATTACTACCTTCCTCTGTGTGTGTGTGTGTGTGTGTGTGTGTGTGTATGCATGGGCACATCTTGGTACTAGGGCTTGAACTCAGGATCCGGGCTCTGTCCCTCACATTTTTCATTCAAGGCTAGCAACTCTACCACTTGAGCCACAGATTTTCTTCCAGCTTTCATGTGGTTATTGTGAAAGGAGAGTCTCACACACTTTAGAAAAGTGAGCTGGTGAAAAGAAATGTACTCATTATCTTGCCCATGAAATTGTAACCCTTCTGTACAGTATTTTCACACAGAAAAAAAGGTCCTACTGATACAAAAAAAAAAAAAAAAGAAACCAAGAAAAGTGAGCTGGGCTGCCTCTGAATGCCAATCCTTAGATCTCAGCCTCCTGAGGAGCTAGGAATATGAGAGCATGAGCTATTAACATCTGGCCACACTTTCCTTCTTGGCTAAGACAGTATACCTCTCCCCCAGCCTAGCACCCATCTACAGCTAACCGTCCTCCCCCTCCCCCTACTTCTCCAGGCTTCAGAGGAAACTTACCCTCCCCTGAGGACATAGAAATAGGATGCTTGACAGGTTTGAGCTTGATGTTCTCCACACAGTCAAGGGTTGCTGGGAGCTGATGTGGAGATCAGAGATCTAGGCCAGGGTAAGCAGATAGCTGTTAGAACAGAAGAGAGTATGAAGAGACATCCTTGAAGCTGGATGCCATTGGCTCATGCATATGATCCTAGATACAAGGCTGACACATGAGGATCAAGCAAGATTCAAAGCTAGCCTGGGCAGACTCTTATCTCCAAGGAATGACCAAAAAGCTGGGAAGCAGAGCTACTGTAATTCAAGTGGTAGAGCATGAGCCTTGTGCAAACAAGCTAAAGGATACCACTTAGGCTCTGAGTACAAGCCCTGGTAAACACACACACACACACACACACACACACACTAACATCCTTAGGAGGTGCCAGTGGCTCATGCTAGCAATCGTTGCTACTCAAGAGGCTGAACTCTTAAGATTGCAGTTTGAAGCCAGCCCAAGCAGGAAAGTTCGGGAGACTCTTATCTCCACTAAACTACTAAAAAAAGATGAAATGTGAGCTGTGGTTAAATGGCAGAGTGTTAGATTTGAGCAAAGGAAGCTCGGTGCCTAGGCCCTGAGTTCCAGCTCTAAGAGGTTTTTTTTAAAAGACACCTTTTGCCCCCCATCCCCCCTCAGGCCATAAATCCAGATATTGGTCATCGTAGATCTCACTTCCACTCCTGCCACTTCCACAGCACCACCACAAGTGGCCTGTTTCTGGCCAGCTCTGGGTTAAGAAGTGAATGTACACAAGGAGGGCATACCCAGGTCAAGGCTAATGCCCCAGAACATTGAGGTATTGGCCATACCAGTCTCTCCTCCCCCAATTCCCTGGCCTTGGAATCTAAAGTCTGTGCCTCTATACTCTGGGCATCCAGAATTCTCTAGAAGGATTGGAGAGGGCCAGCTGGGGCTGGAAGATAGAGTTGCCTGAAATAAAGTACGTTGACATTTCCTAGACACCAACAGACACTTCCAAGCCAACTTGGCCTCAGCTCCAATGTAGCCCGGAATCCTCCTTGCTTGAGCTGCCTTCAGTCCACTATCAAGCTCGAGTTGGCCAGAGTCATCGGCAACCTCCTTCCCCCACTCCACTGCCAGCCTGCTGAGAGGGACTTGCAGCCAGAGGTCTAGCTGAGGAAAAGGGCAGGACATCTCATGTCTGAGTTCCCCACCCAGAGACAGGCAAGATTTTATTGCAGCTGTCCCGGCTGACCCAGAATCCCCTACAGGCGGCCAAAGATTTGGACAGCTGTACTTGGGCCCCAAAGAAAAGCTTGAACTCAGGTCTCTGGCAATTTAGGACTCATTGTAGACCCTGATAGGAGGCTAAAGGCAAGGTCGGTGTGGAGGAGGGGCACCATCCGTGGTCTGAAAGAGGCATACAGGCACCCAAGAAGGGGACAGAGAAAGATGAGGGAAACACACACACACACACACACACACACACACACAAATATGGCACTGGTGTCTCACACCTGTCATCCTAGCTACTCAGGAGGCTGAGGTCAAAGCCAGCCAGCACAGAAATGTCTGTGAGGCTCTTATCTCCAATGAACCACCAAATAGCCAGAAATGGAGCTGTAGCTCAAGTGTTAGAGCACTAGCTTTGAGCACAGAAGCATAGGAACTTCAACTAGACCCTGAGTTCAAGACCCAGGTCTTCTACATCCAAACTCACAGACACAGACACACAGACAAAAGACACACAAACACACAGACACGCACAGTGGTAGCCCAAAGCCTCAGCAGTCCCTGAGCACCCTAAATATTCCAGCCCAGAGATGATGGCACTACCATCATCAGACCAACGGCCGACAAAACTCAGAGCCTCTCACATGTCTGGAATGGTTCACAACACATCATGGCATTTCTACTGTAAAAACTGTTATGCAGAAAATTCAGCTACCTTCTGTATGATTGTACGTTATGGGGTTTTAACTTTGAGCCGGCCAGCAGGGCCTAAGCTCTTCAGATGAAGGTGTGCACACTACTACTGGAGCCACAGCACCACATCCAATTTTCTGGTGGTTCATTGGAAGTAAAGTCTCACAGACGTTCCTGCCCAAGCTGGCTTTGAACCATGATCCTCAGATCTCAGCCTCCTGAGTAGCTAAGATGACAGTTATGAGCCACTGGCAGTGCCAGGCTACACCCAACTTTTTTTTTCTTCAGCTCTTTCCTTTCTTTCTTTCTTTCTTTTTTTACTGTGGAAAATACTGTAGAGAGGGGATACAATTACATGGGCAAGATAAGGAGTACATTTCTCATCAAGCATTGTAGCCTCCTCATGCAGCCACCTTCTTATACCAAGGGAAAACCCAACTCATCAAAACACAAAAAACATGTAACCCTGAACTTCAGACTTGGTCACCAGCATCCAAAACCATTCTTCCATGGATGGAGAGCATATAATTGACACTACCATCCCACCTCTGCTCCCATTCACCCACTCCCTGCCTGCCACAGGCCACAACCTCTGGAGTTCTTGGTAAGGTACCACCCACCCTGCTATGGCTTCACACCGGGGTAAACCTGGGGAGTTATTAGAAATGTCTGTACTGTGAGGCCAGCATCTAGTCTCACAACCACAGCAACCCTACTACTTCACTATCTCTTGCAAGCAAGGAAGGGGTGTCTTTCTTTCTTGTTTGGTTTTTTGTTTTTGTTTTTGTTTTGTTTTTTGGTTGAGGGGCTTGAACTCAGGGTTTGGGTACTGTCCCTGATGTCTAATTTTCCTCAAAGCCAGTGCTCTACCACTTGAGTCACAGTGTCACTTCCGGTTGGAGATTGGAGATGAGGCTCTGGTGGGACTTTCCTGCCAGGGCTCGGAAATAAGATCCTCTGGATCTCGGCCTCCCTAGTGGCCAGGATGACAGGTGCGGGATGACAAGCATGATCCACCGGCTCATATCTTAAGGTGTCTAGTCCTTCAGAATTTCCACCTAGTCTTTCTCAAGATGCTACCACCTAGATATCCCTCTACCTCCCTCAGAGACAGCAAAGGGAGGCTAGAATCTGGGTGGGGCCATGGGGATTAAAGGGCCCCCTCCACATCACTAACCCCCTCTAAACTGTGATCTGCCTCCTCTGGATTATCTGGTCTTCCAGGGCAGATCAGACCCACGAGGAGTTCTGGGGCCTGCCCTATGTTCCCCTGCCCCACCCAACCGATACCTGAGGACTTCTGGGGCCAGCTGCTCCATGTCCTGGTGGAAGACGTTGGGAGGGTTGCTGATAACCAGGCCCAGGGGTGCCCAGGGCAGAAGGAGTGTCCAGCTCCCCTCTGTCAAAGGAGACACAAAGCATGGATGGATCTACTGAGAGCTTCAGGGCATAACCATCCAACTGTCACAAAGTCACTGGGAGAACTGTTTTATGGTGACAGCCCTGCGGCCTGACCTCAGGGCCCCGGCACTGTCCCTGACTTTCTTTGTCTCCAGGGCAGTGCTCTTTCACCTGAGCCACCATGCCACTTCCAGATTTTTCTGTGTATGCAGGACCTAGGAATTGAACCCATGCTTTCCTGTGTGCTAGGTGAGCCCTCTACCTCTAAGACAAAATTCCAGGCCTGTATAGGTGTTCTTCTGTGACCCCTGAGGCCTGTATTGGGACAGTCTCACACATCTATACCAAGTCTCTTACCAGAAGCCCTGGCCGGAAACGAACACGCTACATTGTCCATCATCTGCAGCACCTTCGCACTCTGTGCTTCCTTCAGATCCTCCTTGTTAAGCAAGACACTCTTTACAAGTGCTGTTTCCAAGAAGCTCTTTCCAATGACCTTGGCAAAGCTGGAGCCTCTGCACTTTGCAGGCTGCCAGCCTTGTCAGGCTCTGCCTTCCAGCCAGTGTGGGTTGAGAATGCATGAAGGGGAAGGGCTGGATTCCACCACCAGATTTCAGAAGACCCTGATTCACCACCCAGGGACAGGTGTTGTATCACACTGCATGAGAGGGGGCTCGAGGCCTGGGCAATCTGTGGGCAACAAGACAGGGCCATTTCTTTGTGTGGGCTTGAACTGAGGATCTGGGAGCTGTCTCTCTGAGTTTTATTCCTCAAGGCTGGTGCTCTACTACTTGAACCACAGCTCCATTTCTGGCTTTTTGGTGGTTCCATGGAGAGTAGAGTTTCACAGGCTTTCCACCTTATGGCTGGCTTCAAACTGTGATCCACAGATATCAGCCTCTGGAGTAGCCAGGATGACAGGCATGAGCCTGAACCCCAGGTGACGGGGACCAAAGGCTTTTTGGTTTTGTTTGCTCCTTTTTATCTCCAGTCAACTAGCAAGCCCAAGTTAAAATAATCAGTTACAGTGGTTCAAATTCTTTTCCTAGGTCAGTTAATCCAAGGAGATAAAGTGTCTTTGGAAAAGGCTAGTCTGAGTTGGCTTAGGGGTGATTGTGTGTTTGTGTGTGTGTATGTGTGTGAGTGTTGGGGATACCTACCCTCATCTCTGTGGTGCCTCATCCTCCCAGCAGGGAGAGCATCCAGGATCCTGACCCTAATGGAGGTGGATGGGGAAGGTAACTAAGGTCACTTCCAGGGGGATGATCCGAATTCTGTCGTGCAACTTAAGCCTGGACAGATAAAGGAAAGAAGGAGAGGGTTAGGGGAACATGAAAGGGAGTCCCTTACCTTTAGCTACATGTACCAGCAAGAAAACTGAATACATCTTTCTTGGTAGTCAGATAAAAGGTGTACAATGTTCATTTATTTCATGATTGTGTTAGTCCTAGGGCTTGGATTCAGGCCCTGGGTGTTATACCTGAGATTGTTTTGTTCACGGCCAAGGCTCTACCAGTTGAGCCACAGCACCACATCTGGCTTTTTTGTGTGTGGTTTTGGGGAGGGAGGTGGTTTATGGGAGATAAGATTCTCACAGACTTTCCTGCCCGGTTGCTCTGAGTCATAACCATCAGACCTCACCCTCCCAGAGAGCCAGGATGATGGGTGGGCGCCATGACCTCCTAGCCTCCACCATCCATTTATAATCCCTTAGGCCCAGGGCTGGGCCACCCACACTACACCTCCTTGTTGGGAGTAGGAAGCAGACATGAGTGGGTTTGATACTTCAACAGCCTACCTATCTTTGAGCATTGTTCTGGGTCAGTCTGATGGAGGCTTCATCCTTATCCACAGCAATGACTTGGCTCTGTCACAAGAACAAATGTCCAACGGGAGGTGTCAGGTCTGGGGTCTTTTCTCTGAACCCCGCCACCATAACCAAAACGACACTCCCCAGCAAAGGGTAGTACACATGGAGTGTTTTTATTGTCTTATAGCCAGGGTCTTGTCAGATAGGTGGGGGTATAGGTCAGAGGCCCTGGATTGTGCTGGGCAGGGGGACAAGGCGACACCTTATCATCCACTTTCCTTCAATGGTATAGCAGAGGGATGTGGGGAAGGACACATGGGATGGACAATGAATAACCATCACAGTCTAGCCAGGGCACAGAGGGGCTTACCTCATGAAGCTGGTTCAACATGCTGAGCAAAACAGCTCCTGACCCACAGCCTACCTACAAAATGAGAGGGCAACCTTGAGTTCCAGCCACATGAGGATACTGGGCCACCTCCTCCAGCACCCATTCAACCAATTCCTGAGAGAGAGAAAGAGGGAGAGAGGGAGAGAGAGAGAAAGAGAGAGAAAAACACACACAGAGGGCCAGAATTACACTTAAGCCAGATGTCGGTGTTTCAGACCTATAATCCTAACTATACAGGAGGCTGAGATGTGAAGATCGTAGTTCATAGCTGTCTCAGAAGGAATGTCTGTGAGACTCTTATCTTCAAAGACCCAACAGAAAATGGGAAGTGATGCTGTGGCTCTTGTGGTAGAGCACTAACCTTGATTTGAGGAGCTCAGGGACAGCATCCAGGGCCAGAATTGAAGCCCCACAAATGACAAGAAGTGGATTTCCCATGACAAGAAGTGGACTGAGTAACACCCACTGTCCTAGGAAGCATGGCAGAGAAATCAGGCCAACCTTCCTGTCAGCTGGGGGTCATGAGTAGGTCACCTGGCTTCTCCATGACTCATTTTCCCCAGCTGGAAAAATCAATAGAGTGAAGGATCCCTTCCTCATGGGGATAGGATAATGATGAAAGACAGCCATGTTTTATTTCACAATCCCACACATGTTGCATGATTAATAACAGACCATATCTGAGCCCTTTTCCGGCATCTTCCTGTCATATGCTCACAGAATTGTTGAGAAATATATCTGACACCTGCTCCCTCTGTGCCTGGCCCTGCTCCAGAGATCCCTCTGTATTAGTCCCTTATTTACTCACAACTGTCCCATGAGGAGACTGAGGTCCGATGATCGACATCCAACCCAGAGCTTCACCTGTGGTCAAGAATCGGCTGCCATGAACTAAGAGTTCGAGACAATCCATCTAAAACTATGACTGAGCTGGGCACTAAATGTCTACCAACCCCCCCCCCCGCCCCCCCCCCACATACATACAAACACATTTCCATCATCCTTTGCAGGCAAAGATGTTTTACTCTCTTTCTTTTTGTTGGTTGTGGGCTTGAATTCTGGACCTGGGTGCTATCCCTGAGCTCTTCAGCTAAAGTTCAGCACTCTACTACTTGAGCCACAGCACCACTTCCGGTTTTCTGGTACTTTATTGGAGAGAAGAGTCTGAGGGTCTTTCCAGCCCAAGCTGGCTTTGAACCATGATCCAAAGATTCAGCTCCTGAGTACTTAGGATGACAACCATGAGCCACTGGCACCTGGCCAAAGAGGCTTTTCTACTCCTGTCATCCTATCCCCTCAGGAGACTGAGATCTGAGGACTGCAGTTGGATGCCACCTTTGGCAGCAAAGTCATTCAGAACTCTTATCTCCAATTAAACACCCAAAAACATTGCAAGTATAGTTGTGGCTCAAATGGTAGTGTGCTAGCTTTGAGCATAAAACAAGGGATGGGACCCAGGCCCTAGTTTTAAGCTTTTCTAGCATAAACCCATCCAAGAAAGGGAAGCAGGTGAGCACACGGGAGCTCAAAGCTCACACATAATACTCAAGACTCACAGAATAGACCCCATCCTGCTCTGAGTCTCTAGATTCTATGTCCTAGGTCATGGCAGTCTTAGATGGGACTGACCACGCACCAAGTCAGAACATTCAAGTAAATCTCATACTGAGAATCCCGTGACCTCATCAAGGACTCAAGATCTCTCAATGTCCTGCCTTGACACTGAGCAGTCAGGTGAGATCTAGTTATCCAACCAAAGGATAGTGGATTGAATGAATTCTCAGCCAAGGAATGCAGACTGGAGTGCTCCAGGTCCCTCACTTGGGAAGGAGAAAAGGGCTGATCCATCTCAGTAATATTCCTGGGTTTGAGTATCTTCAAAGAAACAACCCTGCTCAGAGCCCAGTGCCCCTTGTGTTCCCACCTGCCTCGACCTTCAGTCTGCCCTATCTAAATCCCACATCTGCCATCTAGACTAAAGGCTGAGCCAGCAAGGAGACCCACCTCTACCTCTGAGAATGGCAGTCACAGGTCCCTAGAGTCCCCTAGAGGAAGTCTCAGAGCAACACTGGTCTGACTCCTGCCCTCATTCCCTGGCTGTCCTGTGCCAGTGGCCTGGTTTCCTCTGTCTCTGGTTGAGGAATGAACACTGGGGGTGTCATCTTCAGATTGAGCCCGCAAACATCCCAGTCCCCAAGGATGTACTGCGCAGGCATCCTGCAGTGGACGACAGCGAGGTCGTCAATGGTGAACCCAGAGTGCCAAGACTTTTAATAGCCATGTGGCTGGGTCGAAGGCTCTATCACTGATGTTCTAGGTTTTCAGGTGAGGTCCTGGATTCAATGGCCTGACACACCTGATCTGGGATCATCCTCCCTCTTCATCTTCCTGCTTATCCCTTGCCACCCCCCTCTGGACACTCCTCCCTATCCTCCCTAGCCTTTGGACACTTTCTTCTTATCTGACCAGAAAATAAATTCGGTGAGCTAGGGGAGATTTAAACTCAGTGACTCACCCTGAGCCCTAGGGGCTACCCCAGGCTGTTTCCCTCTGCAGTAAACAAACCACTCAGATCCTGGACGTCATGAAGTTGCTGAGGGGACAGTGGCTTATTCCTACTTACTGGCTTTAGGCTCTGAAACTGTTCCCACTGAGATTGTGAATGGTTGGCTCCCTTGATCCAGGAACTCCAAACCAAGGCCTGCATGATCCCTTCTTCCTTCCTTTCCTTCTTTTCTTCCTCCATCCTTCCCTCCTCTCTTTCTCTGTCCTCTCTTTGTGTCACTCCTGGGCCTTAAAATCAGAGACTGGGTGCTGTCCCTGAGCCTTTTTACTCAAGGCCAACAGTCTATGGCTTGAGCCACTCATCCACTTCTGGCATTTTCTTTTTGATAGTTAGTTGGATATAAGAGTCTTATAGGCTTTCCTGCATGGGCCTTAAGCCTCAGTCCTCCCATCTCAGCCTCCTAAGTAGCTTGGATGATAGGAGTGAAGCAATGGTATCCAGCTCAAACCAAGATTTCTTCATGTGCTGTGGAACCAGCACTGGAAACTTTCATCGTGTATGACCCGCCCCCCTCCCCCGGGGCTTGGCACACACGGTAAGGGTTTGTTGGATAAATAAATGAGCATCTGTCTATGACAATACTACAGAACAGTCCCATCTAATTCAGGTGAGCATCCTGGGTGTGGGCAAAGCCTGATGTAGTTCTCCCACAGTTCTCCCTCCTCCCTCTTACCACCCTCCTGGTGCCACCGCACTTAACTCTTTTGGTTTCAAGGACATTAGCCATGATGTCTTCACTGGATTCCAGGGCCTCTGGGATGCCTATCTTCTCAAAGATCTCTGTCCAGCCACTGACCAGCTCTGTGGCACTCAATTCCCCACTCAGGTGTGAACCAGGTTGCTGTGAGGTGAATGCCAGGCTCAAGGGGCCTCCTCTCCACTCCCTGGTGCAGACAAGATGGTCGATTATATCCGGCCCTCAAGTTTCATGTTGCAGAGAAAGGATCCTTGAGGCATCCCAGGTCTCTGAATCTCCCAGATTCCAGTGCAGGTGCTGGGAATTGTCTCTGCTCACAGCTGACAGGCTGCAGATGGCAAGGCCACAATCTCTGCTCCCCAAGACATCCTCAACTGTGGTGGTCACCCTAGAGAGAGCCGGAGGAGAATCAGCAGCTGCCAGAGAAAGGCAGTCAATGCATGACGTTCGTAACAGGAAAACTTCTGGCTTGGGAACTCTGCCTGTGCCGCTTTGAAAGTCATTGTTTGGTGGCTGAAATGGTCCATCTAATTTGACCCAGAATCCCAGGCATTAGTAGAAATTGCCAGCTTGAAGAAAAAACCCTCGAAAAGCTGGCATTTCACTTGTCCCAATCAAACTTAATGGGTTCCAAAATCAGTGGTCCCCTTTTCCTTCCAGACAGCCTACAGCAGGTTACAGAAAATGGCATTCAGAGAGCCTTAGCTAACTGCCATGTCCTGATCCCAAGCAGGCTCCAGCAGGGGGAACACACTTGCTTACCATTGCCCAGCTGGAAACAGCCCAGGAGGGACACAGATTGGAGTCTGCAGGACTCCAGGGAAGACTACCCACCAGTGCACTGCCCCTAGAGGGAATCCACGCCACCATTGGGGGCCCGGAGCCCCCTGCTAAGATGCCCACGGACACCATCAATGCCCTGGGTAAGATTCCCCTTTCATCCTCAGTCGTGATGAACCATCTGCCATGTCACACCGTTCATCAATTCCCAGACCCTCCTAGCTTCAGAGCCCCTGCCCTACACACCCTATGTCGTTCCCTAATTATGTTTGGCAGACACATTCCCAACTTTGAATTAGCTCCAACTATACATATGAGAGCAGACTGGCTGGAAGAATGCAGCTGTGGTCACAGTAGCTTCATGAGCCTTCTGGCTAAAGTCAGAAGGGCAGGTGTCCACTCTGGTCTGCGATTCACACAGGCCTCCTAGGAGAGACCCACGCAGGCCCAGCAGTTACTGTGGGCTGCAGGAAAGGGGAAGAAAGTGGTGGGAAGGAGCATCTAATGAAACCTTCTCTAAAGGAGCCATGACACTGTGAAAGAGAAAACAAAAATTGTGGCTGGGTTCATACTGGGCATTAATGAAAAAATAACAACAAATACACACATGCACACAAATAAAATGCTTTTGCTCGGGCTAAGAAGGTGGCTCAGTGGTAGAGCGCTTTCCTTGCATGCCAGAGGCCCTGGGTTCGATTCCTCAGCACCACGTGAGCAAAAAGAAAAATGTCGGAAGTGGTGCTGTGGCTCAAGTGGTAGAGTGCTAGCCTTGAGCTGAAGAGCTGAGGGACAGCGCACAAGCCCAGAGTTCAGATCCCACAACCAGACCCCCCCAAAAAATGCTTGTGCTCTTTTTAGACATGCTGACTGTACAATGAGAACGATGCTCTCTCTCTCTCTCTCTCATACACACCTAAACACACAGACTCAGAGCAGTGCCTCTCCTGAATTTGTTGGTTTCTCATCTAGGAAATGTACCAGCTCAAGCACGGGGGTTCCCTTTTCAGAACCAGGGGCAACCACCCAAGGGGAACAATGCTCTAATAATGTAGAGCCACCCTGCCTCCCCCTATCTCCAGGGCCAGACCCTTCCCCTTGGGAACAACCAGCCTTGACTCCCCATTCACCAAAACCCTAGGCTAGGACTCTGGGTGAAGGAGTCCTGAGACATGTGGCTCCTCAGAGCCTGGACAGAAAACAAAGCAGGGGGTCATGGTGCCTCCAGAGATGTGTCTGACCTGGGGTGGGGGCATTGTTGGGGACTTTGATGAGGTCCTAAAGGCTATATACATGGATGGACTCCCTACTTCCAGCCTACATACTTCTGGGCGACTTGGCAGGTTCTTGGGGAGGACAAGGAGACCAGATGGACTGGGAGCACTAGCAGAAGCTGGCAGAATTGAGAAATGTGATCACCCAGTCAGAACTGTTGACAGCTGGGGTTGGGGGTATAGGCTGGGTGTGTGTGTGTCAGAGTGGGTATGTTTTTCTCCCAAATACCCACCTTCTATCTGACCCCAGTGCCCTCACCTCTCTAGTGGACTCTTCTGGGAGTGTCCTCAGGTGAAAGGGTGACTGAGCACAGAAGACAAGGGCTCACACAGCAAGGGGGGCCTATCTTCTGTATCCAACACCTCCCTCCCCAGTAAAAAGGAAAAGACCTAAGAAGGCAGGTGTTGGGTGCTGCTCCCCATCTCTGTCGAAAGCCACCAGGTTCCCACCAGGGAGAGGAAGGATGCAGATGCAAGGCTGTGTGGCTCCCACTGCTCCAGGTTAGAGGCCATGTGGTGTCCCCTCCTCACCCATCCCTGAATCTTCCCTTTTCCTGGGACACTGGCTGCTAGGGATGAGGGTGGGATCCCTGGGTGGACACCCACCTCCACCCCCCATCCCTGGGGTGCATTTGTGGCAGAGCCAGGGCAGACTGTGGTGCATGGGGGAGGTGCAGGTGTGATGGGAAAGGGAAGCAAGAGGGAGGGTTCCGGCTCGGTGGGGATGGGAAGGAGGGTAGAGTGGGGAGGTCACAGGGGGTGGGGTGCTGGCCCGCAGGGCAGCCACTCACGTGTGTTGCTGGAAGAAGCTCTAGGCTGCGATCGGGTGCCCACCCGGCATCTGAGGACCCGGGGACGGGACAAAGTCAGGGCCACAAGCATGCCAGGGGCGCGCCATCTCCGCGAGGTGACTGCAAGAGGCTCTGAGGTTCAGAGCCGGCAGTGCCATGTTTGAAAAGCAGCGCTGCTGAGAGGGGACAGGGGTGTCTGCGGGCGCCTGGCGGGGTTGCGCGCAGCCTCTGCTCCTTCTCCTCAGCCGCCGCTGCCTCAGCGGCCTCCTCCCCTGTGTTGGCCGCCGCTGCTGCCTCCACCTCAGCAGCCATAGCTGCCTCACCACCGCATGCTCTCCACTTCCAGCCAGGACCCACACTATGATCGGAGTAGCCGCCAGCCACTGAAGCCGTTTCCACTGGTGCTTGTGTAGTAGGAAGATCCCTACTCAGGCAGGCAAGCCCACCTAGTCGTCCTGAGTGACAGAGCCCACCACAACAAAGTTGTTATTAAAGAAGCAACTTTATTGAGAAGGTTCCTGCACTGACTGGCCAGGGCTGCAGCACAGGCTTGGGAGCTGATACTGTGACCCCCAGTGGCCCACGTACTTAGGTTTTTAAATGCAAAAGTCACAAGGTGAAGCCTGGTCACATAGGCGACCAATGAGATTTTCACACACCCAAAAGATGGCAGTCATACCAGACCACACGCAGGAGGCCAGTGAGGTTACACTTTGTCACATAATGGCTGTTTAAACCAGCCTGTCACTTTTGGTTTAAATGACTCACAAATTCAACGGTAAAGCAGAGCTTAAGGTAAACATACACAAAGGAGTTTAGTGGAGTTTAACATAAGCATGTGAAAAAGGTTGAGTTTATAGTAAACTCCAGCATGCCAGCATGAGCTGGATTACTGGCTACCTGTTTAGTTAGTCAGTCCTTAACAGAACAATGAAGGTGGGTTAAGTTGTTAAGGGGAGGGAGACCTAGAGGCATTCTTTTCATTCCAAGAACTGGGTTGGTTGGAGCCAAGGTTTTTTTTTGTTTTTTGTTTTTTCTAAAATTCCTAAAACAAAAACAAAACCTGTAAAGAAGCTGTCCCAGCTCGAGTCTCCTCTCAGGGCGTACTTCACTTGTGCTCCTGCTTGCTCTTCTCCCAGCTCTCTCTCAGCCCCACACTCCTCTCCTGGGCCATGCTACCCTGATGCACACATGCCCCTGCCCCCTTGGGCCCCTGGCCATTGCTGCCACCAAAGTGTGCCCCTGGGCCCCACTCCCTCCTCCCCTGGGCCCCACCCACCACCGCTGGCCACAATTGCAGCCCTGACTAGGTCCTAAGGCTTCCAGACCATGGCAATTGCAGCCTTACCTCAGCTCAGCACTCTCCCCCCCGCCCCCCAGTACCTGCCCTGGGGATGGAATCTCCCCTCAGCCCCACTGCTGGAGGAGACTCTCCTCCATTCCCCTTCATTCCACATACCAAGCAGGTGCATTGTGACACTCGTGTGTGTATGTGTGTTTGTGTTTGTGTCTGTGTGATTGTTGGGGATAACTACCTCTCAAGAACTCAGAATATAGCACCCTTTTGGGATGACTCAGCACACAGCACACTTCCAAAAATAGCACAAAGCACTCTGTGTAAAGGACTCAGCACACAGCTCCCTTTGAAGGACTCATCATGTAGTACGTTGGGTAGAGTACTCAGCACACAGCACCCTTTGAAGGAGGGAGTCCATAACCCACAGTGTAAAGGACTCAGTGCTTTGAAAAACTCATGCTCTGAAAAACTCAGCACATAGCACTTTTCCCCAGGGATTCATCACATAGAACCTTATAAGACTCCACACAGCACCCTTTGAAAGGCTGAGTATGAAGCACCCTGTGTAAAACACCCAGAGCACAGTACCCTTTGAAAAACTCAACACATAGAACAATTTGGAAGGACTCAGCACATACCACACTGTGGAAGCACTCAGCACACAGCACCATTTAAAGGACAGTACAGAGCACCCTGTGTAAAGGACTCAGCACACAGCACTCAAAAAACTCACCTCATCCCTCTCTTCGCAAGGGCTCAGCACATAGCAGGACCCTTTGGGATGCAGTAGCTCACCACAACTTTTGAAGGACTCAGCATATAGTACATTGTGTAATGGACTCAGCACACAGCACCCTTTGAAAAACCCAGGATGGTCCACGTTTGTCAGGGACTCAGCACATAGTATCCTTTGCGATGACTAAGCAAACAGCACCTTTTGAGGACTCAGCACAAAACCCCCATATGGGAAGGACCCAGCAAATAGCTCCCTGTGAAGGACTCAGCACATAGCTGTGTGTCACAAGTTCAAGTCATTAGAATTAGGGTGCTTTCTTCAGTATCACCATTCTTCAGAAACACTTCACAAACCCTACTAGTTCACATTTAGACAACCTGTGTTTTATGGGGAAATTTGACTGGGGGTCTTGAACTCAAAGCTTGGGTGCCCTGTCCCTGAGCTCTTTGGTTCAATGCTGGAGCTCCACCATGTGGAGAGACAGCTCCAATTTTGTTTTTTTGGTTGTTCTCTGACAGGTCTTTTGGTGATAAGTAAGGTCAAGTTGGGGTATCCGTGGGCAAAGGCTCTTAGCTCAGCCTGGAGATGACCTCTCCCTTCATTGTGCCCCTGGAAAGCTGGACCTCCTGGAGCTCTTTTGGCCTAGGGTGGAACAGACCTGCTCTGGCATCAGCAATCAGGATGAGCAAAAGTCAGCTTGGCTCTGGTCACTTCCCCAAATTGAACTCTAGAGGATGATGGCACAGGGCTGCATGTTCTGCCTGTGGCCACCAGGGGACAGGAGTGGCCCATCATAGGGATTGTTCCTGCGAGTTGTGTTTACTCTTGCTTCCTTAGGGGCCCCATCATGCTTCAAAGCCACCCTGGAGAGGAAAGTCCTTTAGACTCTTACCTACAATTAACAATCGAAAAGCAAGTGGGGCTGTGGCTCAAGTGGCAGAGCACTAGCCTTGAGCAAGAAAACTCAGGGATAGAGCCTAGGCCCTGAGTTCACACACACACACACACACACACACACACACACACACACACACACACACACACACCACATGCATGCAAAATCAGAGATTTCTACACTGCAATCTTTGGGTATTCTCTACTTTTTCCCCACTAAGCCTGGTGGCTGCTGGCCTAGGTGTTTGGTGCATACACTAGCACCTGGCATTTTTAATTTTGGGGGAACAGAATGGCTAGAAGGTCAGCCTTCCCCCATCCCGGCTCCTTGATTGGGCCATGGTCTATCCAGGCCCTTTGGGCTACTTTACAGATTTAGCAAGATGCCTTCAAAAGGCATCACATACTGGGCTCTGGTGGCTCATGCCTGTCATCCTAGCTAGTCAGGAAGCTGAGATCTGGAGGATCACGGTGCCAAGCCAGTCTGGGCAGGACAGTGTGTGAGACTCTTAGCCTCCATAAACGTCAGAAAACAAAAGTGGCATTGTGGTCCAAGTGGTAGAGTGCCAGCCTTGAGAAAAAGAGCTCAGGGACAGCGCTCATGGCCAACAACAACAAGGAGAGGCATTGCATGTTGTCTTTGGGATTGGCATGGGCCAAATATAATTGGAATTAATTATAATTGGAATTAATCAAGTCCTTTAAGACAAAGCATTACCTCCTTTAGTCCTGTGCTCCTCCATCTCGTCTCACCCCCTGGCCTTGTCCATGCTTTGGGTCAGCATGGATCTGGCTGGACGGGAGGGCTCGCAGGAAGATCCCAGAGCAATCACCCCCACTTCCTTCTGCCCTGCTCACCCTGCTGCTTTTGCTGTTTGCCATAGAACTTCCTGGAATCCATCCTTGAGGTCATCACCACCAACATAGTGGTGAGTGGTGGGTCTGGCCTAACTAGGGGCAGTCAGAAGTGGAAGTAGGTCTGAGACTAGGAGCTTCCACCTTGGGTGTGGGCTGAGGCCATGGCTGACCTTTATTTCATCCTGAGCATTGCAGTGGTGGGGAGAAAGTGCAGACTTCACAGTGAGTCAGGTAAAATCAGAATCTGGAGGAGCACTTGTGTGGGGGAGGATGTGGGTTTCAGGGGGCCACTGTTGTTGTTACTCTTTTGGGACTCCTCTCTCCCTCTCTCATCCATCAATGGTAGAAGAGAAACGTCAACTAAGGGTGTGGGAAGAGGGGAAGGGGGAATATTTTGGGGGGAACCAGATTGTGCTTCATATTCATCCTAGCCCCTACTTCCTATTTATCTGAGGAATGGTCATATGGGTTTGGGAGGGGGGAGAATCATCCCAGCTGAGAATATGGCTCAGTGGTAGAGTGGTCACCTAGAATGTCTGAAGCCCTTGGTTCTATTCCACACAGAAAAAGCTGGAAAGGGAGGTGGGGCTCAAATGGTAGAGTGCCAGTCTTGACCAAAAAGAGCTGAGGGACAGTAGCCAGACCCTGAGTTCAAGCCCCAGGATTGGAAGAACAAAACTCTGTTGGAGGCTTTCTTTTTGCTTTGAAAACAATTTATTCTTTGTGATAAGCATAACATGGGCCTCTTTCCTGGCAACCAATGGGCCATTAGATATTCCTTGAGTTTGGGCCAATTCCCTTAAGCCTCTGTCCTCTCTAATCCCCAGTTTAACCTTCCCATCACCCAGCAGATGGAGGCATGAGAGAAAGCCACCTGGCCACCTAATTCTGGTGGCTGCCAAGGCTTATGAGAGTCAGTATGTCACATAGAGATTCATCATCCACATCAGTTTACAGGAGAAAGTGGGGGAGCACTCCTCCCCTGAGCCTGGGAGCTGTGGGTGGATCTGGATGTGGGGCATGTGGGACAGGACGTGCTCCTTGGGGGAGTCCACTATGGGGTCGGGAACCCTGACCTCTCCTCTGGCAGTTTCCATGCTGTCTTCAAGTTGCAATTCTTCAAAACCTTTCTGCTCCTCCCTCATTTCATCCACCACAGGCCCTGAGGCGTGGGAAGCAGAGTTGGGGGACGGGGCTCAGCCTGTGCTGGCATCTGAAGACTGCTGTATGTGCCTTCCCTTGTGAGGAGCAACAGCAGCTCCCGCAGCACTCTACTCCTTTCCATTTTCTCCTCAGACAGCCAGTGTATGCACTTGGCTTTCTCCCAACACAGCTCATTCAAGACCAATACCTGCTCTTTACACACAATGAAGGACTCCTCGATGGTTTGGATGTGTGCCAACAGCTGGCTGCATCAATGGTGGAGCTCACCTGTTGGACTCTGGAAGTACACCTCATCAGGCAGGTCATGGACGAAGCAGATTTTCTTCTCAGATGCCCATGTGTCCTGTTTCCCATCCCCACCCATGCTGTGGTGGCAGCTCATGGGGCAGAGGGCCTGTGGCTCCAGCTCAGTCTGTCACTGAGCTGCCGGGTGGCCTGGGTGCCTGCAGCGGGCCCATGCTCCTGTGGCAGGATTTTCCCCCTGTGGATCTCAGCCTCCGAGTGTACTAACAGAGTCTAGTCCATCTTCCAGGCAGCAAGGAATGTGTTCTTGTATCCCTTTGGTCAGAAAGAACCATGAAATAATGGTGTGGCTGAAATCGTGTGATGCAGGCAGAATGGGCAGAGTCAAGATGACAGTGGCTCCCCCAGCCCCTTTCCCAGGGAACTCTTTCCAATTTAGTTGGGGACAAGAGGGTGACATGCTTTAGCTGGATGGCTGCACAGATTGTTGTTTATGTCTATTTGTTGCCAGTCCCAGACCTTGAACTCAGAATCTGGGCACAGTCCATGAGCTGCTTTTGCTCAAAGCTAGCCCTCTACCACTGGAGCCATAAGGCTCTACTTCTGGCTTTGTTGGTACTGAAGTTGGACAGGGGTTTCAAAGACTTTCCTGCTTAGGGTGACTTTGACCATGATCCTCCTATCACAGCCTTGTAAGTATCAAGGAGGACTGGTGAGAGCCGCCAGTGCCTGTCTAATCATTGGTCTTGCTGATGTTCTTGGACAGACCAGTGAGATCCCAATCATCAGGTTGAAGTGGTGGGAGCTGGAGCCCACAGTTTGAATAGTTTGAATCCTGGTTCTGCCACCTCCAAATGGCAGGCGGGAGATCCTAAGAAACTCATTCGTATCCATATGAATACCAATGGAATGTGATGTATGCTATGATTGAATGGGCAGTTCTTGAATGATTCTAGGATAAAATTATACACAATTATTTTATAGGACACTGATCGATTTTAATTAATACTTTATGAAGATTTAAACAATCACATTCATTAAATTGGGGCATAATGAAATACCTAAGAATTGGGCATCACATAGTATAGAAATGTCATTTTTTCTGGCCGGACTTTCTTTAATTAATTGCTATATAGCATTTTCTGAATGTACTTTGGAATATAAAACTAGGATATATTATAGCTGACCTGGAAATGAATTATTCAAACAAATTTTATCAAAAATGCTTATAGCAAAATAAAGAGGCAAATCCAAATTATGTATATTTTAAGACAAAGCTTGGTTAATCCTCCTCTCACATTCCCCCCCTTCTTGAGAATAACACAGATTGTAAGGAAATGCTTAGAACGTTTTGGAGAAATAGGTTGACTTTAAACCAGTGAGTTACTCTACGCTGCATTTTGTTTATTTTATATCTAGAAAAGCTAGACCCTAACGTTATCATTTTCCTTAGGATTTATACTCAGGTTTAATCTTCGATGGGTGAGAAATAAAGATATAAACATTTTTTAACAGTGGTTAAATTTAGGCTGAGGAATCTAAGTACAATTATACTCATACAGATAAGCCTCATCAGTCATGAGACCATGATATCAAAATGTTAACCAATGCTTACTGGTGTCATGCTTATGAGATTTTGTGTATTATAAATAGCAGTTGTTTTGTAAACAACATCATTTCATGGGTTAGGAACTGAAGTGAGACATTATACTCAGAACTAAATTGAAGGAGGAATCCAAAATTTGTTACCAATATATACATCATTAGCACAATGTTTTAAAAATGCAAGCTAAAGGAAATAATTTATGAAAAAAATCAGCATTTACAATAAATACAGAATCAGTATGACTGACACTTCTTTTATCCCAGTTACAATATGGCTTGCATGATGACTTTTCTGGTTATTGTCTTGATATTTAGCTGAAGTTCTGTTCTTTCATATATTCATTTATCAGATCAAAGAGGAAATTAATTTCATACCAGAGTCAACATCCATACTAACGATATAGTTGTATCCTGCTACTTTGCCAAAATTTCAAATCAGCTTGAGTATCTTGAGTCTTTTTTGGATCTAACTAAATGGGTATGTAATTTTGTCAGTACTAAAAAGATTTTGATCATCACTTATTAAAATAGTATTTTCTAGAATCTGCTTCTATCTTTTCATGAAATTTTTAGTGTCATTTATATCATGGGTTGATGTTTTCCTTTAGATAACCTACATTCAGTCTTCTACAATTTGGAGTAGTTTAAAATTATTTATACTCAGGTACCCTGCTCAGATTCTATTATTTGTATATTTTGTTCTTGTTAAATCAGTAGGATTTAGGTCTCAATATGGATACTATTGGACTTATTCATTGCATTTCTGAATTTTTTAAGTATGTCATGTTTTTAGTTATTTTATTCTTTTAATATGTGCAGCTCCCACTCCACATACAGTCACATTTGTTTTAAACAACTTGATCCATTCATGTGATTTGCTATATTACCTTCAACTAGATGAATTTAATTACAAATCAACACAACCATATTTCTTTTTTTAATTTTAATTTTAATAATTTTTTATTGTGAAAATACTGTACAGAGGGGTTACAATTACCTGAGCAAGACTGTGAGTACATTTTTTATCAAGCATTGTAGCCTCCTCCTTTGTTTACTCTTCCCATCACTTCCCATTCTCCCGCCCCCCCCCACTAAATCCTCCCCCCCCAACAAGTTGTAAAGTTCGTTTTCGACATGACAACTTGTACTTCTCATAACACAACCATATTTCTGAGACACAGTTATCTTTATGGATCTACTCAAGGGTAACATGTATTTGAGGTTTTTGTGCTTAAAAACAACCAAGCACAACAAGTTTTTGTTCCTGGGGGAGTTCTACTTTGTTGGTTGTTTTTCCAGCTGTGGTGACTTCAACATAACGTGTGCATTTTATTTCAGTTGTTTTGTGTCTATATTTTGATTCATATAACAGAAAGTACATAAATAATCAGTGATTTAGAAATTTTCCAAATATATTTCTAAGAGAGATACTTGAAGTTTTGTGACATCTGGAACCAGGTAGGTCTTCTTAATGGAGGGGGTAGCAGAATAACAGACACATTCTTTGACATGATTTGAATTCTTCCTCCTCTTGTCTCACTATTTCCAATAGTATTACTTCAAAGCCTTTAGTGGAAAGAAAATAATTTTGTCTGTATGAACTCATAAATTTGCTTTAATTAGGACACAGTACACATTTACATTTGATTTTAATTCTAAAATCTTCTTTCCTTCTTTTAAAGTCACAGATGTGAATTTATAATGCTAAAATACCATCTAATAATTTATATGAAATGGTCCAAATTATTTTCGCCTCACACTATATATAATATAGAGTGTAATAATAGTGAGCAATGTAGTATGTAATAATTTACTTTGTGGAAAGCTAATTAGAGTGGATTTTGTGAAATACTGAGTAATAGTAAAAATTATGTTTGATTCTATTAAAAAGTTCACAGTTACATCTAAAAATAACTCATAATTATAAACTAATGCTAAACAGTAAGATTGTTTATTGGAAAAAGCCAGAAGTTTCAATAAGCTTGCGTTTTAGAAATTGACTTAGATCTGGGCTTTGGTGGCTCATGCCTACAACCCTAGCTACTCAGGAGTCTCTTAATGAGGATAGTGGTTCAAAGCCAGCCTGGGCAGAAAAGGCTGTGAGACTCTTATCTCCAATAACCCACTTGAAAAGTAGAAACAGCACTGTGGCTCAAGTGGTACAGTGGTATCAATGAGCTGAAGAGCAGAGAGACAGCGCCCAGTCCCAAAGTTTAATCCGCATGACCACAAAAAAAACAAAAAATTGACATGGGCTTTTACTTTAAATTTCATGACTTTTTTTTATTGTGAAAATACGTACAGAGGGGTTACAATTACATGAACAAGGTAATGATTACATTTCTTATCAAGCATTGTTGCCCCCTCCTTTGTTTCCCCTTACCATCCCTTCCCAACTCCCCACCCCCAAACCAACCCAAAGTTGTAAAGTTCGTTTTCCGACATAACGTGTTGTACATCTGATTGTTGCAATGAGTCCACCTGTATCCCTATTTAAAGAATTTGTTTTACCCTTCTCCTCCACAAATTATACCAACATCAAATACAGTGAAAACTGGGGCTATACCATAGGGGAGGGACATACAAAGCAACAAAGAAATCATCTTAGAAATATGCTAGAAACAATAGCAAGAGAAAAACACCATTTGAGTTCTTATCTTGGGGTTCATTTCACCTAATATCAACTTATCTGACCGTTTCTGCTTGTCTCACAAATATACTAGTTATTGCAAATAAGGGAAACCATGGGACCTATATTTCTTTGGACCTCGCTTACTTCACTTAATATAATTTTTTCCAAGTCTTTCCATTTCCTAACACATGGGCCAATGTCATTCTTTCTGATGGAGGCATAGAATTCCATTGTGTATTTATACCATATTTTCTTGATCCATTCATCTACTGAGGGGCATCTGGGTTGTTTCCATATCTTAGCTATGGTAAATAATGCTGCAATAAACATAGTTGTGCTGGTAGCTTTAGTATGGTTATGTTTGTGATCATTTTGGTAAATGCCCAAAAGTGGGATTGCTGGGAAAAAGGGGAGCTCTATGTGGATTCTTTTGAGGAACCTCCATACTACTTTCCAAAGTGGTTGAACAAGTTTACACCCCCACCGATAATACAATAAGGTTTCCTTCTGTCCACATTCCCTCCAGCTTCTGTTGTTATTAGAGTTCTTGATTATAGCCATTCTAACTGGTGTGAGGTGGTATCTCAATGCTGTTTAGATTTGCATTTCTTTTATGATTAGGGAAGTTGAGTATGTCTTCATGTGTCTATTAGCCATGCTTCTTTCCTCTTCAGAGAAGTTTCTCTTTAAGTCTTTAGCCCACTTATTTATTGGGCAGTTGTTTGAGGATTTGTTGTTGGATTTACTTTTGTGAGTTCCAGGTATATTTTAGATATGAAACCCTTGTTTGTTGTATGGCTAATGAAGATCTTCTCCCAATCCATGGGTTTTCTATTGATCTTGCTAGCTTTATCCTTTGCCATGCAGAAGCTCTACAATTATATGTAATCCCATTTGTGCAACCTTTCTTTGATTTGTTGTGTTTCTGGGTATCTATTAAGAAAATTTTGGCCTGTGCCAAGGAGACCTAGGGTGTATGCTGTAACTCTAGGTCTTTGATCCATTTGGAGTTGATTCTGGTGCAGGGTGATATATAAGAATTTAGCTTTAGTTTTCTACAAGTGATTAACCAATTTTGTTTGACAGCCACCTACTGAAGAAGCTGTCTTTCTTCCATTCTATTTTTTTTAGCTCTCTTATCGAAGATTAGATGGCTATATATCTGTGAGTTAATATCTAGGATTTCAGTTCTATTGCATTGGTCCTGAGATCTGTTCTGGTGCCAGTATGAAGCTGTTTTGATTATTACGGCTTTGTAGTAGAGTTTGAAATTTTGTATTGATATTCCTCCGGCATTGTTCTTTCTGAGGATCATTTTTTTATTCGGGGTCTTTTATTGTTCCATATGAATTTTTGGATTGCCTCTTCTATTTTTTTGAAGAATGAGGTTGGAATATTCATAGGTATCACATTGAATTTGTACATAGCTTTGGGAAATATTGCCATTTTCATGATGTTGATCCTTCTAATCCAGGAGCATGGGAGGATTTTCCCACTTTCTAAGTTCTGTTTTCATTTCCTTTTTCAGGTTTTTAAAGTTTTCATCATAGATTTTTCACTTCTTTGGTTAATCTAATTCCTATGTATTTCATTTTTTGTGAGGCTATTACGAATGGAGTTGCTTTCCTTATGTCAGCCACGCTTTTCTCATTGTTGGCATACAGTAAAGCCATTGATTTTGAGTGTTAATTTTATACCCTGCTACTTTGCCAAAATTTTGAGTCAGCATGAGTAATTTGGGAGTGAATTCTGTGGGATTCTTTAAATATAAGATCATGTCATCTGAAAAGAGCGAAAGTTGTATTTCATCTTTCCCTATTTGGATCCTTTAATGTTTGCATATTGTCTTATTGTTGTAGCGAGGCATTCTAATACTAAATTGAAGAGAAGTAGAGAGATTGGACATCCTTGTCTAGTTCCTAAGAGGAAATGGCTTTAGTTTTTTTTTACCATTAAGTGTAATGCTGGCTGAAGGTTTGTCATATACAGCCTTTATTGTATTGAGGAATGTTCCATGGATTCCTAATTTTTCCAGAGCCTTCATCATAAAAGGGTTTTGGAACTTGTCAGACGCTTTTTTCTACATCTATTGAGATAACCATGTGGTTCTTATCTTTGCTCCTGTTGATGTGATGAATTATATTAATTGATTTGCGTATATTGAACCAGCTTTCCATCCCTGAAATGAATACTGTTTGATCGTGGTGTATGATTTTTTGGATGAATTGTTGAAGTCGATTGGCCAAAATTTTGTTGAGAAGTTTTGCATCAATGTTCATCAAAGAAGTGGGTCTCTAGTTCTCTTTCTTTGATGAGTCCCTGCCTGGTTTTGGGATGAGGGTTATGATATCTTCATAGAATGAGTCCCATTGTGCCCTTTCTCTTTCAATTTCATTGAAGAGTTGGAGGAATATTGGTGTGAGCTCTGCTTTGAAGGCCTTGTAGAATTCCGCTGTAAATCCATTGGTCCTTAGGTGAGAGGTCTCTTATTGCTGCTTCTATCTCAATGCTTGATATGGGCCTGTTAATTTGATTTAACTCATCTTGGTTTAGTTTTGGCATGTCAATATTTGCTAGGAAAAGGTCCATTTCTACCAGGTTCTCAAACTTATTAGCATAAAAGTTTGAGAAGTATTCCCTTATAATGTTCTGGATTTTGGTTGTTTCTGTGGTGATGTTTCCATTCACATCTCTGAGTTTGTTTATTTCTGTGTGTGCTCTTCTTTTTCTGATAAGATTTGCTAAGCGTCTGTCAATTTTTGTTAATTTTTTCAAAGAACCAACTCTGTTTTGTTGGTTCTTTCTATTTTTTTTTTTTTTGATTCTAATTCGTTTAATTCTGATTTAATTATTTCTTTCAATCTACTGGACAGGATTTTATTTGGTTGCTCTTTTTCAATGAGGTTAGATGTCTCTTTAAATTGTTGGTTTCAGATCTCTCTAATTTGTTGATGTAGGAACTCAGAGGTATAAAATTGCCTCTGAGTACTGCATTTCCTGTGTCCAAGAGGAGCTGGTAATTTATGTGTTCATTGTTGTGGAATATCATGAACATTTGCATTTCCTTTCTAATCTCTTCCATGACCCACTGGTGATTCAACAGTGTGTTGTTCAGCCTCCATGTGTTAGAGGACTTTCTTTGGTGGCTTTTGGTGTTAAATTCTAATTTTATTCACTTGGAGCCTGTTTCTTGGCCGTTATTGTGGTCTTGTTGGTTTTCTATGTGTAGGACATCTTCAAATATCTTTTGTAAGTCTGGTTTGGTGGTTCTAAAAGCTTCTTGTATCTGAATAGGCCTATCTTTTTGCTTGTTTGGGAAGTTCTCTGCTACGATTCTGTGAAATAAATTTTAACCATTAACTTCTGTCTCTAGGTGCTCCTCTACACCCATTATCCTCAGATTAGGCCTTCTGATGGTGCTTTCCAAATGTTGAATAGATCTATCATATTTCTTGGATTTGTCTTGGATAGTTATACATTCTTTCTCTATAATATCTAGGCTGTCTTCAATGCCCAAGATTCGATCTTCTGCATGATCTAACCAACTGTCAAGACTTTCTACTTTGTTTTTATTTCTTTTCCTTCTAATTGTTTGGTTTTGATGGCTTCAAATTCTTTGTTGGAGCTTTGTTTTGGGTCTTGTATAAACTTTACTTCCTTAATTTGGTGGTCAGTGTTTCTTCTCAAATCATTTAGTTGATTCGTTATGGTTTCCTTAGACTCCCATTACTTTTCTTGGGCTCCATTGAGCATTCCTTTTGTGGTCTCCCTGAATTCATTCAGCTGTCTGTTCATGGAGGCCTTTATTGATCTTGCTCTATTCTCATCCCTCTTTCACAATTCCTGTATTACTCTTTGAACAGCTTCCTCACAATCATGCAATTCCTGTCTTTCTCTTTGACTGATCTCAGCCTTCTCATGCGATTTCTGTATTTCTCTTTGACTGTTCTCAACCTGCTCATACAATTCCTGTATTAATCTTTGAATAGCTTCCTCATGCTCACAAGATTCCTATATTAATCTTTGGTTTGACCCCTCTCGCTCTCTATCACACTCACACTGAGTCCTTTACAAGTTTTCAATCTATTCATTCACCATGTTTACCAGTAGTGCTTGTAGAGCTTTTTGGGAGCTCTCTCCTGGATTATTCATTAAGTATTCTGTCACCTGATTATCATGAGTGGGAATTCATATACCTGGACTTGCCATTTTTCTTGTGTTTTCTGGCTTGTTCTGCCCATTTGGTATGAAAGTAAAACCAATTTTGTACTAGACCACTATTTTAAGGCAAGCATCAACCGGAGTCCTGTAGTTGCACAGTCAAAATGGCTGCAGATACAATCTAGTTCATCAGATATAATCTATTCATCATCAAACAACCATGGACTAATGGGGTAGTAAAAGCAAAAAGGTGTGTCAAAAAATTGACAAACCAGAAATTATTAGGTTTAGGGAGAATTGTGGAGAAAATTAGGATTAGAGGAATGTGGAAAGGTAAAAGAAGAGTGAATTTGAACAAGGCCTAATCTCTGAGAGGGAAATTGATTGGACCGAATGATAGGAGAGAGATTTTTTTTTAAAATAAAAAAAAAATGGATAAACAAAAATTTGAATCTAAGAAGTGAAACACAAAATTATGTAAGTCTAAAGAAATGATATTGAGAGAAGAAAAAGATAGGATGAGATGAGAGGAGAGATAGATAGGAAATATGAAAAAATAAAAAATAAAAGAAAATTAAAATTAGTTAATTGAAAATTATATTGGTATAAAGAGATAATACTGCTATTAAAGAAATTAAGCTTAAGATGTTTTGAATCGAGTAATAAATTTCAGGAGTAAGTATGTACACAATGGGGGATAAGGTCTAATAATTGACCACAGGTATGTATCTGGGGATGAGCTGAACAGCAATTAAGTCAAACAAAAGAGAGAGAAAAAAATGAAAACAATAAAAAAGGACCAAAATGTCAAAGGAGATTAAACACACACACACACACACACACACACACACACACACACACACACACACGCACACACACACACACACATCAGAAATAAAAATTATGAGAAAAAAATTAACATCAAACATTTTTTTAAAAAATAAAAATTGAAAAAAAGGTTAAAAAAAGAGTTCTTTGATTTTTGGGGTTTTTTTGGGGGATGAGGTATGGGAAGACTCTGTATCTCCCCTGCGTCCATAACCAGTCTCTTGGTGGAGTCTCTGGTGTGCTTGTGGTGTTTGGTTTTCCTTTTGCTTGACTGGTTTCTTAAGTCAATTATTTTCGTGCTGGCAGAAAAATGCTCTGCTTTACCCAGGATTTTGTGATCCTCTTCCCAGGCTATTCAGTGGAAGGGAGATCTGCTTTGAATATCACAAAAGAGGGAGATGGCTGTTTCCTTCAGTGTGGAAATGCCGTGAAGAGGTAGGGTTGAGGCCTTTCAGCAAATAGTAGCTTTTCCCTGTGGGGAAATTCCTGAAACACTCATGGAACCCATTCTCAGGGTTTTTTTTTTTTTTTTTACTGAGTTTCAATTGTTTGTCTAGGCTGCTGTAGGAAGGAGCAGCCTCTGTCTCTGTTTACCCTGTGAAGGAAATCACTCCTCTGAGGACACTGGTTCTTCTGGCTGGGTGGGGTGACATTCCCCTCGGTGGAGCTGAGCCTGGCAGGTCATGTCTACTTCCTGTGACCTACTAAATGACTCTCTTGTTTTCTTCCAAGGCCTGAGTTGGAGCTATCTGCTCAGCCCTGTGGAGGTCAGTATCTTAGATGGAGATCTCTGGTAGTGGAGGATGGGTGGCCTTCCCTCCTCTGCTCCCTGAGAAGGAGTGAGGATGTCAGGATTCTACTCATGACAGAGTGTTGGTTCCTGCGTCATCTCTGGTCTGTGATCGGCAGGATGAAGATATCTGCTCCTTGTTATTTCTTGCTGGTGTTGAGTAGAATCCGCTCACTGGCCACATCTGGGGCCTTTGTCGTGGACTCTCTCTGTAGGGATGGGGGCTACAGCCACTGGCGCTGTCCCAACTGCCACCTCAGCTGTGGCTCCTGGCAAGTGCTCAGATCTGTCATCTTGCCTGGATTTTCCCTCTTTGGCCAAACTCTCTTTACTGTGATGGCACACTTGGTGTGACTCTCTAGCCTAGGACTGTTCACTGGAACATTAAAACTGCTTTCTATGTAAGAGCTTGTTTACCCTCCAGCTTCTCCTCCTCCATCTTCCCCCAAGTACTCATTATTTTTTTTGACCAGAAAAAAATAGCTTTATTTGGACTGAGAATTGGAAAATGAGAGTAGGACCTGAGCTAGCATGTTGAGCTAAGGAGTAGAGATTACATTTCCAGAAAGTTCATCAAACAAATGGACTCTTGCTTTGAATCAAGGCAGCCTTGCAGTTAATGAAATCATTAGGAGGCCTGCTGGGAACATATCTAGCTCTAAATGATCCTAGTATGCCACCTTTATAAAAAAAAAGTACAGGTTTTTTTATCATTATGAAATTTCCACCAACCACATGTATTACAAACGGAAATGGAAGGAAAAAAAAATCACATTTTACAGAATTTAAACTTGTCTTCAGCATTTAGCTCAGAGGTTTCACCATCTTCAAAAAACTGCTCCTCTGTTAAAGTCTTCAGCTCTTGAGATTGGAGGCACAGCTCAATTTTTAGAGTGCTAGCCAATGAGTAAAAGCATTAGGTACTGAGCTGGAGTCCCAGTCTCCAACCAAAAAAAAAAAAAGAGAGAGAAAGAAAACAAAAGATAGATCAACAAGGAAGGAGATGGTCTTTACTAGCCCACAAAAATACTTTATCCATTTCCCTAGCCAGTCAGGGCTGAACAGCAGGGTAAGGCTCAGATGAGGGTGGGGTGGGAATCAGAGGGCTAATTTCCTCCTAGTACAACACCACAGCAGAAGCTTGATGAGAGCAAAACTGGTGAGACTTGAGGGGAGGGTCTAGGCCCTGAATTCAGTCAGAGTCACTGCTGGAAGACGAGGAGGAAAAGGAACAATGCTTGCCATGCTTGTGGTGTTTGTGCATCTTTTTATGTGTTTTCTTCATTTTCTTCAGTGTTTTCTTGTCCGTTGGGGCTCGTGGGCCTATGCCAGAAGCCAGGGGATTCACAGGACATATGCCAGGTGCAGGTGGTGGGCATGGGGAGGGTAAGGACCTGAGGGTTGGTATCCTGGATACTGTGGCTGTGGCACAGGGTAAGAGGGCCCACATGGAGGGAAAGCTGGGTTCCCCTGGGGAAGTCCTGGAGAAAGGCACACCCGGGAACAGGACCAGGAGGAATGGCTAGATTTACAGGTTGTGGGCACAAAGGAGGTGGACACCCAGGATTGGAACCTCTAGGGCACCCCATGTAAGGGATACTTGCATTTTGCACCGGCTGCCATGCATTGGGATGCCACATGTTCAGGTGTTTTCCTAAGCCTTTCTTCCTGCGCCTGGATTATACCGGTCCTCCTGAGCCTTTTCCCCCTCATGATTTTTTATGAGTGGTTTTTTAGTGAAAAATGTTTTGGTGTTTATATTTTGGTTTGGCATAAAATGAGCCTACTATTGTCTTAATTTAATAAAAAAAAAATCTCTGATTCTCTGACAGCATAAATTTTGTGGGTAATGTTTAAGACTAGGTTGCCTTTCTGAAAAAAATATCACCACCCAAAAAAGAGGAACAAAAGGAAAGTAAATATGACAGGAAACCTAAATCTTAATGGACTAATAGTCTGTCAGTTTGCTTTAACTTTTAATCAAAAATTAAAGTAATACTTAATAATGTTTTATTAACATATTTAAATTTCTTCATTCTTGTCAATTAAGATTCACTTTATAAAGAAATTCAACAGGTGACAATGTTTTTTCATGACTTTTCCAAAGAAATGATCATTTCATCATTATAGTGTATAACACAATACACCCAGAAAGCTTTTAAGGAAAAAAGTTTCCCATTCTTTGCTTTGCTTCAGTCTGTATTTAAAGCTGCATACCACATCTTACCCACCCTATTGTCTGTCTTCTCATTTGAAACATTTCAATAAGTTTTCTTTCCCTGGTTTGTCAGTCGGAAAATCTTTATAAAACAACATGCTTTCATTCATTGTGCTTTCCAAAATATATCTCACAAATGCCAAAATGAAGCACAATCTGAAACATCTGTGGATTTTTCCACCTAGAGTCCAAAGTAATCACTTTCCATACTCCTTAGAACCAGCTGTTCACTGGCATTAATTGTTCTATCACTTCCATGCTTTAAAACAACAGCATTTGACAAAGGCGTACATTTTAATTGGTTTACCACATCTGGTTCGTTTTCAGCAAGGACTATCTTCACGGAAGATGGTAATAGATGAGGTTTGCAATTATGTATTTTGAAGGGGCTCTAAGTTGTGGATATAGAATATCCATTTCAGTGACTAAATATTTAAATTAAATCCTATAATGTATACTCCTTCAATTTTCTGGCTAAAGTGTTCTACAATCTAGATATTTTTTAAGGAAATACTGTACATGTTTCCTTGGTGACAACGTAATTGGAAGACTTAAATTTTTCTTTTTTTCTTTTTTTCTTGTGAAAATACTGTACAGAGGGGTTACAATTACATGGGCAAGATAATGAGTACATTTCTTATCAAGCATTCTAGCCTCCTCCTTTGTTTCCCCTTCCCATCCCTTCCCATTCTCCCTCCCCTGCCCCTCCACCCAATCCTCCTCCCTGCCCCCACCAAAGTTGTAAAGTTCGTTTTTCCATATAACGACTTGTACATCTCATTGTTGGAATGGATCCACCTGTACCCCTATTTAAACATTTCTTTTTTCCCTTCCCCTTCACAAATTATACCAACCTCAAATACAGTGAAAGCAGGGGTTATGCCATGGGGGAGGGACATACAAAGCAACAAAGAAATAATCTTATAAATGTGTTAGAAACAATCACCTGAAATAAAAAAAAAAACATTTGAATACATATATTAGGGTTCATTTCCCTAACATCAACTTATCTGACGTTTTCTGCATGACTCAGACATATACTAGTTATTGCAATTAAGGGAAACCATGGGACCTAAGTTTCTTTGGGCCTGGCTAACTTCGCTTAATATAATTTTTTACCATGGTAGACTTAAAATTTTCATATATCATTGCCGTCTTAAATGAAGTGAATGTACCTGGGTTTGCATACAGAAGTTTTGAGAGAGCATTAATGTTTGAATCTTGAATGGGATTTGATTGAGAATTGTGGCAGGCTTTCATGATATGAGAAGAGAAAGGCCTTACTAATACTTTAATTTGCTACATTGCTGTATTAGTTTATTCAAACCCACACATACACACCGATATACAAATATGTAGTATGAAGACCCAGTCAGTCTGCAAGAAATTATTTTAATAGGGATTCCATAAAATATTTAGTCTGCTGCGATCTGATTGGAATTTATAGCAATATCTATTCCACCCCTGGACAATTCATTATCATTGGTGAGGATGTTGCCATTTGAATTCAGAATGCCCCAGAAAGACCTATGTGTTAAAGAAAAATGACTTTCCATTTCCTCCCAGACTGTGGAGAATACCTGAATAGTTCTTCTGGAGATTAAGTTCTTCAGAGTGAAACCTCTGAGAACATGCACACTCATCTACTTTCTTCTTTTCTCTTTTAATCATTCTAGGTCAAAAACATTTCTTTTTGACATACTCCTCACCTTGACATTGTCTTGTCACAGGCCACCAAAGCAATAAAACCAACTGAACATACACTTACACTGAAACCTTCAAACTTATAAATCTGAGTAAGCCTTTCTGCTTAATAAATGGACAATATCACTTATTATGATAGGTTATAAAGCTAACACAGAAATCTAGTCTTTCTAACAATGTAGAGTACATAAAAATGCTTCATTATAAAATATCTAAGTCCAAGTTATATTTTGTGTTTTTGTTTCTGTAGATCCTAGGGCTTAAACTCACAGCCTGACTGGTGCTTTTGTGTTCAAGGCCAGTGCTCTACATAAAATCTGAACTGGAACTCCATTTCTCCTGGTGGTTAATTGGAAATAAGAATCTCATGAACTTTCCTATACTGGCTGGCCTATTCATGTTGCATACTTTATGTAATTCCAATTCTCAGCATTATATAGGTGCTCCAACTACAATATAAAAAAACTTAAAACGTACTAAAGATATTTGTAAAGTATAAAATGAGGAAAGAATTTTCATCCTTTACAAATCTATGCAAAATCTATGCTAAACTATTGATATTTTACTGGACCTTTCCTGCAACCAGTTTGATATAGTTTAATACTTGTCACACCAACTTTCTCTCCATATTCTACTGGATATATACTTTTTCATGGATGTTTATATATGTATACATATATGTATCTATCTATATATGTTCGAATGTGCATCATCGGACTTGAAAATGCTTTCTTTTGCTGTTCAGCAATGAACCTTGTCGGCTCATTCTGTGACAATATCAGTGCTCATTCTCATTATTCCTTTATTTACCAAATCATCAGCCTTCTAAAATCAGCTTCATTTCTTTCTTTTTTTTTTTTTTGGGTCCGGTCGTGGGGCCTTAACTCTGGGCCTGGGCGCTGTCCCTCAGCTCTTCAGCTCAAGGCTAGCACTCTACCACTTGAGCCACAGTGCCACTTCCGGCTTTTTTCTTATGTGGTGCTGAGGAATCGAACCCAGGGCCTCGAGCATGCAAGGCAAGTGCTCTACCACTGAGCCACCTTCCCAGCCCAAAGATTTTTTGGGGGGGGGGGTCCGGTCGTGGGGCCTGAACTCTGGGCCTGGGTGCTGTCCCTCAGCTCATCAGCTCAAGGCTAGCGCTCTACCACTTGAGCCACAGTACCACTTCCGGTTTTTTTCTTTTTGCTTATGTGGTGCTGAGGAATCGAACCCAGGTCTCATGCATGCAAGGGAAGCACTCTACCACTGAGCCACCTTCCCAGCCCTCAGCTTCATTTCTTGGGTAAGGTTACCAAACAGTCCAACTAATATCAACCCAGAGGGTTTTAATAAAGCAAGTTTTAAGGAAGAATATAACATGAAGTGACAACTACAGAAATTCCAGAAACCTGACATCTTTCACATTTCTGTCTTCCTTCTCTTCTCATACTTCAGAAAGTATTGACTAACACTATAAGTATACTGCAATTATAAGCTAAGGATCATTGGGTCTTTTTTTTGTTTTTTTTTTTTCCAACCTGAAGCCTTCTTTTCCATGATTTGACATAAACTTTTGGGAGATTTTTTGGATTGTGATGGGATTCCACCCAAAACAAAGCCATGTATATTAAGAAAGTCAATGTTTTCAACTCAGAGTACTAAACAAAAGAGGGAGAAAATTAAGGTTAGCTATATATGTTAAGCACAAATATAGGCAATATCAAGATATCTTGAAATTGTATACTTTTACTGGATAAAGTGGCTCAAACCTGTAATATTATCTACTTAGAAAACAGAGATTAGAGAATTGCAGTTCCAGGCAAGCCCAAACCAAAAAAAAAAAAAAAGAAGTTTCAGAAACTCTCTTAGAGTTTGATGGGTGCTATGTGTTTTGCTTGTGTTAGGAGGACCACAGTCCAAGCAGACCCAGGTATAGTGATACTTACCTCAAAAGAAGCAATCAAGTAACAATCTGCAGGTATGGCAGTAGTAGAGATGCCAAAGTTGTAAAGTTCCTTTCATTGTTGCAATGGGTCTACTTGTATCCCTATTTAAACATTTTCCCCTTCCCCTCCATAAATTATGCCAACATCAAAAATGTGTGCTTATGTAAGAACTGCATGATTTTAAAATTTCATGACAATTCTTTTGAACTTACTTTTTTGTGGAATTGACTAAGAAAATCAATTACACCTTCTATATAAAAAATGTACTGTGCTTAATCCGGCAGCCCATACACTAACATCGGAATGATACAGAGAGGATTAGCATGGTCCCTGCACATGGATGACTTGCAAATTCGTGAAGCAATCCATATTTTTACAACAACAAATGCTGGAGGGGATGGGGCCACAAGGGAACCCTACTGCATTCTTGGTGGGAGTGTAAACTTCTTCAACCACTTTGGAAAGCAGTATGGAGTTTCCTCAAAGGACTCCACATAAAGCTCCCCTATGACCCAGCAATCCCACTTTTGTTCATTTACCCAAAAGATCACAAATAAGACCATATTAAAACTACCAGCACAACTACGTTTATTGCAACATTATTTACCATAGCTAAGATATGGAACCAATCCAGATGCCCGTCAGTAGATGAATGGATCAAGAAAACGTGGTAAAGGCGTTCCGGGAAGATGGCGGAGGAGAAGCTGGAATCTGAACAAGCTCTTGCATAGAAAGCAGTTTCTGAGTTCCAGTGAACAGTCCCAAGCCAGAGAATCACACCAAGTGTGCCATCACAGGACAGAGAGTTAGTCAAGAGAGGGGAAGCCAAGCAGACACATATGAGCGCTTGCCAGCAGCTGTCGCTGCAGTGACAGGGTTGCGGCGGCCACCACCACCGCGGGGTCATACCTGAGACACAGTCCGGGACGAAGGAGCCAGACGCAGCGGACGAGCGGATTCTACTCAACACCAGCAAGAACCGAAAAGGAGCGGACATCTTCATCCTGCACTTTGCAGACCAGAGATGACTCAGGATCCAAGACTCGGCGTGAGTAGAAGCCCAACGTCCTCACTCCTTCTCAGGGAGCAGAGGAGGGAAGGCCACCCCTCCCCGCCCAGCACCGGTGATCTCCATCTTGGATACCGACAAAGCTCGGAGGAGGGGCTAGCTCCAGCTCAGGCCTTGTAATAAGATGGTCATTTAGCAGGTCACAAGAACTTAATGGTGAAGTGACCTCACAGACTCAGTTCCATCCAGGGAAAAGTCACCCAGCTCAGGCGCCAGCCATTGAAGGGGCTCTCCTCACTGGGTAACCAGAGCCAGAGGCTGCCCCTCCCTCTAGCAGCCACCACAATCAATTGAAAAAACAGAAACCCTGAGAATGGCTCCAGGCTGGGTGCTGTGAGTTTTTTTCACAAAATAGCCCCAGGGAAAAGCTACTGTCTGTTGAAAGGCCTCAACTCTAACAAGAACCTGGCCTCATCACTGCATCCCCCTCTTTTGTGATTCTCAAAGCAGATCACCGTCCCAGTAAACTAACCTGGGAGGGGGATCTCAAAATCTTGGGTAAAGCAGAGCATTTTTCTGCCTGTTCCAACAAACTGACTTAAGAAACCAATCAAGCCACAGACCTCAAGCTGACCAGAGACTCCAACAAGACTCTGGTTACAGACAAAAGGGAGATACAGGATTCTTCCCACCCCTCCCCCCCAAAAAAAATCAAAGAACTTTTTTTCTTCTTCTTCTTCTTTTCTTTTTTTTTTTGTTTTTTGTTACCTTATATATATAAAAATTTTTTTTCCTTTCCTAAAACTTTTATTAATCTTTAATTTTTGCCTCTTCTGAAAAAATAATTGTTTTCCAGTAACTTTTTTTTTCTCCTCTTATAATTTTTATTTTAGGAATACGTGAATGTGTGTTTTCCTTTCTTTTCTTGCCTTCTGTCTCTTTTTCTTTCATTCTTAATTATCTTTTTGTTTTTTGTCTAGCTCTACTGAACTTCTGATCTTTTCTTCTCACTTTCCTATCCTTTCCACCTTTTCCTCTCTTTTGTTCTTCTTTATGTGACTTAACTCTTGGCCTGCACATCCTCAGATAAACCCGTAGTTAACTAGTAGACCCTATCCCCCATTGTGTACACACTTAATCCACAAACTTATTACTCAATTCAAAACCTCTGAGACTTAAATTCATTAATAGCAGTACTACCTCTTTATACCTATATAATATTTTAAGCCTTTTTTTAAAAGTTTTTCACATCTCCTCTATGTCCCTCCCTTTCTCTCAATATATTCCCATTCCTCTCTAAATAGATGGTCTTTTAATCTCTACAATAACATTAATTTTTACGTTTCTATTTTTTTTCTGGTCTCTTTTCATTCCCCTTTCCCTTTCTTCTTTTTCTCTCTCTCTCTACTTGCATCCTACCCAACCTATTTCCTGCATTGTGATTAGGACATAGTTAACTCTCCCTGTGCCTCCCCACAACAATCTATTCCTATTTTTTACCCACATCTCTCCCTAACCATAATAATTTCTGGTTTTCCAAATTCTTCTCTGCGGTTCAAAATCCTTTAACATATAGCTGTTTGATGTCGAATAGATGTATCTGTTGAACTAGATTGTATCTG
This sequence comes from Dipodomys spectabilis, assembly GCF_019054845.1. NCBI lineage: Eukaryota > Metazoa > Chordata > Mammalia > Rodentia > Heteromyidae > Dipodomys > Dipodomys spectabilis. The sequence continues at coordinate 5,315,621 of NW_024870984.1, read as the reverse complement.
TAGACTATTGACTGTACAAATGCAAACTTTGGTTGATGGTTGCCTTAAGATAGTGTTCTAGCACAATACTGATGCTATCTTCATCTCAAATGGGCAGAGTAAGCCGGAAAAACACAAGAAAAATGGCAAATTCGGGTATCTCAATTCCCAATCTTGATAATCAGGGGTTAGAACAGATAATGAATAATCCAGAGGAGAGTTCCCAAATAGCTCTACAAACACTGCTGGCAAACATGATAAATGAGAAGTTTGACAACGTACAAAGGACTCTGTATGAGCGTGATAGGGAGAGAGAGGAGGCATCCCAGAAGTTTATACAGGAATATCATAAGCATGAGGAAGCTACTCAAAAACTGATACAGGATTTGCGTGAACAACTTGAGAATACTCAAAGAGAAAGGGAGGAATGGCATGAGCAGGCTGAGAACACTCAAAGAGAACTGCAGGAATCCCACGAATGGGAGGAAGCTAATCAAAGAGTAATACAGGAATTGAGAGACCAGGTAGAGAACACACAAAGAGCACTAAAGGCATCCATGGAATCCATTAACAAAGAGCTGAAGGAAGTCAGGGAGATCACAAAGGGAATGCTGAATGGAACCCAACAGAAGGAATGGGAGTCCAAAGAAACCATAACCAATCAGCTAAGTGATTTGAGGACAAACACTGAACACCAAATTAAGGAAGTAAAGAAAATCATACAAGACCTAAAACAGAGCTTCAACAAAGAACTTGAAGCCATCAAAGCTGACCAATTAGAAGGAAAAGAGATAAAAAACAAAGTAGAGAATCTTGACAGCAGGTTAGACCATGCAGAAGATCGAATCTCAGGGATTGAAGACAGCCTAGATATTATAGAGATAGAACATACAACCATCCAAGACAAGTCCAAGAAATATGATAGATCTATCCAACACCTGGAAGACACCATCAGAAGGCCTAATCTAAGGATAATTGGTGTAGAGGAGCACCTAGAAACAGAAGTTAATGGTCTAGGAAATTTGTTTAACAGGATCCTAGCAGAGAACTTCCCAAACATGCAAAAAGATAGGCTTGTTCAGAAACAAGAAGCCTTTAGAACCCCAAATAGACCAGACCAGAATAGGACATCCCACCGTCACATTATAATCCACACAGGATCAACTCAGAACAAGGATAAGATCCTTAAAGCTGTCAAGGAGAAAAGGGTAATCACCTATAAAGGGAAACCAATTAGAATCACCTCAGATTTCTCAGCAGAGACAATCAAAGCAAGAAGAGCCGGAAATGATATATGCCATGCCCTAAGAACAAACAACTATCAACCAAGAATACTGTACCCAGCTAAACTCACCTTCATAACTGAAGGCCAAATAAAAACCTTCCATAGCAAAGAAAAATTGAAACAATACATCTCCACCGAACCAGCCCTACAAAAGATTCTTAAAGATGTCCTACACATAGAAAACCAACAAGACCGCAATAAAGGCCAAGAACTGCACCCAAACTGAGAATCCAAGAACCATAGGAAGAACCCAGTTTTCGCAGCCCCCAAGAAGGTAGATAACATGGCAGGAACTCCCAAATACCTCTCAGTCCTATCTCTTAACCTTAACGGACTGAACTCTCCAATTAAGCGACATAGACTGTCTAGTTGGAAAAAACAAGACCCTTCTATCTGCTGCCTGCAGGAGTCACATCTTGCCCGTAAAAACAAACACATTTTCAATGTTAAAGGCTGGAACAAAATCTACCAAGCAAACGAACCCCATAAACAGGCGGGAGTTGCAATCCTAATATCAGATAAAATAGACTTCAAATTAAAATTCGTGAGAAGAGATAAAGAAGGTCGCTACATACTAATTAAAGGATCTCTCCTTCAGGAGGATATTACAATTCTAAATATCTATTCGCCAAACAATGACGCACCCAAATTTATCAAAGAAACACTACTTTCCCTCAAATCCCATATAGATCCAAAGACATTAATTGTTGGGGATTTTAACACACCACTCTCCCCACTAGATAGATCAACTCGGCAAAAACTCAACAGAGAAACCGCAGATCTAAACAGCTGCATAGATCAACTAGACTTAACAGACATCTATCGAACATTTCACCCAGCAGCATCAGAATACACGTTTTTCTCAGCAGCCCATGGAACGTTTTCTAAAATAGACCACATTTTAGGCCACAAAGCAAACTTGTCTAAATTCAGAAACATTGAAGTTATACCTTGCATTCTCTGTGACCACAAGGGAATAAAATTAGAACTCAACACCAAAAGCCACCAAAGAAAGTCCGGTATCACATGGAGGCTGAACAACACACTGCTGAATCATGAGTGGGTCATGGAAGACATTAGAAAGGAAATTCAAATGTTCATGATATTCAACAAAAATGAACACACAAATTACCAGCTCCTCTGGGACACAGCAAAGGCAGTACTCAGAGGCAAGTTTATAGCTCTCAGCTCCTACATCAACATATTGGAGAGATCTGAAACTAACAATTTAATGACACATCTAAACTTCCTTGAAAAAGAGCAGCAACATAAAACCCAATCCAGTAGACAGAAAGAAATAATCAAAATTAAATCAGAATTAAATGAATTAGAATCCAAAAAAACTATAGAAAGAATCAACAAAACAAAGAGTTGGTTCTTCGAAAAACTTAACAAAATTGACAGTCCCTTAGCAAATCTTATCAGAAAAAGAAGAGAACACACCCAAATTAATAAACTGAGAGATGAGAATGGAAACATCACCACGGTAACAACCAAGATTCAGAACATTATAAGGGAATACTTCTCAAAACTTTATGCTAATAAGTTTGAGAACTTGGCAGAAATGGACCTCTTCCTAGCAAATATTGACAAGGCAAAAGTAAACCAAGATGAGTTAAAGTATCTTAACAGGCCCATGTCAAGCATTGAAATAGAAACAGCAATAAGAGACCTCCAAGCTAGGAAAAGTCCAGGACCAGATGGTTTTACAGTGGAATATTACAAGGCCTTCAAAACAGAGCTCACACCAATTCTCCTCCAACTCTTCAATGAAATTGAAAGAGAAAGCTCACTACCGAACACATTCTATGAAGCCATCATAACCCTCATCCCAAAACCAGGCAGGGACTCATCAAAGAAAGAGAACTATAGACCCATTTCTTTGATGAACATTGATGCAAAACTTCTCAACAAAATTTTGGCCAACCGACTTCAACAATTCATCCAAAAAATCATACACCACGATCAAACAGGTTTCATTTCAGGGATGCAAAGCTGGTTCAATATACGCAAAACAATTAATATTATTCATCACATCAACAGGAGCAAGAATAAGAACCACATGGTTATCTCAATAGACGCAGAAAAAGCATTCGACAAGATCCAACACCCCTTTATGATGAAGGTTTTGGAAAAATTAGGAATCCATGGAACATTCCTCAATACAATAAAGGCTGTATATGACAAACCTACAGCCAGCATTATACTCAATGGTGAAAAACTAAAGCCATTTCCTCTTAACTCAGGAACAAGACAAGGATGCCCACTCTCTCCACTCCTCTTCAATCTAGTATTAGAATGCCTAGCTACAGCAATAAGACAAGATACAGACATAAAGGGGATCCAAATAGGGAAAGAAGAAATAAAACTCTCCCTCTTTGCAGATGACATGATCTTGTATTTAAAGAATCCCATAGACTCCACTCCCAAATTACTCAAGCTGATTCAAAACTTTGGCAAAGTAGCAGGTTATAAAATTAACCCCCAAAAATCAATGGCTTTTCTGTATGCCAACAATGAGAAAAGTTTGACTGAAATTAGGAAAGCAACTCCATTTGTAATAGCCCCACAAAAAATAAAATACCTAGGAATTAACTTAACTAAAGAAGTGAAGGACCTCTATGATGAAAACTTTAAAATCTTGAAAAAGGAAATCAACACAGAACTTAAAAAATGGCAAAACCTCCCATGCTCCTGGATTGGAAAGATTAACATCGTGAAAATGGCAATACTTCCCAAGGCTATCTACAAATTCAACGCAATACCTATCAAAATTCCATCCTCATTCTTCAAGGAAATAGAAGAGGCAATCCAAAAATTCGTATGGAACAATAAAAGACCCCGAATAGCAAAAACGCTCCTCAACAGAAAGAACACTGCTGGAGGAATATCAATACCAAATTTCAAACTTTACTATAAAGCCATAGTAATCAAAACAGCTTGGTATTGGCATAAGAACAGACCTCAGGACCAATGGAATAGAATTGAAAACCCAGAAATGAACCTACAGACCTATAGCCATCTAATCTTCGATAAGGGAGCTAAAACAATAGAATGGAAGACAGACAGCCTCTTCAGTAAAAGGTGCTGGCAAAACTGGTTAACTACATGTAGAAAACTAAAGCTAGATCTTTATATATCACCCTGCACCAGAATCAACTCCAAATGGATCAAAGACCTTGAACTCAAAGCAGACACTTAAGTTAACTCCTTGCTATTTTATATTTTTGCGAATATTAAAAAGGTATTGCTTTCCTATTTTCAGCCTCACTGTTATTGTTATTGGAATACAGGTAAGCCATTGATTTCCGAGGGTTAATTTTATATTCTGCTAGTTTGCCAAAGTTTCTGATCAGCTCAAGTAACTTGGGAGTGGAGTCCGTGGGGTTCTTTAAATACACGATCATGTCATCTGCAAAGAGGGATAGTTTTACTTCATCTTTCCCTATTTGGATCCCCTTTAAGTTTGTATCTTGTCTTATTGCCCCAGCTAGCATTCTAATACTAAGTTGAAGAGGAGTGGAGAGAGCAGATATCCTTATCTCATTCCTGAATTTATTTTATTTATTTAATTCATGCCCCAGTCTTGGGGCATGAACTCTGGGCCTGGGCACTGTCCCGCCGCTCTTCAGCTCAAGGCTAACACTCTACCACTTGAGCCACAGCGCCACTTCCGGCTTTTATTCTTTTTGCGTATGTGGTGTTGAGGAATGGAACCCAGGGCCTCATGCATGCAAGGCAAGCGCTCTACCACTGAGCCACATTCCCAGCCCCTCATTCCTGAATTTATAAGAAATGATTTTAACTTTTTGCCATTAACTATAATGCTGGCTGTAGGTTTGTCAATCCTTAGCAGAAAGAACAGTGCTGAAGCAATATCAGTTCCAAATGTCAAACTAGACTAAAAAGCCATAGTAATAAGAACAGCTTGATAATGGCACAAGAACAAACCTGAGGACCAATGGAAAAGGACTGAAGACTCAGAAATGAATCCATTGACCTATAGCCACCTAAGCTTTGACAAGGGACCTAAAAAAAATAGAGTGGAAAAAAGATAGCCTTTTCTGTAAATGGTGTTGGCAAAATTGGTTAAACACCTGTTAAACTAAAACTAGATCCGTATATATCGCCCTGCATCAGAATCAACTCCAAGTGGACAGAAGACCTTAAAATAAAAGCAGACACCATGAAAACTTTACATGAAGTAATAGGAGAAACTTTAGGGCTCTTTAGCACACGCCGAAATTTTCTTAATAGAGAACAAGAAACAAAACAAATCAAAGAAAGGTTGGGCAAATGGGATTGCATGAAACCGCAGAGGTTCTGCAAGGCAAAGGTCAAAGCTAACAAGAACTGTAGACAGCCCACGGACTGGGAGAAGATCTTCATGAGTCATAAAATGGACAAGGTCTTATATCTAAAATATACTTAGGACTTAAAAAATTAAATTCCCCAACAACAAATCATCAAAGAAACAACTGCTGGATAACTCAGTGGGCTAACGACTTAAAGAGAGATTTCTCTGAAGAGGAAATGAAAATGCCCATTAGACACATGAAGAAATGCTCAACTTTTCTAGCCATAAAAGAAATGCAAATCAAGATAGCATTGAGATCACACATCATTCCAGTTAGAATGTCTATAATCAAGAAATGTAATAATTACAGATGTTGGCGGGAACCCTACTGCATTGTTAGGGGGAATGTAAACTTGTTCAACCACATTGGAAAGAAGTATGGAAGTTCTTCAAAAGACTACACATAGAGCTCCCTATGACCCAGCAATCCCACTTTTGGGCATTTACCCAAATGATCACAAACAAGGTCATACCAAAGCTACCAGCACAACCATGTTTGTTGCAGCATTACTCACTATAGCTCACTATAGTTATGATATGGAACCAACCCCGATTCCCCTCAGTAGATGAATGGATCTAGAAAATGTGATACACACACACACACACACACACACACACACACACACACACAATGGAATTCTATGCCTCCATTAGAAAGAATGACAATGCCCCATTTGTTAGGAAATGGAAAGACTTGTTAAAAATTATATTAAGTGAAGTAAGCCAGGCCCAGAGAAACATAGGTCCCATGCTTTCCCTTATTTGCAAGGACTAGTACATGTCTAGGACAAGCAGAAAAGATCAAAAGTTATGTTATTATGACCACATAAGTTGATGTTAAGTGAAATATACCCCAAGTCAGTCTTGGTTTTGTTTTTAATATACTTATAATGCACTATGTGATTCTTTTGTAGGTTCATCCACCCACGGTATAATCCCTGTTTTCACTGTATTTGATTCCAATGTTCTGCATCTTGTATATTCACTTTTGTCATTTGGGGAGTGGAAAGGATATAGCAAAATGCTTAAATGGGGCTGCAGGTTGACCCATTGTGATGAAGAGATGTACAGGACACTATGTAGAAAATGAATTTACAATGTCAGGCAGGGATTGAGGAGGGAGGAGTTGGAGAGGTGGGGAGGGAAGGGATGGTAGGGAAAAAAACAAGGAGGAGGTAACAATGCTTGATAGGAAATGTACTCATTACCCTACTCATGTAACTGAACCCCCTCTGTACAGTATTTTTACAATAAAATATATTAAAAAATCTCTGCCTGTTGTAGATTTCCAGTGCTGCCCTCGGCATTGAATTTTTTGCCTTTTCTAGATGTGGTTAGGTCCACCTGCCCAGTGGATCAGTAGACTTCAAGGCATCTTGGTCCTGAAATGGGACTTGGATTATCCAGTGGTGGTTGGAACCGGGCCAAGGACAATGCAAAGACCACTTCCAGGGCATGGCTTCTTCATTGCCCATGCAACCAGGATTGCAAGCAGTATTTCTCTGAATTTGACTCCAGAAAACAATCACTGAACCAAAAGGCAAGGCCGCCAAACACCTATCCTCCTCCCCCCATTCCCTGCTTTGTCCCTCCTTGGGAAAGTACAAAATAATTTCACAGGTTTTGGCAAAGACACAAATTGCCCACCACCTCCCCTAAGTCATGTAAACGGATAATGCCGCACTCATTCTGGACAACCTCTTTGGGTTGTTTGATGCTTTAATTTTTGTTGTTGTTGTTGTTGGTAGGGGGCCTGAACTTTGGGTCTGGGCACTGTCCCTGAGCTCTTCAGCTCAAGGCTATATCACTTGAGTGACAGCGCCACTTCCAGTTTTTTCTGCTTAGGTGGTGCAGAGGAATTGAAACCAGGACTTCATTCATGCAAGACAAGCACTCTACCACTGAGTCTTCTTCCCATCCCTAATGCTTAAATTTTTTTAAATTTCGTTTTGTCAGTCTTGGGGCTTGAACTCAGGGACTGGGTTTGAACATATCCCTGAGTTCTTCAGCTCAAGGGAAGCCCTCTTCCACTTGAGCCACAGTGCCACTTCCTGTTTGGAGATAAGTGTCTCACAGACTTTCCTGTCAGGGTTTGCTTTGAACCATGAAATTTTAAATTATATTTCTTCCAGGTGTTTATTGGAACATTACAGTTTTCTGGAATTTAAAGTTTTCTGTAAACATTTGTCTTCAAGTAATTCAACAGCATTAAATATTACATTTACAAGCTATCCTGTAGCACATCCATTTTGAAATTATTATGTTAAGATGAAATTCTTATTCTTTGTAGAAAAAAACCATTAAACTCCAAATGAGAACATGCTAATTTCAGCTGCATTGAGTCTCCTTCCTCTTTTTTTTTCTCTCCATTATCTTTTCTTGTTTTGGAAAAAGTGTCATGGACTGTCCAACCATTCAAAAGGAAGTTTATTCCATTAATTTAATAGAAAAGAATCCAATCTTCCTGCATCTCAGGGCAACTTAAGGTATAATGTTAATCTGATAATTCACATCATTTAATTTTCAGTCATTTTGATAATTTTTTTGTTAAACCATTCATTAAACAGCTACCAAAAAGCAAGAATAAAAATAATGTTCTGCTTTCTAAGAAGGTTTAAAAAGCTAGTAATTCAACAAAACACATTCTATTCTTCCAAGATTCCATGGTGAAAAATTTCTCTTTCATCATAGCTCTTACCACTGATTCCTTCCCATCAAACTTGCAGCTTTCTTCAGGTTTTTTGTTCCAGCTTTCATTTTGGTACTAGTATCAGTAATCTCCTTGTAGTATTTGACAATGAAATTCCATTTGTTGTTAGAGAGCTCAATTCATATTGCCAAAGGCAGCCTCATGAGCATAACATTGAACATAAAATATTGAATATCATTAACGTGATCATATGCAACTATTTCATAAATTAATATAAGTACCACACAAAGGTGCATCTTCATATAATTTTTAAAATGCAAAGTAGTTACATATCTATGTCAAAAAATAATTCAGATCACTAGTAGAAGGGACTAAGCTAAACCTATTGCATCATCCCCAATATCTTTGTAAAACTTTTTCTCATTAACTTTCACCTTAGGGCTTTCTTTTCCTAGCAACAAGTTGTCAGTTGATATCCTTGGATATTAGTCACCTCTGAGTAACCTCATTTCTTTCCACAGCCAGTAAGTCCCTTGTGTTAAATACCTGAAGAATAATGTCCCAATGTTCCTGCAAGAGGAGTACCCAAGTTGACTGTCTGTGCCCACAATTCCCTTGTTTTGTTTGGGAATGTGGTATCAGAGACAAGGGTGTCGGGGTCAAGTGGCTGGAACCATGGTGTTATGAATTATGGGTAGCAGAAAAGAGTAGCAGAGACTAGGATACCAGGGAAAGGGTAATTGTGACTGTAATAACTGAGTTGAAGTGGCAGGAAATTGGGTAGCAGCAACAGCTTTGCAAGGGTTGGGGTAGCTAATACAGGCATCCAGAAGAGTTTAGCAGGGACAAGAAAGCATAGACAAAGTGAAAGAGTAAAAGTTGTGAGGGATTGTGGGGCACAATCAGGGTAAAAAGGTCATGAGTGTGCAAACTGGGTAGCTAGTACTATGGTAGAAGCAATTGGCATGGTGGACTGATGTGGTGCAGAGCTCTGGGTTTGCCTCTCCACTTTTAGCTCTTAGATCTTTAGGGAAACTACCTCTAGCAGCTCAGCTCATTATCAGCTTTTTTTTTTTTTTTGTCGGTCATGGGCTTGAACTCTGGGTCTGAGTGCTGTCCCTCACCTCTTCAGCTCAATGCGAGTGCTTTACCACTCGAGCTACAGTGCCACTTCCGGTTTTCTGGTGGTTTATTGAAGATAAGAGTTTCACAGACTTTCCTGCCCAGGCTGGCTTTGAACCTCGATCCTCAGATCTCAGCCTCCTGAGTAGCTAGGATTACAGGTGTGAGGCACCGGCTCCCAGTGAGAAGTGAATGTTTCTACTGTATCATTGCTAAATATTTTTGGATAGATTCCTAATCCTATTTTCACTGGGTTTTGTGGCATTGTGTTTTTGCTTTAATGAGGGACCTCCATACAGATTTTCAGAGCAATTACAAGAGTTTGAAGATATCCTATAATATGTGGATATTAGATCAAAATTTAAATATATCAATGAACACATACAGGACTATTATATATAGTTTATAATTTGAAGAAATTTTAAGAAGGCAACAGTTGTGGGAAAAGAAAATTTTAGAAGCTTAATAACAAACATACAGACATGGAAAAATACAAAAACAGGTGCAATAATTAGTGCTAATAGTTACAAAACATTTTCCTCAAGTTTTAAAAATGAAACTATTAAAATAATACTTAACATAAAATAAATATACCTTGGAAGAAAATGTACCATAGACATAGTTTTCCCCATAATTTGTTTTATTTTTATAACAAATGGATTAAAAGAAAATGTAATTACATGTCTGAAGATGATAACACTTTCAAGTGTCATTGATAGAATCTAGCAAAGGAAAATAACAGAAAAGTAGAGAGTAAGAACAACCTGGCTATGGATGAAGATACTGAGAACTTTGTGAATGTGCTCCATTTTCCTCATCAAAGTAGAGCTAGGACAGTAGCTTTTGACAGAACACTTGTAATGTAGTCAGAGCAGTGGAGTTACTAATTAGGTAGTAATTTATTACTTTTATTCCCTAATCTTATGATGTGATTCCCAAATGATGTGAGTGATCCTAGATTTTCTGAGCCCTTTTTTCACCCAAAGTTTCTAATTCCTCCCCGTGCCAATGATTCTTCTGCTTTTCTCATTTCTCCTTGTTTCTGAACTCAACTCCTATGACCATTTTGTTCATGAGAAAGAGCTGGAGAAATATGAGGATGGCCTGGAGTCTGAGCTAACATCCACTTCAGCTTGAAGGATCTGGTGAAGGACCTACACCTGGGCCTCATAATCAGATATTAATTGAACTCTTTGGATATGGAGAAACTCACCGCGCCCTCCTCCTCCCCTCCCCCCCCCCCCCCCCCCCGTGCAGAATCTGTAATTCCTTGGCTTTCTCTGAAGAGATTTGGTACTAGGGCACAATTCAGAGAATGAGCTTTCCCACCACCCACCACAGCCTTGTCAGGAGGAATAGGTTCAAAACTAAAAGTGGCCTCAGTTCCCACAGGGCCAGTCAGAAGCCAAGAGATCACACTTTTCTCCTCATTAGGGATCTTCTGGTAGGAATAGAGTCTGGGCAAAGTCTAAGATGGAGATTAAGTGAGACTGGACCTATGGAGGACACAAAAGAATGTCCCTGTCTTTGACTACAAGTGAGTTGTGTAGTGAGACATGACAACTTCTTTCATATATGAAAATTCACTAGGTGTTATCTCACCGCCTCTTTGCAGGAGGTCAGTTTCCCCAAAGGAGAAGTTGTTAAATGTTGTGACTGCCAGTTTGCTCTCTAGGCTCTTGTCTCTCCCACCCCTTCCCATGCCAGGAATGCATTGCTTCTTTCAGGCACTCAACTACTTGTCCTGACTCCTAGGCAGGAATACTGTAGGCAATTATTTGGCTAACCTCTTGTATTTGAGGTAGAATAAGCCTAGGCTCTGCTTATGCCAAGAGGTAGGTGCAAGAAGCTGAGTATAAGCTCATATTTGTACAGAAAAACAATCATATTGAAAAAATTAAATGAAATTTATAGTTGAGTGATTTAGGGTTTATACCCACTAAATTTAGTTAATTATTAGTAACACACCTAGAACCATGGATAAGGAAGAGAACAGTCAAGTAGGTTCAAAATAAGATGGAAAAGACACACTATAGCCATAACAGGAGATGAGAGTGTGAAGGAACTATTGGCATAGTTCCATTTACTATTTTAGGAGTGACCTTGGATAGGAGGCTTTTAGAATAATATCTGAAAGAGAGGTACTTGCTGGGCCCTGGTGGCCTACATCTGTAATCCAAGCTACCCAGGATGGCGGGATCTGAGTATTATGATTCAAAGCAAGCCCAGGAAGAAAAATCCAGAAGTAGTACTGTGGCTCAAGTGGTAGATCACTAGCCTGGAGCTCAGGGACACTGCCTAGTCCCTGAGTTCAAGCTTCAGCATCAGCAAAACAACAACAACAAAACAATAATGATAAAAGAAGTAAAAGAAGGACTTAACGATATGCTATGGAATGATGATTCTGTGTAAGTGTTTAGGGAACATAAAAGGAGACAAAATTTGGAGCAAAATGATACCTACTAATCAAGGATGCAAAGCAAATGCCAAATTCCTCTTCTCGAAAACTACCAAACTTGGGCTGGGAAGGTAGCTCAGTGGTTAGAGTGCTTGCCTTACATGCATGAGGCCCTGGGTTCGATTCCTCAGCCAGAAGTGGTGCTATGGCCCCAAAGAAACATAGGTCCCATGATTTCCCTTATTTGCAATATCTAGTATATGTATGAGTCAAGCAGAAAAGGTCAGATAAGGTGATGTTAGGAAAATGAACCCTAAGATATGCATTTAAATGTTTTTTTTCTTTCATGCATTTGTTTCTAATGCATTTATAAGATTATTTCTTTTTGCTTTGTGTGTCCCTCCCCCACAGTATAACCCCAGTTTTCACTGTATTTGATGTCAGTATAATTTGTGGAGGGGAAGGGGAAAAACTAGTCGTTTAAATAAGGATACAGGTGGACCCGTTGCAACAATGAGAAGTACAAGTTGTCATGTCAAAAACGAACTTTACAACTTTGGTGGGGGGGGGATTGAGTGGGGGGACCGGAGGGTGGCTGGGAAGGAATGGGAAGGGTAAACAAAGAAGGAGGCTACAATAATTGATAAGAAATGTACTCATTATCTTGTCCATGTAATTGTAACTCCTCTGTACAGTATTTTCACAATAAAAAATATTAAAAAAAAAAAAAGAAGTGGTGCTATGGCTTGAGTGGTTGAGCACTAGCCCTGAGGTGAAGAGGTGAGGTACAGCACCCAGGCCCAGAGTTAGGCCCCATTACCACCCCCCCAAAAAAAAACCCAAACAAATTTCCAAACATCTTTTCTCATAATTGAGGAGAGGCTTCTTTTACAGGAATTCTCCTTATCTAGCTCAAGGTCCTCAGAACTTCAGTATACTTTTCCTATTGAGATGTAATGCATCTAAATCTACTGAACTTAATCATGGCTAGGAAAGTGTGGACATTGATACGTTTATTGTATTTTTCCTTACAAATATATACTACTGTCAGGTATTGTATATAGCATATATTATAATATGCAATATATTATACGTTATATATTCAATATAATATATTGAATATATTATATATAACATATATTATATATTAACAGTCTTTCTAATTTTAGTGTTAGGAGCAAGCAATATATTGAAAGATAAATGCTTGAATCGCTGAGTAATTTCTCAACCACTGGACAGTTCCAGGTTTCATTCTTATTACCCAAAGAGCAACATAAGAAAGTGATGCCCATGGAGGTGGTTCCTGGATTTTGGAAACTGTGATCTGCATATATATGTATATATATATATATATATATGCATATATATATATATATATATATATGCATATATATATGATATTGTTTTACTAGTGAATGTGTAAAACTATAGCAACAGATAAACAAGTGATCATCTATGTGCACACACACTCAATCACTTATAAGTATAAGAAAATCTTTTCTATGGTCCCTATTCACCTACACAGAGAGTACATGAGTTGCCCTTGAATTGTCCTGGAAGTTCTTTATCTGGCTACAGTAGTTTCACATCTTTTGTTTTCTAAGTAGCCAGATGTTATGTGTTCAACAACAATACTTGTTACAGGCAAAAGTATCCACCTTGAAACACAGAGGAACTTGGATTTCAGAAATGCCACAAATAAGTGGGAGGTACAACAGTACTTTTCAAAATAGAATAGATTACATATGTATTAGGAAGTTTGTAAGAAAAATAACTTCAATGTAGGATTAAACACTTGAAGAAAACTTCAGTTTGGATTACGTATAGCCAGGTGCTGGTAGCTCATGCCTGTAATCTTGGCTAATCTGGAGGCTGATATCTGAGGATCACAGTTCAAAGCCAGCTTGGGCAGAAAAGTTCCCTTGAGACACTTATCACCAACTAATCACACATGACTAAAATTGATACTGTGGCTCAATGTTGTAGAGAGCTAACCTTGAGCCAAAGACCTCAGGAACAGTGCCCAGGGCCCTAGTTCAAACTCTGCAATAGAGAATAAATTAAAATAAAAAATAAATTACATATGATTTATTACCAACTCTGTACAAGGAAAATAAGATATGACACATGGCAACATATGACTTCAAGGTACAAAGTTCCAGGGCATTTCCCCACTCTTAAGAACTAGAAGTAATCCATATGGAAAAAAATAAAACGATGAATGATTTATACCAAATTTCAAAACATACTATATGTTATACAAAGAAAATGCAATAAACATGCATTTCACAGTCTAGTAACATGATATGGTATAAGGAATCTGATTAACTGATTCATCAAAATCAATACAATGCAGTTAAAACATCCAGTATCTCAGGTGTCAACTTAGCAGAATACTTTCAATGTATGATGGCTATTTTGTATATTATCCAGCCCTATCTATCCCACAACGGCAGAAGGCTCTTCATGAGAAATTCCAGAGGCCAGTCTACTGTGAGTGCTCAATGTATACCTGTTCCCGTTCTCTGTCATTCGGGCATGTGATAGACTGAATATCTAGTAACTTGCCAAAAGCACAATTTGGGACTGGCTTCCAGTGATGATATTTTAGTTCTCAGAAAAAAAAAGGGAAATTGAAGACAGAGGGAAAATCTACCAGATCCCTGAAAGATTTCTATCATTGTGCTAAAACTGTACCCTTCTACTGACACTTGAACAAACTACAGTAATTGTCAATCCAACTACATGTCCAAAAAATGGCTTTCCAAATATTGATCTGGTTTCACTTTGATATATCAAGACACACTATTGTGGCCCCTTTTTACTTAAACTATCAGCTATGGTTGGCCCAAGGAATAGTTGACCTTACCAATTTCTTAAATTTTAGGTCATCACACAATCACTTCATAGCACTTAAACATTAAAAATACCTATCCCTATAAGTCTGCATTACATCCTTATTAGTTTTTCTTCATTTGTCATGTTTTATATATTTGTGTATCTCAGGGCTTAGTTCTGTAATCTTCCTTCTCATGATTGTTACCATTGAGTACATGTAACTATTTCTGTTTTTTTCCTCCAGCTCTGTTCTTTCTTTAATTCAAGTCCTTTATAGCATCCTGTCTACTGACAACTCCTAGCTGCTGATTTTAAGAAACTCAAAAGATCCCAAAGTGAGCTTTGATCTTTATCTACAAACCTATCCCTCATTATTATTCGATTAAGTGACAACTCTTCTAGTTGTCTTGTCAAAATACCTTCGGGTCACTTCAGACTTACATACTTCTTCACACCTCATATGTAATCTATGACCAGGTTTTGACAAATTAACTCACAGGATATTTTAGGAACCATGTATATGTATATATAGTATATGAGTGCTAATACTGTGACTTAAATTAGGGGCCTAGGTTCTTTTACTTTTCTTTTATGCTCAGGCTGCCAGTCTTCCATTTGAGCCACAGCTCCACTTTTAGCTTTTTGGTTCTTAGTTGAAGATAAGTGTCTCATGGTTCATATCCCTAGTCTAGCTTAAAACTATGATCTTCTGTTTCCAGACTTTTAAATAGCTAGATTTAAAAGCATGCACTACTAAAAGCACCCCTATTATATTTAAATTAACAATAAATTTAAAGAACGAATATTTATAGTATTTTCAAATCAGTATGTTTTCATTTACACTAAAACACAACCAAAGAACCTCTGAATATACCAGTGCTCAAGTGCCAGCCACAGTTTCTTTGCTGGGATGATATCATCTACAGGCAAAGCAGGAGAAAATGCTCTTCACTGAAGTTGATGAAGGGCTGATAAGGATGAAGACAAGCAACATTACCCAGAAAGTATCACAAAGTGTTTGCTGTAGATAACTGTAGCCAATCTTAGAGGATGTTGATAGTGATGAGGAGAATATTTGAAGGTGAATATGTGATTACACAGGTGTGTTTGATGATATATGTTTATAGCATAGTTTACATATTGTTGAAAATGAGATAGTTAAGATAGGGATCTTGTCATTCCTTGTATCCTTCACAGTATAATATTAAAACCAGTTTTATACATATATTATTTATAGTAATTATAGAATATCCCTAATTATGCATATATTATAAATATACTATTTGTATATTATGTAATATAGTATATTACATGTATTATGCACACATAAATTAATTTTTCTACTTGTCTGTCCAGGAATTAAACTAGCAATATCTTTGAAAATTGATAGTAAAGTAGGGTCCTTACAATTTCAATTGCAATATATAGTTTTCTCCAATAAGTAGTTATTTATTCTGAATTGGTTTAGAATTGGACTATCATAATATAATTGAACATTCAAAAATAATTATGTACGAACCTACCAAGGATGGAATTAAAAAATTTAACATGACTAAAATCTGCAATCCAAGCTATTTAGGGGCTGAGTTCTGAAGATAGATATATGAAGCTAGTCTGAGTGAAATGGATCAGGGACAACACCCAGAACATAGTTCAAGTCTCAGTATTGGCACAAAAATAACTTATGTGACTACAACTTACAAATATATTTATATAAATAAAGTTGTCATTCCTTCTATCCTTCACAGTATAATACTAAAACCAGTTTTATACATATATTATTTATAGTAGTTATAGAATATCAGTAATGATACATACATTATAACTATATCATTCATATGTTATGTAATAGCATACATTACATATATTACGCACACCTAATTCAAACTGATATCACTAATATCCATTAAATTGATACATGTTTTAGAATACGGAACAGATTTTCTTTGGTACAACAAGGAAGTAAGGAGCCACAAAAATTACTTGTTTGGATTATATATCCACAACAAACTATTCCCTGTATATTCAAGGTACTTAATGCTAAAAGCCTGTGTTCATCAGCACAAGTGTCTTTGACATGGATTTGTTCTCCTTAAGCAATTACTCCAGGAATAATAAACAGTGGAAGCTGAATGATGGTCATTCAAGTATTTCTTTTGAAATTAAACCAATCTTTATTTGGTATAAAGATCATTTACAATATCATTACCCACACCCTTTTCATTTAAAAATATTTATATCCTGTAGCAATGTCATTGCCGTTATTACCATAATTAGGAAGATAATGTGGGTTCATCTGCTCCATAGCTCTTGAAAGGTAATGAATGTGACACAGAATATCCTCAGATATGCCTGGTGGAAACCTGGATTTGAATTATGGGTCTAAAACAACTGATCAGTCTTAGGTACTTAGGAAATTTGTTTAGCCTTATGCCTACTTCTGTTTTTAATAAAATACTTAATTCATTTCTTAACTTGAAAAATACTCATGAGCACTAAAATTACCCTAATGCAGGTGCAGTGCATGGAATGGTGTCTGCACATTGTATAGACACCAGCTTCCATTGTGTAGAAATCAGCTTCCAGGGGCTGGGAAGGTGGCTCAGTGGTAGAGCGCTTGCCTTGCATGCTCGAGGCCCTGGGTTCGATTCTTCAGCACCACATAAGCAAAGAGAAAAAAGCCGGAAGTGGTGCTGTGGCTCAAGTGGTAGAGCGCTAGCCTTGAGCTGAAGAGCTGAGGGACAGCACCCAGGCCCAGAGTTCAGGCCCCACCACAGGACCAAAAAAAGAAATCAGCTTCCATCAACATGATCACAGCATTCTTCCTGAAGGCCTTAAGAAATACATACTTAATTGATATAAATATCTGTGAAAAACTGTCTTTACTTAAAAAAAAGTCTTTTCTTCATATGAAACAATGAAAGCAATGTTGGGGTTGTCCAGTGGCTTTTACTCTGAGGGAGGTTTGCCTAAATTTCATTCTTACTCGATTAGTGGTAGCAGTAGCATTCTTTAGTGCTACCTTTCATGTTTCTAGTTCTGTGTTCCATTTGGAATACCATTGTAACTTAGTTTATAATCTTTGTTGTCAGAATAAATAAACTACAACTGCTGAAGTTTTCAATAAAGAGTCAACGCATTACATTTGGGGGGTGGGGTCCCGTCGTGGGGCATGAACTCTGGGCCTGGGCACTGTCCCTCAACTCTTCAGCTCAAGGCTAGCAAGCTACCACTTGAGCCATAGCACCACTTCTGGCTTTTTTTTTTTCTGCTTATGTGGTGCTGAGGAATCGAACCCAGGGCCTCATGCATGATAATAACGGCAATGACATTGCTACAGAATATAAATATTTTAAATGAAAAGGGTGTAGGTAATGACATTGTAAGTGATCTTTATAGCAAATAAAGATTGGTTTAATTTCTAAAGAAATACTTGAATTAACATCATTCAGTTCCACTGTTTATTATTCCTGGAGTAATTGCTTAAGGAGAACAAATCCATGTCAAAGCGCTCTACCACTGGGCCACCTTCCCAGCTCTGCATTACATTTTATATGCTTAATACTTTCCTGAAATTATTCCTTTTGGATTAAATATCCCAACAAAACTATTTTTTATGATTTCTTATATGATTTATATAGATTTCTTATGCGATTCTTATATGATTTCTTAGAGATCCATAAACAAAACAGCTCAGAACAGGAAAATAGTAGGTAAGAAGTCATAAAAAATACTATTATAGTGGTCTTAATGGCTAAGTGTAAAGAATATGTAACAAAACTGTTGGAAGATTTATTTGCTCTTTTTGCTATTCTCTCCCCTTCTCTGTAGAAAGTTTCTCACTATGAAGTGCCAAGTAGTCTGGACCTTTCAAGCCTTGTCTCAGTCACAGAAGTGATGGGATTAGAGACATGTGCTCCCATGGCTGGCTTTTAGGAAGTTCACAATAAAGTAATACCAATACACATAAAGAAACTTTTGTGAGTGCTGTTTATTCACTTCTTCAATGCCAAAATTAAATTCATATGTCAAAACATCAAATTACTTACATTATAATATATGCAGTTCAACTGGTATCACTAACACCTCCATAAATCAAATGCAAACTAAAAGCTCTACTTCAAAAACCAACATCTAAGGCAGTGTTGGAAATATAAGAAGATGCACAACAAATCTAAAGGAGTGAGATTTTTAACACTGGCAATGAGCAGTGATAGCTGAATTTTTAACCAGGCTTGAAAAGTTCGGGTGTCAATTAACTATGTGATTAGAGTTGCAGAGTTGACCTTGGTATCAAGATTGAAGGTAAAATTCAAAGGCAGCTAAGATTGCTGCAGTATTGTGGCTCAATACAGTGTGACCCTGTCTGATAATGGTAAAGCACAGAGTAGAAGCTAAGTCAGTAAAATGTATAGGAAGGATTCTCCACTGAGAATAATTGCAGGAGGTGATCATCACTCTTGCATTGAAAATGTGTAGCCCATCATTCTACTTTAAGCTCTAGCGTGTTTCTGATCTGAAGATAATTATAACATACCAATGTGCCGTAAGTGCTGAGCAGTGTAGGTGTATATTACTCTAATATACGTAAAAATCCTTACAGGTATGGAATGGCCTAACCCTGACACTTCATTCTGTGTTGTTGAGTTTCATGAAGAAACGTTCATAATTAGGCAATTCACAAGTCTGAATCAGGCAACTGAGATAAGACATTAGGGTCATCACTCCAGTGACGTGGTCTGTGACATATGAAATAAATAAAATTATTTCACAATGTATATGTGTTTCGGAAAAATTATGCAATACAAAATACACAAAAGGGACAATTATCCATCTCTTATATTATCAGAAGTTAAGATACTCCTAAATTGTACTTTTTTGCTAGAGGATCACAGTATGACTGCTGATGTTTGGGATCTGTCCAGGTGCTCCTATACGTTTGTCAATCTTCTTTGAGGAAGTGTTTTTCCATAGTTTGTTTTGAGGTGTTCAGAATATCAGTAATGTCGCTAACCACAACCATGGGACAGCAAAGATGATGGGATACCTGGCCAAAGAACTGAGTAATCACAGGAAGTAATAGGAAAGAAGACACCAGAGGACCCAAAGCCTTATTGCCAGCTTCTGGATCCCTAAATCCTGCTTGACATGCTTTATATTCCTTCTACTATGGGGAGGGGAGGGGGTGGTCAGTGGCTACAGGTATGTCCACAAACTAAGGCATCAATCTTGCTGGTGGTTACAACTATTGACATGAGATATTGTTTGTATACATAGTGATAATTGAATCCCTTATCGTTAGGGAGCAGAAGGGAGCAATGGTCATTACAACCATAACACAGACATCTATCTTGTCTACAAAGTCTTAATGTTTTAGCGTCCAACATCTCTAAATTACATACTCTTGAGGTAATAACTCATATCCCTGTCTTCCCTTGACTCTTTGACCTTTCCAGAGCACAGCTCTCAGCCTTTTGACTGCTGTTTGAGATGGCTTCCCAACATATCCCTTTCCAGGTCTAACAGCTTGAGCTAGAATCCCTTACAAGTACTGTAACAGATATATTATTTTGAAAAGGATATACTTTTCTAGGATGGGTTCAATTTTTATACTTTATTTCATTTCAAAAATATACAGAGTGGTTACAGTTACATGAGTAATGTACATTCCTTGTTGAATAGTGTTACCCACTCCATTGTTGTTCTCATATCCCTTCCCACCCTCCACATCTCACCCTCACCTCAAAGTTGTAAAGTTCATTTCCGATATAGTGTCGTGTGAATATCATTGTTGCAATGGGGCACTCTTTGTACTTCTTTCATCACTATATTTTTTCCCTTTCCTTCTCCAAATCAGATAAATGCATATACAAGATGGAAGGTACCAGAATCAAGACAGAGATTTCCAGAGATAAACCAATGGAAAAAGGCAAATGAAATAAAAATAAGAACTAGATACACTACTTTACCTACATCAAGGTTGATATCTGAAAAAAATACTTGTTGTTTCTATGACTTAGAGTTCATTTCAATTAGCATCATTTTGTAAGGTCAAATGAACATAGTTCTGGAAGCAGCAATCCCATTCCTGGGCACTTGTGGAAATGATCTCAAGCTAAACCACACTAAATCTACAACTATGTTTTTTGCAGCATTATTACTATAGCTAAGATATGGAACCAATCAAGATGCCCCTCAATAGATGACAAGATCAAGAAAATGTGATATATATACACAATGGAATTTTATGCTTCTATCCGAAAGAATGACACATCCCCTTGCTTAAGAAAATGGAAAGAAATGTCCGCATTATCCTGCCCATGTAATTGTATCCCCTCTGTACAGTATGTTCACAAATAAAATTAAATTAAATTAAAAAAAAAAGAAAATGGAAAGAGTTGGAAAACAATCATATTATGTGAAGGAACCAGACTCAAGAAACATAGATTCCATGGTTTCCTTCATTTTAATTAATTAATATATGCTTAGGATAGTCCTGGCAGACATGTTCACTTTTAAACTCTTAATATTCCCTTTTTTCTCTCCCTCTTCCTCTCTCATTCCATTTGTTCTAAGTCCTGTGATGCTCTTGTTGATTTTCTCCCCTGTTACATTCATAATTGCATCTTGCGAACTACTGGTATGCACTTCTGTACTTCTGTCCATTCTCCTTGTGTTTCGGCTTGTACCTCTCTCACAGCGGAGGGCCAGGGATTGGGGATATTTTCTTCATTCTTTAACTCACACATCTGTTTTTACTTTCTATCAATACATTCATTGAATTCTTTCTGTAAATTCTAATGCCTTGAAAATGATTACTGCATTTTCACGGCTTTGTTATTTGGCATTAGGGAAGAACATAGGTCAGTAACTGTAACTTAGGTAAAAGAAGATTGCAATCATGCCTCCTTCAAGGTCTGCCTGCCTGCTTCCTTTTCACTGTTTATTTTTCAATGTAGCCTTTTCTTATGGAAAGTATTTATTGGTCTAGTGAAGATCAATTCCTACTCTAATTATTCATTAATTTTATTCCAACATCATTTCACAGCTCCTTCTGAGTTTCTTCAGGGTCTGTATAGTAGTGCTTCAAATTCTTAGAAGTTTTAACATCGATGCATCCAATGAAAAAGACACATTGCTTAAGTCACCATTTTCATGACTGAAAAGAAACCATGCTGTAACCTAACTATATGGTAATTTTCTGGTTTTAAATTCTTTTAGATTAGAATTGATGGTGGAGAATGAACATTCTGTGTACAATTTTATATTTTCCTAATTATTTTTAGTATCCTTTCCAATATTGTATAAAGTTATAACATTACTACTTATTTTTAGGATTTCTAAAATGGTCAGAGTAAAAATTCTATTCATTCACAATTTTAACACAAAAGTGTCCATTATGACCAAGTGAGAAATTTTAAACTTTTTATTTGTGATCCTTAATGGTAGTGATAGGGAATCAAGTCCAATGCTTCATGTGTCTTAGTCTCCTGTGTGCCTCTGAGCCTGATGTGTCCTGTGGTTTTATTTTCACTCAACTGGAATAAAGAAAAATTTCACCAGGAAGGAATTATTACTTGGTTACTTTCTCCAATATCTCTCGCATATATAAAAGTAATATAATTCTACACTGGCAGAAAATGGCATTTTTATATTGTATTTATTAATAGTAACTTTTTATGTTTTGTAGCCCCACTCTTCACTAAGTCTTGCCCCTTTCCTATCCCCGCTTCCAATAAAGCTTGACTGGATCCACTGGAAACACTTGCAGTCAGCCTCTTCCTTAAAAAGCCCAACCTTAAATAACCTACCCCCTGGGAGCCCTGCTATAAACTTTCAAAGGCCTGACTGAAACCAGACTCCTTCCTGAAAGCCCTCCTCTGCCATAGGGAAATCCCTCTTCCACTCCACCCCTTCCTGGAATCCCTGCTCTGCACCACCAGAAACCAGGCCACATCCATATATCCTTCTATGTCCCGCCTTACTGCTCCAATAGCTCAGCCTGCATCAGGCTCCTCTCTCCAATCCCCACCTCAATCACCAGATACCCCGCCCCTAACTACTATAGTACCACATAGTCTCATTGCTGCCATATCCTAGCATCTGCAAGCTCCTCCCTTTCCTTTCAACCCCACCCCCAATCATCCTTCTCCCTCAAGCCCCTCCTGGTTTCATCAGAAACTCCTCCCATAACTAGCCTACTTCTAAGTGGCCTAACCTCTCAAACACAGCCCTGAACCTACCTCTTCCCACAAAGCCCATCATGCTACACCAAAAACCCTCTACCTGCCTATAACTGCCCTTGAAGCCCCACCTTGCTTGGCCAGAAGATTCTCAGCCCATCTCCTGCCTGGAAAGCCAGCCCTGCTCCACCACAAGCCTCTCCACCTCCCACATCTACTCTCTCAATGCCCTGCCTTGTTCCCCGGATAAACCCGCCCCATATTGGCTCCTTCCTCAGATCCACACACTACACCATCAGATACCATGCCCATAATTATCTTACACCATTGTAGCCCTTCCACTCCTTCTCAAAGCCCCTCCTCCAACTAGCCCCATGGTTCCAAGCTCTGCTCTGCTCCAGAAAAACCCCACTGGAAAACCCCCACCACATTGTCCCATCTCTCGACACCCACATTGCTCCACTGGAAACCACTGCTCCAGTTGGCCTCCCTCTGGAAGTCTCAGCAGGCTGAACTGTAAATCCTTGTCCCTCCATAGTCCCTTTTTAAAGGTTTCTTTGCCCTACTAGAAACCCTGTCCAAAGTCCATGTCCTGCCTTGCAACACTGAAATCCCCACCCAACCTGATTTTTCTTTTTGAAGTGGTGACTGGCTACACCAGAAAACCCATCCGAACTAGGCTAGTGCACTGGAACCTATCACCACAAAGCTCTGGTCCTGAAAAACTCCTCCATATATTGTGACTACATCCTGCTCTGCAAGAAACCCCATCTCCATCCTAACACACTTCCCTAAGGCCTGCCATTCTCCACCAGAAACCCTGCCCCTTACTAGACCAAGTCTTCCTAGTACCACCAGGCCCTCTCAAAGTCAGACCTTGAAAAGCCTCTCCTTCATAGCTCCGCATTCCTACACCAGAATCCCCAACTTCTGTCAGCCTCTTGCCTCCATTCCCTTCCCTGCCTTATGGAAAACCTCACCCTACATATCCCACAAGGGCTCACAGTGCTCTACCAGCACCCCTCCTCTAAGTAATCTCCTCCTTTGTAGCCTTGTTCTTCCTTCTCAAAGCTCTGTCCCAAACAGCCTCCTCCCCAGTGACCCCATCTTCTTCCACTAAAAACCCGTCAACCTGCCAGCCTCCATGCTCAATCCCACCTACTCCACAAGAGACCCCGCCCCTAACAAGTCTAGTCCTTCCTGTCCCCTCCCTGCTGTTTGAAAGCCCTACACAGACTGGGCTTCACCCTCAAAGCCCCACCCTGCTCCACCACAGAGAAATATACCAAATGCCAATACTAACTCCTCCCTTGAATCAGGCAGGGTTCCACAAGAAACCCCACACCACCTCATCCATGAAGGTCTCATCTAGTAACTTTTATTACAAATGTGATTTTATACTGGCCATAGAATTCATACTAATCAATATGATAAGAAAGCAGTATTGCAAAAAAAGGCAAAAAAAATTAAATAGCTATTAGATGCCTTAATCTAGTTTGGGGTTCTGTTACCAGGCAGATACACATTGTATGAAAATGTCTGAAGGGGATTCCTCTTATTGGAAAGCATTCTTTGAAGTATCAGTGATCATGAGTGATCATTTTATTTCTAGAAAATTTGTGCATATTGGTGCCATTAACTTCAAAAAATATTAGTTATTTTAAATCCTGTGGTTTCGTTGAGGAAAGAGTATTAGTGTGTAAAAAGATGTTTTTCAACTCATCTCTCTAATGAATAATTTTGGACATTGTAAGACAGACCTGTGTTTTACCAAAGCTTTGTATGTGGTATGCTATATTTTATTCAGGCTGAAGAGCCAAAGTAAGTCCAATTTAAGATTAACCCCACCATCTTGTGCTAGTCTGCTCTTAGGGTAACCACAAGACAGAGAGAAAAAAAACACACAGGTTGCCACCAACCCTGCCCACCCTTAAGAAAGCAGAGCAGTTGCCCAAGTATTTCAGGAACAGAAAATCCCAATAGTTCAGAGAAAGGGCAGTGAGGTTAGAGTGGACTCAAACCAATCATATAACTGCTTGTGTGGAAATTCCCTAAACTTATTTATTCAATACTATAAAAGCTTTGCTGATTTTGTGCTTGAGAACTCTTTTTTTTTTTCCTGGTTTTTTCTTCTTTCTTTTTTTTTTTGAACTTTATTTTATTTTATTTGAGAACATACTGTACAGAGGGGTTACAATTACATGGGCAGGATAATGCATACATTTCTTACCAAGCATTGCAGCCTCCTCCTTTGTTTATCCTTCACCTCCCTTCCCAGCCTCCCCCCTCCCCCCAAATCATACTCCCCTTCCCCCCCCCACACCGACATTGTAAAGCTGGTTTTGACATGACATTTTGTACTTCTCATTGTTGCAACAGGTCCACTTGAATCCTTAAACGACTTGTTTGTCCCCATCTCCTCCACATGTTATACTGACATCAAATATAGTGAAAGCGGGGGTTACACTGTGGAGGAGGGACATACAAAGCAACAAAGAAATAATCTTATAAATGCGTTAGAAACACATGCATGAAAGAAAAAAAAACATTAAAATACATATTTGAGGGTTCGTTTTCCTAACATCACATTATCTGACCTTTTCCGCTTGACTCATACCTACACTAGATATTGCAAATAAGGGAAACCATGGGACCTATGTTTCTTTGGGCCTGGCTTACTTCACTTAATATAATTTTTTCCAAGCCTTTCCATTGAGGACTCTTTGTGTCACTGGTTACCCAGTGCTCAGAGGACCAAGCTTGAGCTCGCAAATAAACGACTCTTTTGCTGTTCACATTGGTCATGGTCTCTGGTGGTTTTCGGGGGTCCCAAGTCCATAAAACATTTCTGGGGGCTCATCTGGAATCTGCCTCATAAGACCCTCCAGACGCCCAAAAAACCCAGCTGTCAAGTCTAGACATTGCTGTTCTGTATATTTGGTTGCCTGCAGATTCTGTATCTGTAATTCTGGTTTTCCGAGAGGTCTGTATTCTGGTTGGCAAGGAGTCTTGGCGGACGTGCTATAAGATTGCCAATGGGGTTTATGAGGACATATCCCCAGACCCCTCTGGATAGATTGCTGTTTAGTACAGACATTTTTTGGGAAATTTTCCGTCTGTAGTCTGGCACTTCATGCAGACATTTTTTGAGAAGTTTTCCCCCTGTATTGGGAAGTTTTCCATTTTGGGGGAAACTCTCCTTCTGTAGTCTGGCACTTTCTGGTTGGCAATTTACAATGCTGCAGCATGCCTTTGTAAGTTGTGTCTGTGTGTTGAGTGTTCTGTCTGTCATTTGGGGTTTATTTTACCGTTAAGCCTTGACCCAGGGCGTACTGAGTATGGGGGAGAATCTGCCACTCTGAAGGGATGGCCGCTAGGGACTTATTTCCCTTGCCCCAAAATGACTGGGACTTCTCTTCCACCTTGTAAGGCCCCTGGGTCAACAAATTTTGGTGAGATGTCACCCCATTCACTGAGACCTGATTGTTCTCTGTTCTATATTTCCTGAGATAGGGAAGTTCTGGGTAAGAGTGGCAGGCTCATTCAGCAGACTCTGGATTCAGCTTGCTGAGTGAGAATGGCACAGAGTACTGATAGGGATAAACTCAGCCTTTGGTAGTTGTGTTGTCTAGTTCTGTTTTAGAATTGGTACTAGTTAATTTTGTTTTTTTTGGGGGGGGAGTGGGGGATCCGGTCATGGGGCCTGAACTCTGGGCCTGGGTGCTATCCCTCAACTCTTCAACTGAAGGCGCGTGCTCTACAACTTGAGCCACAGCTCCACTTCTAGCGTTTTCCCCTTTGCTTATGGTGCTGGGGAATTGAACCAGGCCCTCATGCATGCAAGGCAAATTCGCTACCAGTGAACCACCTTCCCAGCCTTCCCAGCCACCTTCCCTCGGCACTACTTTTAAAGGGTGGGGTTTTGGTTATGTGTTTTTGAAACTTATTTGAACATCTCTGGGGAAATAAAAGTTCTAGCCTCCAGCTGGGCTCAGTCACAGAGAAGGTTGTGTGCCTCTTTTTGACTTTTCAGCTAGTCCCGACAATGTAATGTGCTCTTGTCTAAAACTGGATAAAAATCAAGCCAGTTTAGTTTCAGGTAACCCCCCTCCCCCAGCCTTCCTCCAACAAAAAGGATTCAAAAGACCAGTTGGTGAAATGCTTTGCTAAACAAGCAAGCCCTGGGAAAGTGAAGCTCAACAAAGTTACTTAGTTTAAAAGAAATATTGTCTTAAATTTTTGTTTGAAAACTTAAAAAAATGTACATACAAATGATTTTTATTTTTTGCACACTTAAAGATCTGTGTTTTGGGCTGGGAAGGTAGCTCAGTGGTAGAGCACTTGCCTTGCAAGCCTGAGGCCTTGGGTTCGATTCCTCAGCACCACATAAGCAAAAGAAAAAAGTCGGAAATGGTGCTGTGACTCAAGTGGTAGAGGGCTAGCCTTGAGCTGAAGAGCTGAGGGACAGCACCCAAGTCCAGAGTTCAGGCCCCACGAACAGACCCCCCACCCCCCCAAAAAAAAAAAGATCTGTGTTTTCTATGCGTTTGTGAACACGTTCATGATAGAAAATGTCAGCATGCTGTAACAATTGAGTGAGTTTAAGTTTAAAATTCAAAAGGTTATGAGGTTGAGACATTACCAGAAAAATTTTATAAAATTTTCGCATTGTTTTAAATGGCTTTTTAAGGATTGTTTAACTTGAAAATTTGAAAATCTGTTATTTTAGAATGCATAAGGCTGTTTACACTGTAATCAAGATATCTGGCTTAACAGAAAGGAGAAACTTAGAAGGCAACAGAATATCTATCTTTAGGAGTGAAGGGTGAACAGGCAGTAGTGCAGTTCAGCTGGTCATGCATGGAGGAACAGGTCTTGGGAAGAGTCCACGAATGGTGAAAAAGGGCAACCTGGCACAAACACAGTTCATCTAACCCTAAAGAGTCAGAATGGGTGCATGACCATTCCACAGGAAGGACCAAGTGGGCCATCTTTATTCTGTCATTTTTCCCTGCAGATAGACACTGGAAACATGATGGTAAAAATGAGTGATGTGTTGATCTGATTAGCATTGCTCAAACTGCCCCTTGGATGTGTTAAAATTAAAATTAAGAAGGCCTTAAAAAGAGGGTTTAAAAATTTTATTTGTATGTGATTTTCTCTCAATGATATTCTGCCAGTAGATATGTTTTTTTTTTTAAGGCATCAAGGTGTTAATTCTAGCTTTTTGGTACAATGACGGTGATTGTAATTTTTGCATTAAGAAAAAATTATTTAAGTTTAAAAGTTTTAATGTGTATCTGTTTTAAAACAAGAAGCCAAGAGGAAATGAGTGACACCTAGCCTCAAGAGCTCAAGGAATTTTTCAAAATGCAAATAAAAACTAAAGTATAGAATATTAAAACAGATTAATAGGAGGCTTAAAAATTAGGAATGGATTTCTGTATATAAAGTTTAAAAGTAAAATTGTTCTAAATATTTGCCTCAAAGTGCAAAAAGGAAAAGTTAGGATTACCAAAATAATTGCTTCATTCGTATTTGTTTGCTCTCATAGGTTTTTTTTTTTTTTTAACAGTTCCCAGCAGCCCCCCCCAAAAAGAGTGAGGATTCTTGTAAGTTTGTCAGAAGTAATTTGGCTCTTAATTAGATTCAGGTAAGAACATGCTTAAAAGTTACTTCTATGTTGACCACCTTGTTGCTTTAAACTGGAGGAAGGTGGCCTTTTATGAGGCTCATTGATCTGCAAATTGGTTGGAAGCCAGCCTGGGCAGAAAAAGGTCCATGTGAGACTGTCACCTTTACCTAGCTAGCAGAAGGCTGAAAGAGCAAGCAGAGTTGCTTTAGGATTCAAGGTGGCAGAGTGCTAGCCTTGAGCTGTAGAGCTGAGGGACAGCCCTCAGGGCCCACGTTCAAGTCCAGCAACCAACTAAGAGAAATGCCAATGAGGCGTTTTTCCCAGTGTAGAGAAGACACTCCTGGGACGAAAGCAATGGAGGAGCATCCAGAGACCATAAGCCACTGCTTGGATGGCAGAAATAATGTCAGATCTTAGAGTCATTTTTGCGTGGCCCTTCTACAACTGGTCAGAGCCAGGAGGTCACAGGAAAATAGTTTGTAAGCATGCCTAATATCTTTGACTAAATACCTTGTAAGGGACAGGAACTTAGTCATCTGTGATAGTACTAAAAAGCTAAGGTTGTAAAATGGGGAGGATAGTTTAGATCCCAACCCCTGTATGTGCCAAAAGCTGTAATTGGTAGTAACTTTTGAGCTGACACCAGCTACATGAAATTCATCTGCTCAGCAAAAATGTTTGTAAAACTGAGAGTGTGTTTCTATTGATATCTGTCCGAAGGCCTGCATAGGTAACTCAGGCATTGTTAGGATTACTAGAGATCACATTCCTAAGCCATCCAGAAGGCTAAACCAGAAGGCTAAATAAGCTACACTGCTCTAGCCAGGAAAAAGGTCTGTGCATTTGTCAAAAGTTAAAATGTTGTTCTTAATGACATCTAACCTTGATATCCTCTTTGTAAAAAAGGCTAAGGTTATAGGTTCGTGGCTAGGTAGGATCAACACCCCTAAGTCAGCTTGAAGAAGTGACAGAAGATGAATCTTTGTCCATCATCCCATTTTAAGAACAAGGGACCAGAGTCACTTTTTTAAAAATGTGGCAAAATAGACAGAAGGAAAGGCAAGGGAAATAATAGTACAGGCCTGAGCCCCCCATATTTGCCTAGAAAATCCTAGCCTTATTAAAAGAACTATTTGTTTAAAAAGTTGTCATCTTGGTAAATTGTCCTGGGCTATTGTCTAAATAGTCTTAAAAACCAGTGGGGTCACAGCCTGCCAAGCCTATGCAATGTATTCTTAACAAGACTGTGTAGGAATGTGCAGCCCAGCACGTGGTGTGACAGTCCCTTGGAGCCACAGAGAGACCCTGCTGCTGCTGCACACCCTAAAGGGTAAAGTTCAAGGAGAGCCTGACAGTCACTGGGAGGAAATCTACATCATCATCCAGACCACTTCCACCGTCATAAAAGTAGACTGAACTCCTGCCTGATTCCATCACTTGAGTTTGCTTCCTGGTTGAAAGGTGCTAAAACTAAGATCTTTTGGGACATTCTTTTGGTGATATCCGGTAACCTTCTCTACTCCCACAGTGGATATTTGGGGCAAGGATATCACTGGTTTGCCTTAGGCACTTCAGGGTCACAGCTTAGGTTGGCTCTGATATGGTAATAACCTGCTTCCTCCTGGGTGAGTTTTAAAGATAAAGGAGAGAATTTTTAAAAAATCAATGGAGGTAGTAAGAGGAATGGGACCCAGCCCTAATCTTAGCCTTAAAATCTAGCAAGCTTTTCATCCCACTGGTACCTTGAGGCTTTCTGAGGTAACTTGGTTCCACAAGTCAAAGGGAAAATGAGCAGTTTTAAACTCTAGCCACAAAGAAGCTCAAGGAATTGTAAAGAAGAGGAGGGTAGTAAAGAAAGCCTTAGGAAAGGAATTGGGGAAAAATTGGTATCCTCTGGATAAGAAATGATTTAAAAAGTAAGGATTGTCTTAAAATATTTGTAAAGAAGACAAACCTGAGAAAGTTTAAGTATGTAGCAAATGGTATGAGTATGTCTTAAAATTGGAGCTTACAAGTACAGCTGGTATAAAATTGTTAGCTGTGATATACGGAGTCAGGATAGCTGGAAGAAAATGTAAGGGCCTTTGATACTGTTAATTTTGTTACTCACAGTCAGACCTTGTAGACTGATGTCCTTTGTAAAAGAGAGGATCAGCACAGTCCATCTATTAGTTCTGAGATCCCAACACCAAACTGTAAATATAGAAGGCTGTGCCAATTAGGGGACATGATTGGTCCCCAATGCTCTAGAAGAGGAGGGAATGAAGAGCCAAAGTAACTCCAATTTGAGATTAACCCCACCATCTTGTGCTGGGCTGCCCTCAGAGTAACCCCGAGAGAGAGAGAGAGAGAGAGAGGGAGAGAGAGAGAGAGAGAGAGAGAGGGAGAGAGAGAGAGAGAGAAAGAGACAGAGAGAGACAGAGAGAGAGACAGAGACAGAAAGACAGAGAGACAGAGAGAAAACACAGGTTGCCACCAAGCCTTCTCGCCCTTAAGAAAGCAGAACTGTTGCCCAAGTGTTCCAGGAACAGAAAATACCAATAGTTGAGAAAAAGGGCAATGCAGTTAGGGTGGACTCAAACCAATTATATAACTGCTTGTGTGGAAATTCCCTAAACTTGTTTGTTCAACACTATAAAAGCTATGCTGATTTTGTGCTTGGGGACTCTTACCATCACCGAGTTACCGAGTGCACGGAGGACTAAGCTTGAGCTTGCAAATAAAAGATTCTTTTGCTGTTCGTATTGGTCATGGTCTCTGGTGGTCTTTCAGGGGTCCCTAGTCCGTACAACACGGCTTGATACAAAATGTCTCTGCCCAGAGAATTAAATGATTGCCTTTATAGCTAAAAAGATTTAGTGCCATTATTAACATCTAACACATGCAGAGGTTTTTATTTAAACCTCTCTTTCTCCCTTTCTTTCTTTCTTTCTTTCTTTCTTTCTTTCTTTCTTTCTTTCTTTCTTTCTTTCTTTCTTTCTTTCTTTCTTTCTTTCTTTCTATTCCTTCCTTCCTTCCCTCCTTCCTTCCATCCTGCCTGTCTTCCTTCCTTCCTTCCTTCCTTCCTTTCTTCTTTCCTCCCTTCCTTTCTTCCTTCCTTCCCTTCTGTCCTCCTCCTTCTCTACTTTCTTTTCTTTGTCTTTCT
Organism: Dipodomys spectabilis; assembly: GCF_019054845.1. NCBI lineage: Eukaryota > Metazoa > Chordata > Mammalia > Rodentia > Heteromyidae > Dipodomys > Dipodomys spectabilis. The sequence continues at coordinate 5,284,029 of NW_024870984.1, read as the reverse complement.
TCCCTTTTCTTTCCTCTTTTAGGAAATGAGTATGAATTTAGATTTTTTTTGCTGAACAAATATTCTACCATTAGAACAATCCTTTTTCAATTTAGTTACTTTGCTCATAGGTGATCAATTTTCCTGAGGGCTGAACAGAGGCTAAGTTCCTCACCTCTGTCTGCCAAGTAGCTGGGATCACAAATGCATTCCAACATGCCAGGCTTTAGGATGATATGAGAATATTATTACTTTCCTTGCACACTGGTTCTAAACTGTGATCCTCTCAAATTCTACCCCTTTAGTTAGTGATGTGAGTTCCAATAGCTTGTCCTCAGTATAGATTGTCTAAATGAATGACTGAAGTCAATTTCACTTTAATCTCTTTTTTTTTTTTGCCAGTCCAGGGCCTATTATAATTTTATTTCTAGAAAATTTTTGTGTATATGTATACATAAGCTTTGAAATGTTGCTTCTCCCCCTCCTGTTTATCCTTTTTTTATTTTTCTTGGTCATGGCGCTTGAACTTTGTGCCTAGCTCTGTCCCTAAGCCTTTAGATCAAGGCTAGCACTTTACCACTTGGGCCACAGTGCCACTTCTGGTTTTCTGGCTGCTAATTGGAGGTTAGAGTGTCACGGATTTCCTGCCAGGGCTAGCTTTGAACTATCATCCTCAGATCTCAGCTCCTGAGTAGCTAGGATTACAGGCATCAGCCACTGGCTCCCAGCTATAATGTTACTTATTTTAAGTCCTGTGATATAGTTGAGTGAGTAGCATGAGTGTGTAGAAAGGTAACTTTCAAATAATCTCTAAATAATTTCAGTTTCATTTTCATAATATTTATTGCAGTGATTAATAACAGAAGCTCCCAAAGTAACAGAATGATCCTTCATTTCCCCCTTCCCATAGGCATTATTAGAAGAAAATGTGTGAGATCTCTAATCTAAGACAATATGTACTTGAAATTATAAAAAAATTCTCCCCTATGACCCAGCAATCCCACTTTTGGGCATTTACCCAAATGTTTACAAACAAGACCACACTAAAAAGCTACCAGCACAACTATGTTTATAGCAGCATTATTTACCATAGCTAAGATATGGAACCAACCCAGATGCCCCTCAGTAGATGAATGGATCAAGAAAATGTGGTATATATACACAATGGAATTCTATGCCTCCATCAGAAAGAATGACATTGCCCATTTGTTAGGAAATGGAAAGGCTTGGAAAAAATTATATTAAGTGAAGTAAGCCAGGCCCAAAGAAACATAGGTCCCATGGTTTCCCTTATTTGCAATATCTAGTATATGTATGAGTCAAGCGGAAAAGGTCAGATAATGTGATGTTAGGAAAACGAACCCTTAAATATGTATTTTAATGTTTTTTTTTCTTTCATGCACGTGTTTCTAACGCATTTATAAGATTATTTCTTGGTTGCTTTGTATGTTCCTCCCCCACAGTGTAACAACTGCTTTCACTATATTTGATGTCAGTATAACTTGTGGAGAAGATGGGGACAAACAAGTCGTTTAAGGATTCAGGTGGACCTGTTGCAACAATGAGAAGTACAAAATGTCATGTCAAAACCAGCTTTACAATGTAGGTGTGGGGGGGGGAGGGGGGAAGGGTTGGGTGGGGGGAGGGGGGAGGCTGGGAAGGGAGGTGAAGGATAAACAAAGGAGGAGGCTGCAATGCTTGGTAAGAAATGTATGCATTATCCTGCCCATGTAATTGTAACCCCTCTGTAGAGTATGTTCTCAAATAAAATAAAATAAAATTTAAAAAAATAAAAGAGCCTGATTACACAACGTGCTTTTCATTTTTAAAAGAAAGGAATGTCATACAGGTATATTTATTGGCAGGTTTTTTCATCTGAAAAACAAAGAAAAAAATATCATAACAAAGCAGAAGGGAATCAGTAGCCACATAAGTGTGATTGGAGAGGTTACGGTATGAATTTATTCAGGTAAAATAATTATTTGGGAAAGGTATCTGTTCACTGAATTTATTCATCATTAATTTTATTTACGTATCACTTAATATATAAACACATACATGTGTGTATATATGTGTGTGTGTATATATATACATATAAATTATATATATATATATATATATATCAATATATCATCAGTATCTGTTAAGTGAACTGTATGTTTAGGTAATTTCATGTCAAGTTCATCAAAAGGATGGAATTCCATGAACCTTAACAACCCTGCAACACCACTGCAAATGCCAACTTAAGGGTTCACCATTGTAAGCCAGACCTGTGTTTTACCAAAGCTTTGTATATAGTGTGTTATTTTTTCATTTAGGCTTGTCAGAAAATATGTTTGCCCCTAAAAATAAATGATGGAATTATAACTATAATAATTTAGTGTAAATCTTTACATTGAACACATGCTCAACATGAGTTGTTCTTTCTTTTTCTTATTTTAATTTTAGGAAGTTGATTTGTCTTTTGATGTAGTGTTTGCCAGACAGGTACTCCACCACTAGAGTCACTCCACCAATCCTTTCTTGTTTAAGTTACTTTACTCATAGAGTAGCAATTTTTGCACCCAGCCTAAGAAGCAGGGATCATGATTGCATTCCAATATCCCTACCTAGTAGGTTGATATGGGTGATACTTTCCTTCCTAGACTGATTCAGAACTGTGATCCTCTCAAATCCTACCACTTTAGTTAATAGTGTGTGATCCAGTTCTGCCTACCTCTAGAAGATATGACAGAAATAAATGATTACAAATAATTTGAGTTAATCATTGGCTAATATAGATGATTTGATATTAAAATGTAGGGTAAGTTTAAAAGTATAATCACAGTAGTCATATTTTGCTAAGTAAATTTTGTTTCACATTAAAAACACATCTTAACTAGAATTAAGGACTTATTTTGCTGTCTGTCAACTTGTATGTCATTTGGGAAACTTCATGTCTTCCATGTGTGATAAATGACTTTGAATGATCTGATGTACTGGCTCACATCTATAATCATGGTTAGCAATCAGAAATAAATAGATCACAATTTGAACATAGCCTAACCAAAAATTTAGGAAGTCCCAATCTCAACAAACTAGTGGATCATGTTGAATCATGCAATTAATCTCAGCATCACAAGAGGCTAAGTTTCTGCCCAGTACCTGTGTCACTTAGGTAACTGGCTCACTTGGAGGCAGTCACCTCTCCTGATGCAGAAATTGGGTTGAGATTCAGCCAAGAGGAGAGAGAAGTCTGCCCCACCTTCCCAGGGTGGACCTCACAGAATGCAGTGAAAACGTGCTTGCTTTTCTTCTCCAAATAGCTTGAGATGCCATGCTGCTGAGTGTTCATTATTTGATTCCAGTGGTCTGTGGTAGAGGTGTAAGGAAACATTAAATTAAATTTCATATTCGCCCATTGAGTTACTCTTCCCAGCTTGTGAGTTCAACTCAGCAAGTGTTCATTATTTGAGAGTTGAGAATACTGAGGTAGGGGAGAGAAGAAGGTTTAGTGAAAGAGAGGAGAGATCGGTAGAGAGAGGGAGAGAGGGAGAGATGGGGAGATGGGGAAAGGAAAGAAAGGAAGGAAGGAATGAACGAATGAAGGAACAAAGGAGGAAGAAAGGAAGAAAGGAAGGAAGGAGGGAAGGAAGGAAGAAAGAAGGAAGGAAGGAAGGAAGGAGGGAAGAAATGATTGAGAATGAATGGTTTGGAATCAGGAATCACATTGCAGAGGTACTACCTGTATTTGGTATTAGGTCTGCCCCAGGCCATGCAGACCCTATGCAGACACCTCCCCAGTTATCTGGGACTCCTGAAAGCAGCCACCTCCCCCCCTGCTAAGTCACAACCTGGTCTGCTGCTGGTCGCACTTTCCATCTGACTAGAGGAGAGTCCTAGGCCCTGAGGTCACATCCAGATCCAGTGTGGCCAGATTTTCCCCCACCTGGGCATACCTCATCTCGTCTTTGGCCTAGATACGACTTGGCCCTAGGTTGGGTCGCCATCCCCCCTTTTTATTACATGCCTTTCCACCATGTATGGCATGGGCTGGGAAAGTGGCTCAGTGGTAGAGCACTTGCCTTGCAAGCATGAGGACTTGGGTTCGATTCCTCAGTACCACATAAGCAAAAAGAAAAAAGCCGGAAGTGGCACTGTGGCTCAATTGGTAGAGCTAGCCTTGGGCTGAAGAGCTGAGGGACAGTGCCTAGGCCCAGAGTTCAAGCCCCACGACTGGACCCAAAAATAAATAAATAAAAATAAACTAATTTACCTGACTGAATACCATGTGCTGTTCTCTTCATTGACTACCTTAAAAAACTTACCTAATTAATATACCTTACACTTCAGAGTTTCTAGTTATCAATCTAAGTATATTTGTCTGACACATGTGAGTTCAGCATCTATAAAACATTGTACTAACTCATCATTTATCAGTTTAAATCTGCCTGGAATCTTTTTTTCAATTTTTTTAACTGTGAAAATAACGTACAGAGAAGATACAATTACATGAGCAAAATAATGAGTACATTTCATATGAAGCATTGTTGCCTCCTCCTTTGTTTCCCCTCCCATCTGAATCTTTAATAGCAGCCTAATTAACCTTAAAGTTTATTTTGTTTGCTTTGCTTTGTTTTCTTTTTTGCTTAAAGTAATCAAAGATTTGCTGGGATCATCTGAAAAAAATCTCTGCCTTCATACTTCTAATCACCCTGGGGTACAACCTATGTGCTACCAGCTCACATGATGGGATTTTGAAATTCTTGAAAGCAGATGCTCATCATAAGGCCCTATGGCTTTGGGATTTCTCAGATTCTTTTTTAAATGTAATTGTTACTCAGTTGTGTACAGTGAGTTTTCCATTTCACAATACATGTAATGTGTACATTTGTCTTGTAGACAATGCCATCCTTTTCTGAGCTTTCTCTCAGTTTCTGTTTCTTGTTGTTGTTGTTGTTGATTGTTTTTGTTTTTGTGCCTGACTTTCAGCTTGAACTCAGGATTGGGTGCTGCCTTTGAGTTTTGTAATCAAGGCTACTCTACCTCTGGAGACCCAGCTCCTTTTATGGATTTTTGGTTGTTAATTGGAGAGAAAGGTCTTACAGATATTCTCACTGGAGCTGGCTTTGAACTGTGATCATCAGCCTCCTGAGTAGCTCAGATTATAGGCCTGAGTCCCCAGTGTCCAGCTACTGAAGTGTTGGTTGCATGCTTCCCTGGTTGTGTTACAATTATCCTCGACTCTTGGCACTGATACTACATATTGCCTGGCTCAAATCTGAATTGGTGGAACATGATTGTATTTTGAGGAAGGCAGGAATAGGAAACTATAGGCCATAGGGACATATAAGCTAATCAAATTATTTGGAATATGCCATAAAGACAAGTAAGTTTATTGCCAGTTGACTGTGTCATGTCTTTACTATTAATTCTGCATGGCTGTGGATGATGTTATACATATCCAAATGGCCCCTGGCAGAAAGTAGTTTTCTCATCCTGTTCTAAAAACAAAACAAAAAACAACCAAAAAATACTACATATGAGTGCAGCAGATTCCTCTAATTAGAGACCATTATGCCCTAGTTTATGAAAAAAAATGTCCTTTGTTCAAGTGCTGTTACTAATTCTAACAACAAATATAATGAAATCTGTAGTAGTCTGTAGAATTGTATACCGCAGCTTTCATTTTATTTCACAAGAAATTCATACATTAGGTGCTGGCAAAACTGGTTAACTACTTGTAGAAAAATTAAAGCTATATCCTTATATATCACCCTGCACCAGAATCAACTCCAAATGGATCAAAGACCTCGGTGTCAAAGCAGACACACTGAAAACATTACAGGATGGAACAGGAGAAACTCTAGGTCTCCTTGGCACAGGCCCAAATTGTCTTAATAGAGACCCAGAAGCACAACAAATCAAAGAATGGTTGGACAAATGGGATTGCATGAAATTGCAGAGCTTCTGCATGGCAAAGGATATAGCTAGCAAGATCAATAGAAAATCCACTGATTGGGAGATCTTCACTAGCCATACAACAAACAAGGGTCTCATATCTAAAATATACCTGGAACTCTCAAAAGTAAATCCAACAACAAAAAATCTTCAAAGAAACAACTACCCAATAAATAAGTGGGCTAAAGACTTAAAGAGAAACTTCTCTGAAGAGGAAAGAAGCACAACCAATAGACACATGAAGAAATGCTCAACCTCCCTAGCCATAAAAGAAATGCAAATAATAACAACACTGAGATACCACCTCACCCCAGTTAGAATGGCTATGATCAAGAACTCTAATAACAACAGATGCTGGAGAGGATGTGGACAGAAGGGAACCTTACTGCATTGTTGATGGGAGTGTAAACTTGTTCAACCACTTTGGAAAGTAGTATGGAGGTTCCTCAAAAGATTCCACATAGAGCTCCCATATGACACAGCAATCCCACTTTTGGGCATTCACACAAATGTTCACAAACAAGACCACACTAAAGCTACCAGCATGACTATATTTATAGCAGCATTATTTACCATAGCTAAGATATGGAACCAACCCAGATGCCCCTCAGTAGATGAATGGATCAAGAAAATGTGGTATGTATACACAATGGAATTCTGTTCCTCCATCAGAAAAAATAACATTGCCCCATTTGTTAGGAAATGGAAAGACTTGGAAAAAATTATATTAAGTGAAGTAAGCCAGGCCCAAAGAAATATAGGTCCCATGGTTTCCCTTATTTGCAATAACTAGTATATGTCTGAGTCAAGCAGAAAAAGTCAGATAATTTGATGTTAGGAAATGAACCCTAAGATATGTATTCAAATGTTTTTTTTTTTCTTTCATGCGATTGTTTCTAACACATTTACAAGATTATTTCTTTGTTGCTTTGTCCCTCCCCCACGGCATAACCCCTGCTTTCACTGTATTTGATGTCAGTATAATTTGTGGAGGGTAAGGGAAAAAACAAATCGTTCAAATAGGGATACAGGTGGACCCATTGCAACAATGAGATATACAAGTTGTTATGTCGAAAATGAACTATACAATTTTGGTTGGGGGGGATTGGGTGGGGGAGCGGAGGGAGGATGGGAAGGGATGGGAAGGGGAAACAAAGGAGGAGGCTACAATGCTTGATAAGAAATGTACTTATCTTGCCCATGTAATTGTAACCCCTCTGTACAGTATTTTCACAATAAAAAAAGAAAATTCAGACATTAAAATGCTTATTTTTTTTTGTCAGTTGTGGGGCTTGAACTCAGGGCCTAGGCAATGTTCCTGAGATTCTGAGCTCAAGTTAGTTAGGACTCTACCAATTGAGCCACAAAGCCACTTCTGCTTTTTGAGTAATTAATTGGAGACTAGAGTCTTATGGGGACTTTTCTTCCTGGTCTGGCTTTGAAATGCGATCCTCACATCTCAGCATTGTGAGAAGCTGGGGTTACAGGAATGAGACACTGGCACCTGGCTTCAAATAGTCTTTTTTAAAATGATGAACTGCTTGGTGCCTCTGGCTCACACATAAAAATCCTAGCTATAGGTAGGATTACAGGTATGAGAAGCAAACACTAGGTGAGTGTTGTTCATGTGGTTTGTATAAGCATGTTTTAATATTGTTTGTTTCTTATAATACAATGCTCTTATTTGTATTTATTTTCACCTAGGTGGGGGTGATAGGTGTTTCCAGTGTTGAACTTTCTTTGGTTGAGATGGAGCCATGTGGAAGTTCTTGCCTAGTATGGCATGAAATTGAAGGCCTCTTGCTCTCAGCTCCCCATGGACCTGGGATGATAGATGTATTCCATCACGCATAGCTAGGAGTTGGGGAGCATTGCAGGCAAAACTACACTGGTCTGGAACTGATGTCCCAAATAGCTAGCTTTACAGGCAAAACCTTGTTGTATTCCATTTCACTTAAAAGAAGTGTAGGTACATACTTAGAGAGTACAATGATAACACACTACATGTTTAATATATAAAATAGTCAATATAATTAGCCTATTTATCTCCTAAAAAATTGAAGCTAATATATTTTGGCAACCTGACTCTACTAGTTATTTTGGAATATACCATAAACATGAATACACTGATAATGTGCAGTAGAAGATTAGAAGTTGAGAGAGATAGAGAAAAGTTAGACTATATGTAGTAAATATATATTTACCTATTGCTGCTCTGAAGAATATTATCATATATTCACTGTGACAATACCACCATATATTCACCATGACAATAATTTTCCTGCAGTGTAGAATTTTCCATTTCATAATCTGCATCTTTTATCTTTTTTACATTCTCCTTATAAGTATGAATGTTTTCCAGTTTATTATAATGTTTTGAAATTATTATATGATGGATTAAAAAATTTGTAGAGTGTACTGAAATTATCTCATTTTGTTTGGTTTTGTGATGCTAAATCATTAAGAACAAGGCTTTCTGAAAGTTATGCTAGCAGACTATATCAATAAATTGTATTCTAATTATATCTTATTATTGTATTTTGATATAGGGTTTTACTGTTGCTGTTTTATGATATAGAATGTTGTGAAGCTGGACTAAAACTTGCAACCCCACTGCCTCCAGTTTTATCACCATGTTCTGGAGGCTCATAATTAGAACTCTAGTTAATCAGGAGGTTGAGACCTGAGATTTAGTTCAGATAGTCTGAGCAGGAAATTCTATGAGTCTCTCCTCTCCAGTTCACTACAGAAAACGTGCAGTGGAACTGTGGCACAATTGGTAGAGCACTACACTCAAAGTAAAGATGCTTGTGAATGTCATATAGCCCCTGAGTTCAAGTCCTAAAACACACATATGCACAGACACACATTCACACACACACTCCCACACACATGTGCACACACATATTCTCAGGCAATGTTGGATCTTAAATTCGTATCCAGAGATTAGACAACAGCCCACTTATTTGTGAAGGTTTTTCCTGATTATTTTGAATGAGGAGGATAGTTCAGGGGACACAGATGACAAGACTTTAGTGAGGAATATTTTATAAATGACTAACTTATAAAAAGAACAGGAGCACAGCTTTTATCTTTAAATATTACATTTCTTCAACTATAGTTTTTTAAAATAATAATCATTGAATTATGAGAAGACAATGCAGCACCTCTTCCTTTCTCCCCTCCCCACTGTCATAAAATATGAGCAAAGTATCAAGAATAGTCTTTTATCTTACAAGAATGAACACCCGTAAAAATGTCTAACTGTATGTGTAAGGTTTGTTTTTCAATACTTGTACAATTTCCCCACCTCTAAGTACTTGCCTTTTTTCCACATGACAGCACAGAGGGGCTTCAAGAGCAAACAGAAAATTAGGAAACAAAAACCTAACAATGTCCTGTGAAGTAGATGTCAAAAATACATGCAAGAAGCACATGGCAGGCTGAGAGGGCCCTGAGAGGCAAAATGATTTGTGCAGGATGAAAGGAAAGTGACAAATAAGGCCTGGATCTGACCTAGGAAGGATTCCTTGAGGCTGAGATCATGCTGGTTCGTAGGCCTAGCTGAAGATGTTGGGATTTGATAATGTCCACATGTGTATAGAGTGATGTGGGAGGGGAGATTTCAGCCTCCAGTTTGTCTTTGGAATGGTCTTATGTGAGGAAGCAGCTTAGATCATTGGGCTCTGAGAGATGACACTACCTCCCTCACAATGGAATAGAATATAGAACTCTGAGAGCCACGCAACTGTAACCTACAGTCAGCTGAAGCCAGCTCACCAGGCCTGTAGCTCAGGAACAAGAAAGATGTTCCAGTGTTGTTTTCAAAGTTCAAGAGGCTCAAGTCTCAGGCATGAGTGGTGTGAGTGTCTTACTCGATGCTGCAGACATTGGATCAGTGCCAAACCACAAATCCAATGTCTCAGGCCTTTTTATAAGAAGAAACCAAGGGAATCACAAGTCAACTCAGGCCAGGTATAACTATGACAGGAAACCTATTTAATCTCATCGTAACCCATAGTACAACTTTCTTCTTGTGTGCTTTTATATGTGTATACTGAGAAAATATTTACTGTGTACTTTTCAATCCACTCTGTTACTCATTTTGAAGTGTACTCCAGTTTCCATGTTTCAAAGATCCATTCTTTTAACCGCCTCAGTGTGACGAGTCAGCCAAAACACTTAATGTGCCTTATAATATATAGAGCATGGACTCAGGCTTGTTGGAAATGCTGGCAATGGACCTATTTCCTGCCTATCAGAAAGGTGATCTCTTCTATGTTGGAAATTTCCCCCACCACTATAGAGAGTCGGGGACAATGGAGCAGTTGCTGGATATTCTGTTTAAAAAATGAGTGTTCCTCTTTCAAACCCAGGGCTGATGATTACCTCGGCCCCCCCCCCCCCAGCAGATTATTGGAATACTTGATACTTCTCTGAGACTTTCACTGAGGTCTTATCACAGGAACTTGGCTTGAGACAAAGAAGTGCACTCCCAGCTAATTCCTTAGGACTGGGCTGCCAGAACATTCATTTGCCTCAGAAGCTAGTGGAGCCTTAGCAGTTTGATTGCTGAGAGACTAGGATTAAAGGAATGGTCAGTGCCCCCACAACGTCCACCCTCACTTAGAAAATCACTATCTTGGACGCCTTGAGGGAATATAGACAGAAGCAAGGATGCAACTTGAACTTGAATTTGGGGCCTGAGAGCTGTCCCGTTTGTAGCATTCAGCCATTTGAGCCCCACGTCCAGATCTGGCTTTAGGCTGGCTAAATGAAGATAAGTGTCCTTAGAATTTTACAAACTAGACTGGGTTCAAACTGTGATCCTCAGATCTCACCCTCCTGATTAGCAAGATTAGAGGCATGAGCCATTGTGCACTTATTTGGACAGATCCATATAAGCATCCTCACAGAATTTGCATGAAATTGTATAGACATATCTCCACTTTTTGTCTGTCATGTTTACATTGCCATTTGGGACTTAGCCAGTCCCATGTGTGTTCTGTTATTTCAGAAAAGGAGAAGCATACCGTTAGTCTCCTCCTCTCCTCCCATTGGTATAGATCCTTCTACCATAACTGAGAGGAAGATGAACAAGATGAAGAAGTAAGTGGATGTTGGCACAAAGAGAAATTCTGTCCTTGAAAACTGGGTATCTTTGAGGTTTCTGAATCAAAGTCAACTTCCTTCTTTGCACACCAGTTGTGATTTTCACCTGGGGGTTGGGGCTTGGCACTCCATTGAATAGTAGATTACACATTTGTGGATGTGGTAGTGGTTTTGGACTCTCATGGATGAGAAGGAGGACTGTGTATAACAAGTCAGATTCAGTGGGGAAACAACTTTCTTCTCCTATCACATGGGGAATTTTAGATGATTGTATTTGAGAAATTCCTAGAAGTGGGTTGTGAGGAACATCCTTCTTGCAGGAGTCTCTTCCCAGTTCCCAACATGCACATCCCGCCAGAAAAATGCTTTAGTACAAGGCTCAGGACGGGGAGGGTGGCTCTCATTTTCCTTGTCACCAATATGTTTTGTTCCATCTTCCCTATGATGATGGTCTTCTACCTTGATGATTTCTATGACCACAAGAACTATGACACCTTGAAAGAACTTACACAGTATGTCAAGCTCAACATGCCCTCTTCAGACTTGCTCTTCTGCTTACATATTCTTCTGGAGCTTACAAATTCAGATGGAGGAACACATGATCCATTAGACCAAGGAAAAGAGGAAGAAGTCCTTGTTTAGATGCCTTAGAGTTGGTGTGTATGGATGGAACCTGAGTCTCTAGGGATGTGAGTGATTGGCCAAGAGCCCTTAATACACCCCAGCTTAGCAAAATATGCCTTTATGGATATTCTTTGCTGGGTAATATCTGTTCTCCTTTTGAAAGAACTTGGAAGCAGCCACTCATTAGAAACACCCTAACTTCTCATCAGTGTTCAGTCTATACTCAAGTTCTAGAGCTTCTCCCATTAGATCTTCATGAAAGTTTATTCACACCTTAACTTCTATAGTTCTAAGACTCCTGTACCTATTTCCATGCTCAGGTTGGCATTACCGTAGAGCAGCTCCTGCAGAACTCCAGATAAAGAACCCATCAGTGATGTCATCTATGTTGACTGATAGAGATCGGAAGCCATCACTGATCTCCAGAAAGCATGTGAACATAGAGGGGTTTTCTTTGAATTTGTAGAAAGGCTCAATCAGGTTTTGAGTCCTCTGGACATCCCACTGGTTCTGAACCCCACATGTGATGCAGGTGTACCTGCATATATCACCAAGAAAGAAGATAATCCAGAATGACTTCCATTCATATTCACAGTCCACCTAGATCGGCTCCAAACCAGTCAAAAAGACACATCTTGGTGTGCAGGATAAATGTGTGCTAATGGAAAATTACTCCAGTCTATGTTCAGGAAAACCATTAAGTGAGGTCCAAAATCTAGATTCAGTTAAGGAAAAGGAATCTTTCCTCACAGAATACCCAGACCAATCTGTCCTCCTGCAAGGGCTCCAATTTTCAATTGAGAAATTAGAATCTGTTCCCCCCTGGAAGAAAATCTTGTCTTTAATGAGAAGTAAATCCCTTTGAGGACTCTGAGGCAGAAATTCTGCTTGAAGGTAACTTAGAGGCCAATCTAGAATTAGAAATTCCCTTCCCCCTTCCTGGGAAAATCTTTATTTTTCTTTTTGTTCTGATTGTTGTAAAATGTTCATTCTATTTATTTTTCTAACTTTCTTAAAATGTCAATGCTTTTGATATATTCTAGATTCATGAATCCTAAATATGTTTCTTTTTAAGCCTACAATCTGAAGCATTGTGCATATGTGTTCTGTTGAGGGGAAAACACAGAGTGACAGGGGGTTTTACTGCATATAAAGGGAACTGTTAAATGCACAGGGAGCTGCAAAGAAGCCAGGCCATGCCTGCATGGGGTGATAAGGTGGCTACAAAAGTTCTAGGACAGCAGATGAGATGTCCTAAAAATCTATTCTGTCATTTGGGACAAATGCCACAATACATACAGGGTATGTGGGACGCTCTTCCAATAGTGAGTTCAAATCTGTATACATCTTCATTGTGCTTTGGGTAAATATGGAAGAAAAATTTGACTCCAGTAATATAAAAATCTACTTAGGGCTGAAAATATTTGACAAAATATATAGAATATATATATACTGGAAAATAAAAGCCATCATCAATAAAAGAAAAAAGGCTTACATAGATGAACCAACACAAAATCAGGAAGAAAAATAACACAAATCAGTTATATGTAAACATACGTTATAGTCTTTATGTTATATATAGTATATTGTATAATATGTAAGATTGAATATGATTTTTCAAGCTACAAAGGCATTTAAATTTTTAGTCTTGAGTATTTATTTCACAAAACATTAGTGTAAAATATTATTGGGGAAAGTAGTGATATAATTTGATTATAATTATATGAATATATATGTGTGTGTCTAGATCTAACACTGATTATAAATAGATGAATAAACATATACATATATTTGTATATATCTGTCTAGGAAGTGAATATAATGAAACTGACTACACCATGTATAAAAAAGCAGCTATGAGTTGAGTCCATGAGACTCAATCCTGTAATCCTAGTGATTGGGAAGCTGGGTTCCGAGTTTTAGTCTCTCTTACCCCCATTGCCTTAGATTTTCAGAGGAGATCACAGTGGGATCACAGTCCTTGACCACAGAGGAAAGTCAGTGGAAATCAGGATAAGACTCTTGTCTTATGACAGTCTACTCAGGTCCTGTACCAAGATGGCCATCTGTAGAACATCAGATGGAAAGTTGGCATTCCCTCCAAAAGGGTCTAAAAAGAGCCTTCTGAACTATAGTCTCTGACTATACTGAATTAAACCTTATTTCCCTTCCCAAGCTGCAAACACATAGAAATATGACAAGGGCTCAAGAGAGATGGACAAAGACTTACAAATACATAAAATTATCTACTCTGTTTCAGTAATTCAATGACAAATCATCAAAGCATGTCTTGAATTTTTCTTTTTTTAAAGGAAATGGAAACATACTCTGAGTGCATCAGGAACTGGGTGACAGTTTGGTTGCTGAATTGGTGAGTGCACTTCTGGGCAAAGGAGAAACATATATTGGGGAAATTGTAGGGGGGTGGGTGTCCTCACACATATACCCAAAACAATGGCCATTACTTCTATGATGTCACAACCACCTTTGCCATAGCAACAAATAAGTGTCAGGCACTGGTTTGGCCCTGAAGTGGACTCAACAACACCAAAAAGCACAAAGAATGAGAGGGAATGACTACTAGCCACCACACTTCAGCTTGAAGAGCTGTCCTAAAGAGAAGCTAGGATAAATTGAGCTGGAAAAGACTGATCTCCATGTAAGGCTCCTGAGCACTACGGACTGGGCACTATTACAGGTGTTGGAGAAACAGAAGTGAATGTGGCTCTCTCCTCACCAATTTCATGCTGAAAAGAAAACCAGAAATCATAATGATAATTTCTATAAATCAGAGACATGACATTGGTGATTTTGTAGCAACAACTTCACAGTGGGGATGGGAGGAGACATCCCTGAACAAGAGATAGTTGATATGAGAGCCATCATCTAGGCAATTATTTAGGAGCAGGTACTCCAGGCAGTAAGAACAGCAAGTACATCCCCCATTGATGGGAATGAACCTGACTTGCTTCAGAAAAAGAAAACAGCACTGGCATGCTTGCTTGTGAAGTAAGAATGGAAAGGTACAATGAAGAAAACAGAGGTCAGAAATGAAAATAGGAAAAAATTAGATAGATATTGGATGCTGCAGATTACAAGATGAAAATTTCTGATTTTATTATAAATCTGACATGATCCACTGGAACCAAATTGCTAAAGTAGTAGTCAGACACATATGATTCACCAAAAGAATACTTCTAAAATGTGATTCTAGCTGGGCTCTGGTGGCTTACAACCTGAATCCTACTTACTCAGGAGGCTGATATCTGAGGATCAGTTTTAAGGAAGCCTAAAGAGGAAATTTGGTAAGCTTATCTTCAATTAATCATCAAAAATATGGATATGAAGCTGTGGTTCAACAGGTAGAGCACTAGCCTTGAGGAAAAAAAAAGGGACAGCACCTAGGCCTTAGGTCCAAATCCCAGGACATCACAAAGAAGCCAACAAATAAAATTTGGTGCTCAGTCATTCATCTCTTAGCATTCTACTTCAATTTATTTGTTATGAGCCTTGGAAATTATATCCTTACCAAATGTTCTCCCTAATATTTTGCTTCATTACCAGCTTTCAAAACCCTGGCATCACCAGTGTCTCCTCGCAGTTAGCATAGAAGTCAACCACTGGAAATTTGAAGATATATTTTATTAATCATAAGAATTCTGATCATCTTTCCATATACATCAAATGAGTAGTAGTCACATTCCACTATTCTGAATGTTTTTAATCCTCCTTTGAGTTAATAAGCATTAAGGCTTAAAAATTCTAGAGTGGTTATCAAATTAAATTCAATAGTCATCATTCTTCCACCCAATCTTGTAACATATTATTATAAAAGGAGAGACTATATGAAGTGTGCACATGATACTTCTATAATACTCTCAAGAAGTAGGGTTTTACAGAAACATCCGGATTTCTTTGCCAAAGCAAAGGATAAGAGATTAATTAAGCTCCCAAACAACTCAGAAAAAAATGCTATCGACTCTAGAACAAATTAATTTGCCTAGAACTGAGGAAATGAGTTTCAGAAATGCCAGAGGCAAAGGGTATTATTCAAATCACCTTATCATGAGGTACAAGCAGCCTGTCTAGATCAACCTTCCAGGAAAAAAAGGAATGAATGAAAAGCAATGAATGCTTCTAAAACAAGCCAGTTGGTGGTGGTTCATGCTTGTTATCCTAGCTACTTAGAAGTCTAAGATGAAAGGATCTCAAATCAAAGCCTGGCCAGGAAAAAAACCTTCCTCTCTGCAACCAGCAGACAGGAAGCATTAGCTCTGTACCTGAAGCCCAGCTGGACGGCCTCAGACAACAGACATCCAGACACACAAGACCACCCCCATCTGAAATATTATCAAATACATTCACATAATATCTCCTGTTTGGGAGAAAATGTTTAAAAGATGTACCAAAAACAGTTCAAAAAGGCAGTTAATAAAGGCCAAGTGAAAGTGGAAATATGTACTCACACACTGAAATGTGAGGTACTGCCAGAATGATGTTAATGAGGCTAGAGGCCCATTTGGTAACTTATCCACTCAACCATCTTTCCTCACATCTTGTCAGTCAGCCTATACAGTGAGATTTTTTTAATGCAAGGAATGTGTGTGAGCATGTAGCTTGTAAAATTAATAATGAAAAGCTAGGCATTGGAAGCTCAGGCCTGTAAAACTAATTACTCAGAACCTTAACATATGAGGAACTCAGTTCAAAGCCAACTGAACAAAAACAATTCTTACCTCCAATTAAACTGTAAATGCAAGGCAAGCACTCTACCACTGAGCCACCTTCCCAGATAAATTGATGTTAGGGAAATGAACCCAAAGATATGTATTCAAATTTTTTTTCTTTCATGCGATTGTTACTAACACATTTATAAGATTATTTTTTTTGTTGCTTTGTATGTCCCTCCCCCACAGTATAACCCCTGCTTTCACTGTATTTAATGTTGGTATAATTTGTGGAGGGGAAGGGGAAAAAGAAATCACTTAATTAGGGATACAGGTGGACCCATTGCAGCAATGAGATGTACAAGTCGTTATGTCGAAAACGAACTTTACAACTTTGGTGGGGGGGAGAACTGGTTGTGGTCCAGGGGGAGGATGGGAAGGAATGGGAAGGGGAAACAAAGGAGGAGACTACAATTCTTGATAAGAAATGTACTAATTATATTGCCCATACAATTGTAACCCTCTGTACAGTATTTTCACAATAAAAAAACAAAAAAGAAAGTGAAAATATAAATAAACAATCAAAGGAAGTTTGAAAAAATAAATAAACAGCAAATGCAGAAAGCTGAGCTGTGCTTCAAATGGTAGAGTGCTAGCATCATATACAAAAGCTAAGTGACAGTACCTAGGTCCTGAATTCAAGCCCCAGTACTTGTTCTCATACACAAAATAATCATTACAACACCATAGTATATGCAAATGTTAGCAAGGGATGTAGAAAGATAAGATGATGACATCATTTACCTCACCTTTAGTCTCAAGCATTCTGTACAGTGTAGTTCAGTCTTTGAAAAACCCCAGGTGAAATCTTTCCTCAAAATCAGCAGATACATCCTCATTTCCCTCTGCACATTTATATTATGTACACACACACACACACACACACACACACAAACACACACACACACACATTCACGGGCTATATTTTTCTAACTAAGTTTGAAATACATAACCTTACACACATGCTTCAGTATTATGTGCCCTTGTTTAGGTTTCATAGGAAGCACAATATATCCAACATCTGGCTCATTCTTGTAATCTTAGCTGCGCACAAGGGTGGGATCTGAGGATCACAGTTTGATGCCAACCTAAGCTAATAAATCCTCAAGATTCTTACCTTCAATTAAGTAGAAAAAGCCAGAAGTGGATATGTGGTTTGAGTGGCACAGTGACAGCAGTGCGTTAAACAATCTAAACTAGAGCTCCAGACCCTCAGTTCAAGCCTGAGTACAGGCCCACTAGCACTCCAAAAGCCACCTCCCAAACATCAAACCAAAAATATGTCAGAATATTTTGTAACTTTTGAAGCAAAATCCAATGAGGCAACACAGCTGCTAGTTTAAGATTTGGTGGGGAAACCCCAAATTCAACATGTGTTAAAATGACATAACGAACAAGTAACCAAATAAAATTTCCCACTAAAGAAATTTCCTTAATATTCACTGGGACCCCTGACAAAGAGATTTTTTCTATGCTTTTTGAAAATCAGTGTTTTTTTCAGTAAGGTAATTAGTATAAACCTTTCCTGTAAATTATAGGAGTCATTGAAAGCTCCAAGTGAAGTGAATGTACAACAAAAAGCACACAATATTACAAGTTTCTATGCCTCTGTTGAGAGACCAGAAACCTCTAATAGTGTGGCCTATTGGAAAGAGAAGGGGGATGCTCACCATCACTGGTCATAAAAGAAATGCAAATCAAAACCAAAACCATATTTAGATTCCACTCACCCCAGTTAGAATGGCTATTATCAAGAGAACAAATAATAACAGATGCTGGGGTGGATGTGGCTAAATAGGAACACTACTACACTGATGGTAGGAATGTAAGCTGGTTCAACCACTCTAGAAAGCAGAATGGAAGTTCCTCAATAGACTAAACATAGAACTCACCTAAGATACAACCACCCCACTCCTCAGCATTTATCCAAATGATCTCAAACTAGGGTATAATAAGCTACCAGCACAACTATGTTCATTATAGCATTGTTACACATAGCTAAGATATAGAGACAACCCATTTGCCCCTCAATAGATGAATGGATCAAGAAAATGTGGTGTATTTACACAATGGAATTTTATGCTTCTATCAGAAAGAATGACATCGTCCCTTTTGTAAGAAAATGAAAAGAACTGGAAAAAATCATACTAGGTTAATCAAGCCAGGCCCAAAGAAACAAGAGCTCTATGATTTCCCTCATTTGCAATGAATAGCATTAGCCTGTTACTCCTGAAAGTGGATCATAATAGCTCAGGAGTTATGAATATATATATGAGCAGAGAAATTGATGCTAACTGAAATAACGCCAAGACATAGAAATAGCAGGTCTTCTTTTGTTTAGTTGTCAAGCTTGATGTAGCCAATGTACTGCAGCTAGTTCTTTCTTCTTACTTTATGTCATTTTTCTTTTCCAATTGGATTTATCCATGGCAATTCCAGTCTTTGATTCTGGTACCCTGCATCCTGTATATGCCTTTATCTGATTGGGGGAAGGGAAGGGAAATAACAAAATGCTGAAAGAAGTACAAATGGTGATCCATTGCAACAATGATACTCACAGGACACTATGGCAGAAATTAACTTTACAATGTAATGGGGGTAGGAAGGAGAGGAGGGAAGAGACAGGGAGAAAAACACTTGAGTGGGTAACAAGTTTCAAAGAGAAATGTAACTTACTCATGTACATGTAACCCCTCTGTATAGCATCTTTATAATAAAATAGATTTTTAAAAATATAAAAAGTAAGAATTTTTCATAAAATATCAAGTTAATACCAATGGAACTTCTGAGTTTGTGTCAAAGAGTTTTTAGGACTTTCAAGAAGCTAGTATTGAGTACATACAATCACAATTAAGTGATAATGAGAAAAGTAGAGCTTTTTATTGTATTATATGAATAAAGGAAAATTTCTTTTCATTTCTGTTAACATAGAATTCGTGTTTGTGATCTTCATTGTTCCCAAGTTAGACTAATCTCTTGTTCTTAGCTTTCTTTGGTATGTATAGCTAGGACATGTAATCTGAGATTTAAGAATTATTCTTTGTTTAATTTGGAAGCACTCCTCCCTGGGCAAGAAGTTAGTCTGGAGGTCCCCTGAAACCTGCTGTGGTTTCTCTCGCACAGCTCACTGAGGACCTTAGAAGTTTGAGAAAGTGACTGCTAATTAAGTGCCTCTTACTAATAAGAATTATTGGTAGGATTTGAAAACATATTTTGGTAAGAAATAGACTAGAAAAAATGTTAAGTTTGCTATTTTTTATCACTACATTTCTTTTTGTCTAAGTATAAAAGCCAGATTTACCCTAAGGACCTGAATAAGCAAAATGGCTTATAGAGCTCAGATCATTTTTTTCCACAGAAGATGACAGCAGAAGAAGAAATACATGTCCACAACAGGCACAAGGGAGAGAGACTTTGATGTCTCCTTAATTCTTAGGATCAAATGTTCAAGGAAGAACTCTCGAGACTGATGACAGCTTAAGGACCTAACATTTTCTGTGTAGTTGCATCATAGGAAGCATTAGGTGCCAAGCCTGACTGGTGACCTTGGCTGTATCCTGAGAACCTCTAGCAGGGCTCTGTCATGGTCACTGGAGAGGCAGGACTGCACTCTAAGAGGAACTACAGGAGGTGGTAACAAGGCCTGTGTCAGGGTTTTGCCAGATCTAGATGATTTATAACAGGCACTACTGTCTTCTGGCTAAGAATGTGGATATATCATTGAGGTCCTACACACAAATATATCACAAGTGTTGGCTTGCACCATTTCCTTATGAAAGCCAGCAAAAGGTCATTAATGCCCTCTGGACATATTCTCATCAATATTTAGTAGGTAAAAAGCTATAAAATCAAGTTCATTATGAGGAAAAAACCCAGATGAAAACCAAATTGCAGGAGCATTTACAAAAAATGTTTTTCTCTACATATCAAATGTGACAAAGTTTTAGAAGTTAACGAAGCTGGGAAAGTTAAATGGATTTCTTTTTTACTATGGTTGCAACTGTCTTTTGCATTTCAACTACTTAACAAAAAGAAGGTAGGCCAAGCATCACCAGTGGCTCACACCTGTAACTCTAGCTATTTATAAAGCTGAGATCTGAGGAAAGTGGATTATAGCTAGAACAGGTAGGAAAAATCTGTGAAATTTTGATCTCCAATTAATCATTCAAAATCAAGAAGTGAAAGTTTGGTTCAAGTCATAGACTGTTACCCTTGAGTTAAAAAGCTAAAGGTGAGCTCCCTGAGTTAAAGCCCCAGTATGCGCGCACACACACACACAAACACACACACACACACACACACACACACACACACACACACACACACACACACTGTTATCCTTGAGTAAAAAAACTAAAGGTCAGTTCCCTGAGTTAAAGCCCAACTATACACACACATACACACACACACACACATTTTATCTCAAAAAGAACCAGGGACCAGGAAACAGAAACAAGATATTTTTCTTTTATTTCATTTTTGTCATGTCTCTGTCATGTCTCTTTGCAAAGTTAAAGGGGCAGTCAAAAGGAGAGACAAACAATGAACATGTGCAACAGTGATATTCAATTGGTACTATGCTGAAAATGACCGATGCAACTTGTTTGTAGAGAAGGATGGGAAATCTGGAAGAGATGAAGGGAAAGGTTAACATTGTCCAAAAAGAAATGCACTCAGGGAAGTAGAACTGTGGCTCAATATGAGTGCCATTCTTCAGTAAAAGAGCTCAGAGACAGTATTCAGGCCCTGGGTCCAAGCCTTATTACTGACTGAAACAAAAACAAAGACAAAAGAAATGTAGTCATTGCCACAATATATAACTATTCCCTCTAGATCTCAAGAAGAAGAAGGAGCAGGAGGAGGAGGAGGAGGAGGAAGAGGAGGAGGAGGTGGAGGAGGAGGAGGAGGAGGAGGAGGAGGAGGAGGAGGAGGAGGAGGAGGAGGAGGAGGAGGAGGAGGAGGAGGAGGAGGAGGAAGAGGAACAGGAAGAGGAGGAGGAGGAGGAGGAGGAGGAGGAGGAGGAGGAGGAGGAGGAGGAGGAGGAGGAGGAGGAGGAGGTTAATAAAACCAAACCAGTGAGAGAGAAAAATTGAGAGAGCAAGGGAATGCGTGACATTTTTAAAAAAAGGAATATAATCAGAACCAACTTCAATGACTATAACCTCTGTGTAGCTCACCTTTGTAATAATACTACAAAAAATAAAACAGAAATAGAGTGCTGGAGGCACAACTCAAATGGAAGATCTGACTAATATGTATGTGATACCAAGTTCAAACCCCATTATCAATTTCCCCTTCAAAAATGGCTCTTCTCATCACTTGTGCTTCCCTAGCTTATGAAAAGGAGTGCAAACAGTTAAAGAGAGAGAAAGGTAATCTGTCAGGCACAGAACTGTACTTGCAACGAGCAGTACTTGCTAGAACACATGTTGACTAGAACACATGATGACTCCGTGTTTTCTGAAATAAACAGACCTAGTTGAGCTTGAATACAGGCTCCACTGTATACTAGATGGGAACTCAAACTTAACCTAACTCTCTGGAGCTCAAGTTCTTCATAGGTAAAGTGAGCATAACAATATGTATCTCACGGGATTATGAGATCTGGATGTCATCAAACATGGAGTGGGTTTTATCTTAGGTGTGTGTGCAACACTCAAGCACTGCTGGAAGGAGCATAAACTGGCATGATGCTTACTATATTACTTAACAATAATACAACAACTACTACAGACTCACTCCTGTAATCTTACTTACAAAAGAGGCTGAGAAAGAGGATCAAGGTTCTAAGCCTGAAAAGGAAACTGGATCAGACTCATCTCCAATGACTTCTAAAAAAGCTTGAGGTAGAGTTTGGTCCAAGTGGTAGAGTGCTAGACTTGAGCATAAACCTCAGGAACAGTGCCCAGGTCCTGAGTTCAAGCCCTAGGACCAACACAAACACACACACACACACACACACACACACACACACACACACACACCACACACACTACATTTTGTATGTTCCTACCACCCCACTTAACAATACTTTCCCTCTTCCAAGCTCAACAGTTGTTGTTTTGTTTTAAAAGGGACTTACTGTGTAGCTCACTCTTCTCTTACGCTTACAATCCTCCTGGGTGCTGGGATTACAGGCATGTCTACCATAATTAGCTTCACTCATTAAGTCTATTTATAACATTTTCTGCAAGAAATTCATTCATGCTCATGAAGATATGTGGCTTAAAGCTGTTCACATTAATATTCTACTGTACAAAATGTAAATAATATAGCTGGACATGGTAATATGCTACCACATGGTAATGCCAATCATTACTCAGAAACCTGACACAGGAGAATTAGGAGTTAAAGAAAGCCTGGTCTACACTGCAGAACCTTGTCTGCAAAGGAAAGAAATTCTATAAGTATTAATCTGCTATGAAACATACAATATATTAAATTCATATAATGGAACAAATAGATCATTGTTAATGGAAATAAAATCTTGGCAGAAATTTTAAATACATACATATGCACATATATTTAAATTTGGAGAAATAAAATTTAAGTGGTATTATCTGCATCTTTCAGTCTATCACTATCTATTTACTGACACATTGATTTCTATTTAGTCTTCACAAAACACTGTTATCTCACATAAGTACCAAAAAATGAAAAAGAAAAAGTACAAAAGATGCATTATCATAAATACAAATGTAGATTAATCCCTACCATAATAATTTGGAAAACATGCATTAAGTTAATGGCATTGAATACTGCTCAAGAAGGGGAGTCTAGGAGAATGTACATTGTGTGTGTGTGTGTGTGTGTGTGTGTGTGTGTGTGTGTGTGTGTGTGTGTGTGTGTGCTCCATGAATAAGTAAGTGAGTCCGAAGTAGACCAATTATACTTGGTTAGTCTTTTTGCTCAAAGCTAACACTCTACCACTTGAGCCACATCTCCACTTCTGAATTTTGGTTTCTGAATTGGAGAAATATCTCAGATTTTTCTGCATGGGCTGCTTTAAACCAAGATACTCAGTTTTTGACCTCTAAAGTAGCTAGGTTTTAAAACATTAACCACTAGTGGACAGCAACTACGTTAACATTTTTGAATGCTTGAATAATTTTTAAAGTAAGACATATATGTTACATTTGAGAATGATGGGAAGTAGTAATTAATGTTTAACAGAATTTAAAGCATACAAAGCTGAGAATGGCAAGTCACTGAGAATAGGATGGAATATATCAAACTTACCTATGACAGTTTTCAGTCTGTGCACAGAAATGATTGCATTGTTGGAGGCCAAGGCCATAAGATAGCTGAGCTCCAGCTGGCTGCTATACTCATGAGGCCAGTTAGTGCTATTCACAACAATGTGATGTTATTGGATGGCAGGGATCAGCTTCAAGTTCGGAACCTGGAATGTTTCTATTAATCTAGAAGGGGAAATATACCAGGACCCAATGACTGGGAATGTGGTTAGTGGTAGAATGCTGGCCTCGCATGCATGAAGCACTTGATTTGATTCCTCAGTATGACGTAAGCAGAAAAACTGGAAGTGGTGCTGTGGCTCAATTGGTAATGTACTAACCTTGAACAAAATAAACTCAGGGAGAGTGCCCAGGCCCTGATTTCAAGCCACAGGACTGGAAAAAAATTTTAAAAAAGTGCAAAATGCTGTTTGTTGAAATAAATATGTTGAATAATTCTTTTTACTCACTGGAAAATTGTGCTGTTGAGAATTCATAATGAACTTTGTTAGGAAAAGGCAAATTAATGAAATATTATCTGGCATTGGACAGGACATAATGAGATCTAAAAATGATTGCTGCCTATGGTTACTTGATACAACTAACGTTACAAATACACTTGCCAGATTGTAATTGTTTAAGGATAGAATCGTGGGTTTTTCTTTTCAAAATAATTTTACTGCTGGGCCCCAGTGGCTCAAACTTGTAATCCTAGCTACTAAGAAGGCTGAGAACTGAGGGTCTCTATTCAAAGCCAGCCTGGGCAAGAAAGTCTGTGAGACCCTTATCTCCAACTAAAGGTTCTTCACAAAATGTGAAGTGGCACTGTTGCTCAAGTAGTAGAGTGCTAGCCTTGAGCTGAAATGCTGAGGGACAACACCCAGACCCAGAATTCAAGCCCCAAAACCGACAAAAAATAATAATAGCAATAATATTAATTTTGTTACAATTAAGATATTATAAAGGCTGCCATTACAAATTTTGTTTATTTGCTCAAAGAAACACATTTAGATATTCATTGCAAACAGCCAGGATTTGGCCAACTGCTTTCCAGCAGATCTCTGTGTGTAGAGGCAATGCGTAATACAAAGCAATACAAACCAGTTATGACTTTAAATAATTTTTCTCTGCACATCTTAAAAATCAATGCTGACTACATGAAATAAAAAATCCCTAAGTTTAAAACATTCTTCTAGACAAGTTAATGAAATCCTGAGAACAAGTATTTTAAGAATAATTTCAGAGAACTTATACTCACAACTTGGGTTCTGTATCTGAAATTTATTACTCGAGGCTAGTGCTGCCACTTTGAGCCACAATGCCACTTCCAGTTTTCTCATGGTTAATTGAACAGAAAAGTCTCACCAACTTTCCTCTCCAACCTGGCTTTGAACTAGGATCTAGAGACCTCAGCCCTCGGAGTAGCTAGGATTATAGGCATGAACCCCTGGCACCTGGCTAGAATAATTGCTCACCTGAGACAGAAGCCAGTTAGTATTAAATGCCAATCATGTTTAACTTTGTAAAATAAAGTTAACTGAATGCCTTACAGTAGAAATAAGAAATAAAATGTGTCTGAGGATTACAAAGTTCTTACCAAAAGTTTCATATATTCCTTGTTTTTTTATCTTCCAAAATTGTGTGCTTTCCCGAATCATACCTTATCTTTCCTTGCTGATTTCTTTATTTTCTTTCATATAGGGCCACAAGTTCTTCAACTATAATTTATTTATGTGAAGAGCTTGCACATATCTATTTTCAGTCCAAACTCCTAGTAAGCATCTCTCATCCATATATTCAACTGCCATAAAAACTTGTGAAACACTGATCATCTCTTTCCATTACTGGATATTAATGTGTAAGTAAAATTTAGGAAAATAAAGAATAACATCAATAAATATAATATGATTTTGATAGTAATACTAAACATAAATTCAATGTTGATTATTTTCTGAGCAACTTAATAAAAACCTCAAGGAAAAGAAATCAGCTTTTTAGAGTGCTGATATTGTGGTTTAAACTCAATACATTACCTTCTCACTTAAGCTTTTTCCCTAAAGGGTGGTGCTCAATAATTGAACCATAGCTCCCCTTCCAACTTTCTCTGGGGGATTATATAGAGGTAAGAATCTCATGGAATAATTTGTGTCCCTCTCTTGGGGTTCATTTCACTTAACATCATCTTATATGGTCATATGATACCATGTAATAATGTACTAGTTACTGCAAGTAAGAGAAACTACGGGACCTATGGTTTTATATATATATATATATATATATATATATATATATATATATACATATACATATATACAATGAGATATATATATATACATATACATATACATATATACAATGTGATATATATATATATATATACATACACACACACACGCGCGCACACACACACACACACACACACACACACACAGACATTTTCACTTTTTTATTGGGAAAATACCGTACAGAGGGTTTGCAATTACATGGGCAATGTAATGAGTATATTTCTTACCAAGAATTGTTGCCTCCTCCTTTGTTTCCCCTACCCATCCCTTCCCATCCACCCCCCCCCACCTACGGACCCCAAGCCAAAGTTGTAAATTTCCTTTTTCGACATAACGTCTTGTACATCTCATTGTTGCGATGCGTCCACCTGTATCCCTATTTAAACAATTTGTTTTTTTCCCTTCCCTTCTACAAATTATACCAACATCAAATACAGTGAAAACAGGGGTTGTACCATGGGGGAGGGACATGCAAAGCAACAAAAAAATCGTCTTATAAGTTAGAAATAATCACAAGAAAGAAAAATCATTTGAATCCTTATCTTGGGGTTCATTTTGCCTAACATCTACTTATCTGACCGTTTCTACCTGTCTCAGACATATACTACTTATTGCAAATATGGGAAACCATGAGACCTATGTTTCTTTGGGCCTGGCTTACTTCACTTAATATAATTTTTTCCAAGCCTTTCCGTTTCCTAACAAATGGAGCCATGGCATTCTTTCTGTTGAGGTATAGGATTCCATTGTGTATATATACCACATTTTCTTGAT
This sequence comes from Dipodomys spectabilis, assembly GCF_019054845.1. Taxonomy (NCBI): domain Eukaryota; kingdom Metazoa; phylum Chordata; class Mammalia; order Rodentia; family Heteromyidae; genus Dipodomys; species Dipodomys spectabilis. The sequence continues at coordinate 5,257,353 of NW_024870984.1, read as the reverse complement.
CCATTCATCTACTGAGGAGCCTCTGGGTTGGTTCCATATCTTAGCTATGGTAAATTATGCTGCAATAAACATCGTTGTGCTGGTAGCTTAGTATGGTCTTGTTTGTGATGATTTGGTAAATGCCTAAAAGTGGGATTATTGGGTCATAGGAGAGCTCTAAGTGGAGTCTTGGAAAAAATTATATTAAGTGAAGTAAGCCAGACCCAAAGAAACATAGATACTATGATTTCCCTTATTTGCAATAACTAGTATATGTCTGGGACAAGTATAAAAGTTCAAAAGCTATGTATATATGATCAGATAAGATGATGTGAAGCGAAATAAACCTCAAGATAGTGGTTTATCATCTAAATTGTGATTTTTTTTGTTTCTTTGTGTGTTCCTCCCACAGAGTATAACCCCTGTTTTCACTGTATTTGATGTCGGTGCCCTGCATCTTGTATACACACTTCTCTAGCTTGGGGAGGGGAAGGGAAAAAACAAAATGTTTAAACAGGGATACAGGCTGACCCATTGTAACAATGAGATGCACAAGACACTATGTTGAGAAAGGAAGTTTACAATTTAGGCAGGGAGGCAGAGAAGGGGGGAGGGGGAGTGTAGTTGTGAAGGTGGGAAGGAAGGGAGGGTAGGGGAAAAACAAATGAGGAGGTAACAATGCTTGATAGAAAATGCACTCATTACCTTGCTCATGTAACTATAACCCCTCTATACAGTATTTTTACAATAAAAACCTCTCAAAAAAAGGAAGGTGTCATGTACACCAAGTATAGTAGTCCACATCTGTAATCCTAGCTGATTGGGAAGCAGAAATGTCTGAGGCCAGGCCAGAGAAATAACTGCCAAGACAGCCATCTCAACAAATGATCTGGCCATCGTGGTTCATATCTGTAATCCTACCTAATTATGTGGGAGGCATAGGTACAAAGTCTCAATCAATCTAAGATCAGACCTGGGCAAAAAGTTCAAGACCTCAAGCAAATAAAAGGGACTAGAACTATGGTAACAGTAGTTGAGCTGCTTGGTGCTATACAACCAAAGTCCTTTCTAGCAAGCAGAGAACCCCTGAATAAAACCCTAGTAATATTCTTCTCTTCCACCAAAAAGCCTAAGTAATTTTGTTTTATTGGAACATTAATTTCAAGGGCGCTGACAGATCAGAGATGATGACATTCTCTTTAAAATTAGGTATTCAAAAGAGACAAAGTTATTTAGGCTTTGAAAGAATTGAGAAGGAAGGAAAATGCATATGATTTTTGTTAGCTCCATAATTCTTGAAATCATAAAATGCATATATCCATGTATGTATGTATATACATGTATGTATATATACGTACAAGTTGTTCTCTTTTGTGTGTAGCAAATGGTACAAATGAATCTGTACAATCACTATTCAAAGGCATGAATAGACGAAGAGAATGAGCAAAGAACTCACTCAGGAATCTATTCCTAGCCAATAACCCTGACAATATTTTACATCAGTTTGCATGTGTCAGTTACTGCAGTACAGGGACAGTACGGCAACAATGGGATACCAGGCAAAAGAAATGAGAAATGAGATACAAATTGCACAATATTCTTTCTGATGGGTAAGTAGAATTTCCAGCGTGTTTGTGTGTGTGTGTGTGTGTGTGTGTGTGTGTATTACATTTTCTTGATTCATTTCTCTCTTGATGAGTAGATGAGGTGATTCAGTAAGCATGGTTGTGCTGAAACTTTTACTACATCCTAGTTTGTAAACATTCAGGTAAATGCCTAGGAGTAGAGTTGCTGGATAATATGGAGTGGGTAGTCAAAAGAGGAGTGAAGAGGGAAAATGAGAAGAATGAAAAGGAGAAAAGGGGTGAAGTGCAGAGAGGAATCCAGTAAATATCCTACAAAATTAAGAAGAGTAAAGGAAGAGGTTCATAGAAGAGGGATGGATGAGAATGTTGAAAGGGTTGTCATTGATCAAGGTATATTATATGCATAAACTGCTTTGTTTAATGATAACTCCTTTGTTACTTAAAATAATAATTAAAAAATCATGTCCCTAAAATGTTATGCCATTAGAAGCAGAGCATGAGAATCTGCTCAGATCATTTCTAGGGTCTATAAATCTTTTTTCATTAGGATGAGTTTCAGAACAACACTAATGATGCATATTATATGAAGAAAAATTAATGATTTCCAGCTATTTAAAATAATTATTTTTGGAGATATGGCTCAAGTGGCAGAGTGCTACCTAGTGAGCAAAGCTGTCAGATACTGAATTCAAGCCTTTCATTTAATTGTAAAAACACTGTACAGGGGGGTGAAAATTACATGGGCAAGATAATGAGTACATTTCTTATCAAGCATTGTAGCCTCCTCCTTTGTTTCCCCTCCTCATCCCTTTCCATCTGCCCCTTGCCGCCCCCACCCAATTATCCCCACTCCCGCCACCCTCCCTGCACCAAAGTTGTAAAGTTCGTTTTTGACATAACGACTTGTACATCTCATTGTTGCAATGGTTCCACCTGTATCCCTATTTAAACGATTGGTTTTTCCCTTTCCCCTCCACAAATTATACCGACATCAAATACAGTGAAAGCAGGGATTATACCGTGGGGGAGGGACATACAAAGCAACAAAGAAATCATCTTATAGATGTGTTAGAAACAATCACATGAAAGAAAAAAACATTTGAATACATATCTTAGGGTTCATTTCCCTAACATCACCTTATCTGAACTTTTCTGCTTGATTCAGACATATACTAGATATTGCAAATAAGGGAAAACATGAGACCAATGTTTCTTTGGGCCTGGCTTACTTCACTTAATACAATTTTTTTCCAAGTCTTTCCATTTCCTAACAACTGGGGCAATGTCATTCTTTCTGATGGAGGCATAGAATTCCATTATGTATATATACCACATATTTTTGATCCATTCATCTACTGAGGGGCATCTGGGTTGGTTCCATATCTTAGCTATAGTAAATAGTGCTGCAATAAACATAGTGGTACTGGAAGCTTTAGTGTAGTCTTGTTTGTAAACATTTGGGTAAATGCCCAAAAGTGGGATTGCTGGATCATAGGGGAGCTCTATGTGGAGTCTTTTGAGGAACCTCCATACCACTTTCCAAAGTGGTTAAACAAGTTTACACTCCCACCAACAATGCAGTAAGGTTCCCTTCTGTCCACATCCCCTCCAGCATCTGTTGTTATTAGAGTTCTTGATATTAGCCATTCTAACTGGGGTGAGGTGGTATGTCAATGTTGTTTTGATTTGAATTTCTTTTATGGCTAGGGAGGTTGAGCATTTCTTCATGTGTCTATTGGCCATCCTTCTCTCCTCTTCAGAGAAGTTTCTCTTTAAGTCGTTAGCCCACTTATTTATTGGGCAGTTGTTTCTTTAAAGATTTGTTATTGGGGGATTTAATGTTGTGAGTTCCAAGTATATTTTAAATATGAGAACCTTGACCATTGTGTGGCTAGTGAAGATCTTCTCCCAATCCGTGGGCTTTCTATTGATCTTGCTAGCTATGTCCTTTGCCATGCAGAAGCTCTGCAACTTCATGCAATCCCATTTGTCCAACCTTTCTTTGATTTTTTTCTGTTTTGGGGTCTCTATTAAGACAATTCCGGCCTGTGCCAAGGAAACCTAGGGTTTCTCCTATTCCATCCTGTAGTGTTTTGAGAGTGTCAGCTTTGACTCCGAGATCTTTGATCCATTTGGAGTTGATTCTGGTGCAGGGTGATATATAAGGATCTAGCTTTAGTTTTCTACAAGTAGTTAACCAATTTTGCCAGCACCATTTACTGAAGAGGCTGTCTTTCTTCCATTCTATTTTTTTAGCTCCCTTATCGAAGATTAAATGGCTATAGGTCTGTAGGTTCATTTCTGGGTTTTCAATTCTAGTCTATTGGTCCTGAGGTCTGTTCTTGTGCCAGTACCAAGCTGTTTTGATTACTATGGCTCTATAGTAGAGTTTGAAATTTGGTATTGATATTCCTCCAGCAGTGTTCTTTCTGTTGAGGATCGTTTTTGCTATTCGGGGTCTTTTATTGTTCCATATGAATTTTTGGATTGCCTCTTCTATTTCCTTGAAGAATGACTGAATTCAACTCTTGATCTCGAACATAAGTAAAAACAGTCAATAAAAGTCAATCACTTTCCTGGGCACTGGTAGCTCATGCCTTTAATCTTAACTTTAATCAGAAGGCAGGGATCTGGGGATCTCAGTTCAATGTCAGCTCAGATAGGAAAGTCTGTGAGATTCTCATCCCGATTTACTGCCAAAGAAAGCTGGAAGTGGATTCGTGGCTCTTAGCCTAGAGCAAAAAGCTCAGGAACAGAACCCAAGCCTTGAGTTCAAGCCTTAGAATAGTGCAATACATACACTAGGGAAGTAATTCACTCAAGTTCTCAACCTTTAATTTCCCTAATTCTAACTCTAATCCTGGTCATAACCCTAAGAGTAACCTTGATGATAATAGTAACTGAATCCTAAAATTAATGGAAAATACTCAAGTTTAGATACATCTTTACAGATACCCACTGTCTTTGAAATGATTTGCACTTTGCTCCAAATTCTACATATTCCCTGACTTGGAATCTGAAATATATCTTGTTCTCTATTATGAATCATTAACCTCAAATCCTCATATCATGAAAAATAACATAGTTTCCACTGATTTTTAACTTTTACAGAACTCCTGTATCTCCAAAAAGAAGTTGCAGGTTTACTTAAAATCTACTCTAGTTCCTAACCCTTACTATATATCTAAACCTTACTAGAAACCTAACTCTAAATTTAACCCCATTGAACCCTGCATAGAAAACTTAGAGAAACTCTGTAGTTTCAAACTTATTTTACTTGAGTTTCAATAAGTTTCAAATAAGTTTACTTGAATTAAAATAAGTTTCAAACTTATTTTACTTGAAAGTGTTAGCAGAAAATTCAGTTTTACTTTAAAGCTTACCCTTCCCTAACCCTAAGCCTAACCTGAATTAGAAAAGTAACCCTAACCCTGGAACTAATGGGCTTTGGATTCTAAAAGCCACACAAATATATTAGTTTTTATTCATCCTTTGATTTAACTCATCTTTCTTAAAATATTTTGTAGTTTCACTCATTATCCTGCCATTATTGTAACCCTAGCCCTAACTGAAATATTGAGGCTAACCCTCACATAATTATAACCTAATCTTAATATTGTTAGCAGTTTCCTGTTTCACATTCATCCTAATTCTAACTCGACTTGTTATTCGAAGATTTAGTTTCAGTTGAACCCTTAATTTTCCATTTCCCTAGTGCTTACACTAACCCCAACTGGAACTGAAACCTAACACTCTGATAGTCCAATTCTAATGTTTAAGAAAAAAACTTTAGTTTTAAATCATTCTAATGAACTCTCCAGGTTACGCTCTGGAAATTAGTTTCAGTTTGCCTTATTCCCACAAATTTTCTGACTCTATTTCTGAAGTTATCTTGTTTCCTAAAATGAACTATTATATTACTTGTATTCAAATTCTCTTTATCAAGAAAAATTCTGTAGTTTCCATTCATCCTACCTTTTCCAGAAACCCTGTACCCTAAAACAGTTTCAGATTTACTTACCATCTAGTCCATTACTTAATGCTAAGTCTCAGCCTAAACCTGTCTGGAAAACTCTCATTAATCGTTATGAGAATGATCACTGAGAAATAAATATAAAGATAATGCTCTAGTTACTATTCAATCTCACATTTTTGCTTCTACTTGTAAGTGAAAACTCAAGTTCATACTAAAATCTTTCTTATTCATAACAGTAATCATAATCAGAACAAAACACTGACCCTAATCTTAATCCTAATTATATGACAATACTAACACTAACACAACTACACTAGTTTTCACTCATCCTAACTTGATTCAAATAAGCCTTCCAAAAATAGGTTTCATTTATTTTTTGAATATCTTAGTCATTTTCCAATCCTAACTTAATCTTATCGGGAACATTGACAATAACCATAAGCCTAATTGTAAGTAGATTTTAATACAATACTCTAGTTCACATTCATTCTAATTCTTTCCAGGCTTATTCTAAATTTACCTTCAATTTGAGCCTCATTTTTTTCTCCTTCACTCTAACCTAACCATGGCTGGCATTCTAACCATAATCTTGACACTAACAGTATCCCAATTCTAAAATTTATGAAAAATGCTCATTTTTGCAATCTTAACTGAAATTCCACTTGTAATTCTTGAAATAAATTGCAGGTTTTCTGTAAACTCTACAGATTTTCTCACTCTTAATTTTGAATGTATCTTGTTCCATAAGAGGAATCATTATACCCATTGATCTCAAATCCTGATATTATGAAATACATTGTAGTTCCATTATCCCGGCATTTCTTGAATTCCTTAGAACCTAAAATAAGTTCAACTTTACTTATCATTTAACACATTTCTTTTTTTTTCTTTTTGTCAGTCGTGGGGCTTGAACTCTGGGCCTAGGCATGATCCCTGAGTTCTTTAGCTCAAGGTGTGCCCTTTACCACTTGAGACACAACACCACTTTTGGGTTTTCTGGTGGTTAATTGGACATAAAAGTCTCACAGACTTTCCTGCCCGGGTTAGCTTTGAACTGGGATCCTCAGAAATCAGCTTCCTGAGTAGCTAGGATAATAGGCACAAGCCACTAATTTAACCCATTTCTTTACTCTATCCTCTACCCCGATTAACCAGAAACCTAATCCTAATCACAGTCTGATTTAACACCAAATGGTTAATGTAAGGAAAATAGTCTAGATTCTATTCAACCACACATTTTTTTGCTTCTACTTCTTAGTGGAAAACTAAAAGTTACCCTAAAGCTTATCCTTCCCTAACCCTAACTAGAGCAAAATAATATCTCACACTTTAAACCAAATCATATCTGAATGTTTAAAGTAATATACACACTGGTTTTCATTCATTCTAACTTTGATGCCATTCATTCTTCTTAAAATATGTGGCAGCTTTACAAAATATCTTCCATCTTTTTCTCATCCTAACCCCAGCTCTAACTGGAACACCTTGCCTAATCCTAAGCCTACATATAACTGAATCATCATGTTAATAGCAAGCCTCTTTTTTCACATTTATCCTAAATCTTGCTCAGCATGTATTTCTAAATTTTACTTGCATGTTGAACCTAAATATTAAGTGTTTTCTATTTCCTGGCAAGTTTTATTTTTCATTATTTCTTAACAATTTTATTTTGTTGTAAAGATGCTTTAAAGAGTGATTAAGTACATATGTAACATAAGGAGTACATTTCTTGTTAAGCATTGTTACCCCCTTCTGTCTTGTTCTCCCACTATCCCATTCCTCCCCACTTCCCTTACTCCTCCCTCCCCATGGTGTAAACTTCATTTTCAACAGTGTCTTTTGAGTATCATTGTTGCAATGGGTCATTCTGTGTTGAACCTAAATTTTCTATTTCTCTAATTCTAATTCTGTCTGGGACTCTAAACCTAACCATAATAATAATGATATCTCAATTCAGAAGTTAATAAAAAATATTTAAGTTTTTATTTAGCCTATTAATCCACCATACATCTTGAATTAAATTGTAGTTTAGCCTAAATCTTCCAAATTAGTTTATATGTACATATACAAAGACGTAATTTTATGTGAAAAACAGAAGATCTTTGGAGAAAGAAGTAATTAAACTGAAATAGAGGGAGTATAATCAAATGCTTTAAATATATTATAGAATTGCCACTTCTGACAATTAATAACCATTAAGAAAACAACTAAAAATTAATAAATAAGACACTGCCTTCTAGTGTTCTTTAAGAGAGCCATGATATGTCTGGTGAAAAAAATACTTGTGTTAGATAAACTTTGTTCATGCATAATTTATATTGTTATTGGCCAATTATTTAACTTAATGAATAAAAATATGTCAAATAAGATTCCATGACAAAAAATATAAAACAATTATTTAGCAATTGTTTGAGAAAGTTATAATCATGAGTTTTAAGAAACTGAATTCCTATGTCCCAGAAAGCAATGAATTAGGTTTACTAATCTAGTATTTGTAGCAAGTTCAGAGAACATAATTGGCATGAAAAACAACTAACTGTACATCTTCTTTCTTGAATGAGTGATATTTTAAACATTATCTTTTATTCAAATGAATACTTAGGTTTACATTTTACATTTCAAAATAAATGCAATTTTATCTCTTTTCAGAACAAGTACTTACACTGCAATTAAATGTACTAGCATATTCAAGTATTAAAAAGCTAAATTTTCTATGTTTGAAATGTAGCTCTCCATGTTCAGAATGACATTATTTTTTATTCATAAATGTCTAACCTTGGATTTTTGCTTCATCAATATAAATTGTCTCGTGAGGTTGTAGTGAAGGCTCCAGTAATCAGAATGGTCAAAATGATTTCCTGAATTCTAAATTTTAAATCTAATCATTTTTAGCCTTTGATTATATCACTTATTGTCTCTTCAGAGCAATTAAGCTAAAATAAATACTACTTTTTAAACATTTCACTCACATTGTAAATAATATTAACATAGGTAAAAAAGACACTAATAAATAAGAAATTATTTTCATTAGTTTTGCTTAATTTTAATTTACTTGTAGCAAAAGGTTAAAATGTCTGGTCTCTTTCTTTCAATGTAATAACATACATTTCCTATTATTACTGTCTCTTTATAGAAGCCTGAAATCACTATTTCAAAGTAACACAAACAGAAAAAAATAAAGGGCTACAACCATCACAAATCCTAAATTATGTGAAAAATCCACAATATCAAAAATAAACCTGAGGAAGTGGAAAAACAATGGCAGAAAAACAACAGAAAATTACCCTGGCTCTAGCTAATGAAACAGATATTTAGAGTCCTAGCAGGTATTCCACTTCTAGCAGGTCAAACCAAGTCAGGTATAATTATATATAAATATATAATTCAAAAGGAGATCTTATACTGTCTTGACAAGAAAACAGAAATCTATGAAAAGTTACCCAGCCAGGCAGGTGACTGTTGTGACTGTGTTGACCAACATATTCAAAAGCACAGCTGCACTGTGGAAATAAAAGGGCCACATGGGCGAAAAAGCAGGAACAGAGGCAGCCACATCCAAACACAGACACAATTCATCTTAACACTGGACAGTTTGAACTCTCATTGGAACCACAAGTATTAACATGACAATATCTCACCACAAATGATCTCCAATCCTACACTTAATCGTCTAGACAAAAACCTAATTCCAGAAAAACAAATCACAACAGAAGACCAAACCAAAACTGCAAATCAACCAAGAACATAGAGAGTCACCTATTAAGATCACAGATCCCACAAATAAAAGCCAAGAAATCCACCAAATGGACAGAAAAAATAAAAAAAATACAAGAAAACTGATGTCACTGTAGTATAATTCACACAGGAACTGACCAGACATTAGAACAGACAATTAAGGACCTAGAAGAGAGTATTCGAAATACATTACAAATACTGCTGAAAATGTGATTAATGAAAAGATACAAAACCTCTACAAGGAAATTTGTGAAAAAGATGAGACCAATCAAAGATTAGCATAATAATTCATGGAGACTACAAACAGAAAGATAAATAAATTCTGAGAAGGCAAAGGAGTCCAAGGAAAAATTCATTAAATAGTTAAAAGGTATGAGAGAAGACACAGCTAAAATAAGCCCCTCCAACTCCCCTACCCAAAGAAAAGATGTAAAGAATGTCCACACAAGACCTAAAACAAAGCTTTAGTAAAGATAGAAGCCATAAAAAAATGACCAATTAGAAGACAGAGAATTCAAAAACAAAGTAGAAAGTCTCCACAGCGAATAGATGACATAGAAGATGTTAGGCATCAAAGACAGACTAGGTCTAATAGAAAAGAGGAGCTAATCATTTAGAACAAATCCAATGAATAAGAAATGATCTTGCTGGAAGTTCAAGATTCAGTTAGAAGATTAAACTTTGGGGAGATAGGTATCAAGAAGGAGAAGAGCAGGAAACAAAATGGATGGGAAACATATTACAGAATTCTAGCAGAGAACACGCCAAACATCCAAAAAGAAAGGCTCATTCATAGAAAAGAAGCCTTTAGAACACCAGAGAATACCAGAACAGAACAACCCACCACCACATCATAATCCATTAGAGGATCATTAGAGATCAAGGAAAGGATTCTTAAAGCTGTCAGGAGAAAAGATTGATTATTTATAAAGGATATGCAGTCAGAATAAATAATGATTTCTTAGCTGATATGGTAAAAACGAGAGCCTGGCATGATATATGGCAAACATTAAAGGCAAACAACTACCAATCCTGAATACTGTCCCAAGCCAAACTCTTCTTTACATTTAAAGGATATATAAAAATATTTCATGGCAAAGAGAACTTGAAACAACTTATCCCCACCAAATCAACAAGATAGAAAATAATCAAATATATCCTACATAGAGAGGCCAAGAAGAACAGGAACTGGTTATATAAAATGCTCCCTACCAGTGAAAGGATATATTTTTTTATTGTGAAAATACTGTACAGAGGGGTTACAATTACATGGGCAAGATAATGAGTACATTTCTTATCAAAGCATTGTAGCCTCCTCCTTTGTTTCCCCTTCCTATCCCTTCCCATCCTCCCCCAACCCTCCCACCCAGTCCTCCCCACTCCCCCCCTGCACCAAAGTTGTAAAGTGCATTTTCATCATAAGGACTTGTGCATCTCATTGTTGCAATGGGTCCAACTGTATCCCTATTTAAATGATTTGTTTTTCCCCTTCCCCTCCACAAATTATACCGAACAAAGTAAATATAATAAGAATAGATGAGGCACAGCTCCTAACAGCAGGAATTATAGATATTTCCCAGCCTTAACTCTCAATATCAATGGACTTAAATTTCCAATTAGAAAACACAGATTAGATAGTATTATAAAAAAACAAGACACATCCATCCAGTGTCCACTAGAGATACATTTCATTGACAAAAACAAACACATACTCAAACTGAAAGGCTGCAAGGAAATTTTTCAAGCAAATGGATACCATAAACAGGCCACAGTAGAATTACTAACATAAAATAATGTAGAACTCAAATTAAAATTAGTAGGAAGAGACATTACATATTGATAAAGGCAGCTCTCCATTAGGAGGATACAACAAGTGTAAATATCAATGCCTTGAATCTTGGACCACCCCACATCATCAACCAAATACTACATAACCTAAAAACACATCTCAACCCATCATTGTCATGCATGGATTGGTTATCCAGGAAAAACTCAACCAAGAAACTGAAGACCCAGGGCTGGAAAGATGGCTCAGTGATAGAGCGCTTGCCTTACATTCATGAGGCCCTGGGTTCGATTCCTCAGCACCACATAAGCAAAAAGAAAAAGCCGGAAGTGGCGCTGTGGCTCAAGTGGTAGAGTGCTAGCCTTGAGCTGAAGAGCTGAGGGCAGTGCCAGGCCCACAGTTCAGGCCCACGACAGGACCCAAAAAAAACAAAAAAAAGAAACTGAAGACGTAAATAACTGCATTGACCACCTTGCCCTAACAGACATCTACAGAATATACATTCAGTATCAGTATGTACATTCTTTGCAGCAGGTCATGGAAGATTCTCCAAAATAGAACCCATCCTATGTCACACAGAAATTCTGTCCAAATTGAAAGAATAATTAATTGAATTCCCATAACTTGTCAGACCACAGCAGAATAAACACAATTAAACAGCTAAAGCAAAAAAAAAAAAAATTGTCAAACCTATGAAAACTGAACAACACATTGCTGAATGACCACTGGGGCACTGAAGAGATTAGAATGGAAATCTGAAAGTTTCTAGAATTTAAGGAAAATGAAGACACAAAATACCAGCTCCTCTGGGACATATTAAATGCAGTACTTACAGGAAAATTTATAGCTTTGAATGCCTATATCAAATAATTGGGGAAATCTCAAATCTATTTTTATTATGGACCTAAAGCTCCTTGAAGAGAGGAACAAGTCTAAACCTAAGTAGGCTGAAACAAATAAAAAAGTTAAATCAGAAATAACTAAATAAAGACACAATAAAACATAGGAAGATCAACCAAACAGAGTTGGTTCTTTCAATAAATTAACAGACTTGACAGACCCTTACCAAATCTGACTAAAAAGAGACCTTATATAGATTGGGAGGTCTTTAGTTGCTCTGCAACATACAACGGCCTCATACCTCAAATATTCTTAGAGACCCAAAATTAAACCCCCCAAAAAAACAAATCCTCATAGAAACAACAACCCTCATAATATAAGTGAGCTTAAGATTTAAGGAGAGACCTCTCTGAAGAAGAAATATGAATGGCCAATAGACACATGAAGAAATATGCAACATTTCTGGCCATAAAAGAAATGCAAATCAAAGCAAAATTGAGATTCCACCTAACCCCAGTTTGAATGACCATAATGAAGAAAACTAATAATAACAGATGCTGGGCTGGTGGGGATGTGGCCAAAAAGGAACATTACTACACTATTGGTGGAAATGTAAACTTGTTCAAATACTCTGTAAAGAAGTATAGAGGTTCCTCACTGGAGCTCCCCTATGATCCAGAAATGATGGACCAAGGAAATGTTGTACATATTCACAACAAAATTCTATGCTTCCATCAGAATGATTGACATTGTCCCATTTGTAAGGAAATGGAATCATTTGGAAACATAATAATTCAAACAAGCCAGACCCAAAGAATCAGAGGCTACATGTTTTCACTCATTTGGAAAAACTAGGATATGTCTAGGATATTCACAGTAACTCAATAGCAATATGTATATCACCATAAAATGATGCTTATCAAAATGAGCTCCAAGAAATGGATACAAGATGATTATATAGTGAACTGTTCTTAGTTATTTCTATTTAGTTTTCCCCTTTGGTTTATTCCCAGTAATCACTGTTTTTGATTTCTGTACCCTTTGTCTTACACATAAGTTTATCTGATTTGGGGAAAGGAAGGGAAATCACAGAAATGGTGGGACAAAGATTAACCAAAGCAACAGTGATATTCACTAGACACTATGTTAGAAATAAACTTTACAACTTTGTGGGAGTGGGATGTCAGGGTTGGGGGAAGCAGAAAAAAATGAGGAAGGGGTAACACTGTTAAAAATGTACTCATTTGGGCTGGGAAGGTGGCTCAGTGGTAGAGCGCTTGCCTTACATGCATGAGGCCCTGGGTTCGATTCCTCAGCACCACATAAGCAAAAAGAAAAAAGCTGGAAGTGGTGCTGTGGCTCAAGTGGTAGAGCACTAGCCTTGAGCTGAAGAGCTGAGGGACAGCGCCCAGGCCGAGTTCAGGTCCCACGAACAGACCAAAAAAAAAAAAAAAAGCTACTCATTACTTATGTAACTGTAACCCACCTCTCTGTATATCACCTTCATAATAAAAAACAAAACAAAACAAAACAATTAGCGAACTCATTCAAATACAGAAAATTAAAGACAAAAATGAGACAACACAACAGATATAAGCAAAATTGAGAATATTATAAGAGAATACTTTGAAAATCTTTTGCCAATCACCTGAAAAATCCTGGGGAAATTGATGCTTTCCTATACTGGATCTGAAACAAGAAGTAAAACATAAAAAGAAATGAAAATGAAATGTCAATAAACCACTTCCCATTCCAGAAAAATCTACGACTCAATGAATTTACCATGAAATTAAGGCCTGCAAAGAACTTACAATACACAGATGTAACTCTTCAATGGAATAGAAAGGGAAATGGAATTATCAAACACATTCTATGAAGCTAGAATTAGACTCTTCTCCAAATCACATAAGGATTCACCAAAGAAAGAGAACTATGAACCGAACTCTTTGATAAGCGATGATGCAGTGGACTTTCTAACAAGAGCAATAAGCAAGAGAAAAACATAAAGGGGATCCAAATAGGGAAGATGTAAAACTATCCCTTTTTACAGATGTAATGATCCTGTATTTAAAGGACCCTATAGCTTCCTCCTTGAAGTTACGAAAGGTGATGCTAACCTTCAGCAATGTAGCAGGGTATAAAAACCACAAGAATTAGTAGTTTTTCTGTGTTACCAACAATGGGAAAATCCATGCTGAAATCCAAAAAACAACCTCATATGTATTAGCCTTAAAACCAAATCAAATCTAAACTAAACAAAACAACAACAGCAAAATTAGGAATTAATTAATGTAAGTAAAATGTGAAGGACCTCTACTGTGAAAACTTCAAAACTCTAAAAAGGGAAATTAAGGAGACGCAAGGAAATGGAAAATCTTTTAATGCTCCTGGTTGGAAGAATTTACATGATGAAACTGCAATGCGGCCCCCCAAAAATTGACAATGCAATACTCATCAAAATCCCAACTATATTCTTCAATACAGTAGAGAAAGCAACCCAAATTTAATATGGAATTACTAAATTATAGGTGAAACAGAAGGCTTAGAAATGAATTCATGGCCTATCATGATCTCACACACACACACACACACACACACACACACACACACACACACACACACACACACACACACAGTGGAATTCTACTCACCCATCAGAAATGATGACTTTTCACCAGTCTTAAGGAAAATGAAAGGCTTGGTAAAATTATACTAAGAGCAAAGAGAACAGAATGCAGACTCAGAGCAATATAGGTTTCATGGATTCATTCATTTTTGTTAGCTAGAAGGTGCCCACAAATCTACAAGTAAACAAGACTGATTCTACCTCCTCCCAGTAAGAATGGCCATTATCAAGAAAACTAACAATAGCAAATGCTGACATGGATGTAGCCAATTGGGATCTCTATTACATTGTTGGTGGGAAATTAAACTTGTTCATCCACCGTGGAATGCAGTACGGAGTTTCCTGAAAAGACTAAATATAGATCTCCCTGAAGACCCAGTAATTCCCCTCATCAGCAGTAATTCAATAAATAACAAGCAAGCTCACATGAAAGCTATCAGCATAACCATGTTCAGGGCCCAGGCCCAGTGTTCAAGGACTGGAAAAAAAGTTACCACTTCTGGTACTTGTTTTTAAAAATATGAACTTTTGACATAAGAAACCAGATCATTCTATTTGCAGTAGCTAGGATAGGACTTAAATGTTGTGGGTGATAAAATGGCTTCTTTGTTGAATGTTAGGAAAAGATGTAGGCAGTCCAAGAAAAGGGATATTTTTTTTGTTGTTGGTTGAGGGGCTTGAAGTCTGGGCTTGGGCACTGTCCCTGAGCTCTTCAACTCAAGGTGAGTTCTCTACCTCTTGAGCCACAGTGCAACTTCTGGTTTTCCTGTGGTTAAATGGAGATAAGAGTCTCTGGGACTTTCCTGTCTAGGGGGCTTTGAACTGCAGTCCTTAGATCTCAACTTCCTGAGTAGCTAGGATTACAGTTGTGAGCCACTGGCACTAGGCTAAAAATGGGGGGATTTTAGAAAAGAAAGTCCACCTCTTTACCTGTGTCTAAACCTCAGATATCACTATTAGAACACTTCATCCTCAACTCATTTCACCAGACATTTGTAAATTTTCTCTTTCCCTTTATGTAGGAATACTGCAGTCAGTATCAACTCAGCTGTGGGACTGGATCAATTGTATGTTAATTGCTAGCACCTAAATCAAGAACTGTTACATCAAAACATGAACCCCTCACTTGGAATAATTGTATTCTTTTTATTACAAATCTGTGCTTTATCAATTCCTAAGGTGATATTGGACATCCTAACAGGGTGTTGATATTTTCTTTCTCTTCAGCAATTGTCCTTCTCCCACATGTGTTCAAATATTTAAGATTTCAAAGATTTCCATTGATAATTCATTAAGCTGACCTCTAAGATAATGTGCAATTCTTGAATTTGGTCTGCTGTCTTGTTCTTACATGCACAGGCTTTCTATTATTTATTTGTTCTACAAGGAATTCTACTTTCCAATCTTCATGTGATCAATTTTAGTCCCTTTCATCAGTCTTTCTGACTCTCTCTCAGGAGTCTCATTTGAGTCTGTCTCATAAAAAATGTATTAGTTATCAGCTAAATGACTCTCAATTTCTGTTTCTGGCCTGATTTCATGTAGGCTGTGATAGCAGCCCTGACTGGCTGTGCTTACTGCAGTGTTTTTTGTTTGTTTTGTTTCTGGTTTTGTTTTGTTTTGTTTTAGAGGTCTAGGATTACTATTCAAGGTAGTAGCTTTTCTGGGCCCCTGTGATCCCCTGGCCTAGAGTCAATGGTGTTAAGATGATTGATGATTGTAGAATACACTTTGAATTATTACATTAATTCACGGAATTAAAAAAGTAATAATATATTATTTGTTTAAATTCTCCTTCTCAATTTTACAATTCATGATATATATTAGTAAAATTAGGTTCACTTTCTTCTTTTCTATAGCTGCTAAAAGTAAAATTATATATTAAATATTCAACATTAAGAAATCAATAATAAGTAACCTATTATTAAAATGATATAATACTAAACTGTATTTTGAATTATAGTTCTAATAAATTGTGATGTAAACAACAATTAATAGAATTATGGGTAATATTTTTTAAACTTACCAGCTTTTTATTTGTTTCCTAATTGTCTCATTTGTAATTTTTGGTCCAAGCCATCTCTTCATCCTTATTGTTTAGTTTTCTATTTTATCTCTACTGGTTTGTATTTTGTTTTCCCTTTTTAGTGACTGACATGAGGCTGAAAATCTGTATGCTAGTTAATTACTTCCTATGTTAAAGTAAAATTATTGTTCTCCACAGCTGTTCTACTATTTGTATAGTATTTTCCCCAGTCCCATATCCTGTATTGCTGCTCTCATGTATTTTATTGTATTTTTATTGTGAAAATACCACACAGAGGGGTTACAATTACATGGGCAAAATAATGAATACATTTCTTATTAAGCATTGTTGTCTCCTCCTTTGTTTCCCCTTCCTATAGCTTCTTTACTTTACTTTTTATTTAAATTTTACTGTCAAGGTAATGTACAGAGGGGTTATACTTACATAAGTAAGGTAATGAATTCATTTCTTTTCTAATTTGTTATCCCTTCCCCCATTTTTCTCCCTCTTCCCTCCCAACAGCCCCTCCAGATTATTTCCAACATATTTTCTTCTGTGTATCCCTGTTGCATAGGTTCCCCCTTTGTCCTTTGCCTAGACATTTTTTCCCTTTCCCTTCCCTAGTTCAGATTAACATATTTACAATAACCAGGGTATCAAAATCAAATACTGTGACTACAGGGGATACACCATAGTTGGGGAAAACACAAAAGGATAGAAAGAAATCACACAATACATTAAGAACAAAAACAACAAAGAACATGTCTTGGAGTTCATTTCACTTAGAATCACCTTATACGATCATATGTACATAACTATAGGGCTATTCTGCTCATCTACTAAGATTATCCTTGATGTACACAATAATGCTCCCCTATTACTCAGTAATTCCACTGCTGGGCATTTAACCAGGTGGCCACAAGCAAGGCCACACTAAAGCTACCACCAAAATTATGTTTATCACAGTATTATTTACCATAGCTAAGATATGGAATCCATCCAGATGCCCCTCAGTAGATGAATGGATCAAGAAAATGAGACACACACACACACACACACACACACACACACACACACACACACATGGAATACTATGCTTTCATCAGAAAGAACGATACCACCTCATTTGTAAGGAAATGGAAGTTCTTGGAAAAAATTATATTAAGTGAAGTAAGCCAGACTTAAAGAAACATAGGTCCTACGGTTTCCCTTATTTGTAATAATTAGTTTACACCAAGGATAATCTCATGTCCTATGTTGAGCATACAACATTATTGCTATATTGTTTGTTATTATTTCTGCAAACAGGCAGGTATATTTAAAGAATTATGCTCATCTTATCCATTACTGGAGGAAGAGCATCCAAAAGAGCAACCCCTACTAGGAAGAACAACTCCTACTTATTTAGCTTCATTCCTATGTAAGGCCAGTGTTGTCCCCTGTATCCTCATGCTGTACATTACAACTCTATACCGGTTCATCCTGTATATCTACTATCTTCTACATTGTGACCTAAATGCCCCAGCAATTCCACTTTGCTTTACTTTTCAAAAAATTTCACTCTTAATGTTTGAGGTTGGTGTGTGTGTGTGTGTGTGTGTGTGTGTGTGTGTGTGTGTGTGTGTGTGTGTGTGTTTACAAAAATCAGAAGACAACATTTTTCCTCATTTACAATATATCTTTCAGGTCATTATAAGTTGTGGCTAATGGGAGAAGTCTCTTGCTATTTTAAGGATGAAACAGAAAAATATATTTGTGCATGCACCACAGTTGTTTATTAGTCTGTAGTTGAACACTGAATTTCGATTTATATCTTGGCTGTTGTTGTGAATAAGGTGAATAACAATGAACTACAGATATATTTATGAGTTACCCAGAGAGAAATAATCACATGATTGGTGGGTCAGGTGATATTTCAACTTTGGATTTCTTTAGAAAACTGCATACTACTTTCTACAAGGAGAGTATTAACCTGTATTTTGACCAAGAGTGTAGAAAATTTCCTTTTCTCCACACTCTCACCAGCCAACCTTATTACCTTTTGAGTTTTTTTAAAGGGCATGTTTTTAATGTGTGCAATACCCAAGATGACCTCAGACCCAAATCCTTTTACTCCAACCTCCTAAAAGCTTCGAATTACACGTCTTTACCACCACACCTGGTTCCTTTGATTTTTTTTGATAAGAGTTATAATAGTTATGAAGTAGTATCATAGTAATTTTGAATTGCATTTCTCTAATGACTTTTGTTTACAAAACATTAAGCCAGCATAGAAGTTGTATTAAACACAACTTTGTAAACCCACTGGCGATTTTCAGAGCTTTTTGGTAAACATATCTATTCAGAAATTTTGACAATTTTTAATCAAGTTTCTTGTTAATCTCATCTTTAATCTCTCTGTACAAAATCAATAATTTCAAGGTAGTAGAAAGGAAAAAATAAAGCAACGCCTAACATTTTTCAGTTTTCAATAACATGATATTGCTTAAATCATTTTCTGTTAATGCTTGATACTATATAACTCAATTTAGTTATACCTTATACAAGGCTATGTATTTTATTTTACGTTGATTTTTCTTTCCAAAGCTTGTTTGACTAATTTCCCTTGGTTCCTTTCTGTCTCATGTAGTTCAGATTTCAAACTGAAGAATAAATGGAAGGAACAAACAAAATAAATACAGTTCCTCTCATCTGATGATGCCTCTACAAGAATGAGGAAAGACCTATGATAGAATATCAAAAAGACAATTCATTCTTCTCGGTCTTCATTATCTTTGTGATGTAACTTAAATGATGTAACTTAAATGGAAGGAAGCAAACCAAAAACTTAGTTCCTCAAATCTGATGATGCCTCTACATGAATGAGAAAAGACCTATGATAGAATATCAAAAAGACAATTCATTCTTCTAGGTCTGCCTTATCTTTGAGATGTAATTTAAATGATGTAAAACACAATATACTGCTCAGATACTTTTGTTTTATCAGTTTTGTACATTTTCTTTTGGACTTCATCTCAGTCTACAACATTCCTTCATTATTATGTCCCTTATATTTTTACACTAACAAGACTTAAGATAACCAGTTTGATTTACAGCATGAGAAGTTATCTACCCGGCTTCCTTGGAAGTAGAGCATGATTAATAGATAACATTGCTCACTACATGTAATGGTTTCTGTAATACTTATGACATTCTATTTAGTATTTAAAAAAAAACTTCTGGCTAAACTCAAAGCTCATGCATAGAAGTTTATGTTAAGTATTTTACAAGTTTTATTTCTCTTAATTCTTAAGATAACATTTGCTATAATGCTAATGTTATTACTATTTTAGTGTTGGGAAAAATTGTAATTAAAGGCACTAAGTGCATGGTCCAAAGACACACAGTGAGGAAGGAAATGAGTCAAAGTTTCCAAAAGTCTTTCAGCAATACACAAAAGGTAGGTAAATTCTTTCCATTCTCTTACACTCTCAATTCAATATTCATATTGTCCAAGAAATTATAGCATAGCAAATATTGCCCATCGTGATTGTTTTCTATCACATTTTGTCTTCAACACAGACTGTGTTGGTGACATTGGATTATCATGCACAGAGCTGAGCTTCTAAATTGAGGTCCAAAGAGAAACAAATTTCTTCTGTCCCACAGTTCCAGTTTCCTTTTTTAAAAAGTACCAAAACTTTTAAATATCATCACTTACTATCTTTTAAGAATCCAAAAATGAAATAAATTCACATTTAATCAATCCAAAATGTTTTAAAAGTAGGAGATAATTAAACAGGCCCCCATGAAGTAAATTTTCTTCTACTTTTAAAATTATGCTGAAAGCCTTGTATTGGCTAGTCACACCTGTAATCCTATCTACTCGGGATAGCTACTCAGAAGCCTGGGATCTGTGGATAACCATTGGAAGTCAATCAGGGCCAAAAAAAAAATTCATGAAATTATTTTTCAAAATTTTTAATGAACTAGCAAAGACCCAGGAAAGAAAATGTAGCTCATATAGTACCTCACCAACCTAGAGAAGAAAGGCCTAGCAAGACCTTTAAGCCCTGATTTCAAACTCTGAGCATGCCAACACACATGCATGCACATGCGTTCACGCGCACACATTTTTTCCCTTCCCCTTCCCAAATTAGAGAAGCGTACATACAAGAGGCAGATGCACCAACTTCAAACACAGAGAAAACAAGGGTTATAGCGTGGGGGACGAACATACAAAGAAACGAAAATTCACATCGCACATTATAAGTACGTTAGAAACAATAGCAAGAAACAAAAAACTACTTGTTTCCCTATCGTGGGGTTCAATTCCCTTAACATTATCATTTCTGTTCATATGCACATAGCTTTTGACCTTGTCTGCTTAACCCAGACATATATTCGTTATTGAAAATAAGGGAAACCATGGGACCTGTTTATTTGGACTTGGCTTACTTCACTTAATAAATTTTTTTCCAAGTCTTTCCGTTTCCTAACAAATGGGGCAATGTCATTCTTTCTGATGGAGGCATAGAATTCCCTTGTGTATATACATCACATTTTCTTGATCCATTCATGTAGTGGGGACAGCTGGTTGGTTCCATATCTTAGCTATGGTAAATAATGCTGCAATAAACATAGTTGTGCTGTTAGTTTTAGTATGGTCTTGTTTGTGATCATTTAGTAAATCCCCAAAAGTGGGACTGCTGGGTCAAAGGGGAGCTTTATGTGGAATCTTTTGAGGAACCTCCATAATGCCTTCCAAAGTGGTTGAACAAGTTTACACTCCCACCAAGAATGTTGTATGGTTCCCTTGTGGCCACATCCCCTCCAGCATCTGTTGTTGTAAAAATATGGAACACACCACGAATTTGCATATCGTCCTTGCGCAAGTGCCATGCTACTCTTCTCTGTATTGTTCCAATGTTAGTGTATGTGTGGCTGAATTGAGCACAGAATATTTTTTATATCAAAAGTGCAATTGTGGGGGCTGAGAAGGTGGCTCAGTGGTAGAGCGCTTGCCTTACATGCATGAGGCCCTGGGTTCGATTCCTCAGCACCACATGAGCAAAAAGAAAAAAGCTGCAAGTGGCGCTGTGGCTCAAGTGGTAGAACGCTAGCCTTGAGCTGAAGAGCTGAGGGACAGCGCCCAGGCCCAGAGTTCAGGCCCCACGAGATGGACCCCCCCCAAAAAAAGTGCAGTTGGATTTTATTAAACTAGACAATTCAACAAAAAGTAAGTTCAAAAGAATTGTCATGAAATTTTAGAACCATATATTTCTTACATAAGCACAAATTTAAGAATAAAGTCAAGATTGACATGTCAAAAACAAAATAATTCCAGATATTTGTTGCTCAAGAAATGTGTAGGAGGGGGATTCAATTATTCTATACAAGGCACCTGTCATAATGAACACTGCACCAAGTGTTAAGGTTTGTTAAAAGTTTTAATGTTTTAAATATATTTAATTTTGGGAATTTGTTTACATATGCCAAAATTAGGACTGTTTGGCAGGTATAAAACTTTTCCATAAAGTATTTAAGATTTATTGTAGCAGACATATACTACCAAGTATGTACATTTCAGAGTTTCGAGAAACTTTATCAATGAGAAGTTGTAAAGTTTTTGTGTAAAGAAGCAGAATGAAGTGTTAACACTTTGTTAACTACACAGGCTGTTAAAACTTTAGGGCTTCCTCAGTTTATAAGTTAACGAGGAAAAATGATGATATAAGCCATAAACAAATAATGAGAAGAGCCATAAATAGTAATCTTAGTGGATAGCTTTAAAGACTATTCATATTCTATAAAACTCTTGATGAACATCACAACCTCAGTCAGTGTTAAATGTACAGGATTATGAGAAAATAGTAAAATCTAATATGTAGTACACTTCAAATAGTGAAAACAGTGATATTATTTTTGTTTTTTATTTTACTAATTATTAACATTTAATTATTGTTTTCTTTATTTGTAGCATTGTTTTACTTGTTGAAATATAGTACAACTTTTTTGGGGGGGTCTGGTCATGGGGCCTGGGCGCTGTCCCTCAGCTCTTCAGCTCAAGGCTAGCGCTCTACCATTTGAGCCACAGCAATAATTCCGGCTTTTTTCTTTTTCCTGAGGAATCTAACCCAGTTCCTTATGCATGCAAGGCAAGCGCTCTACCGCTGAGCCACCTTCCCAGCCCTAGTACAACTTTTTGTAAATCATCATTAGGAGGCACTTTGAGAAGGTTACTTGGATGGTCAAACCAATTTTTATAGGTGCATGTTCATTTAAAAAGAGGAAAATTAAGATCAAAATATTTATTTAAAAAATTATCAAATAGAGTCTGAGTCAGAAGTTTTGATAAATGTCCACACCTAAAATTTTATCCCTAGGCTGAAGCAGCGGTATTACAGAGTTAAGGCCAAAACAGTGACAGACTGTGGGTTGTTCTTTATTTTGATTTTGTTGGTCATGAGGCATGTACTCTTGGGCCTGGGTGTTGTCCCTCAGCTCAAGGCTAGCGCTACCACTTGAACCACTGCACCACTTCCATCTTTTTTTGCTTATGTGGTGCTGAGGAATCAAACCCTGGGGATGATGCATGCAAGACAAGCACTCTACCACTGAGCCACCTTCCCAGAAACTGTGTTTTAAAAAATCATCTAAACAACATTTGCTTTCTGCTTTGGGTAATAGAATGAGAGATATAAATATATTTTTATATTTTTGTGAATTGTACTTCTAAATTTATACTAACTTCAGCCACTTTATCCTTTTCAAAGTCATAAATATCTCTGAGAGTTTGCTTCAGTGAAGATTGTTTTTGCATTTATAATTTCTTCTGAGTTATTTTTATTTTTATCAAAATAACTTTATATTTCATGTTGATTTGTTATCATATAACAAATACCTTCAAATGTACACATAGAGTCTAAAGATAGCAGTATGAATATTCTCATACAGCTCTTGTTTGTCTGTTATGCACTTCTAGTATTGTGATATTTCTCTCTCTCTTTCACTCTCTCCCATGTCTAAGTACCATGTCTGGTACTTAGAATTTCGGCTTGTCTACTACTATCCTTCAGGATCCACTAGTTTTGTGGGAACATGATAGCGACCATCAGTTACCCTTGCATTCTTTAAGAGTTATAAGAGTGACTGGATATTATTCTTTGCCATAATAAATGGCAAAACAGCAGATCTAGGAATTCCTTTTCACGTTTACTATTATAAATTTTATCTCATAGGAATCAAAAAGTTCTTTTTCTTTTACAAACAACCTTTTTCTTTTATTATCAGTTAGTAACTACACATAATGAAAACAAAGCTAGCCTATGGAAAGTGGACCGAAGTTGCTCACAGGGTTGAAAAAAAAAAGGAATGTGGGAAGTGTGTACAAAAGATGCCCATCATAGAACACAGATCCTAGGAGCAATTTATCATGTACACTTTGTGAGAAAGACAATGTGCTGTGAACTATAGATTAAATCACTGAACAACTGATATATATATGCACATATATTTGTATATGTATATTTATTTATATATGCACACATATGTGTATATGCCCTTATATGTGTACACATGTATGTTACTGTACACGCAAATACACACGTACATGTACACATGTATACATGCACACATGGAGAAAGACACATAGATACAGCCAACACAAGTTTCACTAGGTGTTGAATATGCCTCAAATGGAATGCTTGGAACAAAGTATGTTCAAGATGTATTTGTCTCTAAGCGTTTTTTTTACCACTCTCTTATCTCTTAAAACTTGTACATTTAGAGAGATTCCACTTGCAAAATGCAGTACAAGGGATAGCAAATCACTCAGAAAAATCAGTAACTAAAGTTCATATGGTGTTTCCTTGCTCCCCACAGAATGCTTGCTCTTGTAGAAACTCTCAACAATCAAAGTAGAAGGAGAATGCCCTGGTAAAGAAAAAAGTTATAAGGCTTTAAATGGCATCCTTACTTGAGCTTTTTCCAAGGACTGGATTCTACACATACATTTAACCAACTCATGTGAAAAGTCTTATGTGAGAAATGCTGACTAAGGTCTTGCTGATTTCCTGGCCAAGAAAATAAGAAAAAAAGAAAATATTTTTAATGTTTTAAAGTTTGAGAATAATTTGTAACCTGTCAATAAATGTGTAGAACACAATTATACCAAGTAACAAAAAATGATGGTGTTTCATTTATGTGCTCTTGGCCTTGATGAGTGATTTTAGGTGTGTCTACACAAGTAGAATCAGCATAAATCAAGCTAGCACTTCTTCATTTAAGATATAAGGAAAGGATACAGGTTGACCCATTCTAACAATGAGGTGTACAAGACAGTCTATCAAGGGGTGGGGGGTGAATGGGGAAGTTGGGGAGGAGTGAAGGAATGGTATGGTAGAGGAAAAACAAATGAGGGGGTAACAATGCTCAATAAGAAATATACTCATTACCTTACTTAGGTAACTGTAACTCCTCTGTACAGTATATTTACAATAAAAAATATATATTAAAAAGATACAAGGAAAACTTCTGTACTTATAGGAAGTTGTATTTATCACTCAATATCAGTAAGGTATTGGTTTTAGGACCAAAGGTATATGAAAATTTTGGATACTCAAATTCTCTACGTAAACACAGTATATTATTTACTTTAGAATCTGCCCACAAGCTAGTGCAGAGTAATTGCTATGAAAATTTTTACTGCATTCTAGGTTTGAAATGAAACATAAAAATATATGCAATATCAACAGATACAAATTTTTTCAGATAAATGTTGTTTGCAGTTTGGGGATGGAATTAGGAGAGCAATTTTGAAAAGCACACATTTCATCACCAAGACCGGTCTGCAAATTTTAACAAGGAGCTAATACAGCATCATTGAATAGTATGGAACTCCAAGGAGAAATACTTGAATTGAGACATTATCAGAAAAGGTAACCACAGGGCCTGGGAAGGTGGCTCAGTGCTAGAGTGCTTGCCTTGCAATGCATGAGGCCCTGGGTTCGATTCCTCAGCACCACATAAGCAAAAAAAAAAAAAAAGCCGGAAGTGCCGCTGTGGCTCAAGTGGTAAAGCTCTAGCCATGAGCTGAAGAGCTGAGAGACAGCGCCCAGGCCCAGAGTTCAGGCCCCACAACCGGACTCAAAAAAAAAAAAAGAAAAAGAAAGAAAGAAAGAGAGAAAGGAAGAAAGAAAGAAAGAAAGAAAGAAAGAAAGAAAGAAAGAAAGAAAGAAAGAAAGAAAGAAAGAGAAAGAAAGAAAGAAAGAAAGAAAGAAAGAAAGAAAGAAAGAAAGAAAGAAAGAAAGAAAGAAAGAAAGAAAGAAAGAAAGAAAGAAAGAAAGAAACAAAATGTTACCACACAAGGACTTTTTAGAAATGCAGCTGCTAGATTTTCATGGAGAGCTTTCATAACACTTTGTGAAGCACAAATCAGAACCTCACTGAAGTGTAGATGGATTTCCCTCTCCTTCCTGTCATGGTTAGTCATTATCAATCAACATATAGCTAGTCTTGAATAATCCTCTAATAACAAAATGTTGATGGAGTGTTTATATGCAGAAAACCTGGGAAGGCTAACTTTTTCCAATTAGGACATTCTGTATTCTATGACCCAGCAGACAGTAAACTAAGTAAGCATCCATTTACAGCCTTCTGAATAATTCTGATTCTGCCCACATCAGTTATCTATCCATACCTGTGCCCGAGGGAGAGGATTTTAAAAGAATTTAGTGATTTACAATTTAAACTTAAATATGGAATGAAATTAGTTCCAATGCATTACATTAAGATATTTAGAAACAACTGGGAAACCTAAAGGTCTATTGTTGGGTCTTCGTCCGTCTTTGGACAGACGGGGTCCGAGGAGAGGTAAATGCGAAGTGAAGTGCGGCTGCTCGCCTGTTCCCCAGCCTCCCTTAGCCCAGTAGCCCAGGAGACAATCAGACTCAGCTGGGAGTCAAACCAAGCAGGAACTCGTTTATTAACAAGGAGCATCCCCTTTTTAAAGCAAAAGACTGCGTGGGAGGAGAGGAAATGGAACCAACCAATCACTGAAAGGCCACACCTTATCATGCACCTAAGCTTCCATGAGATGTTTACACACTGAACCTAAACAAATCCAGCTCTGCCCACTCAACTTCCTCTCAGGGCCATCTTTGCTATCCCCCACAGTCTATAAGATTTATTTTTATTTAAAGTGAAGGAATATTGGAATTTGGTTCTCTGCAGTTTAAGAAATTTGCAGCAGACTTGATACTTATTTAATTTTGTATATTGAAAGGAACAAAAGCCTCAACAATATGTCAATACTATCCTCTTATTTATCTATAAAGGTTTATGCTTCTGGTCTCTTAATATTAAAACTTCAAAAAATTATCTTTAGCAAGTTGTGCAAAGGGGTTTCAGTTCATCATGTCAGTGTTGAATAGAGTGTATGTGCATTTCAATGTTCAGTGCATCTGGATCATTGTCAAACTTTCCATTTTTCTTCCTTCCCTTACCCCAACCCCACCTATCCCTTCAAGTTTCCTACTTATATTCTCACATATGTACATTGAGTGTTATAACTGTATTAGTCCACCATTTCCCTCTCCATCCTTCTGCCCTACTTCCTGTAAGCCTAGATCCCCTTTTAAGACTTGTTTCAACTTCATGATATTTTGTTAAATATCTCTACCTTTGGCATTTGGCTATCGGCTTGCCACATCCTCTCTTCCATGTTTGACCACATAAATGAGTATATTTCTCCACATTTCTAATCTCTGAATGGCTGACATAGGTCTATTTTACTATTCACCTTCTGTCCTAAATTTAGAATTGCACCTTCAGGGCCATCCTAGAGACCTTTATTCTTCTCTACACACTGAAGATGGAAAGGAAATAATTTCCATGCTCTCAGCATTATGCTATCCAATATGAATTTCCATCACTTATCACTTCAGCAGTCGATGTTTAGGGACAATCTTCAATTTCTGATGATAAGAGCACAAGTCAGTTTTAATGATGCAGATTCCACTATGTAGTGAGTCCTGTAGTCTTCTAAATTTTCAATAAATTTCGAGTAACTTTTTATTAATAATTTAAAAAGTTTTATTTCAGTATTTGAAATCCTGCCCCAATTATTTAAAAAGTTTCACAATAAGCTAGACTGAACTTTCCCCCCATTTTCCCCACTAGTTCAAGTTAAGTCTCCTTTGGCTTTATTGTTTGAGAGGCCAAGGGATGAGGGTAAACAGAGAGATGATCATTACTCAGATATCTCCTTCCTCTTCTGGTTCTGCTATTCTTGTTGAGAGGAAGACTGTAGCAGGGAACAAGAGTGATGCTTGACTTCACCATACAAGGGACCATTCCTGGCATGTCAATTATTGTTTCTCAGAATAACTTAAACTTCTTACTCTTGCCTTCTCTGTAACAGTAACCTAACTGTGACTTCCTTGGTGCGGGAGGAAGCACACTAACAGGTTAGTACCTGTAAACTGGTATTTTATATCTCAGCTTACTACCAAAAATATAAAGCTTTGGCTACATAAATGTAAAGGTACTGATTGTCCAACAATACCTTAGTGAGCAGTAGACAATTCTACTCAGCTACCCTCTCCTCTCATATCCTCTCTTTCACTCCCCTCCACTCATTTACCCATCCCTTCTTTCTTTGTCTCTCTCCTCCATATTAATCTCTATCTTCTCTCTTTTTCTTTTCCAGTAGCAAGTGATTTGGTTTATCAGACAACACATACACAATTGAACAAATATTTATTTCTCCTCTTTTTGTGATTATTTATTCTTAAGAAGTGAGTTCTAGCACAGCACCAGTGGCTTACACCTACATACTCAGTAGGTTCAAACTTGACAATTGCAATTCCAAGCTATTTTAAGTAGATAAACCTAAGAGATTCTTTTCTGCACTTCTGGTAAAACGAAGACGTGAAGTTATAGCTCAGGTGGTATCGAGCAAACATTGAGAATTAAAGCCCAGATAGAGCTCAAGGCCAGGAGTTCAAACCCCATTGCCAGCACAATATTTAAAAAAAAAACAAAACTGAGTCCTTTGTCTTAGAAGGAATATTTCTCCAAATATTCATACCCAGGGCAATTCTCAAGGTCCAATACTCTTTGTAAGGCTCTTTCACATCTTAAACCGATTCCTCTGCTTGATTCACATTATGAAAAATATGAGTCACAATTCACATTAAAAAGTATGTGCATTGCTGAACAGTTCTTCCCATTTTTAATGTAAAGAAAGCATGACAGGAATTCACCTCACTTGGGAGTTAGGTTTGATTCACTGACAGACTTTTGCAAGTAAATGAAGGTCTGTTTACATGTAAAGAAGTCTATACAGATGGTTTTCTAGGAGAGAGAACAAGGTAGCTGTTGTCCAAGTTTGAATCAGAGTAAGTTTATTCCTATGATATGGTAAAGAGAAGCTCATCTCATAGAACACTATGCAGACAGTAATTTCAAAAGGATTAAAAACCCATGTCTATGTTGTGAACAGCCAAGTTTTCACAAACATAAAACAGTTTCCTGAGCCATAAATATATAAGTTAGAGCAAAGGGAACTATGTTAAATATAGTTAATGACTAAGTGACATGTGTAATCACAACTAAACTATAAATTTTTCATCATGTCCCTAACAAGATCGCTAAGATAGGCCTGCCTAAATCTGTCATAGAGGACTGGGTTCATGCAATTATCAGTTTTGTTTAGGGTCCAATATCTTCTACAGTTGCTTGGGTTGCAAACCGCTCACACCACATGCAGTCTCTGGAAAAACGTGCTGTCTTGCTAGGCACCTAAGGGATTTTTGTGCCACTGTGAATATTTATCGTTTTTTAATTATACCTGTCAGTGTGAAGTCGTTTCATGATAAGAATAATAGTTTCTGTACAATTTGTTCCACTAACAAATCTCAGATATAAATATAGCCGGGAGCCTGTAGCTCATGCCTATAATCCTAGCTACTCAGGAGGCTGACATCTGAGGGTCACAGTTCAATGCCAGCCCAGGCAGGAAATTCCAAAGATTCTTATCTCCAATAAACCACCAGAAAACTGTAAATGGCACTATGTCTCAAGTGGTAGAGCTCTTGCCTTGAGCAGAAGAGCACAGGGACAGCACTCAAGCCCAGAGTTCAAGCCCCAAGACTGACCAAAAAAAAAAGAAAATATGCATATATATATGTATAAATGATGAGATGAATTACATTTAAATATAAGTCAATATTTATGGTATACATTTAAAATATAACTATATATGATATATTTATAATATATACATATATTTATGTAGAAGATCATATTGGCTTAGGGGTGTTTGTGTGTTCATATGTGTGTTTGTGTGCGTGTGTATGTGTGTATAAGTGTCCGGGATACCTACCCTCATCTCTGTGGTGCCTCATCCTCCCAGCAGGGAGTGCATCCAGGATCTTGACCCCAAGGAAGGTGGATGGGGGAAGGTACCTAAGGTTACATCCAGGGTGATGATCCAAATTCTGTCCTGCAACCTAAGCCTGGACAGATAAAGGAGAGGAGAGGTTTAGGGGAACATCAAGGGAAGTCCCTTACCTTTGGCTACAAGTACAGCACAAAACTGTATCCATCTTTCTTAGTAGTCAGATAAAAGGTGTACACTGTTCATTTATTTTATGATTGTGTTAGTCTTAGGACTTGGATTCAGGGTCTGGGTGTTATCCCTGAGCTTCTTTTGTTCAAGGCTGAGGCTCTACCACTTGAGCCACAGCACATCTGGCTTGTGTGTGGATTTGGAGAGGGAGGTGATTTATGGGAGATAAGAATCTCCTGAACTTTCCTGCCCAGCCTGGCTCTGAGTCATGACCATCAGGCCTCAGCCTCCCAAAGAGCCAGGATGATGGATGGGAGCCATGAGCCTCTGACCGCCACCATCCATTTATAATGCCTTAGGCCCAGGTCCAGTCCACCCACACTACACCTCCTTGTTGGGAGTAGGAAGCAGACATGAGTGGGTTTGATACTTCAACAGCCTACTTATCTTTGAGCATTGTTCTGGGTCACTCTGATGTGGCTTCCTCCTTATCCACAGCAATGACTTGGCTCTGTCACAAGAACAAATGTCCTCAGGGAGGTGTCAGGTCTTGGGTCTTTCCTCTGCACCCCACCCCCCTAACCAAAACTACACTCCCCAGCAAAAGGTATTAGACATGGAATGTTTTCATTGTCTTATAGCCAGGCCCTGACCAGATAGGTGGGGGTATGGGTCAGAGTCCCGGGATTGTGCTGGGCAGGGGGACAAGGCAACATCTCCTCATCCACTTTCCTTCAATGGTGTAGCAGCGGGATGTGAGGAAGGACTCAAGGGATGGACAAGGAATAACCATCACAGTCTAGCCGGGGCACAGAGGGGCTTACCTCATGAAGCTGGCTCAACAGCCTGGGCGAAACAGCTCCTGACCCTCAGCCCACCTCCAGAATGAGAGGGACACCTTCGGTTCCAGCCACATGGGGATGCTGGGCCACCTCCTCCAGCACATATTCAACCAGTTCCTGAGAGAGAAAGAGAGAGAGATAGAGAGAGAGGGAAAGAGGGGGGAGAGAGAAAGAGAGGGAGAGAGGAGAGGGAGGGGGGGGGTGAGAGAGAGAGAGAGAAAGAGGAAGAGAGGGCCTGAATTACACTTAAGCCAGGTGCTCGTGGCTCAGGCCTATAATCCTAACTACACAGAAGGCTGAGATGTGAAGATCATGATTCACCGCTAGCCCAGGCAGGAATGTCTGTGAAACTCTTATACTCAAAGAACCAACAGAAAACCGGAAGTGATGCTGTGGCTCATGTGGTAGATCGCTAGCCTTGATCTAAGGAGCTCAGGCACAGCATCCAGGCCTCAAATTCAAGCCTCACACATGACAAAAGTGGACCTCCCACCACAAGAAGTGGGCTGAATAACACTCACTGTCCTAGGAAGTACGGCAGAGAAGTCAGGCCGAGCTTCCTGTCAGCTGGAGGTCATGAGTAGATCACCTGGCTTCTCAATGCCTTATTTTCCCCAACTGCAAGACTGAATACAGTGAAGGATCCCCTTCCTCATGGGGATAGGTTAATGATGAAAGACAGCCATGTATTGTTTCATAATACTATAACTGTTGCAGGATTAATAACAGACCCCATCTGAGCCCTTTCTAGGTAACTTCCTGTCATATGTTCACAGAATTTTTGAGAACCATATCTGACAGCTGCTCCCTCTGTACCTGGCCCAGCTCTAGAGAGCCCTCTGTAGTAGTCCCTTGTTTCCTCACAACTGCCCCGTGAGGAGACTGAGGTCCGATGGTCGACATCCAACCCAGAGCTTCACCTGTGGTCAAGAATCGGCTGCCGTGGACTAAGAGATTTGGACAATCCATCTGAAATGATAACTGAGTGGGGCGCTAAATGTCTACCACCCCCACCCCACACACACACAAGCACACCTCCACCATCCTTTGCAGGCAAAGATATTTTACTTTCTTTCTTTTCGTTGGTTGTGGGGCTTGAACTCTGGGCCTGGGTGCTATCCCTGAGCTCTTCAGCTCAAGTCCAGCACTCTACTACTTGTGCCACAGCACCACTTCCAGTTTTCTGGTGCTTTATTGGAGAGAAGAGTCTGAGGGTCTTTCCTGCCCAAGCTGGCTTTGAACCGTGATCCTAAGATTCAGCTCCTGAGTACTTAGGATGAGAGCCATGAGCCATTGGCACAAAGCCAAAGATGCTTTTCCATGCCTGTCATCCTATCCCCTCAGGAGACTGAGATCTGAGGACTGCAGTTGGATGCACCCTTGGCAGCAAAGTCATTGAGAACTCTTACCTCCAATTAAACACCAAAAACGTTGCAAGTGGAGCTGTGGCTCAAATGGTAAAGTGCTAGCTTTGAGCATAAAAAAAGGGATGGGACACAGGCCCTAGTTTTAAGCTTTTTCTAGCATAGATGCACCTAAGAAAAGGAAGCAGGTGAGCACATGGGAGCTCAAAGCTCACACATAATACTCAAGACTCACAGAATAGACCCCATCCTGCTCTGATTCTCTAGATTCTATGTCCTAGATCATGGCAGTCTTAGATGAGACTGACCATGCACCAAGTCAGGACATTCAAGTACAATCTCATACTGAGGATCTTATGACCTCATCAAGGACTCAAGATCTCTCACTGTCCTGCCTCGACACTGGGCAGTCAGGTGAGATCTAGTTATACAGCTACAGGATATGGGAATGAAAGGATTTCTCAGCCAAGGGATGCAGACTGGAGGGCTCTAGGTCCCTCTCTCTCAGGGAGGAGAAAAGGGCCGATCCATCCCAGGAATGTTCCTGGGTTGTGAGTATTCTCAAAGAAACAACCCTGCTCCGAGCCCACTGCCTCTGGTTTTCCCACTAGCCTCGACCTTCAGTCGGCCCTCTCTGAATCCCAATCTGCCATCTAGATTAATGGCTGAGCAAGCAAAGAGACCCACCTCTACCTCTGAGGATGGCAGTCACGGGGACCTAGAGTCCCCTAAAGGAAGTCTGGGGGCAACACGGGTCTGACTCTCGCCCTCATTCCCTGGGTGTCCTGTTCCAGTGGCCCGCTTATCTCTGTCTCTGGTCGAGGAATGAACACTGGGGGTATCATCTTCAGATTTAGTCAGCAAAAGTCCCAGTCCCCAAGGATGTACTGCACAGGCATCCTGCAGCGGATGACAGCCAAAGCGTCAACGGTGAACCCAGAGTGCCAGGACTTTTCATAGGCATGTGGCTGGGTCGAAGGCTCTATAACTGATGGTCTAGGTTGTCAGGTGAGGTCATGGCTTCAATGGCCTGACACACTTGATCTGGGATTGTCCTCCCTCTTCATCTTCCTGCTGATCACTTGCCACCCCCCTCTTGACACTCCCTCACCCTATTCCTCCCTAGCCCTTGGACAGTTTCTTCTTATCGGACCAGAAAATAAACTTGGTGAGCCAGGGGAGATTGAAACTCTGTGACCCACCCTGAGCCCTAGGGTCTACCCGAGGATGTTTCCCTCTGCAGTCAGCGACCACTCAGATCTTGGATGTCATGAAGTTGCTGATGTCATGAACGGGTCAGTAGCTTGGTCCTACATACTAGCTTTAGGCTCAGAAACTGTCCCCACAGATATTGTGAATGGTTGGCTCCCTTGATCCAGGGACTCCAAACCAAGGCTTGCATGCTCCCTTCATCCTTCCTTTCCTCCTTTTCTCTCTCCATCCTTTTCTCCTCTCTTTCTTTTTCCTTTCTTTGTGTCACTCCTGGGCTTGAACTCAGAGCCTGGGTGCTGTCCCTGAGCCTTTGTATTCAAGGCCAACAGTCTACAGCTTGAGCCTACTTCTGGCATTTTCTTTTTGGTAGTTAGTTGGAGATAAGAGTCTTACAGGCTTTTCTGCCTGGGCCTTAAGCTTCAATCCTACTATTTCAGCCTCCTAAGTAGCTAGGATGACAGGTGTGAGGCACCAGCATCCAGCTCAAACCAAGATTTCTTCATGTGCTGTGGAACCAGAACTGGAATCTTTCATCGTGTATGATCCCCTCCCCTTCCCCCCCCCCCCAGGACCTGGCAAACACTGTAATGGTTTGTTGGTGAATGAGCATCTGTCTATGACAATACTACAGAAAAGTCCCATCCAATTCAGGTAAGCATCCTGGGTGGGGGTAAAGCCTGATGTAGCTCTCCAACAGTTCTCCCTCCTCCCTCTTCCCACCCTCTTGGTGCCACCGCACTTAACTGTTTTGGTTCTAAGGACATGAGCCATGATGTACTCACTGGATTCCAGGGCCTCTGGGATGCCTATCTTCTCAAGGATCTCTGTC
This sequence comes from Dipodomys spectabilis, assembly GCF_019054845.1. Lineage (NCBI taxonomy): Eukaryota > Metazoa > Chordata > Mammalia > Rodentia > Heteromyidae > Dipodomys > Dipodomys spectabilis. Next base: position 5,223,000 of record NW_024870984.1, on the reverse strand, counting down.
CAGCGGCTGACCAGCTCTGTGGCACTCAATTCCCCACTCAGCTGTGAACAAGGTTTCCCTGAGGTGAAAGCCTGGCTCAAGAGGCCTCCTCTCCACTCCCTGGGACCAGACAGGATGGTCCACCATATCCGGTCCCCAAGTTTCATGTTCCAGAGATAGGATCCCTGAGGCATCCCAGGTCTCTGAATTTCCCAGAGTCCAGGACAGGTCCTGGGAATTGTCTCTACACACAGCTAGTAGGCTGCAGATGGCGAAGTCAGAATCTCTGCTCCCCACAACATCCTCAACTGTGGTGGTCACCCTAGAGAAAGCTGGAGAAGAATCGGCAGCTGCCGGAGAAAGGCAGTCAAGGCACGACGTTCATAGCAGGAGACCATCTGGCTAGGGAACTCTGCTTGTGCTGCTTTGAACGTCATTATTTGGTAGCTGAAATGGTCCATCTAATTTGACCCAGAATCCCAAGCATTAGTTAGAAATTGCCAGCTTCAAGAAAAAACCCTGGAAAAGCTGGCATTTCACATGTCCCAATCGAACTTAAAGGGTTCCATAGTTAGTGGTCCCCTTTTCCTTCCAGACAGCCTACAGCAGGTTATAGAAAATGGCATTCAGAGAGCCCTAGCTAACTGTCATGTCCTGATCCCAAGTAGTCTCCAGCAGAGGGAACATACTTGCCTACCATTGCGCAGCTGGAAACAGCCCAAGAGGGACACAGCTTGGAGTCTGCAGGACTCCAGGGAGGACTGCCCACCAGTGCACTGCCCCTGGAGGGAATCCATGCCACCATTGGGGGCCTGGAGCCCCATGCCACGATGCCCACGTACACCGTCAATACCCTGGGTAAGATTCCCCTCTCATCCTCGGTCGTGGTGAACCATCTGCCATGTCACACTGATCATAACTTCCCAGACCCTCTTAGCTTCACAGCCCCTGCCCTACTACCTCTCATCTCGTTCCCTATTTATGTTTGTCAGACTCCTTCCCAACCTTGAATTAGCTCCAACTATACACACCAGAGCAGACTGTCTGGCTGGAAGAGTGCGGCTGTGATCACAGTAGCCTCATGAGCCTTCTGGCTGAAGACCGAAGAGCAGGTGTCCACACTGGTCTGTGGTTCACACAAGCCTCCCAGGGGAGACCCACGCAGGCCCAGCAGTTACTGTGGGCTGCAGGAAAGGGGAAGAAAGAGGTGGAAAGGAACCTCTACTGAAATCTTCCCTAAAGGAGCCATGAAACGGTGAAAGAGAAAACAAAAATTGTGGCTGGTCTCCTACTGGGCATTAATGAAAAAAGAACAACAAATAAAATGCTTTTGCTCTTTTTAGACATGGTGACTTAAATATATTTTCATTGTTCTCATCCTCCTTGCTCTCCCAACAAACACACACACACACACACACACACACACACACACACACACACACACACAAGCAAACACAGACTCAGAGCAGTGCCTCTCCGGAGTTTGTTTCTCATCTGAGCAATGTACCAGCTTGAGTACAGGGGTTCCCTTGTCAGAACCAGGGGCAACCACCCAAGGGGAACAATGCTCTAATAATGTAGAACCACCCTGCCTCCCCGTTTCTCCAGGGTCAGACTCTTCCTCTTGGGAACAACCAGCCTTGACTCCCCATTCACCAAAACCCTAGGCCAGGATGCTGGGTGAAGGAGTCCTGAGACATGTGGCTCCTCAGAGCCTGGACAGAAAACAAAGCAGGGGGTCATGGTGCCTCCAGAGAGGTGTCTGACCTGGGGTGGGGGCGTTGTTGGGGACTTTGATGGGGTTCTAAAGGCTATATACATGGATAGACTCCCTACTTTAAGCTTATATACTTCGGGGCGACTTGGCAGATCTTGGGGAGGACGAGAAGACCAGATGGACTGGGAGCACTAGCAGAAGCTGGCAGAGCTGGGAAATGTGATCACCCAGTCAGAACTGTTGCCAGCTGGGGTTGGGGGTACAGGCTGTGTGTATGTCTGTCAGAAAGGGTGTGTATTTCTCCCAAATATCCACCTTCTATCTGACCCCAGTGCCCTCACCTCTCTAGTGGGCTCTTCTGGGAATGTCCTCAGGTGAAAGGGTGACTGAGCACAGAAGACAAGGGCTCACACAGCAAGGGAGGGGCCTATCTTCTTTATCCAACACCTCCCTCCCCAGCAAAAAGGAAAAGACCTAAGAAGGCAGGTGTGGAGGTGCTGCTCCCACCTCTGACTAAAGCCACAGGTTCTTACCAGGGAGAGGAAGGGTGCAGATGCATGGCTGTGTGGCTCCCACTGCTCCAGCCAGGGGCTCTGTGGTGTCCCTGGATGGGTGCTCCTCACCCATCCTTGCAGCTCCCATTTTCATGGGACACTCGACGCTAGGGATGGGGGTGGGATCCTCAAGTCGACACCCAGCTCCAACCTCCACCCCTGGGGTGCATTTGTGGCAGAGCCAGGGCAGACTGTGGGGTGCTGGGGAGGTGCAGGCAGGACAGGAGAGGGGAGGCGAGAGGCTGAGTTCCGGGTCTGCGGGGGTTGTGGGGGAAGGGGTAGAGTGGTGGAGTCACAGGGTGCAGGAGTCACGTGAGGTGCTGGCCCGCAGGGCGGCCACTCACGTGTGCTGCTGGAAGAAGCTGTAGGCTGCGACTCTGGGTGCGCACCCTGAGTCTGAGGGCCCGGGGCCGGGACCAAGTCAGGGCCACAAGCCAGACAGGGGTGGGCCATCTCCACCAGGTGACTGCAAGAGGCTCCACCAGTCCGAGCCTGCAGCACGTTTGAAATGCAGCACTGCTGGGAAGGGGCGGGGGCGTCTGCTGGCGCACGGTGGGGCAGCTCTCAGCCTCTGCTCCTTCTCCTCAGCGGCTGCAGCCCCCTCAGTGGCCTTGTCCCCTGTGGCTACCGCCTCTGCCTCAGCAGCTGCTGACTCTGCCTTGCTCCCCGAACTGGGACCTCAGACTCAGGGGCGCCATGGCTGCTGCAGGGGCTACGCGCGGCCATGGCCTGCCATGAAGGCTCCACATGCTCTATGCAACCAGCCAGGACCCATGCTATGATCTGAGCAGCGCCAGCCACTGAAGCCATCTCCACTGGTGCTTGTGCTCATGCTCACTCTTCTCCCAGCTCTCTTTCTGCCCCATACTCCTCTCCTGGGCCACCCCGCCCCTGCTGTGCACATGCCCCAGCCCCCTTGGGCCCCTGGCCATTGCTGCCACCAAAGTGCGCTCCTGAGCCCCGCCCACTCCTCCCCTGGGCCCTGCCCCCCAGCCCTGGCCACAATTGCAGCCCTGACTGGGCCCTGAAGTTTCTAGACCATGGCAATTGCAGCCTTACCTCAGCTCAGCATTCCCCCCCACCCCCAGTACTTGCCCGGGGGATCGAATCTCCCCTCAGCCCCACCGCTGGAGGAGACTCTCCTCCATCCCCCTCCACTCCACACACCAAGCAGGTGCATGGTGAAATTTGTGTGTGTATGTGTGTTTGTGCTTGTGTGTGTGTGAGTGTTGGGGATAACTATCTCTCAAGGACTCAGAACGTAGCACCCTTTGGGGTGACTCAGCACACAGCACACTTCCAAAAAACAGCACAAAGCACCCTGTGTAAAGGACTCAGCACACAGCTCCCTTTGAGGACTCAGCATGTAGTATGCTGGGTAGAGTACTCAGCACACAGCACCCTTTGAAGGGCTGAGCATAAAGCACCCTGTGTAAAACATCTAGTGCACAGCACCCTTCGAAAAACTCAGCACATAGAACAATTTTGAAGGACTCAGCACATACCACACTGTGGAAGCACTCAGCTCACAGCACCATTTGAAGGACAGTACAGAGCACCCTGTGTAAAGGACTCGGCACACAGGACTCAAAAAACTCACCTCATCCCTCTCTTCGCAAGGGCTCAGCACATAGCAGGACCCTTTGGGATGCAGTAGCTCACCACACTTTTTGAAGGACTCAGCATACAGTACGTTGTGTAATGGACTCAGCACACAGCACCCTTTGAAAAACCCAGGACAGCCCACTCTTCTCAGGGACTCAGCATATAGAACCCTTTGGGATGACTCACCAAATCTTTTTGAGAACTCAGCACAAAACCCCCATGTGGGAAGGACCCAGCAAATAGCGCCCTGTGAAGGACTCAGCACATAGCTGTATGTCACAAGTTCAGCTGTCATTAGAATTAGGGTGCTTTCTTCAGTATCACCATTCTTCAGAAACACTTCACAAATCCTACTAGTTCACAGTTAGACAACCTGTGTTTTATGGGGGAAGGTCAGCTGGGGGTCTTGAACTCAAAGCTTGTGGGCCCTGTCCCTGAGCTCTTTGGTTCAATGCTAGAGCTCTACCACTTGGAGGCACAGCTCCAATTTTGTTTTGGGGGGTTGTTCTTTGACAGGTCTTATAGTGATAAGTAAGTCCAAGTTGGGGTATATGTAGGCAAAGGCTCTTAGCTCAGCCTGGAGCTGACCTCTCCCTTTTTGTGTCCCTGGTAAGCCGGGCCTCCTGGAGCTCTCTTGGCCTAGGGTGGAACAGACCTGCTCTGGCATGAGCAATCAGGGTGAGCAAAAGTCAGCTTGGCCCTGGTCACTTCCTCAAAGTGAACTCTAGAGAATGATGGCACGGGGCCACATGTCTCACATCTGGCCCCCATGGTGCAGGAGTAGCCCACCATAGGGATAGTATTTGAGAGTTGTGTTTACTCTTGCTTCCTTGGGGGCCCCCATCATGATTCAAAGCCACGCTGGAAAGGAAAGTCCTTGAGACTCTTACCTACAATTAACCATCGAAAAGCAAGTGAGGCTGTGGCTCAAGAGGCAGAGCACTAGCCTTGAGCAAGAAAACTCAGGGATAGAGCCTAGGCCCTGAGTTCACACACACACACACACACACACACACACACACACACACACACACACACATGCACACACACACACACACACACACACACCACGTGCATGCAAAATCAGAGATTTCTACACTACAATCTTTTCCCCACTAAGCCTTGTGGCTGCTGGCCTAGGTGTTTGATGCATACACCACCACCTACTTCCTATTTATCTGAGGAATGGTCATATGGGTTTGGGAGGGGGGAGAATCATCCTAGCTGAGAATGTGGCTCAGTGGTAGAGTGGTCACCTAGCATGCCTGAAGCCCTGGGATCTATTCCACACAGAAAAAGCTGGAAAGGGAGGTGGGGCTCAACTTGTAGAGTGCCAGTCTTGATCAAAAAGAGCTCAGGACAATGGCCAGGCCCTGAGTTCAAGCCCCAGGGCCGGAAGAACAAATCTTTGTTGAAGGCTTTTTATTTTGCTTTGAAAACAATTTATTCTTTGTGATAAGCATAACATGGGCCTCTTTCCTGGCCACCAATGGGCCATTAGATATCTCTTGAGTTTGGCTCACCTCCCGGCAGCCTCTGCCTTACCCTACCCCCAGTTTAACCTTCCCATCACCCGGCTGATGGAGGCCTGAGAGAAACCCACCTGGCCACCTACTTCTGGTGGCTGCCAAGGCTTTTGAGAGTCAGTATGTCACATAGAGAGTCATCATCCACATCAGTCTACAAGAGAAAGTGAGGGAACACGCCTCCCCTGAGCCTGGGAGCTGTGGGCGGATCTGGATGTGCGGCATCTGGCGCAGGACGTGCTCCTTGAGGGAGTCCACTATGGGGTCAGGAAGCTGACCTCTCCTCTGGCAGTTTCCATGCTGTCTTCAAGTTGCAATTCTTCAAAACCTTTCTGCTCCTCCCTCATTTCACCCACCACAGGCCCTGAGGCGTCTGAAGCAGTGCTGGTGGTGGGGAGTTCAGCCTGTGCTGGCATCTGGAGACTGCTGTCTGTGCCTTCCCTTGCGAGGAGTGACAGCAGCTCCTGCAGCACTCTCCTCCTCTCCATCTTCTCCTGGGACAGCAAGTGCATGCACTGGGCTTTCTCCCAACACAGGTCATTCAGGACCAACATCTTCTCTTTACACACCATGAGGGACTCTTCGATGATTTGGATGTGTGCCAACAGCTGGCTGCATCAGTGGGGGAGCTCACCTGCTGGACTCTGGAAGTCTACCTCATCAGGCAGGTCATGGACAAAGCAGATTTTCTTCTCAGATGCCCATGTGTCCTGCTTCCCATCCCCACGCATGCTGTGGTGGCAGCTCATGGGGCAGAGGGCCTGTGGCTCCAGCTCAGTCTGGCACTGAGCTGCTGGGTTGGCCAGGGGGTGCCTGCAGCTGGCACACACTCCTGTGGCAGGATTTTCCCCTGTGGATCTCAGCCTCCGAGTGTTCTAACAGAGCCTAGTCCATCTACCAGGCAACATGGAATGTGGGCATGGCCACCATTCTTGTATCCCTTTGGTCAGAAAGAACCATGAACTAATGGTGTGGCCAGAATCCTGTGATGCAGGCAGAATGGGCAGAGTCAAGATGACAGTGGCTTCCCCAGCCCCTTTCCCAGGGAACTCTGTCCAATTCAGCTGGGGACAAGAGGGTGACATGCTTTAGCTGGATGGCTGCACAGATTGTTGTGTATGTCTGTTTGTTGCCAGTCCCGGACCTTGAACTCAGGATCTGGGCACAGTCCATGAGCTGCTTTTGCTCAAGGCTAGCCCTCTACCACTGGAGCCACACGGCTCTACTTCTGGCTTTGTTGGCACTGAAGTTGGACAGGGGTTTCTAGGACTTTCCTGCTTAGGGTGACTTTGACCATAGCCTTGTAGGTTTCAAGGAGGACCTGCGCTGCTGCTGCTGCTGCTGGCCGCCCTGCTCTGTGGCCTGGGCCCAGGAGGCTGAGGTGAGGCCTTGGTGGTTTCTAGTCCCCCCACCCTCTTTGGTGGTTTTTAGTTCTCCCCCCTTGGTGATTTCTAGTTCTCCCCTTGGTGGTTTCTAGTTCTCTCCTCTTTGGTGGCTTCTAGTTCTCCCACCTTGGTGGTTTCTAGTTCCCCCCAGTTTGATGGTTTCTAGTTGTCCCTCTTTGGTGGTTTCTAGTCCCCCCCCTTGGTGGTTTCTAGTTCCCCCTCTTTGGTGGTTTCTAGTTTTCCCTCCTTGGTGGTTTCTAGTTCTCTCCCTCTGGTTGGTGGTTTCTAGTTCCCCCCGTTTGGTGGTTTCCAGTTCTCTCCCCTTGGTTGGTGGTTTCTAGTTCCCCCTCCTTGGTGGTTTCTAGTTCTCTCCCCCAGTTAAGTGGTTTCTAGTTCTCTCCCCGTGGTTGGTGGTTTCTCGTTCCCCCTCCTTGGTGGTTTCTAGTTCTCCCCCCTTGGTGGTTTCTAGTTTCCCCCTCCTTGGTGGTTTCTCTCCCCCTTGGTGGTTTCTAGTTCCCCCACCTTGGTGGTTCTACTTCCCCCCCAGTTTGGTGGTTTCTAGTTCTCCCTCTTTGGTGGTTTCTAGTTCTCCCCCCCTTTTTGGTGGTTTCTAGTTCTCCCCTGTTTGGTGGTTTCTAGTTCTCTCCTCAGTTTGGTGGTTTGTAGTTCTCCCCTCTTTGGTGGTTTCTAGTGTCCCCCTCTCCTCTCCTGGTGGTTTCGGGTTCCCCCCCATCAGGGCCCGGGACTGGGCTGGGGTTGTGGGGTGGGGAGGTGGCGGTGGATTTTCAGGCTGGTCCAGGTTGTTGGAAGCCGGGGCCTTGTCCTGTTGGCCTGTGTGTCTCTGTGTCTGTCTGTCTGTCCGTCTCCTCTCGGTCTGTCTGTCTGTCTGTCTGTCCATCTGTCCATCTGTCAGTCTGTCTGTGTCCCTGTCTGTCTGTCTGTCTCTGGGTCTGTCTGTCCATCTGTCCATCTGTCCGTCAGTCAGTCTGTCTGTGTCGGTTTGTCTCTCTCTGGGTCTGTCTGTCTGTCCGTCCATCTCCTCTTGGTCTGTCTATGTCTGTCTGCCTGCCTCTACGTCTGTCTGTCTCCTCTCTGTCCATCTGTCTTCCTTTTTGTCTGTCTGTCCGTCTGCATCTCAGTCTGTCTGTCTGTGTCTCTGTCCATCTGCTTCTGTCGGTCTGTCCATCTCCTCTCAGTCTGTCTGTCTGTCGGTCTCCTCGCAGTCTGTCTGTCTTCTTCTTGGTCTGTCTGTCCACCTAGATGCCCATCTGCTTCTCCTGTCTGTCTGTCCATCCGGTCTTGGTCATCCGTCCATCCCTTGTCTGTCTGTCTGTCCCTCAGTCTCTACATCTGTCTGTCTCTATCTGTCTGCAGGTCAGTCTGTGTCTGGGCCCCTGCCTGTCCGTGCGTCTGTCCGTGTGTGTGTGTCCATGTTTCTGTCTGTCCATCTCCTCTCTGTCTGTCTCATTGTCTGTCTGTCCATCTGTCTCTGGCTCTGTCTGTCTCATTGTCTGTCTGTCCATCTGTCTCTGGCTCTGTCTGTCTGTCTATCTGTCCATGTGTCATCCTCTTGGTCTGTCTGTCTGTCTGTCCGTCTGCCTCTCAGTCTCTCTGTCTGGGTCTGTCTGTCCTGTGTCTGTCTGTCTGTCTCCTCTCTGTCCATCTGTCTTCCTCTCTGTCTGTCTGCCTCTTGGTCTGTCTGTCCACCTGGCTGTCCATCTGCTTCTTCTGTCTGTCCATCTGTCTGTCCTGTCTTGATCATCTGTCCATCCCTTGTCTGTCTGTCTGTCCGTGTGTCATCCTCTCTGTCTGTCTGTTCGTTTCTGTGTCTATCTGTCTCCCCATCCATACATCTGTCCCCAACAACTGTCCTCTTCCCCCCTCAGGCCAGGCCGACTTTGACCTCGCCGACGCCCTGGATGACCCCGGTGAGTCCTGACCTCTCACCTTTCCCCCCCCATGACTTCACCCTGGCCGCTAGGCCTCACTTGGGGCCTTGATCCAGCTGTGGGCCTGAATCCCATGTGACCCTTTGCCACCCCCTGAGGCTTTGGGATCAGGGGTTGGGGGGGTCAGGGGAGGTCAGGGGTCACCACCCTCTCTCTCTTCGCCTGCAGATCCCACCCCGAAGCCCATATCGGATGAGTGGGGTCCTCCCACACACACACCAGGCCCACCCAGGGTGGGGAAACTGAGGCACGGCCCACTCCTGGCACACAGGGCTGTACCCACAGCTGCCTGACCCGCCCAGGCCGTAACCCCCGGGTCTGGATGGAGGTGAGCGGGGTCAGGGAGGGTCAGGGGGAGTCAGGGGTCAGGGGAAGGAGGGGGGTAAGGGGAAGGGGGAGGCCGGCCTCCATCCTCCCTCCCTCTCTCTCTTCCCGCAGACATCTACCTCCCGACGCCAGCCTCCACCCCAGCCCCAACCCCCGCCAGGCACAGGAGGTGAGGACATGGAAGGGGGGAGGCCCGGATGTGGAGGCTGGGGATGGAGAGGCCCGGATGTAGAAGCCTGGATGTAGGGAACCCAGTGTGGAGGCCCGGATTTACGGACCCAGATGTAGGGACCCAGACATGGGAATCTGGATGTAGGGACCCGGATGTGGAAGCCTGGATGTAGAGACCCAGATGTGGAGACCCCAGTGTGGAGACCTGGATGTAGAGACCCGGATGTGGAGACCCCAGTGTGGATTCCTGGATGTAGAGACCCGGATGTGGAGACCCAGACATGGGATCCCGGATGTAGGGACCTGGATGTGGGTACCCCGATGTAGGGACCCGGATGTAAGGACCCGGATGTGGAGGCCGAGCTCCCAGGGCTGCGTCTCTCCTCCTCCTCCACCCCAGGTGCTGGCGACGAACACGTGATCCACGGAGACCCTCCAGGGTAAGTCCTGCACCCTCGGCCGCCCCACTTCCGGTCGCCTCCTGATCTGGGCCCAGGCGTGTATTGGGACTTCCAGTCTGCATGAGAACTTCCGCTCCTGACAGTATGTGAACTTCTGGTCCAGAGTATCAGAACTTCCGGTCCTGATTGGGAACTTCTGGTCCCTATTATATAACAAGTTCCGTTCCTGACTGAGGACTTCTGGTCCCTAGTGTATATGAACTTCCGGTCCTGACTATGGGGACTTCCGGTCCCTAGTGTGTAAGAACTTCCGGTCTTCACTGTGGAGACTTCTGGTCCCTAGTATATAACAACTTCTGGTCTTGACTATGGGGACTTCCAGTCCAAGTGTACAGGAACTTCTGGTCCTGATTGGAAGGGCACTTCCAGTCCCTAGTGTATAGGAACTTCCGATCCTGATTGGAAGGGCACTTCCAGTCCCTAGTGTAGAGGAACTTCCTGTATCTAGTGTATAAGAACTTCTGGTATTGACTATGGGGACTTCCGGTTTTGACTGTGGAGATTTCCGGTCCCTAGTATATAGGAACTTCTGGTCCTGACTGGGGACTTCCGGTCCCTAGTATATAGAAACTTCCGGTCCTGATGGGAAGGGCACTTCTGGTCCTGATTGGAAGGGCATTTCCGGTCCCTAGTGTGTAGGAACTTCTGGTCTTGACTGTGGAGACCTCCAGTCCCTAGTATATAACAACTTCTGGTCTTGACTATGGGGACTTCCGGTCCCTAGTATACAAGAACTTCTGGTCTTGACTATGGAGACTTCCAGTCCCTAGTACACAAGAACTTCCGGTCTTGACTAGGGGCACTTCCTGTCCCTGTTCATGGACACTTCCTGTCACGGCTGTGATAGCACTTCCGGTCAGGCACCCTTGTCCCGCCCCCTTCGCCTTGGCTCGCTTCGTTTCCGGACACTTCCCGACCAGAAGCTGCAGGGGGACGCCCCACCCCCTTCCTGGGTGTGTTCTCCCCCCAATTTCCGGTTCCGCCCCCTCCAGGCAGCACGCTGGCCTGCCTCGTGTCCCCTGTTGTGTCCGTGGTGGTCGTGGCCCTAGTGGGCACCGCCATCACCTACTTCTAATCTGGAGGTTGCAGACGCTGCTTCCGGGCTGCGGGCCGGGATGCAGGTGGGAACTGCCCCCTCCCAGGGTGCCCGGATGAGGGGGGGCGTGGGGCAAAGCCTCCCATGATCCCCCGCGGGGGCTGTAGCCTGTGCCTCCCCTCGCCCCCAGGCCCCGCCCCAGTGTGAGGCTGGATTCGAACCCGGGGCCTCCAGCAGCCAGCCTAAACGGAAGCGTAAGAAGGAACCTGGGGGGGAAGGATGAATAAAATCAACGTAAAGTACACATGCGCACTGTCAGGCCTGTCTGCCCCGCCCATCTTTCCATAGCGCAGGCGCTGGCTCCGCCTCTTTGGAACCACTTCCCGCACATGCGCGTTGCGTGCGCCCAGGCAGCGTTTCCCTTCCCCTCTGGCGCCTACTCAGTGTGGAGACAGGCGCAGGGCGGGACAGGATGGTGATGGACAGCTAGAGTGTCCAGTCAGTCACTTGTGGGCGGGACTTCGGCTTGACAGGACATAAGACGGAGTAGGAGGAGGGGCCTGGAGGTAAATGACACCCTGTGTGGCCATCTAATTGCAAGGGGCGTGGCCTGAAGTCGACAGGACACTTGATAATACAAGAGGGCGTGGCCTGAAGGTGACAGACAGGACACATGATTATACAACAAGGGGGCGTGGTCTGAAGGTGACAGAGAGGACAAATGTCCACACAACAGCCAGGGGGCGGGACCTGGAGGAGACAGACAGCCCCTGTGGCCTTTCAACAGCCATTGGACGGGGCCTGGAGGTGAAAAAGAGCCTCTATGGCCTTCCAACAGCCAGGAGGCGGGACCTGGAAGTGAAGGACAGCCCTTGAGCCCATACATTCACTAGTGGGCGGGACCTCTGGGTGATGGGCACCCACAGCGTTCATAGAGCTAGCCACGAAGAGGCGTGGCTTCACACATATCGACTCTCCAGCTATTGGCTTGGCAGGGGGCGGGACACAGGGATGATGGACAGCATGCCCTGCCTTTCAATATCACCCAAGGAAGAGGCGGGACTGGACCCCCAGCTTCCCTGGGCGGGGCCAAAGGATGGAGAGACAGGCGTGTCAGCCAATCAGAGCAGGGGGCGTGGCTGGAGGAGTCCCTGGGGAAGCCAATGGGTCCCTCCCTCCAGAGAAGACCCGGATGCCGTGCAGGTGCAATGCATCCTAGGCCTAGGGAGACACAGACCTCCGACCTCGACTTATCCTACCGCCATAAGGAGCTATAGGCCCATCTGGGTCAATCCCTGGAGAGGTCATTGGGGTCCCCTGGGACAGGCACAGAAGGGGAAGAGGTCGCAGGCCTGGTCATCCACCCATCCATCCACGCAACCATTGCCTCCCCTTAGAGTGGTCCACCATCCGGGTACCCCACGTCTCCAATCCCGCTGGGCCAATCTGAATCCAAGTTCAGGTAGTTAGGGGCAGGACTGTCGTGTGAGGTCCAATCAGCAGCGAGTTGGATTTGTGGGGGGGCTAAAGGGCGTGTCTTACAGCTGGACCAATGACAAATGAATTAGGAAAGTGAGGGCGGGGCTTTCATGGAATAGGCCAATCAGGTGTGAATCTAGGTGGTGGGATGTCCTGGAGGAGGGCGAGACCAAGCCTGTATCCTAGCAATCCACCGGAAATGGTCTGAAATGGAAGGCGGGACTAGTCCAATACCCTAGCAACCACCGGAAATGGCCTGAAATGGAAGGCGGGACTAGTCCAATACCCTAGCAACCACCAGAAATGACCTGAAATGGAAGGTGGGACCAGCCCTGTATTCTAGCAATGACCGGAAATGGTCTGAAATGGAAGGCGGGACCAGTCCTATACCCTAGCAATGACCAGAAGTGGCCTGAAATGGAAAGTGGGACTAGTCCTATACCTTAGCAATGACCGGAAATGACCTGAAATGGAAGGTCGGAGTAGTCCTATACCCTAGCAATGACCGGAAATGACCTGAAATGGAAGGTGGGACTAGTCCTATACCCTAGCATCAACCGGAAATGACCTGAAATGGAAGGCAGGACCAGTGCCCGGCTTCTGACCCCGGTGACCCCTGACCCTGCCGTGCGGTGTGGTGCTCACAAGGTTTTATTGTGTGAGAAGTTAGAGGACATAGGCCCGGATGTGAGAGGGCCCCGGATGGGAGGCTGGGGAAAGGCCCCGGATGGGAGGCCCAAGGTGGAGGTCCAGGATGAGAGGCTCAGGATGTGAGAGTCCCCGGATGTGGGAATCCCTGGGTCTGAGAATCCCCAGATGTGAGACTCTCTGAATGTGAAAATCCCCAGATGTAAGAGTTCCCCAGATGTGAGAATCCCCGCATGTGAGAGTCTCTGGATGTAAAAGTCCCTAGATGTGACAATCCCTGGATGTAGGAATCTCTAGATGTGGGAATCCCCGGATGTGAGAATCCCCGGCTGTGGGAATCCCCAGATGTGAGAATCCCTGGATGCGAGAATCCCCAGATGTGGGAATCCCCGGATGTGAGTTTCTGGATGTGAGATTTCCCCAGATGTGGGAATTCCCTGGTCTGAGAATCCCCGGATGTGGGAATCCCTGGATATGAGAATCCCCGGATGTGGGAATCTCTGGATGTGAGAATTTCTGTATGTGAGAATCCCCAGATGTGAGAATCTCTGGATGTGAGAGTCTGTATGTAGGAATCCCCGGATGTGAGAGTCTCTGGATATGAGAATCCCCGGATGTAAAAGTCCCCGGATGTGAGAGTCTCTGGTTGTGAGAATCCCCGGGTGTAAAAGTCCCCGGATGTGGGATTCCCCGGATGTGTAAATACATCCCCGGGAATCCCCGGATGTGTCACCAGAAGTGAGAATCCCCAGATGTGAGAATCCCCGGATGTAGGAATCCCTGGATGTGAGAATCCCCGGATGTAGGAATCCCTGGATGTGAGAGTCTGTATGTGGGAATCCCCGGATGTGGGAATCTCTGTATTTGAGTATACCTGGATGTTTAATACCCGGATGTGAGTCCCCGGATGTGAGAAGGCGCAGGCCAGGATCTGCCATAGCCCCAGGGAAGTTGGGGGTTGGGGGTCGGGTCGGGGTCAGAAGTCGGGGATCAGGTGGTCGCAGGCACAGAGCGGTCTGGGCGCGCAGCAGGGCTGCAGGCACGGGCTCCAGGTGTTGTGTGCAGGGGCGAGGGGCGGGCCACGAGGGGGCGGCGCGTGCGCAGCATCCGGGCCACCGCGGCCTCCACGCGTCTGCGCGTCGCCATCGGGCCCTGCAGCGGGCAGGTCTCCCCCGGGTCCACCGTCAGGTCAAAGAGCAGTGGCCGCAGGTGGCGGGTCATTCGCCGCCCCAAGCAGGCACAGGCAGGGAAACCGAGGCAGGTGCCCGAGCCCGGCGAGTCGAAGCGCGGAGTGGCGAAGTGCAGCTTCCACACCGTGCAGCCTGCGGGGGGTGGGGGGAGAAAGGAGTAACATCCAGGGCCTCACATCCGGGGATTCCCATCCGGGAATTCACATCCAGAACATCACATCCAGGGATTCACATCCGGGCATTCACATGCAAGACCTTACATCCGGGGATTCCCATCCAGGACTTCACATCTGGGTATTCACATCCGGGGATTCCCATCTCGGACCTCACATCCGGGAATTCACATCCGGGACCTCACATCCAGAACCTTACATCCGGGGCTTCACATCCGGGGATTCACATCTGGGGCTTCACATCCGGGGATTCACATCCGGGGCCCCACATCCGTGCATTCACATGTGGGACCTCACATCTGGGGACTCACATCCATGGCCTCACATCCAGGGATTCTCATCTGGGACCTCACATCCAGGGATTCCCATTTGGGACCTCACATCCGGGGCCTCACATCCCGGGATTCCCACATCCGGGGCCTCACATCCAGGGATTCTCATTCAGTACCTCACATCCGGGAATTCCCATCTGGGACTTCACATCCGGGACCTTACATCCGGGGATTCCCATCTCATGCCTTCCATCCAGGTCCTCACATCCCAGGATTCCCACATCCGGGGATTCCCACATCCAGGTCTCCTACCCCCAGGCCTTGCATCTGGGTCCCTGCACGCATGCATGCAGCTCCCTCCCCCGCCCCGGGGCCCAGCGGAGGTCAAGGCACTCACTTGGGTGGTTGAACCAGCGCACGGCGTGCAGCCGGGCCTCACAGTAGTGCAGCAGGAAGTCGTGGCCTGCGGCCTGAGCCATCCCCAGCAGCGCGGGCATCAGGTCCCGGCCTTCCACCTCCCTGCGGGACCTGGATGTGCAGGCTTCTGAGCGCTCTGAGACCCAGATGTGCAGGCCCGAGCCCCCAGAGACCCAGATGTGCAGGCCAGAGATCCCAGAGACCTGGATGTCAAGGCTTGAGCCTTTAGAGACCCGGATGTGCAGGCTTCTGAGCCCTCAGAGACCTGGATGTGCAGGCTTCTGAGGCCTTCAAGACCCGGATGTCCAGGCTCCTGAACACTCAGAGACCCAGATGTGCAGGCTTCTGAGCGCTCAGAGGCCCAGATGTGCAGGCCAGAAATCCCAGAGACCCGGATGTCCAGGTTTCTGAGCCCCCAGAGACACGGATGTGCAGGCCTGAGATCCCAGAGACCCAGATGTGCAGGCTTCTGAGCCCTCAGGGACCCAGATGTGCAGGCCTGAGCCCTCAGAGACCCGGATGTCCAGGCCTGAGACCTGGGCCTAGGTACTCAGAGACCTGGATGTGCAGCCCTGATGCCTTAGAGACCCGGATATGAAGGCCTGAGTCCTCAGAGACTCAGATGTCTAGGCTTCTGAGTGCTCAGAGGCCCAGATTTGCAGGCCTGAGCCCTTAGTTACCCGGATGTAAAGGCTCTTGAGCCCCCAGAGACCCGGATGTGCAGGTCTGAGCCCTCAGAGACCCGGATGTGCAGGCTTCTGAGCAACCAGAGACCCGGATGTGCAGGCCTCAGCCTCCCCCGCTCGGGATCCCCGAGGCCCCAGATGACCCCCCTTCTCCTCCACCCCGTGGGGACGCAGGCCGGCGAACTCCTACCTGTCCGCCGGAACCCAGCCCCGGGCCAGGCGCACCACGGTGGGGAACAGGTACATGAGGCTGGTGGGCTCAGGCACCAGGCGCCCTGCGGGGAGCGTCCCAGGCCAGCACACCGGCCCAGGGACCCGGACGCCGCCCTCCCAGCTGCCCATGCCTTTGCCACCTGCAAGGGGGGGCGAAGGGCAAAGGTCAAGGGGAGGGGTCGGGCCGCGTGGGAGGCCCCGCCCACCCTGCCTCAGTTTTCCCCTAGCCTCGGTGGATGCTGTTGGAACCCCCGAGGCGGGCGCCCCAGCCCGGGCCTCCAGCGAGGCACTGTGGTCAGACGTGAAGTAGACGAGGGTACGGCGCCCCAGCCCCGCGCCGTCCAGCGCTGCCAGCAGTCGCCCTGCGGGGGGGGGGAAAAAATGGGTCCGTGCCTCAGTTTACCCCCAGCATCCACCATGCCTCGGTTTGCCCCCAACATGCACCGTGCCTCAGTTTACCCAACATGCATTGTGACTCAGTTTACAAATTTCCATCGTGCTTCAGTTTATCCCCAATGCCCAGTGACTCAGTTTACCAAACAGGCACCGTGCCTCAGTTTACCCCCAACGGTCACCGGGCCTCAGTTTACCCAAATGCACCGTGCCTCAGTTTACCCCCAACATGCACTGTACCTCAGTTTAACCCCAACATGCACTGTGCCTCAGTTTACCCAAATGCACTTTGCCTCAGTTTACCCAAGTGCACCGTGCCTCAGTTTACCCCAACCCGCTGACCCCGTCCCCGTGCCTCAGTTTACCCATCCCGGTGCCTCAGTTTACTCAACCCACTCACCTCGTCCCCGTGCCTCAGTTTACCCAACATGCACCATGCCTCAGTTTACCCAACATGCCTAGTGACTCAGTTTACCCAACATGCACCATGCCTCAGTTTGCCCAACATGCCCAGTGACTCAGTTTACCCAAATACACCGTGCCTCAGTTTACCCCAATACCCAGTGACTCAGTTTACACAACATGCACAGTCCCTCAGTTTACCCCTATACGCGGGCCTCAGTTTACCCACATCCACCGTACCTCAGTTTACCCAAATGCACCGTGCCTCAGTTCACCCTGAACATGCACCGAGCTTCAGTTTACCCAACATGCACCGTGCCTCAGTTTACCCAAGTGCACCTTGCCTCAGTTTACCCCCAACATGCCCAGTGACTCAGTTTACCCAAATGCACTGTGCCTCAGTTTACCCAAACCCCATGCCTCAGTTTATCCCCAACACACTGACCCTGTCCCCGTGCCTCAGTTTACCCAAATGTACCGTGCCTCAGTTTACCCAAGTGCACCGTGCCTCAGTTTACCCCAATCCATTGACCCCGTTCCCATGCCTCAGTTTCCCCCATCCCGCTCACCCCATCTCTGTGCTTCAGTTTCCCCCAACCCACTCACCCCACCCCCGTGCCTCAGTTTCCCTATCCCGCTCACCCCGTCCCCGTGCCTCAGTCTCCCTATCCCGCTCACCCCACCCGTGTGCCTCAGTTTCCCCCATCCCAAGCACCGTGCCTCAGTTCCTGCCGCCCCGCACTCACCCACCATCCAGTCGAGCTCCTCCACGTTGTCGCCGTAAGCGCCGTGCGCACTGCGGCCCCGGAAGGCAGGTGAGGTGACCAGCGGGACGTGGACGTGGAAGAAGGAGACGAGAAGGAGGAAGGGGCTGGCCTGGTGCCTGCGGACCCACGTCAGACCCCGCCCCCCTCATCAATAACCTCACCAATAACCGACCTGATCAGGTATTGCCAATAATCGATCAGATGATCGATAATTGATCCTGATCTGATCAGATATTACCAATAATCAATCCTGATGTGATCGATAATACCAATAATCAATAGTGATCTGATCAAAAATACCAATAATCGATCGTGATCCGATCAGTTATTACCAATAATCGAACAGATCTGATCAGTTATTACCAATAATCAAACATCTGATCGATATGACCAATAATAGAACATGAGCTGATCAGATATTACTAATAATCGAAAAGGATCTGATCAATAATACCAATATTCGATTGTGATGTGATCGATAATACCAATAATCGAACATCATCTGATCAATAATACCAATAATTGAACATGAGCTAATCAGTTATTACCAATAATCGAACATCATCTGATCAGTTATTACCAATAATCGATCATGATCTGATCAATACTACCAATAATCGATCATGGTCTGATCTGAGGTCTACCAGATGTCTCTACAGATCTACTAGATGGAACATCCGGGGACCTGAGGTCTACCAGATGTCTATAGAGATCTACTGGATGTACATCCGGGGATCTGAGGTCTCCCAGAGGATTTGAGGTTGACAGTTGACTATAGAGATCTACTGGATATACATCTGGGCACCTGAGGTCTACCAGTTGACTATAGAGATCTAGTAGATGTACATCTGGGGATCTGAGGTCTACCAGATGTCTATAGAGATCTACTGATGGAACATCCGGGGATTTGAGATTGACCAGTTGACTATAGAGATCTACTGGATGTACATCCGGGGATCTAAGGTCTACCAGTTGACTATAGAGATCTAGTAGATGGCATCTGTCCCCCTCCCCGACGCCAGGCTGACCTGTGCATGAAGGCCTCAGCCTCCCGCAAGAAGAGCCCCGCGCTGGCCTCAAACCTCAGAGGCTGCTGGACGACCTGGTGATCCCTCATCAGGAAGCAGTCGGCATGGACGATGAAGACACCCAGGAGGCGGGAGGTGCAGGCCAGGAGCAAGGCCCCACATACAGGGCCCAGCACCCAGGGCACCCAGCGCAGGCCCAGCAGGCCCGTGAGCTTCCCAGAGTCCAGGCAGAGCCGGGAAAGCAGCAGCAGCTGCGCCCCCAGGTCCAGGGGCCCTTGCAGACGCGCTCGCTTCTCCAAGGGCTCCGCTTGCAAGCAGTCCCCCATCAGGGTGAAGAGGACCCCGAAGAAGGAGTCAAACCCGTGGTTCAGGGGGTGTTGGCAGTGGTCAGTGGGGGACTCACAGTTGAGGCCCAGGTGCCATTTGCCTGGAGGGGAAGAGACGGATGGACGAGTGAATGGATAGGTGGATGGGTGCATGGATGGGTGGATGGATGGGTGGGTGGATGGTTGGGTGGGTGGATGGATGGATGGATGGATGGGTGGGTGGATGGATGGATGGATGAATAGGGGAATGGGTGGATGGATGGATGGCTGGATGGATGGATGCACAGTGGATGGATGGATGGGTGGATGGGTGGATGGATGGATGGATGGGTGGGTGGGTGGATGGATGGATGGGTGGATGGATGGGTGGGTGGGTGGATGGATGGATGGGTAGGTGGATGGATGGATGGATGGATGAATAGGTGGATGGGTGGATGGATGGATGGATGAGTGGATGGATGGATGGATGGATGGATGGATGGATGGATGGGTGGATGGATGGATGGATGGATGGATGGGTGGATGGATAGATGGATGGGTGGATGGATGGGGGATGGGTGGATGGATGGATTGGTGGATGGATGACTTCTCTCTTACCTATGAGGCCGGTGGCATATCCCTGCTCCTGCAGGATCTTGGCGAAGGTGATCTCGGAGGTGGGCAGCCCGCCCGACACGGCTGCCCACTGCAGCACGCGCGCCCCGTTGGTGGTCACCATGCCTTTCAAGAGAGAGGAGAAGGACCCTAGGTCAGTGATGATGGCGTCCCGGGTCAGGAGGGGGCATCTAACACCTTCAGGGGGAAGGCCTGCTGTGTCTGGGATAGTCTGGGACCTGCCCACCCGGGTGGAAAGGACCCCAGCCCTGGGAGCCCCCGGGGGAAACCAATATGGCATCACTTCCGGTTTCCTGGCGTTTCAGGGGGGAAGTCCCAGAGTCTCAGGAATTTGAACCTGAGATCCTCAGAGTAATCCTCCCCTCCCTCTAGTGGACCTCAGTGCCCTAGATGTTGAGCCTCAGTTCCCTGGTTGTTGGACCTCAGGTCCCCGGATGTTTGATGTTAGTATCCCAGATGTTGGCCATCAGATCCCCGGATGATGGAGTTCAGTGCCCTGTATGGTGGATATCAGGACCCCAGATGTTGGACTTGTTACCCGGATGTTGTAGCTCAGTTCCCTGGATGTTGGGTCTTACAACCCCGGATATTGGAGCTTAGATTCGGGTATGTTGGCCCTCAGATCCCCAGATGTTGGAGCTCTGTTCCCCGGATGTTGGGGCTCAGGTTCCCGGATGTTGGATCTTAGTACCCCGGATGGTGGATGTCAGGTCCTCGGATCTTGGAGTTCAGTTCCCAGAATGTTAGACCTCAGATCCCCGGATGTTGGATCTTAGTACAATGGATGTTAGAGATAAGGTCCCCGGATATTAGAGTTCAGTGCCCCGGATGTTTGTGCTCAGATCCCCGGATGTTGGATCTTAGTAACCCGGATGTCAGAGATGAAGTCCCTGGATGTTAGAGCTCAGTGCCCCGGATGTTGGTGCTCAGTTCCCCGGATGTTGGGCTTTAGATCCCCGGATGTTGGGTCTCAGATCCCCAGATGTTGAATATCAGGTCCACGGATGTTGGATCTTAGTATCCCGGATGTTGGCTCTCAGATCCCCGGATGTCCTGCCCCCACCTCCCCCCCACCGCTCCCTCCGTTCCCCAGATGTCCCACCCCCCCATACCAACCCAGGCGCACAGGGTAGCGTCCCGTCAGGAAGGCCGCAAGGCTCAGGCTGCAGACGGACGCTGCCGCCAGGTGCTGGGTCAGCCGCACGCCGTCCCGGGCCAGGCCGTCCAGGTGCGGGGTGCTGTGGGGGGAGAGGTAAACTGAGTCACAGCCAAGAACATATGGGGACCTGGGGTCTAACATCCGGGGATCTAATGCCCAACATCCCAGGAGCTGAACTCCAACATCCGGGGCCCTGAGATCCCACATCCGGGGATCTAAGATCCAACATCCGGGGACCTGAGATCCCACATCTGGGATACTAAGATCCAACCTCTGGGGACCTGAGGTCCAACATCCGGGGATCTAAGATCCAACATCTGGGGCCCTGAGATCCCACATCCAGGGTACTAAGATTCTATATCTGTGGACTGGGCTCCTACATCCGGGGATCTAAGGCCCAACATCCGGGGACCTGAGGGCCTACATCCGGGCAACTAAGATCCAACCTCTGGGACCTGAGCTCAAACATCCGGGTACCTGGTCTCCAACATCTGGGACACTAAGATCCAACATCCAGGGATCTGATATCCAACATCCGGGGGCCTGATCTCTAACATCTGGGGTACTAACATCTAACATCCGGGAACCTGATTTCCCACATCTGGGGTATACTAAGATTTAACATCTGAGGACCTGATCTCCAACATCCGGGGCACTAACATCCCACATCCGGGGATCTGATATCCAACATCCGGGGACCTGATCTTCAACATCCAGGGAACTGAGATCTAACATCCTGGGAATTGAACTCCAACATCCGGGGACCTAACATCCAACATCCGGGGACCTGGGGTCCACTAGATGTCTATACAGTTCTCCTGGTGGAACATCCGGGGAACTGAGCTCTAAAATCCGGGGTACTAACATGTAACATCCAGGGACCTGATATCCAACATCCGGGGCAGTAAGATTCAACATCCGGGCACCTGATCTCCAACATCGGGGACCTGATCTCCAACATCCAGGGACCTGATCTCCAACATCCGGAGCACTAACATCTAACATCCGGGAACCTGATTTCCCACATCCGGGGCATTAAGATCTAACATCCGTGGACCTGTCCTCCAACATCCAGGGCACTAACATCCCACATCCGAGGATCTGATATCCAACATCCAGGGTACTAACATTTAACATCCGGGGACCTGATATCCAACATCCAGGACACTAAGATCTAACATCCAGGCACCTGGGCTCCTACATCTGGAGGAATAAGATCCAACATCCGGGGCACTGAGCTACAACATCCAGGGTACTAATATCTAACATCCGGGGACCTGAGCTCCCACATTCGGGGCACTAACCTCCAACATCTGGGGACCTGAGCTCCTACATCCGGGGCACTGAAGTCCAATATCTGGGGACATGATCTCCCACATCCGGGGTACTAAGATTTAACATCCAGGGACCTGATATCCAACATCCGGGGCACTAACATCCAACATCCAGGGAACTGAAGTCCAACATCCAGGAACCTGATTTCCCACATCCGGGGTATTAAGATTTAACATCCGGGGACCTGATATCCAACATCCGGGGCACTAAGATCCAACATCCCGGGATTTGGTATCCAACATCCACGATACTAACATCCAACATCCGAGGAACTGAGTTACTAGATGTCTATACAGTTCTCCTGGTGGAACATCCAGGGATCTGAGCTCCCACATCCGGGTAACTAAGGCCCTACATCCGGGCCTCCCCCTCTGCTCACCGCAGGCTGCGGTTCCCAAAGCTGCCCAGGTCGCCCAGGCCCAGGTCGTCGGCCAAGAGCAGCAGGAAGTTGGGGCGCGAGGGGGCAGGGCCTGTGCAGGGGCCAGGGGGGAGGAGGAGGAGGAGAAGGAGGAAGACGAGGGGTGGGGCTGTGCAGCTGCTGTGCGACCTGAGGAGGAGAGAGAGGATGGGTGGATGGATGGGTGGATGGATGGATGGATGGATAGGTGGATGGGTGGATGGATGGATGGGTGGGTGGGTGGATGGGTGGATGGATGGATGGTTGGATGGAAGAGTGGATGGGTGGATGGGTGGATGGGTAGATGGATGGATGGGTGGGTGGGTGGATGGATGGGTGGATGGATGGGTGGATGGTTGGATGGATGGATGGGTGGATGGATGGGTGGGTGGGTGGGTGGATGGATGGATGGATGGGTGGATGCATGGGTGGGTGGGTGTATGGATGGATGGATGGGTGGATGGATGGGTGGGTGGATGGATGAATGGATGGATGGGTGGATGGATGGATGGGTGGGTGGATGGATGGATGGATGGATGGATAGGTGGATGGGTGGATGGGTGGATAGATGGATGGGCGGATGGATGGATGGGTGGATGAATAGGTGGATGGGTGGATGGATGGATGGGTGGAGGGATGGGTGGATGGATGGATGGGTGGATGGGAGGAGGGATGGGAGGACTCCCCCTCCCTCCAGGCCCTCTCCTGACCAACATGGTGCCCAGGATCGCGTCCTTCCCATGATGCTCCCCGTTTCCTGGAAGAGAAGGCCGGAAGCAGGAAGTGGGGAAGAGCTGAGGAACATCCGGCCACCCCAGGGCCAGGCTGCTGTTGCCCCCACCAGTACATCAGCCCCTCACCTTGTCTTTCCAGGCTTGTGGCAGGGCCCTGAAGCCCCCACCCCGGGGCATGGTGGGACATCCGGGGGGGGCTCCAAAAAGCAATCGAAGCCCCCCAAACCCGGGTCCCCACACCTCTCCCCGTGTTCCCCAGAGGACGAACTCACATCCACAGTTCTCTGCCATCAGCGCCTGGGCCTGTTGCTCTCCCTGCCAGCCAGGAAGCTCGCAGGGCTCAAATGTCCACGTCACTCCAGCAGCCAGAACTCCACAAACCCCCTCCAAAATAAAAGTCCCCTTGTTCCTTGGAAAGGAACAGGATGTGGTGCTGAAGGGGTAGGCAGGGAAGGAAGGGAAAAGCCCGGAGTTGCTGGGCTGGGCGCCAAGAAATTGCCAGGCCTGGCAGAGTCAGGAGGAAGGGGAGGAGGGAAACCTCGAGAACTACATGGAGGGCTGCAATAAGAGTCAGGACCGTCAGGGAGCGTGGCCTGTGCCCAGGGGGCGTGGCCTGTGCTCAGTAGGGCGTGGAAAGAGCTCAGGAGGGCGTGGCCTGGGCTGGGGAGGAAGTGAGGGACTCAGGAGGGCTTGGCCTGCGCTGGGGGGCGGAAGTGAGGAAGAATTCCATCCAGAAGCAGCATGGCTGCTTTATTGCCTCCGAGTCTGGGAAAGGACCCCAACGGCCAAAGCGCAGCTGGAGCCAAGGTGTGGAGTGCCCGCTCCGCCACATCCGGGTTCCACCTCTCACATCTGGGTCTCAACCCCTCACATCTGGGTCCCAACCCTCACATCCGGGTCCAAACCCCTCACATCCGGGTCATGGCGCCTGCCAGTGGACCTGGAGTTAAGTGACATCCTGGTACTCGCCTCCACATCTGGGTTGCCGGACCTGGAGATCCCTAACATCCGGGTACCCACCCCACATACGGGTTCACAGACCTGGAGGTCCCTAACATCTGGGTACTCACCCCACATCCAGGTTCATGGACCTGGAGGTCCCTAACATCTGGGTACTCACCCCACATCCAGGTTCATGGACCTGGAAGACCCTAACATCCGAGTACCCAGCCCACATCCGGGTTCACGGACCTGGAGGTCCCTAACATCCAGGTAGTTCCCATTCCACATCTTGGTCCTGGACCCTCAGTGGATGTGGAGGGACCTGACATCCGGGATCCTCACGCCACATCCGGGTCCTAGACCCTATCAGTGGAAGGAGAGGAGCCTGACATCCGAGACTCCACACGCCACAGCCAGGCCTGTGGATGTGATATCCGGGTCCTGCCCAGCACATGTCCAGGTCCCTGCCACACTCCACATCCGGGTTAATGGACATGGACTTACATAACATCCGGTTCCCCACGCAACATCCGGGTCCTGGCCCCTCAGTGGACCTGGAGATAGGTGACATCCGGGTCCCCCAGTCCACATCTGGGTCCTGGCCCCTCAGTGGACCTGGAGATAAGTGACATCCGGGTTCCCCAGGCCATATCTGGGTCAGTGGACACGAATGAGGGTGACATACGGGTCCCTCCCAGTCCACATCCGTGTACTGGCCTCTCAGTGAACATGAAGGAAGGTGACATCCGGGTTCCTCCTAGTCCACATCCGGGTCCTGACCCATCAGTGCATCTGGCGGAAAGTGACATCCGGTTCCTCCATG
The DNA here is from genome assembly GCF_019054845.1 of Dipodomys spectabilis. NCBI lineage: Eukaryota > Metazoa > Chordata > Mammalia > Rodentia > Heteromyidae > Dipodomys > Dipodomys spectabilis. The sequence continues at coordinate 5,198,291 of NW_024870984.1, read as the reverse complement.
CCACATCTGGGTCAGTGGACATGGAAGAAAGTGACATCCGGGTCCCTTCTAGTCCACATCCGGGTCCTGGCCCCTCAGTATACCGGGAGGTAGGTGACATCCGGGTTTCTCCCAGTCCACATCCGGGTCCTGGCCCCTCAGTGGACCCAGAGATAGGTGACATCTGGGTCTTTCCCAGTCCACATCCGGGTCCTAGCCTCTCCGTGGCCTCTGGTCGGACCGCAGCTTCTGTACAGCACACGCAGGTTTGGAGTCCCACATCCCGGCATCTTCCGGCTGGGGCCCAGGAGTCTTGCTGGAGCCAGACATCCGGGTCTCACACGCTTTCCCTGCAACCAAACCCAGCGGCCGAAAGGCAGGAATGAAGCCCCACATCCGGGTCTTCTCGGTCTGTTGTCTGGCAACCGAAGGCACAGGCCTAGACGCTGTGGTGGAGCCCAACGTCCTGGTATCTTCACTTGGTTGCCCGGCAACCGAACGCCGCGGCCTAGTGGCGGGAATGAAGCCCTACATCCGGGTCTCCTCAGTCCGTTGCCCTGCCATGGCACCCAGCGGCCTAGTGGCGGGAATGAAGCTGAACATCCGGGTCTCCAGCGCACGGGGGTCGTGTCTGGGCGGCGCCCTGGGGTGGGCGTGGCAGACGTAGGCGGCGCGCACCTCCAGGCTGCCGTCGGTGCCCAATGTGAAGCGGCCATGACTCGGCGGCCCATGCAGCACCAGCCCGCCGGGCAGGCGCCAGGACACCGGAAGCGTGGAGGTGGGGCAGCGCAGCCGGAAGCTGCCGCCCAGCGCCACACGCAGCGCTGCCCCCGACGCTGCCCCAGGGGGCGGAGTCAGCGCCCAAGATAGCGGGGCAGGCGCATGATGGGGCGGAGCTGGCGCAACAGGAGCGGAGTCAATGCCTCAGAGGGAGCAGTCAGCGCCCAAGATGGCGGCGCAGGCGGGCCAGGGGGCGGAGCTGCCTCAGAGGGCGGAGCCAGTGCACCAGGGGGTGGAGCCAGCACCCAAGATGGCAGGGCAGGAGTGTGACTGGGCAGAGCTGGCGCACCAGGGGGCGGAGTCAATGCCTCAGTGGGCGGAGCCGACGCCACAGGGGGCAGAGCCCGCTCCCACCATGGCGGCAGCCACACCCACATCTGGGCTTCACCCGCCGGGTTGCACGCCACACATGCCACGGCGTAGCTGCCACCGCTGCGCAGCACAAGCACATCCGGGATTTCCAACGTCCCACGCGCATCCACGCTGATCCCTCCCCCCATGCGACTGCGATACGGGACTGGAAGTACCAGCCCGCCCGGAAGTTCCCACAGCAGGCGGGGCTCGGGGACGCCATCCGCCTGGCAGCGCACGCGCAGACGCACCACGGGGGAGACCCGGAGGTCGTCGGTCACGTCGTCATGGACATCAGGCATGACCCGGATGCGCAGCGCCCACAGCTGAACGTGTAGGCGCACGGTGGTGCGCCAGCCCCGCTCCGCCATGCACGTGTACGTGCCTGCGTCGGCCCGCCGTGCCCCCCGCAGGCGCAGACGCCCTTCCGGCAGCACCCGGAAGTGGGCGTCCTCCGGGCCGGAAGTGAAGGCCACGGGCTGCGAGGCCGGCGTCAGCCAGGTCACTGCGCGCGACCCCTGGGTCACGGGGGCACGTGAAGGTCACGGGGGTGCTGTAGGGGACAGAGAGCTCGGGGGGTAGTGGGGCGGAAGCGGAAGTGGGAGATGAAGAGGAAGCAGGAAGTGAAGCAGGAAGTGAAGGGGAAGCCGGAAGTGAAGCAGGAAGCGAAGGGGAAGCAGGAAGTGAAGAGGAACCAGGAAGTGAAGAGGAAGAGGAAATAGGAAGTGAAGAGGAAGAAGGAAGAGACTGAGAGGAAGAGGAAGAAGGAAAGGAAGAGGAAGAAGAGGAAACATTAGAGGAAGCAGGAAGAGATGGAGAAGAGGAAGAAGGAAAAGAAGAGGAAGCAGGAAAAGAATGTGAAGAAGAGGAAGAAGGAAGAGACTGAGAAGAGGAAGAGGAAGGAAAGGAAGAAGAGGTAGAAGGAAGAGACTGAGAAGAGGAAGAGGAAGGAAAGGAAGAAGAGGAAGAAGGAAGAGACTGAGAAGAGGAAGAGGAAGGAAAGGAAGAAGAGGAAGAAGGAAGAGACTGAGAGGAAGAGAACAGGAAAGGATGAGAGGAAGAGGAAGAAGGAAAGGAAGAGGAAGAAGGAAAAGAAGTAGAGGAGGAAACAGAGGAAGAGGAAGAAGATGAAGGATGGTGAGAGGAAGAGGAAGGAAGAGATGGAGAGGAAGAAGGAAAGGAAGAGGAAACAGGAAAGGAAGAGGAAGAGGGAAAGGAAGAGGAAGAAGTTGAATGATGTTGAGAGGAAGAGGAAGAAGAAGGAAGTGATTGAGAGAAGAGGAAGAAGGAAAGGAAGAGGAAACAGGAAATGAAGAGGAAGAGGAAGAAGGAAGTGACTGAGAGGAAGAGGAAGAACCTGCCCCAGGCTCCGCCCCCCCACCCGTGGTCACATATCCGAGGTCTAACCCAGGCCCCAGGTCCCAGATCCCCACACTCCCATCAGGCCTCGCGACCCGAACATCCAGATCTCCCAGGACACCGGATGGGACGTGGAGGCAGTGGTGGGCAGCACAGTCCTCCCTGGGATCGGCATCCTGGGTCACGGGGGTCACGGGGGTCACGGGAAGCCGGGTTTGCAGATAGGAGGCGCCTGGCCCAGCCGCCAACTCCACGCGCAGCCGTGCATGCGCGTTGCCCGCCGCGTTGCGCGCCACACACACGTACTCCCCCGCATCGCGTGACGTCACCGGACGCACGGAGAGCGTGCCGTTGGGAAAGGCGTGGACCCGGATGTCAGAGCTGGGGAGGGGAGAGGGAGGGAGGGCAGGAAGGAAGGAAGGAGTGAAGGAAGGAGGGAAGGATGAAGGAAGGATTGGAGGGAAGGAAGGAGAGAATGTAGGGAAGGAAGGAGGGAAGGAAGGATTGGAGGGAAGGATTGGAAGGAAGGATTGGAGAGTAGGAAGGATGGAAGAATCGGAGGGAAGGAAGGAAGGATTGGAGGGAAGGAAGGAAGGATTGGATGGAAGGAAAGATGGAAGGATTGGAGGGAAGTAAGGAAGGATTGGAGGGAAGGAAGGAAGGAAGGATTGGAGGGAAGGAAGGATGGAAGGATTGGAGGGAAGGAAGGAAGGAAGGATTGGAGGGAGGGAAGGAAGGATTGGAGGGAAGGAAGGATTGGAGGGAGGGAAGGAAGGATTGGATGGAAGGAAAGATGGAAGGATTGGAGGGAAGTAAGGAAGGATTGGAGGGAAGGAAGGAAGGAAGGGTTGGAGGGAAGGAAGGATGGAAGGATTGGAGGGAAGGAAGGAAGGAAGGATTGGAGGGAGGGAAGGAAGGATTGGAGGGAAGGAAGGATTGGAGGGAGGGAAGGAAGGATTGGAGGGAAGGAAGGATGGAAGGATTGGAGGGAAGGAAGGAGGGAATGTAGGGAAGGGAGATTGGAAGGAAGGAGGGAATGTAGGAAAGGAAGGATGGAAGGAAGGAAGGATTGGAGGGAAGGAAGGAAGGATTGGAGGGAAGGAAGGAAGGATTGGAGGGAAGGAAGGAAGGATCGGAGGGAAGGAAGGAAGAAGGGAAGGAGGGAAGGAAGAAGGGAAGGAAGAAAGGAAGGAGGGAAGGAAGGAGGGAAGGAAGTAATAGGAGGAAAGACCATAAGGAAGGGAAGACAAATTTGAAGCCAATGTTAGTTATTCACACATGTGACATATGCATCCAATACTCATCTTGTATCGATCCCTGATCAATCATCTATCAATGATCGATCACTAGGGTTCTACCTTGCGATCTGGCAAGCCAGGACCTATAAATTACCTATTCACTGCTAATGGATCTACCATCCCCACCTCATCTCTATCAATATTTAATCGATAATCGATTTGTTATCTATGGTCTACTGTGTCTATGTCATCTGTCTAATCCATCCTCTATCAATTAACTATCTATCAAGGGGTATCATCTTTATCCCAACTATGGGTGGATGATGGATGGATGCATGGATGGGTGGATGGATGGATGGGTGGATGGATGGGTAGATGGATGGGTGGATGAATGGGTAGATGGATGGGTGGATGAATGGGTAGATGGAAAGATGGATGGGTGGACGGATGGGTGGGTGGATGGGTGGGGGAATGGATGAGTGCATGGGTGGATGGATGGAGGGATGGATGGATGGATGGGTGGATGGATGGATGAGTGGATGGGTGGATGGATGGATGGATGGAGGGATGGATGGATGGATGGGTGGATGGATGGATGAGTGGATGGGTGGATGGATGGATGGATGGAGGGATGGATGGATGGATGGGTGGATGGGTGGGTGGATGGATGGATGGATGGGTGGGTGGATGGATGGAGGGAAGGGTGGATGGGTGGGTGGATGGATGGGTAGATGGATGAATGGATGGATGGGTGGATGGGTGGGTGGACGGATGGATCGATGGGTGGATGGATGGGTGGATGGATGAGTGGATGGATGGATGTGTGGATGGGTAGATGCACTGGTGGGTGGATGGATGCCTCCCACTTCCCATACTCACCTGCTCCCAGCATCTACCAGGCACCCATCTGGCAGCCTCCAGAACACGCATGGGGTGGGGTCCCCACGCGCGTGGCAGTGCAGCGTGAGGTCAGCACCGTGGGGCACGCGTGTGGCCAGCGGGCCTCGGGGTTGGACGCTGGGTGGGAGACGCGCGTGCGCGGGCGTGACTTCGACGTGCACAGTGCGTCTCTCGCTGCTCAGCGCGTTGGCAGCCACGCACTCGCACTCACTAGCATGCCGCGGGGCCTGCAGGCGGCGCAGCACCAGCGTGCCATTGGGGAGGACGTAGACGTCGCTGAGTCGAGGGTGAATGAGCACATGCACGGGTCTCACGTGGGTCCTGTCAGGCAGGCGCCAGTGCAGGGCCTCAGGGGAACAGGCCTGGGCTGTGCAGGGCAGGTGCAGGGTGAGGCCCGCGTGAGCAGACACGAACTCCGTGGGCGCCTCACGCAGCACGGGGGGAGCGGGGGAGGCGTGCATGACATTTCCACGTGTGTCAGGGCCACGCATGCGTGCTTCATGTGTATCAGGTGAGTGTGGAATGGACGTGATCGTGTCCCTTTCACGAGTGATATTTCCACGTGTGACCATTGTGTGAGTGTCAGATTCACGCGTGACATTTACACGCATGTCAGATCCATGCATGTGGGGTCCAAGAGTATCAGGGCCATGCAGAAGGGACCTGATCGCGTCCATTCCACGCATGACATTTTCACGCGTGATGTTTTCAAGCGTGTCAGGTCTATGAATGGACCTGATCGTGTCCATTCCATGCCTGTCATATCCAAGCGTGACATTTGCACGCGTGTCTGATCCACGTATGTGCATTCTAAGAGTTTCAAGTCCACGCAGAAGGGATCTGATCGTGTCAGATCCACGAGTGACATTTCCACTGGGGTTAAGCCTATGAATAACGGACATGATTGTGTCCCTTTCACGCGTGACATTTACATGTGTGACATTTACACGCATGTCAGATGCAGTTATGTGAGTTTCACGCGTGTCCAGTGAGTGTGGAAGGGATCTGATCGTGTCCATGTCACGTGTGACATTTTCACACGTGATCATCAAGTCAGTGGCAGGCCTACGCGTGCCCAGTTTGCTCCTGTGAGGTCCACGCCTGTCCTTTCCACGCGTGACCATAGTGTGAGTTTCAGATCCACTCGTGACATTTCCATGCGTGTGCATCGTGCCAGCGTCAGATCCACTCGTGTCCGTCCCACGCGTGTCGGGCGCCGCTGGGGTCAGCTCCATGCCTGGGGATAGACAGACGGACGGAGGGAGGGACAGAGGGACAGGGCGTTGGATAAGGGCCCCTGTGTTGGTCGGAGACAGTGCTCTGTCCCTTTGTCTGTCCGTCCGGCTGTCCATCTCTCTGTCTGTCTGTCTATCCATCTGTCTGTCAGTCTGTCTATGTCTGTCTGTCCCTCTGTCTGTCTGTCAGTCTGTCTGTTCGTCTGTCTACTTGTCCATCCGTCTGTCCATCTGTCTGTCCGTCCGTTTCTCTGTCCATCTGTCTGTCCCTCTGTCTCTCTGTCCCTCTGTCTGTCCATCTGTCTGTGCCTCTGTCTCTCTGTCCATCTGTCTATCCATCCATCAGTCCATCCGTCTATCTGTCCATGTGTCTGTGTCTCTCTGTCCACCGATGTATCTGTCTGTCCATTCATCTGTCCATCCATCTATCTACTGTCTGTCTACCTACCTGTGTATCCTTCCTTCCGTCCATCTCTCTCTCTCTCTCTCTCTCTCTCTCTGTCTATGGCTCTGTTTGTCTATCTGTCCATTGCTCTGTCTATCTATGATTCTATTTGTCCACTGGTCCATCCATCTAGCTATCTGTCCATCTGTCTGTCCACCTGTCTCTCTATGTATCTGTCTGCCTGTCTGTCTGGTGTCTGTCTACCTATCTGTCTACCCACCTGTCCATGTTATCTCTTTCAGTCCATCCATCCATCCACCCGTCTGTCTATCCATCCATCTGTCCATCTGTCTCTCTGACTGTGTATGCCTCTGTCTGTCTATCTGTCCATTGGTCCATCTATCCATCTGTTCATCTGTTCGTCTCTCTGTCCATTCTTCTATCTGTCTCTATGGCTCTGTCTATCCGTCCATTGGTCTGTCTGTCTGTCTGTCTATCTATCTATCTATCTGTCTGTCTGTCTGTCTGTCTGTCTGTCTACCTATCCATCCATCCAACCATGTATGTTTCTATCTGTCTGTGTGTCTATCCGTCCAGTTGTCCATGTATCTCTCTGTCTGTCTGTCTCTCTATGGCTCTGTCTGTCCATCCTTCCATTGGTCAGTCTGTCTGTCTGTCTCTTTCTATCTATCTGTCCATGTCTCTGGTGTCTGTCTGTCTATGGCTCTGTCTATCCGTCCATCAGTCTATCTGTCTGTTTATCCGTCCATCAGTCCATGTATCTCTCTGTCTGTCTGTCTGTCTCTCTATGGCTCTGTCTATCTGTCCATTGGTTTATATGTCTGTCTGTCTACCTATCTATCTGTCCATCTGTCCTTCTATCTATCTACTATCTGTCTACCTGTCTATCCGTCCTTCTGTCTGTCCATCTGTCCACCTGTCTCTGTATCCATCCGTCTGTCTGGTATCTGTCTACCTATCTGTCTATACATCCATCAGTCTGTCTGTCTACCCATCCATCTGTCCATCTATCTCTTTGTCTATGGCTCTGTCTGTCTATATGTCCATTGGTCTGTCTATCTATCCATCCAGCTGTCTGTCTGTCTACCTATCTATCCATCCATCCAATCATGTATGTTTCCATGTCTGTCTGTCTCTCCATCCATCTGTCCATGTATCTCTCTGTCTGTCTGTCTATGTCTCTGTCTGTCCATTTGTTTATCTATCTATCTATCAGTCTATCTGTCTATCTATCTGTCCATCTGTCTGTCTACTGTCTGTCTACCTGTCTATCCGTCCTTCTGTCCATCTGTCTGTCTGACTCTCTATGGCTCTGTCTATCCATCCATTCATCCGTCTATCCACCTATCTGTCTGTCTGTCTGTCTGTCTATCCATCCGTCCCTCTATCTATCTGTCTGCTCTGTCTGTCTGTCTGTCTGTCCTTGCGTGTGTGTTTGTCTCCCCAGTCATCCTGTCCCCCACATGGCCAGTAACACAGACAACAGACAGACAGACAGAGTAAAGGACTTCGCCCCTCCCCTTCCCATGCCCTCTGACCTGTCCATGCCCTCTGCCCTCCCAGTGACCCCTGACCTCCCTGTGACCTCTCCATGACCTCTGACTACTCTGTGTCCTCTGACCTCCTGTGACTCCTGGCTTCCCCATGACCTCTGACCTCCCAGTGACCCTCCTGAGACCACCCCGTGACCTCTCCATGACCCCTGAGTTCCCCATGACCTTTGACCTCCCATCCACTTCTCACCTGCCCATGGCCTCTTACCTAACCGTGACCTCTCCATGACCTCTGACCTCTGCAACCGCTGACCCTACTGTGACCCCTGACTTCCCTGTGACCTCTGACCCCCCGTGACCCCTAACTTCCCCGTGACCTCTGACCTTCTTGTATCCTCCCTGTGACCTCTAACCTCCACCTCCTATTTGGCTCCCTTCAGTCCCCTGCCCCCACGCCAAGAGCCTGCAGGAGACAGATGGGTAAACTGAGGCTCACCCTTTTCTAGCTCGTTCCAGGCGCCACGGGGCGGGGTCACGGCGGGCGGGGCCGGGGGTCGCGGGTCAAAGGTCCCGGGAAGCCGCAGGACGGGAAGGGAGGGCATCCGGGGCACAGCCATGCAGGGTCGTGACCATGGGGTCATGGGGGTTCGCCGTGGGTCCCGGCAGGGCGCGGTGGGCTTTGTGCTGTCTCCCCTGCCTGCGGCCGCCGCCAGGCCTCCTGGAGGCCGGAAGTAAGGAGGCCAGAAGTGAGGAGGCCGGAAGTGAGGAGGACAGAAGTGCAGAGGTCGGAGCAGCGGATGGTCGAGGGGTGGAGGCCGGAAGTGGGGATGTCCGTGTCAAAACCAGAAGTGGATAGGTCCATGGGGAGACCGGAAGTGTGGAAGTCAGAAGTGGGGATCTCCAAGTGGTAATAGGAAGTCGGGTGGTCCCACTGGAGACCGGAAGTGGGGAGGTCCGTGGGGAAACCGGAGGTGTGGAAGCCGGAAGTGGGGATCTCTCAGTTGAAAACGGAAGTGGGTAGGGCGAAGTACTGGAGGCATGAAGTGGGGATTTCTGAGTGGAAACCGGAAGAGGGGAAACAGGAAGTGGGGTGGTCCGAATGGAGACCGGAAGTGGGGATCTCCGCGTGGAGACCGGAAGTGTAGATCTGCGAGGGGAGCCCAGAAGTGGGGATGTTAGAGACAAAACCGGAAGTGTGGAAGCCGGAAGTGGGGTGGTCCGAGTGGAGACCGGAAGTAGGAATTTTTGAGTAGAAACTGGAAGTGTGGAAGCAGGAAGTGCGGGGGTCTGAGTGGAGATTGGAAGTGGGGAGGTCCGCGGGGAGAGCGGAAGTGGGTAGGCGGAAGTAGTGAAGACAGGAAGTGGTGATGTTCGAGTGGAAACCGGCAGTGTGGAGACCAGAAGTGGGGTTGTCTGAGTGGAGACCGGAAGTGGTGAGGTCCGAGTGGAGACCGGAAGTGGGTCGGCGGAAGACACAGAGACCGGAAGTGGGGATATTTGTGTCAAAACCAGAAGTGTGGAAACCGGAAGTGTGAACGCCGGAAGCAGGGAGGTCTCCTTGGAGACTGGAAGCAGGGAGGGCGGGGAACGGAAGTCGCCCGTGCTGCGGCCGCGCACGCGTGCCAGGATGCACGCCGAGTGCTAGGGCCGGATGTGCTCGGCAGCCACTGTTGGGCGCGGGTGGCGCGGCAAGGCAGGCTCGAACCCGCAGCCGGCGGGGGCGGAACACGGGACGGGAGGGAGATGCGGAGGCGGCGGACGCCGCTGCTGCCCGCTCTTGGGGCCGCCGGCAGTATGCCGACGCCACAGCCACGCTTCCCTAGTGCCCGGGCCCAAGCTTGGCACACCAACAATGACGTCAGCACCGCACAACGCCCCCGCAGCCGCTTCAACAGCGGCGCCTGCCATCTTGGAATCTGCCATTTTTGAATCCGCCATCTTGGCCTCCACCATCTTGGAATCTGCCATCTTAATTCCCTCCATCTTGGATTCCTCCATCTTTGGTTCCACCACCTCGTTTTCAGCCATCTTTATTCCTTCCATCTTGTTTTCCGCCATCTTGATTCCTTCCATCTTGGATTCAGCCATGTTGCTTTCCCTGATCTTGTTTCCCTCCATTTTGGATTCCGCCATCTTGGCGTCCACCATCTTGGAATCCACCATGTTGGTGTCGGCCATGTTGGATTCCACCATGTTTTCGGCCATCTTGGTTCCCTTCATCTTGGATTCCTCCATCTTGTTTCTCTCCATGTTTGATTCCGCCATCTTGGCATCTGCCATCTTCGGTAAGTCCATCTTGGCTTCCGGCATCTTAGTTCCCTCCATCTTGGATTCTGCAATCTTGGCTTCCGCCATTTTGTTTCCTTCCATCTTGGATTCCACCATCTTGGTTCCCTCCATCTTGGTGTCCACCATCTTGTTTTTGGCCATCTTGGAATCTGCCATGTTGGAGTCTGGCATGCTAGATTCCGTCATGTTTTCGGCCATCTTGCTTCCCTCCATTTTGGATTCCGCCATCTTGGTGTCCACCATCTTGGAATCCACCATCTTAATTCCCTCCATCTTGTTTTCCGCCATCTTGTTGCCTTTCGTCTTTGATTCTGCCATCTTGTTTTTGGCCATCTTGCTTTCTGCCATCTTGGATTCTTCCATCTTTGATTCTGCCATCTTGTTTTTGGCCATCTTGCTTTCCGCCATCATGGATTCTTCCATCTTTGATTCCACCATCTTGTCTCCCGCCATCTTGCCCCCCGCCGCCCCACCCATGCTGATGTCGGCGTCCCAGCGCGCCAGCCCCAGTGCGTTGGCGGCCACTTACACATAGCGCCCGGCGTGCCGTGGGCCCAGCGTGGGAAGCGTCAGCATCCCGTCCGCCCGGACCCTGACCCCGTCCATCCCCAGCTCCGTCCCCGCGCAGGCCCAGCGCCCTCCTGGCAGCAGCAAGCCCATGCGCGCCGCCGGCTCTGCCTCCTCCCAGCAGCCCAGCCGCAGCGGGACGCAGGCAGGCAGCACCAGATCCGTGGCTGCTGGCACCTGCGACGCCACCATGAACATGCGCTGCACCCGGCCTGTCATGGCGGCCTCAAAGCCGCCGTAGGCCACAGGGCCCGGGGCTGCAGACGGGGTGTCGGCCGTGGGGGCTGTGGCTTCAGAAGGGGCGGAGGCCATGGGGGCTGTGTCTTCAAAGCTGGTGTAGGCCGCGGGGCCTGTGGCTTCAGACAGGGTGTAGGCTGCGGGGCTTGTGGCTTTCTCCTCAGTGTAGGCCTCAGATCCTATGGCTTTTTCCTCAGCGCAGGCCTCGGATTCTATGGCTTTATTTGCACCATAGGCCTCGGATTCTATGGTTTCATTCACAGCGTAGGCTTTTTCTTCACCATAGGTCTCAGATTTCGTGGCTTTTTCCTCAGTGTAGGCCTCGGATCTCATGGCTTCATCTGAGCCATAGGCACTGGATCCTTTGGCTTTCTCCTCAGTGTAGGCCTCAGATCCTATGGTTTCATTCACAGCGTAGGCCTCGGATCCTGTGGCTTCATTCACACCATAGGCCTCGGATTCCATGGCTTCCTCCTCCACATAGGCCCCGGACCCCGTGGCTCCGTCCCCGCCGTAGGCCACGCGCCGTGCCTTGGTTTCCCCGCGGCGCCCCACGCGGGCCTCACAGCGGTACCAGCCAGCATCGGCCTGGCGCATCCTGTGGATCTCCAGCGTTGTCCCCCCATCATGGCCGCCATCCTCATTGCCCCGCAGGATGGAGCCATCAGGCCGCGTCAAGGCCATGCGTGGTGTTTCCGAGCCCTGTGCCGAACAGCGCAGCTGCAGCGTCTGCCCCGGGGTCACCACGTGCACGTCATCGGGGTCATCACGGGGGTTGAGGGTCACCCAGGGTGCGTCCTCTGGGTCCTCGGGGCACGCACGCATGCCGTCCACGTCAGACACATGTGTGGCCCACGCAGCCCGGCCCAGCGCAGTGTCAGCTCGGGCTGCAGCAGCCAGGCAGGCAACGTTCACAGCCGGGCCACCACGCCCGGAAGTGACATCGGCGACGATGATGACGTGCCAGGGCTGCGCACCAGGAGGTAGGCCTTGCCCACATCCGGGTCATGGACATCCGGGAAACTGGCCTCAGGGTGAGCGTGGCCTCCATCCTGGTCATACCCGGGGCCTACATCCGGGTCTCTGTCCTCAGAGTGGGCGGGGCCCTGATCTGGGTGATTGACATCCGGGTCTCTAGCCTCAGGGTGGGCATGGCCTCCATCCTGGTCTCTGTCCTCAGGGTGGGCGGGGCCCTCATCCGGGTCATTGACATTCGGGTCTCTGTCCTGAGGGTGGGCGGGGCCTACATCCTAATTATACTCATGGCCTACATCTGGGTGTCTGGCATGCTTGTAGGTGGGGCCTACATCCCGGTGTCTGTCCTGCTGGCGGGAGGGGCCTACATCCGGGTCTCAGGCTTGATACAGATAGCCTACATCCGGGTATTTGTCCTGCAGATGGGTGTGGCCTACAACCCGGTCTCTGTCCTGAGCATGGGCAGGGCCTACATCACGGTCTCTGGCTCCCTGGTGGACATGGCCTATATCAGGGTTCCTGGTTCGATGGTGGGCATGGCCTACATCCGAGTCTGTGGCCTGATACATATGGTCCACATCAGGGTCTCCGCCCTGACGGTGGGTGTGGCCTACATCCGGGTCCCTGTCCTGATACAGCTTGTCCCCATCAGCGTCTCTGCCCGAGGGTTGGGCGTGGCCTTCCCCAGATCCATCTCCCTGGTCCCTATCCGGGTGGGCGTGGCCTGGCACCTCCGGGTCCCAGCGCAGCATCAGCGCGACATCATCAGTGTCGTCATCGCTTCCCAGCAGGCGGCGGGCATGTGCGAGGTGGGCGGGGTCGGCTTAGCAGGCGAGGGCGGCGCTGAGCGTCAGGCGCACGCGCACAGGGACATCGGGGGCAGGGCCGGGCCGCACGTCGAGGTCCTGCACGCTGGGCACGCACCGCAGGCGGCAGGCAAGGTCGGCGGCACGACCACGGGCGTCTGTCAGCCTCAGCCGCACCTTACCCACCTCCTCCCGTCCTCCACTTCCTCTTCTTCTGCCTCCACTTCTGCTTCCGGCGGCTCCTCGCCGTCCACTGGGCCGGTGAGGATGCATGGCAGGCGACAGCGCATGCGTGGAGGCAGGCGATGCAGGTCCAAGCCGCGGTGGTCGGCGGGGCTGGCGCAGGCCTTGCACACCTGTTCCTTCCCACAGCACAGCACGCCTGCAGGGAGGCATGGGAGAAGGGCGGGGCTGAAATGGGACACACCCCCCTGGGGAGCTTCGGCCACGCTCCCGCCGCGCCTGACTGGCTGGAGCTTGGCCACACCCCTCCTGGGGGTTCTCAGCCACTCTGCCGCCATGCCTGACTGGCTGGAGATTGGCCACGCCCCCTGCCGAGCCTCAGCCACACCCCTGCCCTGCCTGACTGGCTGGAGCTCAGCCACGCCCCCATGTGTCACCTCAGCCATGTCCTCATCTCACCTGACTGGCAGGAGATAGGCCATGTCCCTTGCAGGTCCTCACTAGTGCCTAGCCACGCCCAGCCACGCCCCCGCCTCGCCTGACTGGCTGGACCTCGGCCACGCCCCCCTCCCCCCCCCCGTGGAGCCTTAGCCATACCATCATCCTGCCTGAGTGGCTAAAGATGGGCCACACCCTCCCTGTGGAGCCTCAGCAACTTCCCTGCTCCGCCTAAGTGGCTAGACCTTGGCCACGCCCCCTGCAGCTCCTCAATAATGCCCAGCCACGCTGCTGCCGCTTTTTACTGGCTGGAGCTCGGCCACGCCCCCCTGGGCACCTCGGCCACGCCTCCGCCCCGCGTGACTGGGGAGCTCCGCTACTCACTTATGCCCAGCCACGCCCCCGTCCTTTCTCACTGGCTGTAGTTCGGCCACGCCCCCTCTCTGCATCGCCTCAGCCCCGCCCGGCCCTCTCATTGGCCTGCGCTTGACCATGCCCCCTCTGCTCACCTCGACCCCTCCCCTCCAGGTCCTCCATCCAGTGCGCACGGCAATCGCAGGCCCAGGGGTTACCCTGAAGGTGCAGCGTGCGCAGCGAGGGTGCGCAGGCCAGGGTGCCGGCGGGCAGTGCAGCCTGCTGGTTCCCGGCCAGGTGCAGCATGCGCAGCGTGCAGGCCGGGACCCCGCGCATGCACAGCGTGGCCAGCGCCTAGGGCGCCAGCACCGCCAGCCGGTTCCCTTCCAGACACAGCAGCCACAGCGACGCCAGCCCCAGCAGCGCCCGCGGGGGTACCAACTCCAGCCGGTTGTGGTCCAGGTACAGCCGGGACAGGCACCACAGGCCCTGCAGGGAGCCCGTGCGCAGTGCCCGAAGCTGGTTGTAGCTCAGCTTCGACACCTGCGGGGGTTAAAGGGGGCGTACCCGGGATCCGAAGGGCCACTTCCGGTCTCACTTCCACCCTACTTCCGTACCACTTCCTGTCACATTTCTGCTCCACGTCCGGCTTACTTCTGCTGACTTCCGCCTGTACTTCCTCCCACTTCCGAGTACATTTCCTCACTTCTTCTGGTCCCACTTCTGCCCCATTCTCACTTCCTCCCTACTTCCGACTCACTTCCGCCCCAGTTCCGGGTCACTTCCTCTCCACTTCCGGCTGACATCCGCCTCTACTTCCTCCAAGTTCCTCCGCACTTCCGGCCACAGTTACGGCCCTACTTCCTGTCACTTCCAGATCCATATCCTCACCACTTCTGCCCAACTTCCGGCTCACTTCTGCCTCACTTCAGCCCTGAATTCCTCCCACTTCCTGCCCATTTTCTTCCTTATTTCTGCCCCACTTCCCGTCCTACCCATGGTCCTATTTCCACTTTCTTCCCCACTTCCGGCTATATGTCATTTGCCACTTCTGTGTCACTTCCGCCCCCACTTCCTCCCCACTTCCTTCCTTATTTTCACTCCACTTCCGGATCCATATCCTCACCACTTCCGCCCCACTTCCGCCTTACTTCCGCCCCTACTTCATCCTGCTTCCTCCCCACTTCCTTCGCTATTTCCACTCCACTTCTCACTTCTGGAACCATATCCTAACCTCTTCCGCCACACTTCCGCCCCTAGTTCCTCCCACTTCCTCCCCACTTCCGGCTTATTTTCGCCCCTACTTCCTCACACTTCCTCCCTACTTCCTGATTTCCACCCCACTTCCGGCCCTACTTCCACTTCCAGATCCATATCCTCACTACTTCCGACCCACTTGCGCTCCACTTCCTTCCCTATTTCCACTCAACATCCGGCTACACTTCCGGCCCTACTTCTTCCCAGGTCCTTATCCATTTCCGTCTCACTTCCGCCTCCCTTCTGCCCCCGACTTCCTCCCATGTCCGTCTCTACTTCCTCCATTGATTCCCTACTTCCTCCCCACTTCCTTTGCTATTTGATCCCCATTTCTGCCTGTCTTCCTCCGCATTTCCCCCCTCCTTCCTCCCTACTCTTTTCCCACTTCCTTCTTCCTCCAACTTCCTTCCCACTTCCGGCTCTACTTCCTCCCACTTCCGTATCTATTTCCTCAAACTTCCGCCCCACTTTCTCCCCTACTTTGTCCCACTTCATTGTGTATTTCTGCCCCACTTCCTGCCAAACTTCCTTCCACTTCCTTCCAATTCCGCCCCACTTCCACCCGCTCCCTGCACACCTACAGTGGGCCCAGGTCGCTCAGGGCGCCCTCGGCGATGTCCGCGATCTCGTTTCCGTGCAGCAGCAGCAACTGAAGTCTCGCGAGACCGGGAAAGGAAGCGTGGGTCAGGACCCGGATGTGGTTGAACCTAATTCAACAGGTGAGAGGACAGGAAGAGGAAAGCAGGAAAACAGCCTGAAAACGAGCACTGGGAGGGCAGAACTTTTGTTTCTGGGTCAGGGTCAAGAACAATTAATCATTACTCATCATCATCTTCCTTCCTTCCTTTCCTCCCTTGCTTCCTTCCTTCCTTCCCTCCCTCCTTCCTTCTTTCCCTCCCTCCTTCCCTCCTTCCTTCCTTCTTTCCTTCCCTCCTTCCTTCCTTCCTTCCTTCTCTCCCTCCTTCCTTCCTTCCATCTTTCCCTCCTTCCTTCCCTCCCTCCCTCCTTCCTTCCCTCCTTCCTTCCTTCTTTCCTTCCCTCCTTCCTTCCTTCCTTCCTTCCATCCTTCCTTCTTTCCCTCCATCCTCCTTCCTTCCCTCCTTCCCTCCTTCCTTCCCTTCTTTCTTCCTTCCTTCCTTCCTTCCTTCCTTCCTTCCTTCCTTCCTTCCTTCCTTCCTCTTCCTTCCCTTTCTTCCCTCCTTTCCCTTCCCCAGACCTCACCCCAGGTTCACGCACTCCATCTTGGGGTCCAGCACGTGGGGCACGGCCCTGAGGCTGCGGAAGGTGCAGTGGAGTTCGGTGGGGACGTAGCAGGCGCAGGTCCTGGGGCAGCGGGTGGCGGGGGCTGGGTGGGGGCCACACAGGAGCAGCAGCAGCAGCAGTAGCAGCAGCAGCAGCGAGGCCCAGCGGTGGGGGCCCCCCATCCTGGGGCTGGGATGGAGGGGGGGAGGCTGGGGATGGAGGCCCAAGTGTGGAGGCCCAGGGAAATGGAGGCTGGAAGTTGGAGGCCCAGGGAAGGAGGCCTAGGGATTAGAGGCCAGGGTGGAGGCTGGGGATGGAGGTCCAATGGGGTGGAGGCCAGGGGTGGAGGCTGAGGAAGGAGACTGGAAGTTGGAGGCCCAGGGGGTAGAGGCCCAGGGATGGAGGCCTAGGGGAAGTGGAGGCCCAGGGATGGGGTCCTAGGGGTTAGAGGCCAGGTATGGAGGCTGGGGATGGAGGTCCAGGAAGTTGGAGGCCAGAGGTAGAGGCTGAGGATGGAGACTGGAAGTTGGAGGCCAGAGAAGGAGGCCCAGAGGTATTGGAGGCTGGGGATGGAGGCCCAGGGATGGAGGCCTAATTGGGTGGAGGCTGGGGATGGAGACTGGAAGTTGGAGGCCCAGGGAAGGAGGCCCAAGAGGGTGGAGGCTAGGGATGGGGGCCCAGGGGGAAGAGGAAAGTAGGCCAAATGGGGTGGAGGCTGGGGATGGAGGCCAGGAGTGGAGGCTGGAGATGGAGGTCCAAGTGTGGAGGCCCAGGGAAATGGAGGCTGGAAGTTGGAGGCCCAGGGAAGGAGGCCTAGGGGTTAGAGGTCAGGTATGGAGGCTGGGGATGGAGGTCCAGGAAGTTGGAGGCCAGAGGTAGAGGCTGAGGATGGAGACTGGAAGTTGGAGGCCAGAGGAGGCCCAGAGGTATTGGAGGCTGGGGATGGAGGTCCAGGGATGGAGGCCTAATTGGGTGGAGGCTGGGGATGGAGACTGGAAGTTGGAGGCCCAGGGAAGGAGGCCCAAGAGGGTGGAGGCTAGGGATGGGGGCCCAGGGGGTTAGAGGAAAGTAGGCCAAATGGGGTGGAGGCTGGGGATGTTGGCCAGGAGTGGAGGCTGGAGATGGAGGTCCAAGGGGGTGGAGGCCCAAGGATGGAGGCCAGGGATGGAGGCTGGAAGTTGGAGGCCCGGGGATGGAGGTTCAAGGATGTGAGGCAACCTGTGGGGGTCAGGGAGACAACGGGGAGGAAGAGGAAGGAGAATGGGAAGAGGAAGGAGATGTATCAGAAGAACAGGAAGAGGAAGAAGGACATGGACATGAGGAAGAGGAAGGGGAAGAGGAAGAGGAGATGGAAGAGGAAGAGGAGATGGAAGAGGAAGAGGAGATGGAAGAGGAAGAGGAGATGGAAGAGGAGACAGAAGAGGAGATGGAAGAGGAAAAGGAGATGGAAGAGGAAGAGGTGATGGAAGAGGAGACCGAAGAGGAGATAGAAGAGGAGACAGAAGAGGAGTCGGAAGAGGAAGAGGAGATGGAATAGGAAGAGGCGATGGAAGAGGAGACGGAAGAGGAAGAGGAGAGGAAGAGGAGATGGAAGAGGAAGAGGAGATGGAAGAGGAGACGGAAGAGGAGACAGAAGAGGAGACGGGAGAGGAAGAGGAGATGGAAGAGGAGATGGAAGAGGAGACAAAAGAGGAGACAGAAGAGGAGATGGAAGAGGAGACAGAAGAGGAAGAGGAGATGGAAGAGGAGATGGAAGAGGAAGAGGAAATGGAAGAAGAAGAGGAGATGGAAGACAAGATGGAAGAGGAGATGGAAGAGGAAGAGGAGACAGAAGAGGAAGAAGGAAAACACCAACCAACAGGAATACGATCAGGAAGTCGAGAGACACAAGGAAAAAGAGACCTTCGGGAAGGCCTACTCTGTCTGTCTGTCTCTGTCCATCTGTCTCTGTCTATCTCTCTGTCTTTAGCTTTCTGTCTGTCTTTGTCTGTCTACCTGTCTGTCTGTCTCTGTGTTGACATCTGTCTGTCTGTCTCTTATCTGTCTGTCTGTCTGCCTCTCTGTCTCTGTCTGTTATCTGTCCATTGGTCTCATGTCTGTCTGTCTGGTCTGTCTGTCCCTGTCTGTCTCTGTGTCTGTCTGCCTGTGTCTGTCTCTTATGTCTGTCTCCCTCTGTCTGTCTCTTATCTCTGTCTGTCTGTATCTGTCTGTCTGTGTCCCTGTCTGTCTGTCTGTGTCTGTCTGTCTGTGTCTCTGTCTCTGTGTCAGTCTGTCTGTCTCTCTTATCTCTGTCTGTCTGTCTGTGTTGACATCTGCCTGTCTCTGTCTGTCCGTCTACCTCTGTCAGTCTCTCCCTGTCTCTGTGTCTCTGTCTGTCTGTCTGTCTCTGTCTGTGTCTCTCTGTCTCTGTCTGTTATCTGTCCATTGGTCTCATGTCTCTCTGTCTGTCTGTTCTGTCTCTCCCTGTCTGTCTCTGTGTCTCCATCTGTCTGTACATCTCCGTCTGTCTGTCTGGGTCTCTCTATCTCTGTCTCTTGTCTGTCCATCGATCTTGTCTGTCTGTCTGTTCCATCACTGTCTGTGTTGACGTCTGTCTGTCTCCACATCTGTGTTTGTCTCTGTCTTTTGTCTCTGTCTGTCTGTGTTGACGTCTGTCTGTCTGTTATCTCTGTCTCTCCCTGTGTCTGTCTACCAGTCTCATGTCTGTCTGACTCTGTCCATCTGTCTCTTGTCTCTGTACATCTGTCTGTCTGGATCTCTTCTGTCTCAGTCTGTTTCTGTGTGTCTTTTGTTTCTGTCTGTCCGTCTGTCTCTGTCTGTCTGTCTTGGTGTCTCTTCTGTCTCAGTCTGTCTGTCCCCGTCTGTCTCTTGTCTCTGTCTGTCTGTCTCTCTGTGCCTGTGTCTATCTCTGTTGGTCTGTTCTGTCTGTCTGTCTGTCTTCCTGTCTCTGTCCATCTGTCTGTGTCTCTTCCTGTCTGTCTCTGTCTCCATCTCCCTTCCTGCCTGTCTCTGTGTCTGTCTGTCTGTCCATCTGTCTCCTCTGTCTGCCCATCTGTCTGTCTGTGCCTGCGTCTGTCTGTCTGAGTCTGTTTCTTCTCTGTCTCTGTGTCTACATGTCTGTCTCTTCTGTCTGTCTGTCTGTCTGTCCCTGTCTCTGTCTGTCTGTCCCTGTGTCCGTCTGTCTCTCCCTGTCACTGTCTCTACATCTGTCTGTGTCCTCTGTCTGTCTGTCTCTACATCTGTCTGTGTCCTCTGTCTGTCTGTCTGTCTCTGTCTTCCTGGCTCCATCTGTCTGTCTCATCTGTCTCTCTCCATCTGTCACTTGTCTTTGTCTGTGTCTGTCTGTCTGTCTCTTGTCTTTGTCTATCTGTCTCTGTACATCTGTCTCTCCCTGTCTGTCTCTGTGTGTACACCTGTCTGTCTGTCCCTGTCTGTCTCTTCTGTCTCTTCTCTTTGTCTGTCTGTCTCTCTGTGTCTGTCTGTGCCGGTTTCTCTCACGTCCATCTCTGTCTGTCTGTCTGTCTGTTCTGTCTCTGTCTGTCTGTGCCTGTGTCCGTCCTTCTCTTCCTGTCTCTGTGTCTATGTCTGTCTATCTGTCCTGGCTGAGTTTGTCTGTCTGTGACTGTGTCTGTCTGTCTGTCTTTGTCTCTTCTGTCTCTGTCCATCTGTCTCTTGTCTCTATGTCTGTCTGTCTATGCCTGTGTCTGTCTCTATCCGTTTCTCTTCCTGTGTGTCTCTGTGTGTACATCTGTCTGTCTGTCTGTCTGGGTCTCTTCTGTCTCAGTCTGTGTCTGTCTGTCTCTGTGTCTACATCTGTGTCCTCTGTCTGTCGGTCTGTCTGTCAGTCTGTCTGTCTGTTTCTGTCTGTCACTGTCTTCCTGGCTCGTCTGTCTGTCTCTTCTGCCTCTCTCCATCTGTCACTTGTGTCTGGCTGTCTCTGTCTCATGTCTGTCTCTGTGTTGACGGCTGTCTGTCTGTCTGTCTGTATCTGACTCTTCTCTTTGTCGGTCTGTCTGCCCCTGCGTCTATCTGTTCTGTGTCTGTCCATCTGTCTCTCTGTCTCTGTGTCTGCCTGTGTCTGTCTGTCTCCCTGTCTGTCTCTTATCTCTGTCTGTCTGTTTCTGTTCTGTCTCTGTCTCTTGTGTCTGTCTGTCTGTCTATTCTGTCTCTGTCTCTTCCTGTCTGTCTCAGTCTGTCTGTCTGTCCGTCTACCTCTGTCGGTCTCTCCCTGTCTCCATCTGTCTGTCTGTCTGTTCTGTCTGTCCGTCTATCTCTCTCTGTCTGTGTCTGTGTCTCTGTCTGGCTCTGTCTCTCATCTCTGTGTCTGTCTCTTGTCTGTCCATCAGTCTCATGTTTGTCAGTCTGTGTCTGTTCTCTCTGTCCGTCTGTCTCCGTGTCTCCATCTGTCTGTCTGTCTCATGTCTTTATCTCTGTGTATATGTCTGTCTGTCTGTGTCTCTTCTGTCTCTTGTCTGTCCATTGGCCCTCATGTCTCTGTCTCTCTGTGTCTGTCTGTCTCTTCTCAGTCTGTCTCTCTGTGCCTGTGTCGGTTTCTTCTGTCTCAGTCTGTCTGTCTGTCCCCGTCTGTCTTCCTGTCTGTGTCTGTTTGTCTCTTTTCTCTTCTGTCTGTACCTGTCTGTCTTTTGTCTCTGTCTGTCTGTGTGACTCTTGTCTCTGTCCATCTGTCACTTGTCTATGTCTGTGTCTGTTTGTCCATCTGTCTCCTCTGTGTCTGCCCATCTGTCTGTCTGTGCCTGTGTCTCTCTGTCTGAGTCTGTTTCTTATCTATCTCTGTGTCTACATGTCTGTCTCTGTCTGTCTGTCTCTTCCTGTCTGTCTCTGTGTCTACATCTGTCTGTGTCCTCTGTCTGTCTGTCTGTCTCATCTGTCTCTCTCCATCTGTCACTTGTCTCTCTCTGTCTGTCTGTCTGTCCGTCTCTCTGTGCCTGTGTCTGTCTGTCTGTTCTCTTTGTCTGACTGTCTTGGTGCATCTGTCTCTCCCTGTATGTCTCTTTGTGTACATCTGTTTGTCTGTCTGTCTGTCTTTTGTCTCTTCTCTTTGTCTGTCTGTCTATCTGTCTGTCTGTACCTGTGTCTGTCTGTCTCTTCCTGTCTCTGTGTCTCTGTCTGTCTATCTGTCCTGGCTCAGTTTGTCTGTCTGTGCCTGTCTGTCTCTTCTGATTCTAACTGTCTCCGTCTGTCTGTCAGTCCTGTCTGTGTCTCTGGCTCATGTCTGTCTGTGTCTCTCAGTCTGTGTCTCTTCTGTCTCTGTCCATCTGTCTGTCTCTGTGTCTGTCTGTGTGTGTTCTGTGTGTCTCCGTCTGTCTGTCTGTACATCTTTGTCTGTCTGTGTGTCTCTCTGTCTCATGTCTGTGTCTGTCTATCCGTCTCTGTAACTACATCTGTCTGTCTCTTCTGTTGTCTGTCTGTCTGTTCTATCTCTGTCTCTTCCTGTATGTCTCTGTATTCACATGTCTGTCTCTTGTGTCTGTCTGTCCGTCTGTGCCTGTTTCTGTCACATCTCTGCCTCTGTCTGTCTGTTCTGTCTGTGTCTGTCTTCCTGTCTCTGTCCATCTGTCTTTTCTCTGTCTCTGTCTCTCTGTCTGTGTCTGTCTGTCTCTATCCATCTGTCTCTCCCTATCTGTCTGTCTGTCTGTCCGTCTATCTCTGTTGGTCTCCCCCTGTCTCCATGTCTCCCTTTGTCTGTCTCTGTCTGTCTGCCTCTCTGTCTCTGTCTGTTATCTGTCCATTGGTCTCTCTGTCTGTCTGTCTGTCTCTGTCTTCTTGGTTCTGTCTCTTCTGCCTCTCTCCATCTGTCACTTGTCTCTGTCTCTGTCTGTGTCTGTCTGTCTGTCTCTGTCTCATGTCTGTCTGTATGCTGACGTCTGTCTGTCTGTCTCAGTCTGTGTCTGACTCTTCTGTCAGTCAGTCTGCCCCTGTGTCTATCTGTGCTGTGTCTGTCCATCTGTCTCTCTCTGTCTGTCTCTGAGTCTGTCTCTCTTATCTCTGTCTGTCTGTCTGTCTGTGTCTGTTCTGTCTCTTGTGTCTGTCTGTCTGTCTGTCCTGTCTCTGTCTCTTCCTGTCAGTCTGTGTTCACATCTGTGTCTCAGTCTGTCTATCTGTCTACCTCTGTCGGTCTCTCCCTGTCTCCATCTGTCTGTCGGTCTGTTCTGTCTCTGTCCGTTTGTCTCTGTCTGTGTCCGTGTCTCCGTCTGCCTCTGTCTCTTATCTCTGTGTCTGTCTCTTGTCTCTGTCTGTCTGTCTCTCTGTGCTTGTGTCTATCTCTGTCTGTTGCTGTCTCTTCATGTCTGTCCATCTCCCTTCCTGTCTGTCTCTGTGTCTACAGCTGTCTGTCTGTTTCTTGTCTCTGTCTGTCTCTTCTACCTCTCTCCATCTGTCACTTCTCTCTGTCTTTTCTGTCTGTCTGTCTCTCTGTGTCTGTCTGTGCTGGTTTTTCTCATGTCCATCTCTGTCTGTCTGTCTGTTCTGTCTCTGTTTGTGCCTGTGTCTGTCTGTCTCTTCCTGTCTCTGTGTCTCTGTCTATCTGTCCTGGCTCAGTTTGTCTGTCTGTGCCTGTCTGTCTCTTCTGTTTCTGTCCATCTGTCTTTCCCTGTCTGTCTGTCTGTGTCTCTGTCTATGTGTCTCCATCTGTCTGTCTGTCCTGTCTCTGTCTGTCTCTTCCTGTCTGTCTGCACATCTTCTGCTGTCTGTGTGTGTCTCTCTCTGTCTGTCCGTCTCTGTGTCTACATCTGTCTGTGTGTCTCTTCTGTCTGTCTGTTCTGTCTCTGTGTCTTCCTGTCTGTCTCTGTTCACATCTGTCTGTCTCTTGTGTCTGTCCGTTTACCTCTGTCAATCTCTCCCTGTCTCCATATCTACATCTGTCTGTCTCATATTTGTCTGTCTGTGTCTGTCTGTCTGTCTGTCTCTATCTTCCTGTCTCTGTCTGTCTCTTCTGCCTCTCTCCATCTGTCACTTGTCTCTGTCTGTCTGTGTCTGTCTGCCCGTCTCTCTGTGCCTCTGTATGTCTGTCTCTATGTCTATCTGTCTGGGTGCATCTGTCTCTCCCTGTCTGTCTCTGTCTGTCTGTCTCTTCTGTCTCTTCTCTTTGTCTGTCTGTCTGTCTGTCTCTCTGTGTCTGTCTGTGCCAGTTTCTCTCACATCCATCTCTCTGTCTGTCTCTGTCTGTGCCTGTGTCCATTTGTCTCTTCCTGTCTCTGTGTCTCTGTCTATCTGTCCTGGCTCAGTTTGACTGTCTGTGCCTGTCTGTCTCTTCTGTCTCTGTCTCTCTCCCTGTCTCTGTTTCTCTGTCTGTCTGTGTGTCTGTCTGTGTGTCTGTCTGTCCTGTCTCTGTCTCTCCCTGTCTGTCTGCACATCTTGGTCTGTCTGTCTGTCTGTGTCTCTCTCTCTCTCTGTCATGTCTGTGTCTGTCTGTCCATCTGTGTGCATCTGTCTGTGTGTCTCTTCTGTCTGTCTGTCTCTGTCATTGTCCATCCCCCTCCCCCCTCCCCAGGACTAAGTACTCAGCACCCCATTTCCCCCTGGCTTCCTATCACCCATCACCCTCCTCCTCCTCCTCCTCCTCTTCCTCCCTCCTCCATCAGACCCCCTCACCCTGGGACGCGAACCCGGGGCCAGAGCTCCTCACCTACCTTTCCGGGTTGGGGGGTTCATTGGAGATCCGAGTCTCTCGGTTGGTCCTGGGGGGGTGGGTGGGGAGAGGGGGTGGGAGGTGGCTTTGAACCACGATCCTCTGGATCTCAGCCTCCTGAGCAACAAGGAAGGCTTGGCGAAGAATACGCCAACGAACGTCACCACCACAGTAACAAGAACAAGAACAACAATAACCATTGTGACAATAATAATAACTATAATAACAATAACAATGACAATAATAACCATAATACCCATAATAGTAATAACCATGACAATAACAACTATAATAACAATAACAATGACAATAATAACAAAAATAGCAATAATAACCATAATACCCATAATAGTAATAACCATGGCAACAATAATAACTATAATAATAACAATGACAACAACAATAACAATAATAACCATCATGACAACAATAGCAGTAACCATAATAATAACCATCACCATAGTAACAATAACAACAATAACAATCATAACAATAACCCAAACATCATGACAACAATAACAATAATAATAACCACAATACCCATAATAGTAATAACCATGACAATATTGATGATCATAACCATAATATTAACAATAACAGTAACAATCATGATAGTAAAAACAACAATGTCAATAACAGTAATAAAAATAACTATGATGAGAATAATAGTAATAACAATGAGGAGGAAGAAAAGGAGGAGGAGGAGGAAGAAGAGGAGGAAAAGCAGGAGGAAGAGAATGGGTTGGACCAGCCACAGGGGGCGTGGCTTCATGGATGGATGGATGGGTGGGTGGATGAATGGATGGACGGGTGGATGGATGGGTGGATGGGTAGTAGATGGGTGGATGGATGGTTGGGAGATGGATGGATGGATGGGTGGATGGGCAGATGGATGGATGGATGGATGGGTGGGTGGATGGATGGATGGATGGATGGATGGATGGATGGATGGATGGGTGGATGCGTGGATGGGTGGGTGGATGGATGGGTGGATGGATGGTTGGGCGATGGATGGATGGATGGGTGGGTGGGTGGGTGGGTGGATGGATGGATGGATAGATGGATGGATGGGTGGATAGGTGGATGGGTGGGTGGATGGATGGATGGATGGGTGGATGGGTGGATGGGTGGATGGGCAGATGGATGGATGGATGGGTTGGTGGGTGGATGGATGGATGGATTGATGGATGGATGGATGGATGGATGGATGGATGGATGGATGGGTGGATGCGTGGATGGGTGGGTGGATGGATGGGTGGATGGATGGTTGGGCGATGGATGGATGGATGGGTGGGCGGGTGGGTGGATGGATGGATGGATGGTTGGATGGATGGGTGGATGGGTGGATGGGTGGGTGGATGGATGGATGGATGGGTGGATGGGTGGATGGGTGGATGGGCAGATGGATGGATGGGTTGGTGGGTGGATGGATGGATGGATGGATGGATGGATGGATGGATTGGTGGGTGGATGGGTGGGTGGATGGATGGATGGGTGGATGGATGGGTGGATGGGTGGATGGGTGGGTGGATGGGTGGATGAGTGGGTGGATGGGTGGGTGGATGGATGGGTGGATGGATGGGTGGATGGGTGGGTGGATGGGTGGGTGGATGGATGGATGGGTGGATGGATGGATGGATGGATGGATGGGTGGATGGGTGGATGGATGGGTAGATGGATGGATGGGTGGATGGATGGATGGATGGGGAGGAAGAAGAGGAGGAGGAAGAGGAGGAGGAAGAGAGGAAGAGGAGAAGGAAGAAGAGAAAGAGGAGGAGGATGGGAGAAAGAGGAGGAGGAGGAAGAGGAGGACCCTGACACCCTGCACCACTAAGGTGGGTTTTCCATTACCTCTGGGACCTGGGACCCTAGTACCCCAGATTCCTGTGACCTGTGACCCCTGCACCCCCTGAACTCTGCACCCCAGGACCTTTGCTCCCTGGGCTTTTCTCCTCTGAACTTGGGGGAACCTAGGACCCAGCACCCCCCTGACAGATGCCCTCCCTCACCCCCCAGATTGGTGACCTCTGATCCCTGCACCCCTGAACTTCCCATTCCCCCTCTTCCTGACCCCCTCACCCCTGAACTTTGCACCCCAGGACCTTGGCTCCCTGATCTTGGCCATGTCCCAGGTGTCCCCCCTCCCCTGACCTCTGTCTCCCCCCTCCTTGACCTTTGAACTCCTTTGCTGGCTGCACCCCAGGACCTTTGCTCTCTGGGCCTTTGACCCCCTCTTCCCAGGATTCCTTGTGCTTTACCCCCAATGAACTTTGGGGTCCTGGGAACCCCAGGATTGACCATGTTTCCCCCTGCATCTCCCTGACCCCTGACCTCTCCTCCTTGACCCCCCCAGAACCCCCAAATCCCTCCACCTCCCCCTTTCACCCCTCCCAGGATCCCCTGTACCCCAAGATCCCCTCACCCCCCTCCACCCCTCGTCCAGGCCCCCTCACCTGGTCTGTCTGTCTGTCTGTCTGTCTGTCTGTCTCTCTGTCCTGTGTCTCCAGACAGCACAGCACAGCTTGGGGCTCCTCTTTTATCCACCCAGGCCCAGATGTCCCCGCCCCGCCACGCTGCGGCCTGAGCCTCAGCTCTGCCCCACACAGCCTGGGCTGAGGGGGGGGTCAGTGGGAAAAGGAGGGAGGGGAAGCAGGGAAGAAAAAGAGGTGAGGGTCAGGGAGAGGGGGATGGGGAGACCTGAATCCCCCCCACCAGGCCAGGCGGGGAAGGGGGTGATGCTGGGGAGGGGGAGGAAGAAACGGCTGAAGAGAAAGTTCTGGAAGAAAAGAGAGAGGAGGAGGAGGAGGAGGAGGGGAGAGGAAGGGGAAAAGGCTAGACCTGTGGGGTGGGGGGGCACAGAGCTGAGGAAGAGGGGGTGTGGGGGGTGGGGGGGAGGGGGGGGACAGACAGACAGAGAGGAAACGCAGCCAGAAAGACAGAGGAATGGAGTCAGAGACAGACACAGAGAGACAGAGAGACACAAACAGACCGACAGACACACAGACAGACACACAGATAGACACACAGACAGGCAGATAAACAGGGACAGACAGACAGACAGAGAGGGAAAAATAGACAGACACAGAGAGACAGACAGAGAGATACAGACATACAAATATAGACAGACAGAGACAGAGAGACAGGCAGAGACAGAGAGACAGACAGACACAGAGAGAGATGAACAGAGACAGACAGACTCAGAGAGACAGAGACAGACAGACAGAGAGAATGACAGATGGACAGACAGAGACAGAGACAAAACACAGACAGAAACAGATAAACAGAGAGAGACAGAAACACAGAGACACAGAGAGACACACAGACAGAGAGAGATGGAGAGACAGACACAAATACAGAGAAACACAAGAGACAGACAGACACACAGAGAGGCAGATGAACAGGAACAGACACAGACAGAGAGAGAAAAATAGACAGACAGACACAGACAGACAGACAGAGAGATACAGACAGATAAATATAGAGACAGACAGACAGAGACAGAGAGAAAGACAGACAGACACAGAGACAGAGAGAGAGATGAACAGAGACAGACATGGACAGAGACACAGACAGAGACAGACAGACACAGATAGACAGAGACCAACAGATACAGAGACAGACAGACACAGAGAATGACAGATGGACAGAGAGACAGAGACAAACAGACATAGAGAGACAGATGAACACAGACAGACAGACTCACAGACATAGACAGACGGACGGACACAGAGAGACAGAGACAAATACAGAGAAACACAAGAGACAGACAGACACACAGAGAGGTAGATGAACATGGACAGACATACAGACAGAAACAGAAAAATAGACACAGAGCGATAGGCAGAGAGATACAGACAAACAGACACAGAGAGACAGATGAACAGAGACAGACAGACAGAGACAGACATGGACATAGAGATAGACACAGAGACAAATAGAGACTGAGAGACACACAGACAGGGACAGACAGACAAAGAGACAGAGACAAATATATAGAGAGAAACACAGACAGACAGACACAGAGAGAGAGATGAACAGAGACAGTCAGACACAGAGACAGACACACAGATAGACAGAGAAAGACAGAGACAGACAGACAAACACACAGATACAGGGACAGACAGACAGAGACACACACAAACACAGAAAAATGGAGTCAGAGACAGACAGACAGACCCAGAGAGAGACAGAGAGATAGACAGACACAGACAGATAACCAGAGACAGACAGACAGACACAGACAAAGACACAAATGGACATAGAGACAGACAGACAGACACAGAGATAAACAGACAGACTGAGAAACAGATAGACAGAAAGTCACAAAGAGAAACAGAGACAGACAGAAATAGAGATAGACAGACAGACAGACACAGAGAGACAGATGTACAGAGACAGACAGAGAAATAGACAGAGAAACAGACAGAGACAGATGGACAGACAAATGGACAGACAGAGACAGAGAGACAGACAAATGGACAGACACAGAGACACAGAGTCAGACAGGGACAGACAGACGTACAGACAGAACCATAGAGACAGAGAAATGGTAAAAGAGAAAAAAGGAGTCAGAGACAGACAGACGGATGGACAGACAGACAGAGACAAATACAGAGTGAGACATAGACAGAGAGACAAACGGACAGAGACAGATAGAGATTGAGACACACAGAGACAGACAGACAGACAGATGAAGACAGACAGAAAGACACACAGAGAGACCGACAGACAAACAGACAGAGACAGACACAGAAAAATACAGAGAAACACAGAGACAGACACACAGACACACAGAGAGACAGATGAACAGACACAAACAGACAGAAAAATGGAGTCAGAGACAGACAGACAGACAGACAGACAGACAGAGACAGAAAGAGGCAGACACAGACATAGATAGCCAGACAGACAGATGAACAGAGGCAGAGATAGACAGACAGAGACAGACAGACAGGCTGAGCAGGCCTGGCAGAAAGCCATTGCGCTTGTGCACAGGGTTAGGCAGCTGGGAGGGGCTGAGCCAGCCTGCACCAATGCGCATGCGCACAGGGTTCGTCAGCGGGGAGGGGCCTAGCGCTCCCGGCGAATCGCCGCTGCGCATGCGTGTCCCTTGGCTGCTTGTTCCCTCTGCCCTCCCGCGTGTGGACCCACGGCGCATGCGCACAGGTTGAATCGGCCGGGAGGCGCAGAGCGGACCCTGGAGGGTTGAGTTGCGCATGCGCACAGCGTGAGTCCGCCGGGAGGTGCCTAGGGGACCCCAGAAGATCGAGGTTCCGTCCGCGTTGCGCATGCGCACTGGGTGAGTCGGCCGGTACCGTCCGGGCCGCGCGTGTGGTGCGTGCATGTGTGGGATTCCCTCGGTTGCTCTGGTTGGTACTGCGCATGCGTGCCACCTGGGGGGGAGGTCCTCTGCGCTGCACCGCACATGCATGAGCCAGCACGCCCCGTCCCTTCCCCCCCCACCCCCCGCTGAGCAGGAACAAGCATGCGTGTGCTCCGGGGCTCTGCGGGGTACAGATCTGCGCCTGCGCGGGAGTGGGCTGCGCTGCCCTGCAACGCGCATGCTCGGTTCCCAGAGACAGAGAGACTGACAGACAGACACAGGGACAGTGAGACAGAGTCAGACAGACACTGGGACAGACACAGACACACAGATGGACACAGAGAGACACAGACAGATAGATGGACAGACAGAAACAGAGAAGACAGAGACATGGGCAGGCATAGACAGACAGACACAGAATGACAGACAGAGAGACAGACAGACAGACAGAGGCAGAGCCAGACAGACAGGGAATGACAGAGAGAGACAGACAGACATAGGCAGACAGACAGAGACGGACAGACATAGAGCAAGACAGACAGACACTGGGACAAAGACAGACAGAGACAGACACACAGATGGACACAGAGAGAGACACAGACAGACAGATGGACAGACAGACAGAGGCAGAGACAGACACAGACATAGAGAAAGACAGACAGACACAGAGAATGACAGACACGACAGACAGACAGAGAATGACAGAGAGACATAGACAGACAGACACACAGACAGACAGATACTGACACAGACAAAGAAAGACAGAACGAGACCCAGACAGACACAGGAGACAGAGACAGAGAGACAAAGAGACAGGCAGACACAGAAGTCAGAAGTAGACTGATGACAGACAGACCGAGACAGACAAAGACAGAATGAGACAGAGACAGACAGACAGTGAGACAGACATGGACAGGCAGACCAACAGGCAGACACAGACGAGACAGACGGACAGACAGAAAGACAGAGACAGAAGTAGACTGACAGACACAGACAGACAAAGAAAGAGAGAACGAGACACAGACAGACTGACAGAGGAGACAGACAGACACAGAGAGACAAAGACAGACAGACACAGACCATGGACAGGCATAGACAGACAGAGACAGAGACAGACAGAAACACAAACAGACACAGAAAGACAGACAGAGACAGAGAGACAGATGGATCAAGGCAGAGATAGAGATAGACAGACAAACAGACAGACATAAACACGGACATGGACAGAGTCAGAGACACAGAGAGACAAAGACAGACAGACACAGAAAGAGAAAGAGAGACACCGAGACGGACAGACAGACAGACACAGAGAGACAGAGACAGATAGACAGAGAAAGGGAGATAGAGCGAGACAGACACAAACAGAACAGACAGACAGACACAGAGCAAGACAAACATAGAGCAAGACAGACAGACACAAAAAGAGACAGAGAAACAGACTGACAAAGACAGAGACAGACAGACACAGAGAGACACAGAGACAGACTCAGACAGACACTGGGACAGACAGATGGGACACAGATAGACAAACAGAGACAGAAAGACAGAGACAAAGACTGACAGACAGACAGAGACACAGAGATACACAAACAGAGCAGACAGACAGACACAGAGAGACAGACAGACAGAGACATAGACATGGACATGGACAGAATCAGAGACAGAGAGACAAAGACAGACAGACACAGAGAGACACAGACAGACAGACAAAGAGACACAGACAGACACAGAGACAGACAGACAAAGTGAGACAGACAGACACAGAGAGAGACAGACAGACAGACAGACACAGAGAGACAGACAGAGCAAGGCAGAGAGAAACAGAGACAGACAGAGACAGACTCAGACAGATACTGGGATAGACAGATGGGACACAGATAGACAGACAGAGACAGAGATAGACTGACAGACACAGACAGACAGAGACACAGAGATACACAAACAGACCAGACAGACAGACAGACACAAAGAGACAGACAAAGACAGAGACATAGAGCAAGACAGACACAAAGCCAAACAGACAGACAGAGACACAAAGAGACAGAGACAGACAGACACAGACATGGACAGACATAGACATGCAGACCAACAGAAAGACAGAGGAGACAGACAGACAGACAGAGAAACAGATACCCAGACAGACAGACACAGACAGACAAAGAGACACAGACAGACAGACAGAGACACAGAAACAGACAAAGAAAGACAGAACAAGACCCAGACAGACAGACACAGGAGACAGACAGAGACAGAGAGACAGAGTGAGACAGACAGACAGACAGAGACAGACAAAGAAAGAATAAGACAGACAGTGAGACTGGCAGACAGACACAGAGACAAAGACAGACACAGACATGGACAGGTAGACCAACAGACAGACTGACAGAGGAGACAGACAAAGACAGAGATAGACAGAAGGAGACACAGACAGACAGACAGAGATACACTGACAGAGAGACAGACAGACAGGGACAGAGCTTAACCGACTCCATTGAGGTCAGGACTTGGGTCCAAGTCACTCAAGTGTGAAAATGTTAATCCCACCCATATTTAATCAACATCCATCCACCCATCCATCCTCCATCCATCCATCC
The DNA here is from genome assembly GCF_019054845.1 of Dipodomys spectabilis. Classification (NCBI taxonomy): domain Eukaryota; kingdom Metazoa; phylum Chordata; class Mammalia; order Rodentia; family Heteromyidae; genus Dipodomys; species Dipodomys spectabilis. The sequence continues at coordinate 5,166,637 of NW_024870984.1, read as the reverse complement.
ATCCACCCACCCATCCACCTATCCATCCACCCATCTATTCACCCATCCATCCATCCATCCATGCATCCATCCCCCCATCCATCCATTCATCCGTCTGTCAATCCATCCATCCATCCATCCACCCACCCATCCATCCATCCATCCATCCATCCATCCATCCATCCATCCATCCATCCATCCATCCATCCATGCATCCATCCCCCCATCCATCCATTCATCCGTCTGTCAATCCATCCATTCATCCGTCTGTCAATCCATCCATCCATCCATCCACCCACCCATCCATCCTTCCATCCATCCATCCATCCATCCATCCACCCATCCATCCATCCATCCACCCACCCATCCACCCATCCACCCATCCATCATCCATCCATCCATCCATCCATCCATCCATCCATCCATCCATCCATCCATCCATCCATCCATCCATCCATCCACCCAGCCAGCCACCCATCCATCCACTCATCCATCCACCCATCCATCCATTCATCCATCCATCCATCCATCCATCCATCCATCCACCCATCCATCCATCCATCCACCCATCCATCCACTCATCCACCCATCCATCCATGCATCCATCTACCCATCGATCCATGCATCCATGCATGCATGCATCCATCCATCCATCCATCCATCCATCCATCCATCCATCCATCCATCCCTCCATCCCTCCATCAACCCATCCATCCACTCATCCATCCATCCATCCATCCATCCACTCTTCTTTGTTATTGAGGGTGGGAGTAGGGAAGGGGGGCAGGCTCTCTTGGCTCTTGAACTCAGCACCCTGGGTTCTCTGGACCCCTGAGTGACCCTGAGCCCTAGAGACCAAGATGACCCCACTTCCAGTTTGCTGGTGGAGCTCAGAGTTTCCTCATGGAGTTTCCTGTCCCTGGGGTGGGGCCTTGGGCCCCTGGGAGCCATAGAGACACCAAGATGATGCCACTTCCGGTTTCCTGGTGGTTTCCTTGGAGACCAGGCACTTGACTTCCTCTTCCTCTTCCTCTTCCTCCTATGATGTTTATTGGTATTATTATTACTATTGTTGTTGTTGTTACTCTTATTGCTGTTGTTACTATTGTTATTACTATCATTGTTATTATTATTGTTATTGCTATTGTTATTACTGTTACTGTTATTGTTATTGCTATTGTTATTACTATTATTACTCTTGTTATTAATATTGTTACTATTGTTATTACTATTTTTATTACTGTTACTGTTATTGTTGTTACTATTGTTATTACTCCTATTGTTGTGGTTATGACCATAGTTCCTACTCCTATGTCTACATTGTTGTTACGATTATTGCCATTATTGTTATTATTACTCTCAGTTTTACTATTATTACTTTTGGTATTGTTATTACTGTTATTATTACTGTTATTGTTACTATTATTACTTCTATTACTGTTATTGGCATTGCTATAGTTATTGCTGTTATTAGTATTGCTATTGTTGGTTTTGATACTATTGTTACTATTATTATTACTATTGCTTTAGTGTTATCATTACTGTTGTTATTACTGTTATTTTATTATTACCATTGTTATTGTTGCTATTACTGTTGTCACTATTGTTACTATTGTTATTATTACTGTTATTGTTGTTACTATTATTATTGTTATCACTGTTATTATTGTTATAGTTGTTATGGCTACCACTATTAGTAGTATTATTACTATTGTTATTACTGTTGTTATTACTATTATTTGTATTATTGATATTATCATTATTGTTACTATTATTACTACTGTTGTCATTGCTATTGTTAATACTATTATTACTCTTAACATTGCTATTCATATTAATGTTATTTCTATTATTGCTATTGTTGTTCTTGTTACTATTACTGTTATTGTTGTTGTTTTTATTACTGTTATTACTGTTGTTATTGTTGTTGTTACTGTTATTGTTACTATTGTTGTTATCATTATTGTTCTTACTATTATTATTGCTATTGTTATTACTGTTGTTTTTACTGTTATTTCTCTTATTAATATTCTTGTTGTTATTGTTACTATTATTCCTGTTGTTCTTGCTATCATTACTGTTATTGTTGTTATTACTATTGTTTTTGTTACTATTATTACTGTTGTTATTACTATTATTTCTATTATCACTATTGTTATTGTTACTGTTGCTATTACTGTTATTACTGTTGTTGCTATTATTATTACTCTTATTTCTATTACGATTGTTGTTGTTACTACTGTTACTACTGTGGTTGTTGCTATTGTTACTGTTATTACTATTGTTATTACTATTATTAATACTATTATTACTGTTGTTATTACCATTAATTCTATTATTGGTATTCTTGTTGTTACTGTTATTGTTGTTGTTGCTATTATTAATACTATTATTATTACTATTGTTATTACTGTTATTATTACTGTGGTTACTACTGTTACTGTTGTTATTGCTGTTGTTACTACTGTTATTACTATTATGTTACTATTATTATTTCTGTTGTTATTTCTGTTGTTATTTCTGTTGTTATTACTATTATTTCTATTATTATTACTGTTGTTACCATTATTGTTACTGTTATTGTTACTATTATTACTATTGTTGTTACTGTTGTTATTACTATTACTATTATTGTTATTGTTGTTATTGTTACTATTATTACTACTGGGGTAGTTGCTGTTGTTATTACTATTATTAATACTATTGTTATTACTATTGTTACTGTTATTATTCCTGTTGTCATTACTATTGTTTTAATGTTATTATTACTATTACTGTTATTGTTACTGTTATTACTGTTGTTATTACTGTTATTATTACTGTTGTTATTACTATTACTATTATTGTTATTGTTACTGTTATTACTACTGGGGTAGTTGCTATTGTTATTACTATTATTATTTTTTTAAATTTTATTTTATTTTATTTGAGAACATACTGTACAGAGTGGTTACAATTACATGGGCAGGATAATGCATATATTTCTTACCAAGCATTGCAGCCTCCTCCTTTGTTTACCCTTGACCACCCTTCCCAGCTTCCCCCCTCCCCCCACCCAATCATACCCCCTCCCCCCCCCACACCGACATTGTAAAGCTGGTTTTGACATGACATTTTGTACTTCTCATGGTTGCAACAGGTCCACCTGAATCCTTAAACGACTTGTTTGTCCCCATCTCCTCCACATGTTATACTGACATCAAATATAGTGAAAGCGGGGGTTACACTGTGGGGGAGGGACATACTAAGCAACAAAGAAATAATCTTATAAATGCGTTAGAAACACATGCATGAAAGAAACAAAAACATTAAAATATATATTTGAGGGTTCGTTTTCCTAACATCACATTATCTGACTTTTTCCGCTTGACTCATACCTATACTAGATATTGCAAATAAGGGAAACCATGGGACCTATGTTTCTTTGGGCCTGGCTTACTTCACTTAATAAAATTTTTTCCAAGCCTTTCCATTTCCTAACAAATGGGGCAATGTCATTCTTTCTGATGGGGGCATAGAATTCCATTGTGTATATATACCACATTTTCTTGATCCATTCATCTACTGAGGAGCATCTGGGTTGGTTCCATGTCTTAGCTATGGTAAATACTGCTGTAATAAACATAGTTGTGCTGGTAGCTTTAGTGTGGTCTTGTTTGTAAACATTTGGGTAAATGCCCAAAAGTGGGATTGCTGGGTCATAGGGGAGTTCTATGTGAAGTCTTTTGAGGAACCTCCATACTGCTTTCCAAAGTGGTTGAACAAGTTTACAAGACCACCAACAATGCAGTAAGGTTCCCTTACAGTTGTTACTGTTATCATTAGTATTGTTATTACTGTTGTTTTTACTGTTATTATTGTTGCTGTTATTGTTACTGTTGTTACTATTGTTATTATTATTACTGTTGTTATTGTTACTATCACTGTTGTCACTATTGTTATTACTGTTGTTATTACTGTTATTGTTACTGTTGTTACTGTTATTTTTACTATTATTATGACTGTGGTTGTTACTATTGTTATTACTATTATTACTGTTATTGTTTTACTATTGTTATTATTACTGTTGTTATTACTATTCTTATTACTGTTATTGTTACTGTTGTTATTACTGTTATTGCTATTATTTCTATTGTTCTTGCTATTATTACTGTTATTGTTGTTGCTATTGTTACTCTTATTACTACTGTTATTATTACTCTTATGGTTGTTATTGTTACTATTATTACTCTTGTTGTGACTATTATTGTTGTTGTTGCTATTATTAACACTATTATTACTGCTATTATTACTGTTATTGCTATTATTACTGATGTTGTTATTGTTGCTATTATTACTATTGTTGTTATTAGTGTTATTGTTACTGTTGTTATTGTTACTGTCATTACTGTTATTGTTACTATTATTACTACTGTGGTTGTTGCTATTGTTATTACTATTGTTATTCCTGTTATTATTACTGTTGTTGTTGTTATTCATTTTATATTATTTTTTGGGTCTAGTCATGGGGCCTGAACTCTGGGTCTGGGCGCTGTCCCTCAACTCTTCAGTTCAAGGCTAGCACTCTACCACAGCACCACTTCTGGCTTTTTTCTTTTTACTTATGTGGTGCTGAGGAATCAAACCCAGGGCCTCAGGCATGCAAGGCAAGCGCTCTACCACTAGCCACCTTACCAGTCCCCAGAGGATTTTAATAAAGCAAGCCTTAAGGAAGAAAGATAACATGAAGTGACAACTACAGAAATTCTACAGAGATGACACCTTTCACATTTCTGTCTTCCTTCTCTTCTCATACTTCAGAAAGCATTGACTAACATTATAAATATACTGCAATTATAAGTTAAGGATCAGTGTTTTTTTTCCAACCTGAAGCCTTTTTTCCATGATTCTTGACATAAACTGGGAGATTTTTTGGATTGTGATGGGATTCCACCCAAAACAAAGCCATGTATATCAAGAAAGTCAATGTTTTCAACTCAGAGTACTAAACAAAAGAGGGAGAAAATTAAATTAAGTTTAGCAATATATGTTAAGCACAAATATAGGCAATATCAAGATATCTTGAAATTGTACACTTTTACTGGATAAAGTGGCTCAAACCTGCAATATTATCTACTTAGAAAACAGAGATTAGAGTATTGCAGTTCCAGGCAAGCCCATACAAAAAAAAGAAGTTTCAGAAACTCTAACCATTTGCTGGGTGCAATGTGTTTTGCTTGTGTTAGGAGGACCGCAGTCCAAGCAGGCCCAGGCATAGTGATACTACCTCAAAATAAGCAACCAAATTACAATCTGCTGGTATGGCAATAAAAGAGATGCTGTTTCACAAGTATAGGATTTTGGGTTCAATCATCCAGTATCACTAGGCATTTAAGTGTGTGTCAGGGTAAGAATTTGGTATGTCTGAGGTAAAGACTTCATACTCATTTTACAAGCTCTAATAAAACCTTTGCCTCTTTTGTTATTTTTTTAAATATAGCATAACTTCCATGCCCAAACCAAATAATTTCCTATTAGAGATTTTCTCCTATCCATTAAGTAACATATTATGTGTTGGATACTGTCCTACTGAAATCACACTAAAGATCAAAAACCCATTGCCTTAGAAAGTGACTGCATTTGGAAACAGAATCTCAAAGGTAGAATTTAAGTTGAACTCTCCTCCAAGAGAAGCAGAAGGTCTTGAATATGCCAAGGAAAGAGGACTCAGAAGAAGCAAATCTGATCTTGGAGTTTTAGTTCCACCAACTCAGAGGGAATGTATTTACAGTGTTAATGCGACCCAATCTGTGGTAGTTTATTATTATAATTACTAGCAAACATGTGGAATCTATAAGACATGAAAAGTCATTGATTCTTGGGGTCCATGACTCAAATTTATAATCCTAGTGATTAAGAAGGATGAGACTTGGGGGATAATGGTTTTCAAGATGGTAGGAAAATTCATGAGGTTCTATCTCCAATTAACTACAAAAATTTCTGGGCTGGAGACATGGTTCAAATGGTAGACTGACTACTGTTAGCAAACTGAGCATGAGTTATATTCAAGCCCCAAATTGGGATAAAGAAAATGTCCTTAGAATAATACTATGAGAAACAGAATTATGAATAGGAAAGCAGAAACAAAAGAAATAAACTTATTCATACAGACAAAGCTTCCCAAAATGAAATATGGCTTAAACTGTAATATTTAGGGTTTTCCTCCTATACAGTAGAAATAAATGGTATTTTGATTTGACAAAACTAAAGTGTAAAACTGTATGCAATAAATAATCACATTACTTTTATGTTTCCATAATTTAACTTGTTTTGCTACAAAGTTATAGAATAGTGTAGCTTTTGAAAATAAACCAATGTTGCACTTTGAAATATGATTATATATCCTTGCAAGTGTTGTCTAAAACTGATCTACAGTGAAATGATTGCCATTGGTATCTTTCTCAAGATTCCAAATGTTTATACTTTCAGCTGACCTTCCACAAAACTCATACAACAAAAATAACTTTTTAGTTTGTTAATGCAATCATAGGAATATAAACATATGTGTCAAAATGTTAATTACCTTAATCTGCTGTCATTAATGTAATATAACTAATACAATTAAGTATATACCTTGAGGAAAATAAGATTCTTCCTTCTAAATACATGCTTGCAGGCACACACACACACACACACACACACACACACACACACACACACACACACACATATTTACCACTCTGACTCAGGTTAGATTCCTGACATTGGGTATCAGACACTTATCTAATAATCAACCTTTCCTGTGCAGATATAAAATACATTCATACTTCCACAATACAAAAATACCAGATCATTCAAAATAATGAAAATATTTAAAGAATCACCCAGCTCCTGTACCATCTACTCCCTGATTTCATTCATTTCTGTCAATACATTTTTCATATCATAATTAAAATCTTTTTGAGTCTCTCATTAGCAGACAAAAATGTTATCATACAATAGAAAATGTAAGTAAAATTACTTTTCCCTGGGTAACCTTTTATATATATTATCAAAGACTTCGGTTTCCTTGTAGAGTCTGCTTCTGGCATGTTGCCCTAATGTCTAATATTAAATTATAGAGGACATGCCATATTCCTCAGTTCATTTTTCCTGAAGGTTATGCTATGGAGTTGAATCTGATTTGCTTGCTTATTCTAAATTAAATTTTCTCAACAACTTGAATTATTGTTTATGTTACTCCTAAACCATTTGAAATATCAAAAAGAACCGGAAATTCACTTTGGCAATGATTTGTGAATGGCAACAATGCTTGTGGATGGAATGAAGGACTTGAATGATCTAGAGTTCCTTAAAAATGGCACTGTTCTTTAAAGGGCTGATCATTTAGTAAGCTTTAAAGTGTGGTCTTCTTATTTCATCTAACAAGATAAGAGTATGCTTTTCATCACATTTTTGCCTTCAAAGCACTAAAATTATTTCCTTTGTACCGTTCAGGCCCAGCTGCTACTGTAGTGAAACCCACAAACAACTGCACAGCTGTGTTAGCTGCTATAGAATTTGAAATTTTCTTCCAGTAGCCCTAGTGATTTGAGCCCAGATTCATGGGATAGTCACATAATCTACAGTTACAAATCACCACAATATACAAAGACTATGTGCAAAATGAGGTTCAATTTTTTTCTTTGTTGTTTTCTTTTTGTCTTATTGATTGTCTTTTAAGGAGCTAGGGGCTGTGTATTTCTCATTATTGTTGATGTGACTTAAATAAATTACCAGATTTTTCAAATAAAATAAAGAGATAAAAAAGACATATTTAGTCATAAAATAAAGCTAAACGTTTGAGTGATTTTTTTTTTTTGGGTCCGGTAGTGGGGCCTGAACTCTGGGCCTGGGCACTGTCCCTCAGCTCTTCAGCTCAAGGCTAGCACTCTACCACTTGAGCCACAGCACCACTTCTGGCTTTTTTCTTTTTGCTTATGTGGTGCTCAGGAATTGAGCCCAGGGCCTCAGGCATGCAAGGCAAGTGCTCTACCACTGAGCCACCTTCCCAGCCCTTGAGTGATTTTTTTAATTCTAGTTCTGTTCTCAGTTATCTTCATATAATGTCGAGGTGAGTCAAGCATATGTATAAATTGACACGAATAAGCACACAGAACTCTGGAATCTTTAGATTTTGATTTCTATATCAACTTCACCTAGAAAAGAATATTATCACTTGCTTCATGTCTTAAGTAATGTACTTAATACGAGTTTTAATCATTTTTTCTTTTAAAATAAAATTTTGCCAATCCTGGGTTTTATTTATTTTTATTTATTTATTTATTATTTTTTAATTGTGAAAATACCGTACAGAGCGGTTACAATTACATGGGCAAGGTAATGACTACATTTCATATCAAGCATTGTTGCCTCCTCCTTTGTTTCCCCTTCCCATTCCTTCCAATCTCCTTGTTGGTATAATTTGTGGAGGGGAAGGGAAAAATAAATTATTTAAATAGGGATACAGGTGGACCCATTGCAACAATGAGATGTACAAGATGTTATGTCGAAAAACCAACTTTACAAGTTTTATTAATTTTATCAATAGATCTCATAATCTATGGAATTGATGCATTGTGTAAGTATTTGATTTATTTTTCCACTGAATTAATATTACATTTATTTTACTTTTTTGCACATGAAATAATTACATTCTTGAGGATAAAACATTCCTGTTTTTCATTTTGGTTGCCAAAGTGGAAGTATTAGACATTTTGAAATTTTAAATTTAAATTTGAACCTTCAAATTTCACTAGGACTTGAATTGTGTTACAACTTTAATGTTAAAATAAAGAGCATTATTAAATAGAAAGCAACATTATAAGTTATCACACCTTAATCCCTGAATTGACTTAATGATAAAAAACAATTATATTTATATAACATGCTGTATATACTCAAACTATGAGATACAGAAACAGAAGACTTCTTTTGTTTTGGTTTGTTGTTCTTTATAGTTTGTGATGATTCTGTCTTCTTTACCTTATGCCTAGTGTATTCATTGTAAGTCTTCAGGAAAGTGGGGGGTGGGCACAGAGCTTTAGGGAAAAGGGTGAAAAATTGCAGCAGTGGAGTTCATTGAACATTGATAAAAGTGAACTATTTAACACATGGATGGGGACAGGACAAATGAGAGAACTGAAGACATTCATAAAAGGAAATGTACTCATTACTTGACTCATGTAATTGCAATTCTTCTATAAATCGCCTTAATAATAACAACAGAGAATTTTTTAAGGTCAAACAGAATGTTGCTTGTTAGAATTCTAGATTTTTTTTGTTCACTGGTTTGAGCTGGTTGAGTCTATCTCTGAAAATAGGTACATTGACATTCATTGGGTGAATTTGTGAGCTACTAGTATATAAAAGTCAATTATGATTGCTTGTATGTTTTTTGAGACTCTAATTTATTTACTTCTTTAATTTGTCTACAGGTTTTTGGTTGGGCTTGTTCCTGTTTTTCAAAAGACCTATTGGTGCATAATTAGTGCGGATTCAAGATTGTTCTAATTTATTGCTGTACATACTCAAAGCTATAAATTTTCTTCTGAGTATTGCCTGTGCCCTTGTGTCCCAGAGGAGGTAGTATTTTGTGTGTTCACTTCCATTGAATTCCATAAACCTTGAAACTTCCCTCCATATCTCTTCAGTGACTCACTGATGATTTAGCAATGTGTTATTCAGTCTCTGTGAGTTTCAGAATTTTCTGTAATGCCTTTTGATGTCAAGATCTAATTTGGTCCCATCATGGTTTAACAGGATACAAGGAGTAATTTCATTTTTACTTTTGAATTTTCACAGATTTTCCTTGTGATCTAAGATATGATCTATTTTGGAGAACATTCCATGGGCTGCTGAGAGGGATATATATTGCGATGCTGCTAGGTGAAATATTCTGTAGATATCTATTAGGTATAGCTTATCATTGCAGTTATTTAGGTCTGAAGTTTTTTTGGCTAAGGTTTTACCTGGATGGCCTGTCCAGAGGTAAGAATGATGTGTTCAAGCAACCAACAATGTGTTTGGATGCATGCATATTTTTAGGTTAAGTAGTATTTGTCTGATGAATTTGGGAGCTCTAAGATTCAGGGCATTGATATTTAGAATTGTTATATCCCCATGATGGAGAGTTTTCTTTATCAATATTTAATGTCCTCCTTTGTCTCTTTTTACTTTCATTCCACTTTTAATTTAAAGCCTATTTTGTCTAATATTTGTATAGCTACTCTGGCCTGTTTATGAAGTCCATTTTTAATTTGTAAAAATGATGTACAGAAGGGTTACAATTACATAGTCAGATATTGAGCACCTTTCTTTTGAATAGTGTCACTTCTTCCCTCATGTTCTCCCAGGTTTTCCCTTTCAACCTCCCTCCCCCATAAGTTGTATAGTTCATTTTCAATGTAGTGTCTATTGAGTAGCACTGCTACATTTATTCACCCTTTGTCCCACCATTTCTGTGTTTCCCCTTGCCCTTTCCAAACTTACATATAAGACCAAAGGTACAGAAATAAAAACAGCAACAGAAGACAGATGGAAAAAGCAAAATAATAAAACTCCCATTATCATTTCTTGGAGATCATTTTGATGAACATTAATTATTTTATATGATAATATTGATATAGCTATTGAGCCTTTGTGATCCTCTCCAAAGGGCATCCTCCATTTGATCTCACTGTATAAATTTTTAGAATCCCATATAATTTATCATGTCCAAGTCTAATGTTTTCCTTTTTACCATCCAAGTGTGTTTACTTGTAGAATTATAGGCACATTCTAATACAACAAATGAGGGAAATCAAGCAACCTACATATATATGTGTATATATATATATATATATATATATATGATATATACTTTTATTGATCGCTATTTACAAGTATGTATGCATGTATGTGTACATACATATATATACATAAATATTCGAATTCCATTCATCCATCAGAAAGAATAATATTGTAACATTCTTAAGGAAAATGAAACACACAGAAATAATAATGTTAAGTGAAATTAACTGCACCCAGAGAAACTTAGGTTTCCTCACTTGTGGTAGATAGCAGCTGCTTCTAAATGTAAATTTATAAACATTTATTAAACATAGTGGATGGTATGCAAACAGATACAAATGAATTATCTGAAGTGTCAGAGTCTATGTAGTGTGAAAATACTATCATTCTCTTAAAAGATTAAGTCAAAGCCCAACAAAATAAATGTCAGTAAATGTGGACTGCAAGAGAGGACAGTGGGGGGCAATGTGAGAGGGGTAGGAAATTGAAGGGGAAAAGGATAGAATATAGGAAAGAAACCATTGCATACTTCCCAGAATTGAAATATACAAAACAAGGGGTAGTGTGAAATTGGGGTGAAGATGTTGAAGTGGTAACACAATTCCAGGTGCATTGTACACATAAACTGCTTTGTTAAATGGCAAGAAATTCCATACATAACATAATATTGAGATACGTAAAGACTGGGCTTGATTGGGAGGGATGGATAAGAATGTTGAAATGGGTGAAATTGATCAAGATGCTCTGTATCCATAAACTGTTTCAGTGAATGGCAACTCCTTTGTACAAGTAGTTAAAAATATTAAAATATTCAAAAAATTAATTATGATTGTTGAATAGAGAGTTGAACCTCAATTCAATTCCCATTTAAAAATATTTTTTACCTGGAGGTTTGGAGAATCAAATTCCAATAATAAAACATTATGAATCTTTTTTTCTGAAAATTTGAAATTTAAATAAAAATTCCTTTGCTTTTTGTCAGCTATTGGGCTGCTATAAGAGAATACTTCAACGTAAGTGGCTTAAAAACACGGGAGTATATTACCCATACTCTAGAAGCTTGAACATTGATTATAAAAATGGTTATTCAAAGCAATTCCTTGTCTTATGGGGGGTCTACTTTCTGGTTCATTATAATTTATTTGCTGGATGTTCACATGGCAGAGTAGTTATATTGGGCTTCTTTTATCAGGATCATTATTTCAGGGTCATCTCTGAAAAGTTGATTCTAATGTCACCAGACAGGGAATACAATTTCAAAATGTGTATCTGGAAGGAATTACATTGTCCAATATATTTTGCAACTTTTGCTTTAACTCTTAGTGTAGTGTATCATTTGGATATTATTTCATAGAAAATAATAACTTAAGGACAAACCTATATCGTGTAAATTATGTGAATGATTCTTCTTACAATGGGAATAATTATAGTAATGGCAAAGTGAAGTATGATTGTTTAGTGGCTCTTGAATCACATCATAAGTAATCATGTAAACATGGTGCAATATTTCTAAGGCCCTTCTGATGTATTTGAACACTCTCCAATGAGTTAATTGCTTTCAGAAATACAGATCTCCTTTGATTTTAATTACTGTCTGCTATTAGGACTTCCACAGACACCAAAATTAGAGGATGCTAATTTCTCTGAAATAATACATAATATAATTTTTATAATTAATATAAGATGAAGAATGTAATATTATTAGCATTATAAATACCAGTGTTCACATTATATAATACATTGATATCCTTTGGTTACATCAATTTTTAGAATATTTATAACTAAATGTAAATTGTTTGCAAATTTACATTTAGAAATGTAAATGAGAAAAAGATTTGAGTACATATTTACTACAGATGCAAACAGATTCAGGTGGTTATTTCTGATCCCTCATTTGTTGGTTTCATTCACGCATAGAGAACATGCAGAGAAGAGGCAATTGCAACCTTGCATTTACTGAAGAGTTAACTTACATGAAATTTATGTTCTGCTAAATAACAGATTTTATAAATTAAATTGTTTTTGTCCCTTCCTTCCTTCCTTCCTTCCTTCTTTTCTTCTTTCCTTCCTCCCTCCTTCCTTCCATCCCTACCTCTCTCTTTCTCTCTTCTTTCTTTCTCTTTCTTGTTTCTTTGTTTCTTTCTTTCTTTTTTCTTCCATTCTTCATTTCTTTCTTTTACTCAGAATACTTCTTAACACTATAGAAAAAATACCAAATGTTTACTCCAATGTTTTATGAGGAATTATAACTACTAAATAGATTAGTATTAATTTTAATAACCTAAGCTATATCTTAAAACAGAAAACTAAAAACCACTAAAAAGCACTTCACAAAAATGCAGGATATGCAACAAATATTACTTTTCATGATATTGTTTATTTCTTCAAACTAAAATAAGAATCTAGACATAATATTGTACATGTCTGTGTGTGTGTGTGAGAGGGAGAGAGAGAGAGAGTTGTTCTTGTGATTTGAACTCAAGGCTTATCCCTTAGTTTTATTCACTCAAGGATAGTGCCCTAACATTTGATCCACAACTCCACTTCTGGCTTTCTCTCTCTCTCTCTCTCTCTCTCTCTCTCTCTCTCTCTCTCTGTGTGTGTGTGTGTGTGTGTGTGTGTGTGTGTGTGATTAATTGAGATGTGTTTCACAAAACTTCCTTGCCAAGGCTGGCTTTGAAGCCCAGCTTCCAGAATAGCAAGGATTAGAAGCTTGAGACACTCATATTCAGCACAGATATAATATATCTAAGATTAAAATAAATTTCTTATTATTTGAATTCCAGAGGTCAGTTTAACAAATTAACATTTAGATATTTATTTAGTTATTAAATCTGAACCTGCACTGTGGAAAAATACTTTTCATTTTTATGAAAAAATATGCACTAAAGGTTTCAATGACAGAATCGTTGGACAAATTGAAATACTCTATTATTCAAAAGTGACAAAAGGATCATTAATCAAATTTCTCATGTAAGCTAAAATCAATAGGCTCTATCAGGCTGACTGAAGCAATTTGTCATTAACTTTAAATTTTATCTATTGCAGATACATGATTTTCTATTCTTTTTACCCTAAACTTTTTTTACATAAAAATTTAGATTCATACATTTTTTTGAGTATGCAGAAATCTTAGTTACTGGTCATGTATATTCTGAGGTTTGAGTACCAAGTCATTTCAGAGAAACACTGAATTTCATATATTTTATGTCAACACTGATTTTTAGAAATTGAATCAATCTCAATATGAGCTAACTAAAGCAAAATATTCCATGACTTATCCAATTATTCCTATATATTTGAATATAACATTATTGAATGGCAGGAAATTCATATTATACCTACTCTCTATAGAAGTTACAGTATTCATTTTTCCTTCAACTAGGAAGAATAACCTCACTATAGATGACAAAAAACTTGAATAAAAATGCCATAAAATTATGAAAAATTCAAGTCATTATGAGTTAGATGAAATAGTTATTTTTGAAGATCAAAAATGAAATCTCTTGAAGCTTCCTTATCTGTTAAATAAAATGCATTTGCAGTCTATATACTTCATTCATTTCTCCAGCAATTGTATAACCAAACCAACTCCATGCCAAATAGCTCCTCTGATTAATTGAAGTAAATACTTAGGAACAGAAGTTATCACAATTGTACAGAAATATCTACCCACCACTCTAGAAATTAAATCTGAAATCATAAAGGATTGGGATTAATAATTAGTTTTCACTATGTTGCCATAAAGAGGTGGTGAACTTTTTCAAGTGGGCACAGCTGAAGAGATTTGGTCACTGAGAACTTGTGATCAGAGGACCTTAAGATCAAAATCCTTTCCTATTCTTCCTCCTTTTTCTTCTCTGTCTCCTTCTCGTTTTCCTTCTCCCTCTCTCTCTACCCTTCTTTCTCCCTCTCCCACTCCTATTCCTCCTCTTCTTTTCTTCCTGGCTTCCACGAATATACATACTCCATCACATGTTCCTGACATGGGGTACTGTGCCAACCCAAAGCAGTGAGGATAAGAAACATAAACTGAAATGTATAAAATCAGAAGCCAAGATTAATCTTTCCTCCTTTTAAGCTGATTTCATAAACTATTTTGTCATATTAATAGGAGACTGACACAACATGCTCTCATTTATTATAAGGGATAAGATTTACTGGAAAAAAATCTGACCAACATCGCCCTAATGAAATGATTGATTAAATTAATATTATAGTAGGGCAAATCTACTTTAAAATATCAGTTATACTTCAAAAAGAGGCAAAAATTTTACCACTATGGTTTGCTATAAAAAGACATCAGAATTCACCCTGTTCCTCAAGGAAATAAATCTATAATTGGCACTATTGTCAATTTCACAAATGATTTAATAAGACTGAAGAACAAATTTCAACCCAAACTGCGTGATATAAAATTTACTTTGTCCCTGTAAACAACCTTTGTATTCTATCTATGTTTGGTCCCTAAAATGACTTGTATTTTATTCTAATCATATTTTTAATTAACTTTAAGTAAGTGATTGGGGGTTGCTTTTGACCATGCAGTTTATAGTGTTTAATGAGTTATTTTGTTTTCCTTTTTTCTCTCCTGAGGTTTGAACTCTTTGCCTGGGAGCTGACCCTGAGCTCCTTTGGATGAACACTAGAAATCTATCCCTGGAGGAACAGCAGCACTTTTCAGATTTTTCTCAGATTTCACTGGAGATAAGAATCTCACAGACTTTCCTGCCTGTGCTGGCTTCAAACCTCAATCCTCAGCCTCCTGAGTATCTAGTATTACAGGCATGAGCTGCTAGTGCCTGTCTTAATACAATGCTTCCTTTTTTTTTGGCCAGTCCTGGGTCTTGAACTTAGGGCCTTGACAATGGGCACTGTCCTTCAGCTTCTTTTCCTCATGCTAACACTCTGCAACTTGTGTCACAGTACCAATTCCAGCTTGTTTTGTTTATGTAGTACTGAGGAATCAAACCCAGGGCTTCTCACTACAACTAAGTCTACCACTAAGCCACATTCCCAGCCCAGTACAATGCATCTTGATTATCATTGTCCCTCATCCTTCTCAATCCTATCTCATCTCTCAATTTACATAATTTTGTAGAAGATTCACTGACTCACAACGTCATATATAGTGACTTAGAGGATATGTCACAATTCATATTTTATTGATAGTCTCATTCATCAACATACTAAACTTATGCATTACAGAATTCTGTGATTTTAAATACTAAATTATCACTCAGATTCACCCACTACTATTCTAAAATTTTTCCTAAGGTTAATGCAAATGCAATCTGTAATTCTTTGATAAAGTACAATGATTCATAGAAAGTTAAGAGTTGGACTATAACATCACCTTCAGTTCTAGAATATTTTATCATTACTACCCCCTCAAAATACTCCAATATTTATTAGTAGTTACTTCCTGTCATCATTTCAACCTACCCTCCACTTGACCAACCATTACTTCATAGTCTACCACTACAGATGTGCCAATTTTAAAAAGCTCATTTAATTAGAAAATGCAGTCTATTTTATCCATTTCTCCCATGTAATATTAGTGTTTCCCAAGTAAGTTCATGTAAATTTTTCTGACGGATAGAGCATATTGTTTTGTATACATGTGTATAATTATATAACGTCCTCAATGGGCATTTCAATATTTTATTATATATTATTGTAAAAGGTTTTGCTGTGTATATTCTTGTACATGTGTCTCATTGGGCATGTGTTGAAATCTATTTTGTATATAAAATTATGATTCAAAATGCTGGATAAGGGCTGGGAAGCTGGCTCAGAAGTAGAGTGCTTGCCTTGCATACATGAGGCCTTGTGTTCGATTCCTCAGCACCACATATGCAAAAAGAAAAAAGCGGGAAGTGGCGCTGTAGTTCAAGTGGTAGAGCGCTAGCCTTGAGCTGAAGAGCTGAAGGACAGCACCCAGGCCCAGAGTTCAGGCCCCACGACCGGACCCAAAAAAAACAAACAAAAAAAAGAAGCTGAGGGACAGTGCCCAGGCCCTGAATTCAAGCCCCCTTACTGGCCAAAAAACCCTAAAACTTCTGTATTATATAATAAAGTGTTGGCTTAACAAATGCTTTAAAAAAAGCGGGGGGGGGGGGGGGGGGCTGGGAAGGTGGCTCAGTGGTAGAGCACTTGCCTTGCATGCCTGAGGCCCTGGGTTTGATTCCTCAGCACCACATAAGCAAAAAGAAAAAAAAAGCCGGAAGTGGCGCTGTGGCTCAGGTGGTAGAGTGCTAGCCTTGAGCTGAAGAGCTGAGGGATAGTGCCCAGGCCCAGAGTTCAGGCCCCATGACCGGACTCAAAAAAAACAAAAACAAGCCGGGCGCTGGTGGCTCACGCCTGTAATCCTAGCTACTCAGGAGGCTGAGATCTGAGGATTGCGGTTCAAAGCCAGCCAGGGCAGGAAAGACCGTGAGACTCCTATCTCCAATAAACCACCAGATAAACCGGAAGTGGCACCGTAGCTCAAGTGGTAGAGCGCTCGCCTTGAGCTGAAGAGCTGAGGGACAACGCCCAGGCCCAGAGTTCAAGCCCCACGACCGACAAAAAAAAAAAAAATGCTGGATAATAGAGCAACTATATGTGTAGTATCTTAAAGATTGCCAGTATGTTTAATAAACTGACTATATCACTTTAAGTGCTAAGCAACAATGTATAAGGATTCCAATTCCTACATAATGGTTGTGCAGTGCTATCTTATTGTTGTTTCTATTTCCACTAATCTCTATATGTATGCAATGTCTAGGTATGTTATGATCTTTTAATATGTTCTTTGGTTGTTGGTATATTATTACAGAGATATGTATTTGGACTTTTGGATAACATATTCAGGATGGTTAAAGTTTTTCATTGGCATTAATATGCTCTTAATATATTTCTGATTCAAGTCTCTTTAAATAAGTGTATATGTATACATACTATGTGTACCTATGCATATTTCATATTTATATGTGTATATATACAAATAACTATATATTTATACATATAAATGAATATACAGATGTGTACATACATGTATATAGACATATATGTATATTATTATTTTCATTTGTCCATAAGCGGTCATTTTACTTTATTTGTCAAACATGTCCTTTATTGATTTTACTTTAGCATTAAGCAGTCTTAAAGATAGGCTCAAGTCTAACATTTTAGTATTATCTTAGACACCAATAGACTTCTAGTCTAATGAAACATGAGCCCTCAGAATGTTGACCAAATTTCTTAGTTCGTTTACACAATTACTGTAATTATGTATTTTCTCATCTATATTTTTTTCATTTCACCAGAGAAGCTGTATTTATCCTTTATGTCATACATGAATACCAATGCCTTTGGAAGGTATTTATTAATTGGTGCATATTAATTGTACGAAGAAATCTTATTGAAATATTTTGCACATGCACATATTGATCAAGGGCCTGATTAACCTGTTTCTGTCTTTCTCCATTCCCATTGCCTCTTATTTTTCAATTGTTTTCTGTTAATGTCTTTGTGCTATCTCCACACATCGTCAAAATGTATTTCAGTGTTGTTCACCCAGTATCATTGAAAATTATAAAATGCTGAATATAAAGGCAAAAATCTAAGTAAATAGAGACATATAATTTTTGTGGATTGGAGGATACATTTGAGCAAAGATATTTAATTGTCTCCTGCTTCATCCCCCTCCTTTTATTTGGTCATTCTTGGGGCTTGAAATCTGGGCCTGGGTACTGTCCCTCAGCTCTTCAGCTCAAAGTTAGTGCTCTACCACTTGAGCAACTGTGCCACTTCTGGATTTCTGGTGGTTAATTGGAGATAAGAATCTCACAGACATTCCCGTTCAAGCTGGTTTGAACCGCAATCCTCAGATCTCAGTCTCCTATGCAGCTAGGATTATAAGCATGAGCCGACAGTGCCCAGCTTCACAATTTTATTTATAAGTTTATGACAATTTCTTAAAACACCTGACCAGCACTCTTGACTCATTGACAAAAGAAAATAAACTGGAATATATTTCTCTGTCTAATATTAAAGGTGTTAGTGTAAAATTGTTATATTTGTAGAGGAAAGATTACAAAGCTCAATGGGTCTGGAGGGCACCAGACTAGAGCCACATACATATTATCAAGGAATATTTAATAAGAGTTTAAAACCAAACACTTGTGGAATGACATTCTCTTTAATAAGTGGTGATAGATTAGACAGTATTGGGGAGAATTAAAAAGTGAAGGTTGACTTAAATATAACAATTTATTCAAATATTATCTTCAAGCAGGTTTTGAAAGTGGCATATAAAACAAAAGAGTGATGTAAATATAAAGCAAAGGAAGATGTCTTGACAATTTAAGTATACTTAAATATGGCATTAAAATTATTGGAAAGGAAAACTTGATATAGTATAACTCAATAAAACTCAATAACAGTCTAAAATAATTTAGTCTCATATACAAATAGTGAATAGAATTTAGGAGCAGGGTGCTCATGTATCTCATCACAGCTAGGCTGTGATTTGAGTATTACTGTTTGAAGGCAGCCCACAAAATAAAGTCCCGGAGAATCTTATCTCTGCTTAATTAGCAAAAAAGCCAGAAGTTTTTTTATTTTTTTTTATTTTTATTTTTTTAGGTCCAGTCGTGGGGCCTGAACTCTGGGCCTAGGTGCTATCCCTCAGCTCTTCAGCTCAAGGCTAGCGCTCTACCACTTGAGCCACAGTGCCACTTATGGCTTTTTTCTTTTTTGCTTGTGTGGTGCTCAGGAATCGAACCCAGGGCCTCATGCATGCAAGGCAAGCGCTCTACACTGAGCCACCTTCCCAGCCCCTCAAATGGTAAATTGTTAACAAATGCAACAAATCTCAGGGGCCCTGATTTCAATCTCCAGGACCATACATACATGTACAAAATTAATAATAGTAATACTAATAGTGATGATGATGATGATGATGGTAAAGATGATGAAGGGTACCCATAGTCAAGGATAAAATATTTGCAATCCTGTACCTGAAGAGTGCCTCAAATGTAGACTATACATAAAATGCTCAAAACCTAATGTTAAAAAAAATCGATTAGAAACCAGCAAAATACATCTTGTGAAAAATAAGCACAAGAAAAGCAACATCAGTCATCAAATGAATGCACATTAAAACTAAAATGACATTATAAAACATGTATGAGAATTACTTCACATAATACAATAATGTCCATACTAAATGTTATCAAGAAACAGAGAAACTGGATGCTGGCAGGAATGTCTTTGGGAAAGCCATTTCTGAAAACATTTTGACAGGTTCCTAGAATATGAAATATGCAACAACCCACAGTAACACAGGAATTGAGTTCTTCAGGCTTTGTCTCATAGAAATAAAATGTAACATTCACCCAAAGGCCAAAACATAGAGGTTTATACCAGTATTATTTCCTCTAATCAAAGAAATGGAAATCAGTTCAGGCTTTCTTCAGGTGAATGGGAAACGAATTGTGCTACATTCTATAATGACAGAACCAAAGGCAACTCGTGGGAATACAATACATTATTAAGGCATACAACAACTGACAGTAATCTACCATAGATTTGAAGGAAATTCTAAAAGCTTATTTATTGCATGAGCTAGAAGTCGGAGAAAAAAAATGTGTTGGTTGCCAGGATGAAACAGGTTTGGGATGGGACAAAGAGAAGTAGTGGGTTTAATTATAAAAGGGAAGCATGAGACAGACTCATTTTTGGTAAAGAAACATTATCTGTAAATATGAAATATTAATATAGAGTTGATAAAATTATTTTGGACTTAATATGTGCACAAAATAATTAAAGTAACTGAAGTCTGCATAAGGCACTTGTGAAATATTAATGTCCTACTTGTGATGTCATTCTATAAATATTTAAAGAAACTGGGAAAATATTCAAGGGATTTCTCTGTGTTCTTCTTATAACATCATAATGATCCATACTAAGCTCAATAGAATTTAATGATATCTAGAAAATAGAATTCAATATCGAATGTTTACATTGGAAAATAGTCTGAGTCCAAGCTTGCTAATTAGAAGGCAGATCTTTAGAACATCAACATCCAGGGCCAGTTCTGACAAAAAAAAATCGTGAGAAACTATAAAAACACAGAAAGCTAGATATAGTGTAATTTCCCTGTTATCTCACATTTGTGGAAGCCATACGTAAGAGATTATTGCTCAAAGGAGGCTTGGCCAAGAAGTAAGACCTCATCTGAAAAATAATCTAAAGTGGTCAGAGCCTTAGCAATTTCAAGCACCAGTAGTGCCAAAGGAAAAAGGAAAAGAAGAAAACAGAAAACTAAAGGAAAGGACAGAAAAGGAAAACTATTTCCTCTTCATTCTTGTAGTTTTATGTCATTGGATACAAGAATTGAGAGTAATTTGTATACTGTTTTAGGAATCAGGTCTCTCTAACTTGAAAGCATTTATTTCAAGTAATTATTTTATTATTACTATTTATTACCTTATTATGCCTTCTTGGAGATTGAATCATGGCTTTGTATATATTAGTCTAGTCCTACAACTGAGCTGTACCCCAGCTCTCTTGTATAGTTTTGGAAATTTTTTATGAATTCTTCAACATATAGCTACTCTACTTTTCATCTTATCTTTTCTCTCCCACTTTTTCCTCTATATATTTTAGTTTTTGTTTTGAAAACATTCCTCAGTTTTATCTTCTAAACCTAGAATTTTGCTTTGAGATTACAGGGAAGTCGGTTATTTTTATGACATCTATTAAAATTATATACAGATATATGTATTTCATATGCATGATTGATTCTTAGAGTTCGTTGCAATATGGTCCTATGTACATAGGTATTGAGCCATTGGGTTCCTCTCCTAAGAATAGCTGCCCTTGTTTTCGCCATGTGAATGCTTAGATTGCTGTTAGTTATTCATGTCCAAGTATAATTATTTGTCTTTTACTACCTATTGGTTTAACGTGTAGATTTATGGACATATTCTAGTTATTACAAATGAGGAAAATCATGCAGTATATATTTAATTGGATCTGGCTTATTTCACTTAATATCATTTTTTTCCAGTCTTTCCAATTCCTCAGGAATGGGGTAGTGCTATTCTTTCCGATAGAAACATGGAATTCCATCAATACAACAGAATTGAAGACCCAGAAATGAATCCACTCCTACAGGCACATAATTTTTGATTAGGGAGCC
The DNA here is from genome assembly GCF_019054845.1 of Dipodomys spectabilis. NCBI lineage: Eukaryota > Metazoa > Chordata > Mammalia > Rodentia > Heteromyidae > Dipodomys > Dipodomys spectabilis. Next base: position 5,144,658 of record NW_024870984.1, on the reverse strand, counting down.
AGAAACAGGATGGAAGAAAGACAGTGTAAAACTGAATTCGGAAATCCTTACCCAAAAGACCACCAGATACTATCAACAATGTAAAAGCAAAGGAGTCTTTATTGCAAGCTAGAACTTGGTCCCCCCACATACATGGCAGCAGCCCATGATGCTGAGAGGCCCCAAGCCCAGGGTTATAGTACTTTTTATACACTTTTTAGGGAAGGCAGGGACTTTGTATACATCATAGCATCTTACAACAAATTATAACAATCACGGGAAACTCTTAATACAATTCTATAGTATGATTGGCACACTACAAAGCAGAAACAGGTTGTTGGTTAGATCAGAGGGTTGAAGTACTTTAAACTGGTTGGCTTGCACCACAGGGAGTCTCAAGGACACACTTGCTAAACTGCAGGGTTCCTTTCTTAAACAAACACCACCTGTGGCCTGACTGCTGGGGTCACCATGTCCTCCAGCACCTGCCTGCCTGCGGTTTTCCCAAGGATTGTTTATGTTCCTAGTTGCCAGGGAATTGCTTCTTCTGTTCATTCCCAGGCCAGGCTCATGGTCAGCTGCATAACTCATACTTCAGATGATGATATCTTGCTCAAGATGGTGTCACTCAGGCCTCAGGCTCCTAATTTCCCCCTTTCTGATAGGCACCTTAAGGGCCAATCATGGTCCTTATGGGCACACATCATGTTCTCCATTGGGTACCAGTTGATATTGAGCCTTTAAGATCATCAGCTGTACACTGTTAATGCGTTTTCTAACAAATATCACTAGCCGGTTTACAACACTGGACCCGACTATGAGTAACAAAATTAATAGTACCAAAGGCTCTTACATTTTTTTCCACCAGTCCTGACTCCGTATATCAGTTAACTTAATTTTATACCAGCAGTACTCATGAAGGTCCAATTTAAGACATACTCATACCATTTACTACATACGCAAACTGTCTGAGGTTTGTCTTCTTTACTCCAATGATTTAATGTTTTAAGACAATCCTTAATTTTCAAATCCTTTTTTATCCAAAGATGATACTAATTTTTTTCCCAATTCCTTTCCCAAGGCTTTCTATACTACCCTCCTCTTGTTTGCAATTCCTTGAACTTCTTTGTGGCTAGAGTTTTAAAATGCCCATTTTTCCTTTGGCTTGCAGAACCAAGTTATCTCAGAGCAGCCTCAAGTCACCACTGGGATGCAGAAGCTTGCTAGATTTTAAGTCTAAGATCAAGGCTGGGTCTCATTACTACCTGTATTGAAAACACACTCAGGTTATTACCATACCAGAGCCAAACTTGGCTGTGACTATAGAGTGGATTTTCAGTCACTATGCACTGAAGTGCCTAAGGCAAGCATGCCAGTGATCCTTGCCCCCAATATCCACTATGGGAATAGAGAAGGTTTCTTGATATCACCCAAAATAATGTCCCACAAGATCTTAGTTTTAGCAGCTTTCAACCAAGATGCAGTCTCAGGTGATGGAATCAGGCAGTTCACTCTACTTTTTTCACAGTGGAGGTGGTCAGGGTAACAATGTAGATTTCTTCCAGGGGACTGTCAAGCTGTAGCAGCAGCAGCAGGGTCTTTCAGTGGCTTCAAGGGACTGTCACACCTCCTGCTGGGCTGCAAATTCCTACACAGACTGGTTAAGGATACATTGCATAGGCTTGGCAGGCTGTGACCCCACTAGTTTTTAAGACTATTTAGACAATAGCCCAGGACAATTTACCAAGATGACGACTTTTTAAACTAGATAGTTCTTTTAATAAGGCTGATTTTCTAGGCAGTTATAGAGGGCTCAGGCCTGTACTATTTCCCATGCCTTTTCCTTCTGTCTATTTGGCCACAACTTTTTAAAGTGACTCTGGTCCCTTGTTCTTAAAAGCAGAAGATGGGTGAATATTCATCTTCTGTAACTTCTTTAAGCTGACTCAGGGGTGTTGATCCTACCTAGCCAGGAACCTATAACCTTAGCCTACGTTACAAAGAACAATATTTTAACTTTTGGCAAATGCACAAACCTTTTTTCTGGCTACAGCAGTGTAGCTTGTTTAGCCTTCTGGTTTGCAAAAGCATCTTTCTGGATGGCTTAGGAATGTGGTCTCTAATGATGCCCAAGTTACCTATGCAGACCTTCAGAGAGATAATAGAAACACACTTACAGGTTTACAAACTTTTTCCTGAGGAAATGAATTTCATGTAGCTGGTGTCAGCTCAAAAATTACTGCCAATTAGAATTTTTGGCACATACAAGGGTTGGGATTTAAACTATCCCCCACATTTTATAACTTTAGCTTTTTACTACTATCACAGGATGGCAAGTTCCTGTCCCTTACGAGGTAAATAGTCATGGACATTAGGCATGCTTATAAACTGTCTTCGCATGACCTCCTGGCTGATCAATTCTTGAAGGGCCGTGCACAAATGACTCTAGGATCCGACATTTCTGCCATCCAAGCAGTGGCTTACTGCCTCTGGATGCTCCACCATTGCTTTTGTTCCAGGAGTGTCTTCTCCACACTGGAAAAAATGCCTCATTGGCATTTCCCTTAGTTGGTCGCTGAACTTGAACTCAGGGCCTGAGTGCTGTCCCTCAGCTCTACAGCTCAAGGTTAATACTCTGCCACTTTGAGTCCCAAAGCAACTTTGCTTGCTCTTTCAGCACTCTGCTGGATGATTAGAGGTGACAGTCTCACAGGGACCTTTTTCTTCCCCGGGCTGGCTTCGAACCAGTTTGCAGATCAATGAGTCTTTTTTTTTATTTTTTTTTTTTTACTTTCTTTTTTCTTTTTTTTTAATTTAATTTTATTTTATTTGAGAACATACTGTACAGAGGGGTTACAATTACAAGGGCAGGATAATGCATACATTTCTTACCAAGCATTGCAGCCTCCTCCTTTGTTTACCCTTCACCTCCCTTCCCAACCACCCCCCTCCCCCCCACCCAATCATACTCCCCTCCCCCCCCTCCGACATTGTAAAGCTGGTTTTGACATGACATTTTGTACTTCTCATTGTTGCAACAGGTCCACCTGAATCCTTAAACGACTTGTTTGTCCCCATCTCCTCCACATGTTATACTGACATCAAATATAGTGAAAGCAGGGGTTACACTGTGGGGGAGGGACATACAAAGCAACCAAGAAATAATCTTATAAATGTGTTAGAAACACATGCATGAAAGAAACAAAAACATTAAAATACATATTTGAGGGTTCGTTTTCCTAACATCACCTTCTCTGACTTTTTCCGCTTGACTCATACCTATACTAGATATTGCAAATAAGGGAAACCATGGGACCTATGTTTCTTTGGGCCTGGCTTACTTCACTAAATATAATTTTTTCCAAGCCTTTCCATTTCCTAACAAATGGGAAAATGTCATTCTTTCTGATGGAGGCATAGAATTCCATTGTGTATATATACCACATTTTCTTGATCCATTCATTTACTGAGGGGCATCTGGGTTGGTTCCATATAGTAAATAATGCTGCAATAAACATAGTTATGCTGGTAAGCTTTAGTGTGGTCTTGTTTGTAAACATTTGGGTAAATGCCCCAAAGTGGGATTGCTGGGTCATAGAGGAGCTCTATGTGGAGTCTTTTGAGGAACCTCCATACTGCTTTCCAAAGTGGTTGAACAAGTTTACACTCCCACTAACAATGCAGTAAGGTTCCCTTCTGTCCGCATCCCCTCCAGCATCTGTTGTTTTTAGAGTTTTGATTTCAGCCATTCTAACTGGAGTGAGGTGGTACCTCAATGTTGTTTTGATTTGCATTTATTTTATGGCTAGAGAGGTTGAGCATTTCTTCATATGTCTATTGGCCATCCTTCTGAACTAGGCCCTGAGAGGAGACTCGAGCTGGGACAGCTTCTTTACAGATTTTGTTTTTGTTTTAGGGATTATAGAAAAAAAACAAAAACCTTGGCTCCAACCAGCCCAGTTCTTGAAATGAAAAGAATGCCTCTAGGTCCCCCTCCCCTTAACTTAACCCACCTTCATTGTTTTGTTAAAGACTGACCGATTAAACAGGTAGCCAGTAATCTGGCTCATGCTGGCATGCTGGCTGGCATGCTGGCAACATCCCGAGTTTACTATAAACTCCGCCTTTTTCACATGTATATGTTAAACTCCTTTGTGTATGTTTACCTTAAGCCCCGCTTTACCATTAAATTCGCAAGTCATTTAAACCAAAAGTGATAGGATGGTTTAAACAGCCATTATGTGACAAAGTGTAACCTCACTGGCCACCTGCGTGTGGTCTGGTATGACTGTGCAATCTTTTGGGTGTGTGAAAATCTCATTGGTCGCCTATGTGACCAGGCTTCACCTTGTGATTTTTGCCAATAAAAAACTAAGCACATGGGCTGCTCGGGGTCACAGTATCAGCTCCCAAGTCTGTGCTGCGGCCCTGGCCAGTCAGTGCAGGAACCTTCTCAATAAAGTGGCTTCTTTAATAACAACTTTGTTGCGGTGGGCTCTGTCACTCCGGACGACTACGTGGGCTTGCTTGCCAGAGTAGGGGGTCTTCCTACTACACTTCTTTCTTCTTCAGAGAAGTTTCTCTTTAAGTCTTTATTGGGCAGTTGTTTCTTTGAGGATTTGTAGTCGGGGGATTTAATTTTTTGAGTTCTAAGTATATATTAGATATATTAGATATATATGGCTAGTGAAGATCTTCTCCCAATCTGTAGGCTTTCTATGGATCTTGCTAGCTATTCCTTTGCCATGCAGAAGCTCTCTAACTTCATGCAATCCCATTTGTCCAACCTTTCTTTGCTTTGTTGTGTTTCTGGGTCTTTATTAAGAAATTTTCAGCCTGTGCCAAGGAGACCTAGGGTTTCTCCTATTGCATCCTGTAATGTTTTCAGAGTGTCTGCTTTGACTCCGAGGTCTTTGATCCATTTGGAGTTGATTCTGGTGCAAGCTGATACAGCCCCCATAAACAGGCGGGAGTTGCAATCCTAATATCAGATAAAATAGACTTCAAATTAAAATTCGTGAGAAGAGACAAAGAATGTCACTACATACTAATTGAGGGATCTCTCCTTCAGGAGGATATTACAATTCTAAGTATCTATTCACCAAACAACGAAGCACCAAAATTTATCCAAGAAACACTACTTTCCCTCAAATCCCACATAGTTCCAAAGACATTAATTGTTGGGGATTTTAACGCACCACTTTCCCAACTAGATAGATCAACTAGGCAAAAACTCAACAGAGAAACCGCAGATCTAAACAACTGCATAGATCAACTAGATTTAACAGACATCTACTGAATATTTCACCCAGCAGCATCAGAATACACGTTTTTCTCAGCAGCACATGGAACATTTTCTAAAATAGACCACATTTTAAGCCACAAAGCAAACTTGTCCAAATTCAGAAACCTTGCATTCTCTCTGACCACAAGGGAATAAAATTAGAACTCAACGCTAGATTTTCTAATTTTTAAGTTAAAGAATCCTTAAAAAGCCGTTAAAAACAATGTGAAGATTCCTTAAAATTTTTGGTAATGTCCAAACCTCATAACCTTTTGAATTTTAAACTTAAACTCACCCATTGTTACAGCATGCTGACAATTCTTATCTTGAACATGTTCATAAACACATCCAAAACACTCACACAGATCTTAAAGCACACAAAAATCAAAATCAGTTGTACGTACATTTTCTAAAGTTTTTTAAAAAAATTTAAGACATATTTCTTTTAAATGAAGTACCTTTGTTGAGCTTCATTTTTCCAGGGCTTGCTTGTTTAGCAAGGCATTTCACCAATCAATCTTTTGAATCCCTTCTGTTGGAGGAGGGCTGGGGGAGGGGGTCACCTGAAACTGAACTGGTCTGATTTTTACCCAATTTTGACAAGAGCACTTTACAAATTGTTAAGCTGTCTGGAGCAGCTGAAAGTCCAGACCAGGCTCACTGCTATCTACACCCTAACCTCTCTCCAGCAGCCTCCACCAGGAGAAGGTGCACCTGAGGCTTGTCCATGCCCCTCCTCTTGGCTGCTGTAACAAAAGAAGGGGGGAAGGAGACTTAGAAGGTTTGTGACCAAGCCCAGCCGGAGGCTGAGACTTTTATTCCCCCAGAGATGTTCAAATAAATATCAAAAACACTGATAAACACAAAAACCAAGTATTCACATTTAAAACTGGTACCAATTCTAAAACGGAACTAGACAAAACAACAACCAAAGGCTGAGTTGGGGACTAATGGGCCCCCAGAACTCTGTGCTGTTCTCAAGCTGAATCCAGAGTTTGCTGAGTGAGCCTGCCACTCACCCAGAACTTCCCTACCTCAGAAAACATAGAACAGAAAACACACCAAAGTAAACAAGACAGACAAGTGGCCACAAAGACAAAATCAGGTCTCAATGAATGGGGCGACATCTCAACACCACTCACTTACCAGGGGACTCGATCCCCCTCTACTCACCTCGGGAGGATTTTTCTTCTAGATTCCTGCAAACATTGACCCAGGAGCCTTCCAAGGCAAAGGAGAATTCCCAGTCATCTTGGGGCAAGGGAAAGAAGTCCCTAGTGGCCATCCCCTCAGACTGACAGGTTCTCCCCCGTACTCAGACCCCCTGGGCCACGGCCCTAGGCTAAGATCTTGCTGGTGCCACTTGCAAGTGGTCAGTGGCAATTTCATAAAAAAAGAAGGAGCTAGAGAGAAACAGATATTAAGGGGGTGTTAGCCAGTCTCCTCTGAGCCCTTGCATCAGGATGAATCTGGGAGGAGAAACATTCCAAGAATTCCAAAAGACACACAGACAAAACACTGAACCCTGAGACAAGACATGTTCACAGCATGTGCATTGTAGACTGTCAGTCAGAAAGTGCCGGACCCCGCACTAGTGGATAGCCTACCCTGTAAACTATCAGTCAGAAAGTGCCAGACTCAAGCTTATGCACTAGTGGATAGTTTACACCCCAGGAGGTCTGAGGGACATCTCCCACCAGCCCCGTTGGCTGTCTTATAGCACGTCTGACAAGACCTCTTGCCAACCCCAATACAGAACCTGCAGGCAACTCAAATACCAGATGATTTCAGAATGGCAATACCTCTACTTACCGGCCGGGTTTCTCATGACTCCTTGGTTAAGGCGTCTGGGTGGGCTTTGGGGGGATTCCCGGCCAATGTACCAAATGTAAAACTGAATTTGGAAATCCTTACCCAAAAGACCACCAGAGACTATCAACAATGTAAAAGCAAAGGAGCCTTTATTGCAAGCTAGAACTTGGTCCCCCCACATACATGGCAGCAGCCCATGATGCTGAGAGGCCCCAAGCCCAGGGTTATAGTACTTTTTATACACTTTTTAGGGAAGGCAGGGACTTTGTATACATCATAGCATCTTACAACAAATTATAACACATCACAGGAAACTCTTAATACAATTCTATAGTATGATTGGCACACTACAAAGCAGAAACAGGTTGTTGGTTAGATCAGAGGGTTGAAGTACTTTAAACTGGTTGGCTTGCACCACAGGGAGTCTCAAGGACACACTTGCTAAACTTCCTTTCTTAAACAAGCACCACCTGTGGCCTGACTGCGGGGGTCACCATGCCCTCCAGCACCTGCCTGCCTGCGGGTTTTCCCAAGGATTGTTTATGTTCCTAGTTGCCCAGGAATTGCTTCTTCTGTTCATTCCCAGGCCGGGCTCATGGTCAGCTGCATAACTCATACTTCAGAAGATGACATCTAGCTCACGATGGAGTCACTCAGGCCTCAAGCTCCTCAACAACCTCTTCAAAAAATTGTGCTGGTAGAATTGGCTGTACACAGAAAACTGAAGTTAGATCCTTATATATCCCCCTGCACCAGAATCGATTCCAAATGGATCGAAGACCTCAATGTAAGTCCAAATTCCTTGAAAATGTTACAGGAAACACGAGGGCCACTTGGCATAGGTCAAAACTTCCAAAGATCATGAAGCAGAACAAATCAAAGTAAGTCTGGATAAATGGGATTACATCAAACCAAACCAATCAGTTGTCAGACTCAAAAGCCATGGAGAAAAGAGATAGTGTAGCACAGATTTATTAGGGAGCAAATCTACAGATGAGAGCCTCAGCCAATGCTAAACACTTACTACCTTTCTAACTAGGTTATTTATAGTGGATTTACATGTATATAAGAGTTTTCTGGTGGGGATTAGAAAGAAAACAACTAATGCTAAGACATAGATAGCATGTGAAAATAGTTTTAGTTGGAGAAAGGGAGGGATTAAGGCAGTGGGGTCTAGTTCAAAGTCTTAGCTTGGTGCCAGCTAAGTAAGTCAAGGGAAGGGGGGGTAGAGCAGGAGTGCTTATAAACAAAAGCACTGGTCTGAAGCCTCAAAATAAGGACCCTTGTCTATGTGAACCATACAGTCTCTAACATGAGGTTTTATTTAAATTAACGAGCACAAGTTTAGATTTTTGCAGAGTGGGATGGTGCATAGTCACAGGCAATGTTTGCTTTGTCAGGTAATCCAATCTACACTTCCACATTTTACCCAATAGCCAGGTTTCAACACAAATAGATACAATGAGATTGTACAAATGAGACTTTGATTTTTCCCTCTCATGAATCAAAATTCTGTCAAATGATTTCTGTCCTCCAGATGTTAACACATAATTTCTCATGATGTTTTCTACTATTTTGTCTTCATTATTGGTGTTCACAGTACTTTTTATTGTTGTCTTCTGTGTATATGCAATTTTTAGGGCTTGAACTCTATGCTTAATGGTCTCCATTGTATTTTTTGCTCATGGGTGATGACACTATTCCTTGAGCCACATCTTTACCTTCTCCTTCTTGCTGGATAATTGGAGATAAGTTTTCACATTTTTTTGTATTTTTTATTTTTATTTTTATTGTGAAAATATTGTACAGAGGGGTTAAAATTACATGGGCAAGATAATGAGTACATTTATAATCAAGAACTCTAATGACAACAGATGCTGGAGGGGATGTGGACAGAAGAGAACTTTACTGCATTGTTGGTGGGAGTGTAAACTTGTTCAACCACTTTGGAAAACAGTATGGAAGTTCCTCAAAAGACTCCACATAGAGCTCCCCTATTTCCCAGCAATCCCGCTTTTGGGCATTTACCCAAATGATCACAAACAAGACCACACTAAAGCTACCAGCACGACTATGTTTATTGCAGCATTATTTACCATAGGTAAGATATGGAACCAACCCAGATGCCCCTCAGTAGATGAATGGATCAAGAAAATGTGGTATATATATACAATGGAATTCTATGCCTCCATCAGAAAGAATGACATTGCCCCATTTTTTAGGAAATAGAAAGACTAGGAAAAATTATATTAAGTGAAGTAAGCCAGGCCCAAAGAAACATAGATCCTATGGTTTCCCTTATTTGCAATATCTAGTATATGTCTGAGTCAAGTTTTCATATTTTTGTCTGTTTAGACTGACATTGAAACAAAATCTTGTTCTTAGCCTCCTGAGTTTCTAGGATTCTACACATGAGCCTCTAACACCAAGCTTTGCTATACTGTTATTTTAATTATGTGGTAGAAGAAAGTGGAAGTATATTTGTGTTGTGTGCAATTTTCAAATTCAAGTTTGAATCAACTGTTATCAATTTTAACTGTTAAATCAATGAATATTACACATTCCTGCAGAAATATAATTGAAAAAAGGCATAATTCTTTTGATAAAACAAGTAATGGAACCATTTTTTTCACTTTACAATTCATGTTTTATATAACCTTAATTAGCGGACTTCCATGACTAAAAGTAAATATATTAATTGTATACCACAAGAAGCAAAGTGATTATAGTTAAGAATATATATTTCATCACAGCGAAAAGATAAGGGTTGAGCAGTCTCACTAAAAAGAAATGTTACACACAGAAACTAATGGATATGATATAGCTTGATCATTACACAAGATATAAATGAATGGGATTACCACACCATACCTCATAAATGTGTAAAATATAATTATGTAGGTAGGTGCCAGTGGTTCATACTTGTAATCCTAGCTAGTAAGGAGTCTGACAGCTGAGAATCATGGTTCAAAGCCAGCCTATGCAGGAAAGTCTGTGAGACTCTTATCTCCAATGAGCCACCAGAAAACTGGCAGTGGTTCAAATGGTAGAGCACTAGTCTTGAGGTGAAGAGCTGAAGGACAGCGTCCAGGCCCAGATTTCAAACTCCACAACTGACAAAAATGAAAAATAAACAAATATTTTGACATACAATTTAAAATATATATTCTAAAACTTTTTAAAATCCTCACTAGTTATAATAGTTTATATAAATGTAAAGAAGTATTTTCTGGTTTTAGTTGAACCATACCGGTAAAAGCAAAATGTCTTCTGAGCTTTTCAGTCTTTCTTTTTTTTTAATTGTGAGAATACCATACAGAGGAGTTACAATTACATGGGCAAGATAACGAGTACATTTCTTTTTTTTTTTTTTTTTTTTTTGATCCGGTCGTGGGGCCTGAACTCTGGGCCTGGGTGCTGTCCCTCAGGTCTTCAGCTCAAGGCTAGCGCTCTACCACCTGAGCCATAGCACCACTTCCGGCTTTTTTATTTTCTGCTTATGTGGTACTGAGGAATCAAACCCAGGGCCTCATGCATGCAAGGCAAGTGCTCTACCACTGAGCCACCTTCCCATCACAGGAGTACATTTCTTATCAAGCATTGTTGCCTCCTCTTTGTTTTCCCTTCAATCCCTTCCCATACTCCCCTTCCCCCCACCCGATCTACCCCCTACACCACACCAAAGTTGTAAAGTTTGTTTTTCGACGTAACTACTTGTACATCTCATTGTTGCAATGGGTCCACCTGTATCCCTAGTTAAACAATTTGTTTTTTCCCTTCCCCTCCACAAATACCAACATAAAATACAGTGAAAGCATGGGTTATACGGTGGGGGAGGGACATACAAAGCAACAAAGAAATAATCTTATAATATGTTAGAAACAATTGCATGAAAGGAAAAAAAACAAAAAAACATTTGAATACTTATCTTGGGGTTCATTCTCCTAACATCATCTTATCTGACCTTTACTGCTTGACTAAGACATATACTAGTTATTGCAAATAAGGGAAACCATTGAAATAGCACAAAGACATCATTGGACATGAGATAACATGTGTTTCAGAGACAACTTAGTAAAGACAAAATATGGAATTTAAATGACTTATAAAAACATTATCCATGTACATATGGCCATATAAGATGGTGTTAAGTGAAATGAACCCCAAGATAGGGACACAATTTATTATTTCTTTTTTTTTGGGGGGGGAGGTCCGGTCGTGGGGCCTGAACTCTGAGCCTGGGCGTTGTCCCTCAGCTCTTCAGCTCAAGGCTAGCACTCTACCACTTGAGCCACAGTGCCACTTCCAGCTTTTTTCTTTTTGCTTATGTGGTGCTGAGGAATCAAACCCAGGGCCTCATACATGCAAGGCAAGCGCTCTACCACTGAGCTGCCTTCCCAGCCCCAACTTGTTTCTTTCTTGCTATTGTTTCCTACTCGTGCTGGATTTGAACTGCAACCCTTAGATATCAGCCTCCTGAGTAGCTAGCATTATAAGTGTGAGCCACTGGCACATGGCTTAAGATCACATTTCTAACAGTGTACACTCAGGATCTGTAATGTGTATCTTCATCTATCTTTATATGAATCCTTGAGTTAAAAATCTGGGCTAGAGCTTAGACTTCACACTCAAAAAATATTTCTAGTTTAAAAGTTGATATTCCTTGGGTGGGAAGGTGGCTCAGTGGTAGAGCGCTTGCCTTGCATGCCTGAGGCCCTGGGTTCGATTCCTCAGTACCACATAAGCAAAAAGAAAAAAGCTGGCAGTGGTGCTGTGGCTCAAGTGGTAGAGCGCTAGCCTTGAGCTGAAGAGCTGAGGGACAGTGCCCAGGCCAAGAGTTCAGGCCCCATGACCGGACCCAAAAAAAAAAAAAGTTGATACTCCTGGAAAAAAAAAACCTAAGAATATAAAGGAGTCTGGAAAGTTGAGTGTGCATCCAGCCTGGGAAGAACAGTCTCTGAGACACTATCTATAATTAACCAGCCAAAAACCTGGATTGGAAGGTTGCCTCAAGTGATGGAATACTAGTCATGAGCAAGATTGTTGAATAAGAGCTTGAGGATTTTGCATACATACATACAAACATACACATACATACAGAGACACTTCTATGTGCAAACACACATACACAAATGAAACAACTCTCAGAATGTGCAGAAAAGTTAGAAAACAATAGAAAATATGTCCTGAGTAAGACTAGATGAAATGATAATTTTTAATATGAGAAAGTCCTCAAGTGAACTTTCTTCAAAAATGTTTGAGTATATTACATAGGTAGGGATCAGAGATAGTAAGAAAGTCAAGTAATCATTATTCAAGGGATAAGATCCAATGAGGAATGAATCAGAGACCCCTGCAGGTGCATCTGAAAATGTTCATATGCTGTGTCAAATATTAGAACATCTTTGAAAATAGTACATAAACAGTCTGAGCAGTCAGTCTAGTGAATAATATCATTGGAGAAGTTCAGAATTGCTAGTCTGTATCTAGATTAAATAAACCAACAAACTATGGCAGGGCAATGTGATACAAGCCTGGAATTCTAGCACTCAGACAAAGACAGGAGATTAGAGAGTATAATTACATAGTGATACCTTCTCTGGACCAGGTAGTATAATTTTGTCTCAATGAAACATACCAAATAACAAGAATGGGATTCACAGTTAGAAGTTTGGGATAATTTTGTCATTATGTTTTGAGAAGTCATTTCCTATTGAAATGTAAGTCATATATAATCTTCAGTTGTGTTTTTAATACTCTCTTCTTTACAGAATATTCCTAGATGTGAAATGGATCATGATTTCCCAACCAAAAATTTGAAAAAGTAAGTATCATTCTGTTGGATTCCAAAGAAATCTTGAAGGCTTACAAAAGTTTAAGCCTGGAGAAATAGCAAAGTTCATCTAATGTAGGACTTTGTAGACCTTGCTAAATTAGAATTTAGATTTAAAATAAATATTTTGGTTTTGTTTATAATTTCATATTCTATAGGATACTACAAAATTCTTTTTAAGTAGAGGGTTTAATTGACAAATTCACAAATGATTCTGGCATTCTATTTGCCTAAAATATTCTTTCAAGCAAGGTGTAATTAGAACTTAGTTAATACATAATTCCAGAAGTTCATGTATAAAATGATAACGTGAATAATCTGGACAGAGTTGCTGACAAATGGATGATATCAATTAATAAATTTAGAAAAAGCAACTTTTTGAGGCTTTGGTGTAACACGGTGTGAAGAGAGCAATTGTGTGACATCTTGGTTCTTCTATTTGTAACACAGGAAGCAATTTCCTTAATTATGTGCCTCTGTATACAATGAGAAAAATGCTAGGGTTGGGGTTTGTTTTTATTTTGTTTTTGTTTTTTGTTTTGTCCTAGGGCTTGATCTCTTGGCCTGGCCATTCTCTCTGAGCCTGTTTTTGCTCAAGGCTCGTGCCCTACCACTTCAACCTCAGTGTCACTTGTGTCTGGCTTTTCTTGAGCAGTTTATTGGAGAAAAGAATCTAAGGAAACTTCCTGCCTGGGTGGGCTTTGAACCATAATCTTCCGATCTTAGTCTCTGAAATATCTATAATAGATAAAAAATAAATATACATAATATTTGCAAGTGTTCTGATTTCAAGAATACTACTGGGGGGGAAATGTTGCAGCAAAGTTTAGTGTAGTGTTCTTTCCACAAGAGGAAGGGCATCACATTAGCAGAAGTGTAGTATTTTTTCACAATAATGATAAGCTAGTCATATTGTAAGTTTAGGGAATATTAAGGTGCACATTACAAGTTGGAAACTGTTGGGTTAGGATAACTTTATGACATAAAAGTGTGGGATTGTTGGTCATAGAAATAATAGCTTACTCTGATGAACAAATGTTTACTCTTGAGGAATTAATTATTACAGATATTTTATAGTTTTATCCTCTACCAGAATGTGGCTATTTTTTCTGTTGACTTCTCAATATGTACCACCCCATTGGAATTTGCATCTATTGCAGAATTAAGTAACATGCAAACAGGTACTGTTTTGAATGTCTCTGGTACAGAATGTTCAGAATTTGAAAATGAGTAGTTAGTAGTCATAGGAATTTTGAAGAAAATATGTATTCTGTCCTCTTAATTATTCAGTTTTAAAAGTTAGCAGTTTCCATGGAATTAAACTTTTTTGTTTTACTATGAGACAATACTAAAATTATGTTTTTTTCAATATAATGGCAAGTATATTGTGAAAATATTGGATAACATTCAAGTTGATGACCCTCTGAAAAGAAGGGGTAATGAATTCAAATAGATGTCAGTGTTCATTTTTTAAAAAGTTAATACACATAGAATAATTTTACTATACCAATACAGTGAAATTATTATATTTTATGTGCTTTTTTTAAATTTAATTTTATTGTCAAGGTGATGTATTGAAGGAGTTGCAGTAACTCTAAGGTAATGAATACATAACATGTCGAACTTTTTTACCTCCCCCCTCATTTTTCTCACACTTTTCCTTCACTCCAATACCCCTCACAAGTTGTAATGTAAATTTCCAACATATTGTCTTGTGAGTATTGCTATTGCATTGGTTTGCCCTTTGTCTCATCATTTTGTTGTTCCTCTTCCCTTGCCAAATTAAGATAAATGTATATACAATACATAGGGTCCTGAAATCAAATACAGCAGGGAATAAAACATAGGGGAAAAACACAAATGAAAAAAAGAAATCACATTGTACATTAAAAACAACAACCACAAAGAAAAACCTCTGTTTCCATATCTAGGAGTTCATTTTGCTCAGCATGATCTTATATGATCATATATACATAGCTATTGAGCCATTCTGCTCATCTGCGAGGACTATCTTAGACATTTCTTACTTATTACATGAGGGAAACCATGAAATCTGTTTCTTTGTGTCTTGCTTATTTTACTTAGGATTTTTCCAAGTCTTTCCATTTTCTTATGAGTTGGAAGCATAGAATTCCACCATATATATATATACCACATTTTGCCGATTCGTTCATATACTGAGAGGCATATTGGTTTAAAACATGCTTGCATGTAAGTATCAATTAGGGTCATTCAAAAATGACAGATGCCACCAGACATACTAAAATCATGATTTCTAAGTAAGATAGGATTTTATGGTGGTACAAGTGTTGAGATATCTGGATGAGTCTAATCTTGCACTGAATTAGGCAGGAAGATATCCAATATCATATGGGATAAAAATGGTAGTGAGAAGATATTCCCTTGAGAAAGATATAGGAGGCTGCCAGAAGTATGAAGAAATTCAGATAATTTTGAAGGATTTAGAATTGCAAGTTCAAATACGTCTCTTTAAGTGGAAGGGCAAAAGAAGGGGAGGAGAAGAAAATAACAGAAAGCAGATAATTGTCCCAACTTACAGTATAAAAAGACATAACCTATAACTTCCACGTTAAAGAAAGACCAATATAATACATCCCACTTAATTTAGATACATGCAAAATATTTACTTGGCTTTTCCCACTTTAATGCTCCAAAATAAATGAAGACTTATAAGAAAAGCTATGTGATTGTCATTACTTCAACCTGAACACTAATTGTGATGAGCCCTCTTTTTCTCAGTATGCTCTTGGAAAATACTCCCTAAATTGATGATGTTGTGGCTGATTAGAGTCAGCATAACGGGCTTCTGCTTGTATCATAGTCCCAGAATGTTTTAATGCAGTTTTTTCTCAAGGTATCCAAGCACATTGTCTGACGCTGTACTTTGAACACACCCTCACACCTAAGCACATTATTTGAAATTGTACATCAGCATTTCTTTGGCACATTCTACTTTGTGCCTTTGTCTTTTTTGCATGTTCCTTTTGATTTCACAGTTGCTCTATTTCCATTTCATCTGTACAAACTGCTAAGAACATTGTTCATCTACTGTGAAAACTCAGGGTCTATGTTGAGGGGGCAGAATGATGTAGGCTCCAGCCTTAGGATTGTCTGAGGACTGTGTTTGGGATTAGGAAAACTCTTGGAACACCAGGCTAGAGAGGGAAAACCTTCTCTCTCCCTATCTCCAGACACATGTCACAGACTCCTGAGAGCTGAGGAAGTGGCTCTTCTGCTTGCTTAAGCATAGATGAATAGCTGGACAAGCATTTTCCTGAGATTGAAGAAGTGGTTTGAGCTTGCTCTAAAATAGTTTAGATAATATACCTAGACATTGTCTCATAGGTTATTGTGTGAATGTTTTCCAACCAAATCGTGGCAAAGATTACACTTGCTTGTCTTTAAATACCCACTAACAATAAAACACATCATGCAGTGGCAATTGCTGATTGCATGCTGCATCCCCTGTGTCCTGGTGATTTCGTGACCCTTACCCAGGGACCCCAATGCACTAGACGTTGACAATTGGCACCCGAACAGAGACCCTGCATTGTTGAATTCAGGAAGGGATATTCAGCTAAGTACTTTTAATTACAGGGTGATGGGACAAGTTAGGTCTACTCCGTACTTACATATGCTTACACATTTACTTGCTGCTTATGGTGTAAATATTTCTTCTTCTGACATAGAAATGTGTATTAATGTAGTTAGGGAATGGAATCCTTGGTTCTCCGATGAAGGAACATTATATGTTGATAATTGGAAACGAGTAAAAAATATTGTAGAAAGAGCTGTTTGAGAAGGGGAAAAGATTCCTATTAGATTTTGGTCCATTTGGGCTATTTTACATACCCTTTTTAAAGTCTTGAATGAGGAAAGATTAATAGCAGACTTAAAGAAAGAGGCCACACCTTCTATTGTAGATTTACAATTGGACTCTGAGGTTAAGGACGCAATAGATAAGGATGCACTGCAATTAACAGAAAAAACAAGAGGTAAAAAAGGCTGAAAAGGAACAAACTGAAAGGGTAAATAAAATGTCTGAGCAAATGGAATTGATTTTATCAAAATTACAACATATGGAGTTGGAAATTAGCAGAGTGAAAGGAGAACCTGAGAAAGTGAAAGTAAAGCAGCTTTCGGCTCTTCCCCTGGCCGATGCAATTTTTACAGCGTCACTCCCTCACAAAACAGAGGGCTCAGACAGTGAGTTTGATGATGAAATGCCTATTTTTTCTTATCCTGTAATTCGACCACCCCCTATGAATGGTATAGCTCAACCAGCCAGATATGAAGGTGTTGCTGTTGATGATATTGGTAAACTCAAGAAGGCAGTGACGTTGTATGGTCATCGTCTCATTATGTTAAGGAATTGCTTAATGGGCTTGCTCAACATTACAATAATTTTGCTCCTGAGGATTGGAAGATGCTTTGTAGAGCCTTGCTTAAGGAACCTGAATACCTACAATGGCAAATGTGGTTTACTGAGTTATGTACAGAAAGGGCTAGACAAAATGCACAGAGCAGTAACCCACGCCTACAGGTCATAACCTTTCCCATGTTGAGTGGAGTAGAACTATATGCAGATGCTCATATGCAAGTGAACTCTCCTAAAGAGATCCATAAGCAGTTAAGAGACATAGGTATTGAGGCATGGGAAAGGATTCGACCGGTAGGAGAGCATTATGGCTCTTGGACTAAAGTAATTCAAAAACCTAATGAACCCTATGTTAAATTTTTATCGCGATTGAAATTGACCTTGGAACGTACTGTTGTGGGAGAGGCTGCAAGTCAACAACTGCTGCGCATGTTGGCTTATGAGAATGCTAATGAGGACTGTAGACGGGCCCTATTGCTTATTAAAGAATCTGGAGATGTGAATACATATTTAAGGGCCTGCAGAGACATTACATCTGAATCCAGGCGTATGCAGGTGTTTGCTGAAACTATGGCCACTACCTGGCA
The DNA here is from genome assembly GCF_019054845.1 of Dipodomys spectabilis. Lineage (NCBI taxonomy): Eukaryota > Metazoa > Chordata > Mammalia > Rodentia > Heteromyidae > Dipodomys > Dipodomys spectabilis. Next base: position 5,126,764 of record NW_024870984.1, on the reverse strand, counting down.
TGCTTTGCAAACAAAACCCTCTAATCTAAAGTCTTTTGGATGTAGTCAAATGGGACATATAAAAAAAAGTTGTAAAAAAGCTACTGGAGTTAACAAGAGAAGACCAAAAATTTGCCCTAAATGTAAAAAAGGGTAGCACTGGGCAAGGTTGTATAGATAAAAAATAAACAATAAAAAAATTCCTATAAAAGATGCTTTCCCTTTATATTTAAAGATTTTGGATTAATAATAGCACCTAAAAAAATACAAAAAGATACGGTGGTAAAATGTTTAGGATATGTTGTTTCTAGACAAACAGTGACACCTCAAAAAAATATCTTTATGACGTGATCAATTACACATGTTAAATAATTTTCAAAAGCTATTAGGAGATATTAATTGGATGGGACCGGCCTTAAAAATTTCTACTTATCAGTTACATAATTTGTTTTCTTTGTTACAAGGGGATCCTGATTTACAAAGCAAAAAAACTTTAACTAAGGAAGCTAAAAAAAATTACAATTTATAGAACAGAGAATAAAAGAAATGTTTTTACATCTAGTAACGCTAAATCAACCCATAAATTTATATATTTTAGATACATGGAAATACCCAACAGGAATTTTAGGACAAAATGAGCTACCATTAGAATGGATTTATACTCGGCATAGATTTACAAAAAATAATATGCCTTATAAACAACAGTTGGCAATTATTATTCAATAGGCCAGGCAAACGGGTATTTACCCTATCGGGGTATGATTTAAAATTATTTTTCCTTTGCCAAAAGACCAAGTAGAATATTTGTTAAACATGTCTGAAATGCTACAAATAGCATTAGTAAATTTTACTGGACAATTTTCCTATCATTTTCCCAAAGGTAGATTGTGGGATTGCTTGCGTAAACAACAATTTGTCATTAATGATACAATTACCAAGGCCCCTATTCCCACTGCTCTTAACGTTTTTACAGATGGCTCCAAAACAAAAAGTGCTTATTGGACAAAAAATAAATATTGGGTACAAACAACTACTTTAACATCAGTTCAACACAATGAACTTTTTGCTATTATTAAAGTGTTACAAGATTTTGTGGGAGATATTAATATTGTTACTGATTCTGCCTATGCTGTAGGAGTTGTGACTAAAACAGTCACTGCTGTTACTTATTCATCTAAACCCCAGCTAAACCAATTATTTAAACAATTACAAGCATTACTACAACAACGTAATGCCAAAGTGTTTGTAACTCACATTAGGGCTCACTCTTCGTTACCTGGTTACCTTGTATATGGCAATAGTCAGGTTGATAAATTAGTTAGTTTTGCTTCTGCTGAACAGGATCATGCTCATTTACATACAAATGCTGTCCATTTACATATGCATTATAAAATAACTTATTCTCAAGCTAAACAAATTATAAAAAGGTGTCCTATTTGCAGATCAATGCATTTAAGAGTTGTACCTGCTGGAGTAAATCCTCGAGGATTACAACCTAATGAGCTCTGTCAAATGGATATAACCCATGTGAAAGCCTTTGGCCATTTTTCCTTTGTACATGTTACAATAAATACTTATTCTAAATTTGTTTGGGCTTCTGCCCTTATGGGAGAAACTGTTAACCATGTAATAGAACACTTATTGGAAGCTTTTGCCATTATGGGAGTGCCTGCCAAAATAAAGACTGATAATGGACCAGCCTATAAAAGTATTAAATTTAAAAGATTTTGTGAACTTTATGATGTGGTACATATTACAGGAATAGAATATAACCCCCAAGGACAAGCCATTATTAAACGAGTTCATGGCACACTAAAATAACAAATTAAAAAATTAAAAAGGAGGAAAAGGTTGGATAAAGATATGGATATTTTTTGGTTTTCCATGCAAAATCCTAAAACAATTTTACATCAAGCTCTTTTTGTTCTTAATTTTTTTAACTTACCACAAGGAGATATTTTAACTAGAGCTGAGCGCCATTTTGAACAAATATCAGAAAAACCTTATTTAAATGCTCCCATAAGGATTAAGATTACATTGAACACAAAATGACAACTACGAACATTATTACCTAAGGGACGAGGATAGGGTTTTGTGTCTACACAGGATGGCAAACAATGCTGGCTTCCTGCAAGATGGATACAGCCACGGCCCAGTGAGGACAGCACGGTATCCTGCAAGGAATCAGCCACCAGTTGAGAAAGAAGAAAGCCCTGCTGCCCACCTGGGGGCAGGTTAAAAAGTTGACTGGAGAAGGACAAAAGATGTTACAACTCACTGGTAAATCTGTCACACTGGTAAACCTGTCACGGCTGAGAACTTGTTCCTGGCCATGTGTGCCCTGCTTACTGTAAACTCTGTCCATGCTAATGCTTACGTAAGTTATTGGGCCTTTGTTCCTAATCCTCCTTTATTGGAACCTGTTGTTTGGAGAGACATGGATGTAATCATCTATACTGTTCCTGCTATTTAATCTCCTCCTTGGAATAATTTGACATTTTATAATAAGGATGATGGTAGCTTTTATAATTTTACTTACTATACTCATTCCTTGCCTGTTTGTTTGGGGCCTCCTCATTGTTTAGTTATGAATTGGCAACATTGGGTTTTACCTGGGAAACGCACTTTCAATTGTAGAACACAGCTACAGTGATTAACTACTTGGTCCATTAATAGTAGCTGGGAAAGTGTCACCTTTGATTAAGTTATCCTTACCTATGTGCCCTGATTTTACTTATATTGATTTAAAATATAAGCCTTTTGTGTGGCAAGAGTGCAGAGGAACATTTGGAAAAATGTTCAATAATTTCAGTGATTGGGGACCTTTTGGACAGTTTATTAACACATGTTTAGAATGGAATATTTCCAGATGTGATTTATCAAATGTTACTAGGACGCCGGATGCCATTAATGGATCGCTTACTGGAGCTCGATTGATGGCCTGGGGAGATGGAGGCATTACAGATGCCCGATGGGCTTTCATGGCTGCACCCACTGCTGTTCAGACTCATCTTTGGAAGGTCTCAGCGGCGCTAAAACCCGTGATGCTATCAAATGGATCGTTCTTCGGGGATGGTGAACTCTGCGTCCACTTATAACTTTACTTTGTATAAATCTTATAATGTAACTGCTTGTGTATCCCTGCTTTATGTATTTTTGGTGGGAAACTTTACATTTTCTCCTACTATTTCTTGTTTGAATTGTCGCCTGTATTCTTGTGTTAATTCCTCTCCTAATTTTAATGACAGTGATAGTATTATGATTTTACAACAAAGAACTTATATTTGGCTACCTGTTAAATTAGGAAGAGAATGGTCCCAAAATCCTTTGGATAGTGTTGTTATTGAATTTTTTACCAAACTGCTAAAACGTACAAAACGTATGATTGGAGCCATTGTGGCTGTGATTTTAAGCTTAATTGCTATTACCACTTTTGCTGCGGTGTCTGGAATTGCCCTGCACACTTCCTTACAAACTAAACACTTTGTGGAAGAATGGCACCGGGATTCACATGAATTGTGGGTCTCACAGGTAGAAATTGATGCTTGATTACAAACACAGATTAATGTTGTTAAACAGACAGTGGGATGGTTAGGAAAAAAGTTATTGGTTGTGGAAAAACAGTTATTGTTAAAATGTGATTAAAATTCGACTACCTTTTACATTACTAATGTAAAATATAATAAATCTTTACATGATTGGAATATAATACAACAGTATTTATCTAAAAATTCTACTGCTGCTCAATTGATTGCTCAGTTGCAATTTAATGTACATGATATTTTTGGTAAACAATTTACAAATGATGATGCTTCTAATATTGCTGATAACTTTATTAAACAGTTGGAAGGGTTGGATCCGAAAGGAATACTACAAAGCATTTCACATACTGCTAGTCATATGGAAATTATTATTGTTATTATTCTGTTTGCGCTTGTGCTGTTATATTTGATTTTTATGAAGCCAATGCAAGCTTCTATGATAACCCTGTGGAAAGCTTTACTTTTAAAACAAAAGAAAAAAGAAGGAGTTTGTGAAGACTCAGGGTCTATGTTGAGGGGGCAGAATGATGCAGGCTCCAGCCTTAGGATTGTCTGAGGACTGTGTTTGGGATTAGGAAAGCTCTTGGAATGCCAGGCTAGAGAGGGAAAACCTTCTCTCTCCCTATCTCCAGACACATGTCACAGACTCCTGAGAGCTGAGGAAGTAGCTCTTCTGCTTGCTTAAGCATAGGTGAACAGCTGGTCAAGCATTTTCCTGAGATTGAAGAAGTGGTTTGAGCTTGCTCTAAAATAGTTTAGATAATAATATACCTAGACATTGTCTCATAGGTTAAGTAAAAATGTATCTGTGGAAATTTTTTGTGTGAATGTTTTCTAACCAAATCTTGGCAAAGATTATGCTTGCTTGTCTTTAAATACCCACTAACAATAAAACACAGCATGCAGTGGCAATTGCTGATTGCATGCTGCATCCCCTGTGTCCTGGTGATTTCGTGACCCTTACCCAGGGACCCCAACGCACTAGACGTTGACAATCTACCACTTCTTGTTTGCACACTCCCATTCTATGTATGAAGGTACTTTGTCCATGTTAACCAATAGGGTAGTACTCACTCTCTAAGGAGAAAAGTTCCAGAGTATAACACTATGTCCACATTAAAGGGTGTAGAATTTAAAGCATTTTGAGACAAACATTGATATTTGAATTGGAAGGCTCCTTAGGGATATTTTCTTGGACCTCATTAGTTTACCCAGGAGAAATATAAATATTCACACACTTTGGAACTAATTAGTAAGTAACTGAATTAACACTAGATCCTAGACATTGTCTTATTACAAGTCACCATTGTATTATTGTTACATCAGAATCCTTCCCTACTTGCATATGTGTATCAGAAAATGAAAGAAAGGCATTAAAGCAAAATGTCTTATTTTTTAGGCATTTAATCCTTGTGGGGAGGGTAATGTCTGAACTCTTCCATTCAATAAATGCTTGAAGTTTATAAGAGCATTTCCTACATACAAGAATATGTGGCAGGTTGATTGGCAGGGTTATTTCAGCATGGAGATATCCCTAACAAGAATTAGATTTAAATAGAGCATATGGCAGTTATGACGTCTCAATGGATATTGAAGCATTTTCTATTCTAAAGAAGAATCAATTTGAGGAGTCTTCAATAACATCAGTAAAACTGTAAGTTCAACCTAGTACTTGATGTTACTTGTTCTACATTTATAATGAATAGGCTGATAAGATGTCCAAACATATCTAATAATATTTCTATAAAATCCCAAACTGATGTAGATACATGGGTCACTCATTGGAACTGTAGGGCAAATTAGGCTTGTCTTTGCTGTAGTTCAATCCATAATCTCCTGGCCAGTCTTCAAAAATATTCACAGAATATCTCTAAGTAAAGGTCATGACAGTTACATCTGTATAATACTTCTAAGGTCAGGATAAGAGCATTTGTTCCCAACATTTAAAATCAACAGGATCTGTTGAATTCATGGATCTAGAGTTTTATTTCATAACAAAATTTCATCAATATGACTTACATCTCTACCAGTTCACCAAAACACTGTTCTTATTGAACTTGTCTATGTCCTTTTAGTTTTCAAGTCCAAATAGCATATTTCCTTCAATACCTCTGTAAGTTTTGACCTTTTCTTCCTGCAAATTCTTTCCTTTCTTTACTTCTGTAAATCTGTTTTTATTACTTTCTTGTTTCCTCATTTATCTCTTTCTTCCAATCTTGTCCACACTGGTGCTCAAATTGCTTACACTTATGTCATAACTTTTCTTTTCCTTTTCCCTTTAATAATGCCCCCAGTTTTATCATTCTTTTTCATATTCATGGTCGAGGATATTTTGATGATATCTAAAAAGATCTATTGGGCTGGGAAGGTAGGTCAGTGTAATTATCTTATATATTCTCCAAATAATCTTGTAGTGAACGCAGAGAATTGATTAAGCCAGATAAATATAATACTCCAGAATCATAGAATGGGTCAGAGGTCAGCTCTGAGATCATATCAGTCTCTGGATCTTACTGTTCTTAGATCCACAATCTTATGGGAAAAGAAAAAGAATGTATAATTACAATACATTTATTTACAATCTTCATCCAACTTCACATATTGAAATTCTATCTCAAATATAATGTTACAGAAGTTGTCCTTTTTGTGTGTATGTGGATATGTGGATGGTAATTAAGTCGTGGAGGCAAGCCTTCAGTAATGGTATTTAAATAAACAAAACCGAATAGATTTCAATCCTGATCTTTAATACAGTGCATCAATCTGAAAAACAAAAATCCTGACTATGCTGGCATTGCAATCTTGGGCCTCCAGGCTCCAGAATGTAGAAATAAATCTGTTGTTTATAACCAATTCAGTGTCTGGTAATTTGTCATCATAGGTCAAAAGGACTAACATTAAGCCATCTGAAAAGAACAGGTGTGGTTTCTTTCTTCTTTTTTTTTTTTTTTTTGTCGGTCATGGGGCCTAAACTCTGGGCCTGGGAGCTGTCCCTCAGCTCTTCAGCTCAAGGCTAGAGCTCTTCCAATTGAGCCTCAGCCCTACGTCTGGCTTTTTCTGCTTTGTGGTGCTGAGGAATCAAACTAAGGGCCTCATGCATGCAAGGCAAGCACTCTACCACTGAGCCACCTTCCCAGCCCTGGTTTCTCTATTTTCTTTTTCCATCTTTCCAGAGGCCCTTTGATATTGAAAAATGCTAAGACTCCATACAGAAAAATTTCAAAACTGCCCTGTTGTTCAACTCTGACTTCACAAATTTTGGAGTGTAAAGAATGACATCAAGTACCTAAGAGACTGAATACAGGACACCTCATTATCTTCTGCTTTGCTCATCAGCACCTGGTGCAAATTTACACTATATAAACAAGTCAACTAACAGTAGTTATGACAAATTTTAAAAATGCATAGCCTGAAAACACTTTATGAACACTCGCACTGTAGTCTCATTGGCTCCCATGTCCAAAATAAGAAACAAAGGCTTAAAGAGAGGTAGGTAATTTACTCCAGGTTGCAAAAACTGGTATATTGGTACATTTAAACTCAGACTACTCTATATCCATACTTAGGCTAACATACCATGGGCATTTATTTTTCTACAGAAATAAAAGTCTCACAGACCTTTTTTCAAGTTCTAGACATATGTTCTACCATGATATCTCTATCCTGGGTGCTTTACTGGTGCCCCCAAGTCATATCAGCTGAAGTTGATACATCTGTACCCATTCAAATAAAAATGGCTGAGACTTGGGCAACTGTACTTTTAAAACCTCCCGTGCAGTAAAAATGTGTAATTAACAGTATGAAATCCTGGGCTAGAGAATAAATTTTCTATGATGGTGTTAGGCCCACCTCACAAATCTTTCTTGGTCTCTCTCCTTCCTTCCTTTTTAGTGCTGGGGATTGAACCCAGGACCCTGTGCATATTAAGAAAGTGCCATAACTCCAAGCTATATGACCATTTCAATCGCTCCAATTTCACTCTCCAATTCACTGCTACATTGTTCCTGATACTTTACATTCCCTGAGCATAATATTTGGAGATTATTGAACTTCATAAGCTTTACATAATTTTACAGAATATTTATTTTCTCCTTCCTATGTATCATGACACTGTGCAAGAAGGATTTGGTTGAACTCTCCAGGCAGAGTTCATAGCTCATCATCAGGTTCTATTTTACATGCATATCATTATATTATTACATTTAGAATAACAATGCACTTAATTAATTGTTTCTGTTCTTCAGACTATTCGTAGACCCATGTTCTATTGTAGCTTTTATATAAACAAGAATAGAATTTTTCTTGTCTTATTTTCCTTTTTTTGACTTGGTACAAATTTTCCTGATTTTATAGAACTGTTTTTTTCCAAGAATATTTTTTTCAGGACATTTCTGCATATTGTGTATACTACAATTAAGAGATTTCCAGCCAAAGAAAACAACTCAGAATTCTAGAGGTTAATGACTATACTCTGGATTCCTGTGCATTGGCACTGCATTTGGCATCTCAGTGTTACAACAATAGACAATTTATATTGAAAGTTGCTTTCTTTTTGGTTTCCCATTTTGAGCCATATAACTCTTTTAAGGTGTACAGCAAGTTAACCATGGGAGTATGAGCTGGTAATCTTTTTTTAAAAAAAATTTTATTGTAAAGATACTGTATAGAGGGGTTACAGTTACATGAGTAAGGTAATGAGTACATTTCCTCTTAAGCATTGTTACCCCCTTCTTTGTTTTCCCCCTACATTCCCTTCCCTCCTTACTTCCCCAACTCCTCCTTCCCCCTATCGTGAAATTTTGAAGTTCGTTTTCAACATAGTGTATTGTATATCTCATTGTTACAATTGGTCAACCTGTATCCTTGCTTCAGCATTTTGTTATTTCCCTTCCTCTCCCCAAATTAGAAAAAAAAAATGTATATACAAGATGCAGGGAACCGGAATGAAATACAGTGACAACAGAGGATATATGAGCTGGCAATCTTTAGCCTTCAAATTCCAAAACAAAAGCAAGCAATGAATGATAAAAATTGTTCATAAGGGTACTCTCAGCCTTCCAATTGGTGTTCTGATTCTTCCATTAAAATAAAATCTTGTTAGAATCAAATTCTGATCCAGGCTAAAATGAAATACCCATGAAAATGAAGACATTAAGTTGGTATTAAATATGCCTTCCTATTAATGGAATGCCACAGAAAAGGGTTTTACAAAAATGATGATAGCAAGAGGGATTTTGGACAAAGGCATTATAGTGGGTAAGGCGTGTAAAAGTTACAAAACTGGAACTTCATGCTGGGAAAAAGATTAACTTCACAGGCAGGAATAACTTACTATTTTAGATGAGCCAAGTTAAGATGGATCATTTGATGATGCATTTAATATTATGGAGACAACAAAGAGTTTCAGTGATTGAGACAGTTCAATTAATTATGGAATTTATAAGCACTGGACTCCCATGTAATCATTATAAGTGATGTTCTTAGAACAGTATGAAATTTCTAAGGATGTTATTGGATAGGAAATATATGCATGATATAATGAGATGAAAAGTCAGATTTTAAAGTAGGCTCACACCTGTAATCCTAACTACTCACAAGGGTGAGATTTGAAGATCATGGTTCAAAGTCAGCCCCTGGAGGAAAATCTATTTAACCACCGAAATGCCAGAAATGGAGATGTGGCTAGCGTTGAGGAAAAAGAAAAGCAGAGAACAATGTGTAGGCCCCGAATTCAAGCTCCAGTTTTGGCAATAAACAAATGAATAATTAAACAAATGTATGACCCCAAAGTGAAGGAAATTATGTATATGCATATATGCGTGGCAGAAGGGTCTAACTGTGGTGTTCCAGTGTTCACCTTGTGGAGCTCCAGAATGGGGACAGCACAAACATTTACTTAAAGGAAATCAAAAGTGACAATATATTGGAAATGATCTGTACACTGGGGGGGGGGGGTGTGATTGAGAGAACGAAGGAAAGAGGAAGAAAAATGAGGGAGGGGAAACAAGTTAGGAAATGTTATCACTATCTTACTTATGTAACTGTAACCCCTCTGTACATCACCTTGACAATAATATTAAAATAAAAAAATAAAAAACAAAACAAAAGCTTTTATTTATGTTATATTTAAAAGTATATTTTAAAAAGAATTATAGGCATTATTTAAATTTCTAATGCATGGCCACACTCTACTGGAGTGTACTGGAATTTGGAGAGAATTACACGAGTCCATGAGTAAGGACCCCAATAAGAATTCCACAAAGGAATGTCAACATGGACCAAAGGGTCCTACCCATAGTACCTTGCTTCTACAGCAAATCACACAATTTCCCAAATCCACATAATTTAAACATTTAAAGGCAAATGATGAACCAACATCTCCATTTGTAGAAATACATACTTGCGACAAGGATGGAAAAGGCACAGAGAGCCAAAGTAAATGTGATGAAATTTTAAGGAAGATTCCATAGATAAAGGAATGTGTCCCACACATTTCCAACTCTAAATCTGGGAAAGTTAGTCATCTTTGTCATACTAATAAAAACCACAAAAAAAGCTAATTGTAGGATGCAAAAAGATTGCATGAGAACAGGTGTTCATTGTGACAGCACAGCAACTTCAGTGCAAATTACTATGTCTCTTTCCTTGTTTTCTTCCCACCTCATTCTTGAATTCTGAAGGTGAGATTCTGAGGAGCCAGTTTTCTTTGCTCCAGTAATTAATGAAAGGGAACAGGTGATTGGAGATACAATTTCTTCACATAGTTCTTGGATTCTCATTCTTTATTAAGCTTACTGAGTACTAATGGGATTATAAAACACAAGAAAGTCCTAAGTTTTCCACTAATTTTTTAAATGCCTGCTGTAAGAACAATCAAAATTAACAAAAGAAACAACTCAGAAAGATATTTGTGGTGTATTGATACCAGGAGAATTTGAAATGTCACATGTAAATACCAAATGACATTTACAAAGCACAAACCCTAATTCTTCTGTGAGCTAATGTGATAATTACACATTTATATTTTCCAACAAAATCACCATTGAGAACAGCACAGCCAATTTCAATCACAGAAGGAAAGCTGCAAAGAATTGCTAAAATTTTCACATATTCATTCCTAGAGTTGAGAGGGTTGGTTCTGCTGACGTTGACTGTTTGATCCTTTTCTTCCTCACAAATAAATGTGCCTATGTAGAACAATTTATATCTATATCTTAACTTTATGGGTGTCTAGCCTTTCTAGTCTGATCTTCAGTCTGAGTACCAACTATGTTTATGAACATGGACCATCCCTTAAGCAGAAACACGCTCTAAAACAGTTCTAACAGAAACATCTGTGATAATGGATATATTCTATATATGCATTGTCTAATAGACTAGCCACTGGCTATATGTGGCTACTGAACCTCAAATGTGAATTAATTCTTCCAATTTCAGTTAAATGAAATTTTAAATAATGAGATGCATCTATTCACTGTTAACTGGACAGCTCAGTTACCAAATAAGGAAGCTGAAGTTCTCACAACGATGTGATAAAATATAATCCAAATGAAGAAGGTTCCATGCCTGTATGCCTTTGAATTATCTGAGCTTTTCTGTCTTATAGAATTCAGTCATCACTCACCTAGATTGACAGCTTGGAGGAAAGGAGTGGGAGATAAACACAAGCTACTTGGGATACTGAGAATTGCTCCTTGAAGATGAGGGTTGTGCATGAATCTTTTCTGTGTTTAGTGGACAGCAAAGTGTGTAGAATCCTGTAGGTAGAAAAGTAATGTTTGTATTTCAATATGTCAAACAGGTGCTCTGTTTATCAAAATGGGGGAGAAGTCAGACAGGTGAATTCTTTAAATATACAAACAATATATAGAAAATTTGCTACATTCTATTCCATGATAGGCCCTGGAATAAACTTTGGTTCTTTGTACCATACTCTGTAAATATTCACACACTAAAAAACAGAAATATAATCCTTTATTACTGTTAAAATACATAGGCTATCTTCATAAAAATATTTGTGGACCTATTTTTTCTTTAATTTCTTCCACACCTGCATTAAGAAATGGCTCTAAGAGAAAAGCTTCTAGATGTGTAAAATTTGAACTCCATCTATGTCATTTGTTGAATTGTACTCTGGATAGGATTGAAGTCTCTATTTCATCTTAAGGCTTAGGGCTGGAAAAAGAATAAGTATTCTCAACAAATTGTCATGCCTCACTTTTAAGGAGAGCTATGTATTTATTAGGAGAAATATGTATTGGTCTTGGTAGCTAGGACCCTTCAAGAAACAAAAGAAAAAGAACAATTCTTCAGCAGTCTCAAGTATTTGCCTATCTTCAAGTGAACATTAGCTGCTCAATATTCTATAGTATATTTCCAAGAATATTTTTGCAAGCTATTTCTAAGCTATTGTCACCCTCCAGAGTAAAGTTCAAGCATGCCTATTTCTCATTATATAGATCGTAGTTGCTCAAAGTCAGAACCCATTGTTTGTATAGGTTTCACATGTCTATCACTACTTCACTCAGTGGCACTGAGGGCTGAGAGATTCACTTCAAATATAGAAATACACACACACATACACACACATATCTCACTGGCTTTCACTATTGCTATAAAAATTAAGTCCTTTTTGTCTCTGACCCAAGAGCATTATAAATCGCCTAGCATCCATGAAAATGTGACAAATTCATTATTAACTTGCAAGTAGGTTAAATCTCAAGCTTCACACATTTCTAAATACTCATATGAAGAAAAATGTGTTCCTAGAGTTTTAGTGTGCTTCTATATTACAAAGCTCTTAATTTTCATCTTATTTACCCGGAGGATGCAACAATGCTCGATACCAAATGTACTCATTTCCTTGCTCATGTAACTGTAAGCCTTCTGTAAAGTATTCTTACAATCAAAAACGTACAAAAAGGGGGAAAAAGAAATTGGAAATCATGTACTTCCATTAGAACTAACTAAATTTAAGGGTTGTAACTTTCTATAGGTTTTTAAGGACCTAAGAAGTTGTGAATATGACCCAAGACCTTTACTAAAAGTTGAGGGAGAGAGATCCAAAAGTGGAAGTAGATAGGCTACCAGAGCATAATTATGTAGCTTTAGTTCACTGTTACCATAACAGGAGTGCAAATCAATATGATGGTTCATACTTACAGGACCAGTAGACATACTGGAAGCTGACATCAGAGAATGGTCATTCATTTTGGGAAAACACAAATCAGGATGCACCAAAGGATGCAATCAACAGTGTCCAAAAAAGCAGCACAGAATGGGATAAAGTCATTGCAAGCATATATTTGATAAGTGGTTCATATCAAGAATATATACAGAACATCATCCCAACAACAATACATAAACCAATTTTACAATGTGCAAAGAACTGAGATGTTTCTCCAGAGAAGACAAACTGTTAACAAGCCCACAAAAAAGGTATTTAATATCACTAATCCCCAGAAAGTGTAAGTCAAAATAATGAAGGAAATTACCACTTCATATGTATTAGGTGGGATAACTACTAAAAATAAAGTAACAATATTGACAAAAGTGTGGTGAAATTGGAACCTTTCTATGGGAAACAGTATGGCATCTTTTCAAACAATTAAAAACAGGAATATTCATGCTTGTAATGTTAACCACTCAGGAAAGGAGGCTGAAATGCAAACGTTGAGGTTCAAAGCCAGCCCGGGCAGAAAACTGCAAGTGGACCTGTGGTTTAAATCGATAGAACACTAGCCTTGAGGAAAAGTTCAGGGACTGTAACCTGTCCCCAGGTTCAAGCCCCATGACAAAAAATAAGGAAAAGAGAATTATCATATGATCCAATGACTACATTTCTGGGCATATACTCTAAGATCTAAAAGCAAGGTCTGGAATGGATCTTTGTACATTCATATTCATTTTGTACAATACTCAAAACATGGAGGCAATCCAAGTGGCCATCAACAAATGAATAAGCTAAAGCAAATGTGGTTTTTACATGTAGTTGTATATTATTTCAACTTTAAAAAGAATTATGTTGTGACAGATGCTATATTATGGATGAATCTTTGGGATACTTTGCTAAGTGAAATAATCCAGTCACAAAAGATCAAATATTACATGATTCTACTTATGTCAGTTACATAGAACAGTCAAATTGATAGAGATAGGAAGCAAAATTGCACTTGATGCATATCTTGAAGCAGAGGAGAGTGGAAAATTGTTTTAATGAATATAGAATTTGAATCTTGGAAGACTAAACGAGTGTGGACATTGAGTTTGTAGAATATTGTAAATGTACATACTACTACTATGCTCTATTCTTAAAATGATTCAGATAATAAAACCTGGGAGAGGAAAAGGAGAATGATGAAGGGGTAAGTATAATCAAGGTACATTGCATGCCTATGTGGATATATCAAAATAAAATCCACTTATTTAACTAGGTAATGCTAATACAGAGTTTAAAAAAGAGAACAAATTTTAAGTTGTATGCATTTGACTGCAATTATTCAAAAAAAGAAAAAAACAACCATCACAGGCTGGGAAAACAACTTAAATTGCCAGTGTGCAATAAACCTGGGTTCAAAACTATATCTCACTTAAGTGTGTGAGGCTGCTTTTTAAACATGCTTTTATATTATTATCTTTAAGTAGTTGTACAAACAAGTTCCCATTCTACAAAACAATATATTAATGCAAGGTGTCTGACAACATTATCACCCATCCCTCCTAACCCAACCCTTCTCTCACTTTGTTAAAAAATTGAGAGATGTGATTACATAATTTTCACATATTTCACAGTATTGTGGAATCCTGATAGTTAAAGTCACAAACACATTTGAACCTTCCCAAGAAAAATTATCATTATCATGGTGTATAAAGTTTGTGAATTCTGTGAGCTTTGACAACACAAATTATTTCTTCCATATCAGGTGATGTTTACATTTCTTGCCTTTTGCTATTCCCTCTTTCCCTCTTATTCCTCCTTTCCTATCACTGTCTTTGGGTTGCTTAGTTCTTTTCCTCTTACGACCAGTGCAGCTGATGGGCCCCTTTGTTGTATGTTGTTCCATTTCCCACTCATTATGTTCCTCCTTCTGGCTTCCCTCCGTTGAGTGCACTGAGACTGTTTTTAATGTAATGATAGTACGCTCAGGGAAATCATCCCTTTTGTACAAAATACATTGTCAGTTTGCTGTAATTTGGATGTTATCATACACATAATAGCATATGTAGCATATGAGATATGTTTCCTCTTTTTCTTATGCTTCAAAGTAGTTTCTAGTTGAACATAAAATGCATCATCTGTTCCCCATAAAAAAATAGTAAAACATTATACATGAGGTACATGATATACATAGCAAAATATCTCAAGTGCCTACCATAATATCCACCCTTCCTTTCTGAATCAATAGAGACACCTTTCGATTTAACTGAAGTCACCTTGGGCCAAGACAGTGAGGGCTAAATCCTAATGCTGGGGTATGCCTCCATCTTCTTGGAATCTTCATGCCTGTACTGTCTTCCTCTGGGCTTTCAACAGATAAGAGACTAAACCATTACTATTTACATTGTTATGATCATTTGAGTTCTCCTGTCCTTAAGATACTTACACTGTGGATTGATATGCACTCACAGAAAATACATAGTATTGCTTTTTAATATATACATATATTATCCTTTAAGTAGTTTTACAAAGGGTCATCATTCAACAAATCAGTTAATAAATTCAATGCAGCTTGATCGATATCACTGCTTCTATCAATTTTGTTTCATTTGCTCATCAAATCGTCATTACCAGTTATATATTGAACATATAGTTCTGCTACTAAGAACTTGCTTCATCTGCAGTTAGATTCCTAAGTATGCTTTCGGATGCACAAATATGATCTTCAGGCTAAATGCAGCTCAGAATGTACCTTCAGGAGAAATTACTTCCCACAACAAAATACAAGACTATGAAGATAATACAAGCACCCGGGGAATGGTGCTTTAGAAATACAGTCCAGTTATTTCTCTGCCCTAGATTTGCTAAAGGTATCTTGGCTCAAAGCAGAACTGTTGGCTCAAAGCAGAACTGAATTTGCCTCTATAAGTAGAAATCAATTTGCATTCAAGGTAAGTGTGCAAGTTTAAGTCAGAGGGCTTTGCTGCTTTAAAACAGCAATTTAGATATCCAATCTCTCTGTCAACATAGTGTTTCATGGGACACCACAATGTACAGTGCCCTGTGAGGAACAAGTGGAGATTTGCCATGCAGAGGGAGTTAAACCACTTCAGCTGGGTAGTTACGGATAAAAGGTGATGGTTGGAACTGGTTGGAACTGGTTCCAACATGGGGATGAATGATGCAGAAAAAAATACACACCTTGTTCCCATCAAGTTTTAGGTGCTAACACATGTGCTTTTTCTGACTATTGTCTGGGAAGTGTCCCTCTACACTCCATCCAAGCAAATGTATTTTCCATGCTTGTGCTCTGAGATGGAGTATCCAGTAAGGAAAATTCCATCTCAAACTCTGAGATTGGGAAACCAATTACGAGACACCATGTAGCACAAGCCCACCCACTGACCAATCAATCCAGGAACATTCCCTAAGGGGCAGAGACAAAGGGCTCTACATATACCTGAGGGATGTGGGCCCCTTCTGACCAGCTCTTGGTTCCTCTTTTCGCTGAGGAGTCTGTTTCACTGCTCTGTTTTCGCTTTGAAGAAAAACTGCTTTAAAAACTTTTCTGCTCTCAAATTCTTTAAAGAAAACAAACCTGAGACAGAGACAATACTGCTATTCTGAAGATGCTGGGGGCAGGGAAGCCTTGGCCTTCAGCTTTGAGACTAGATTTAGAATTCGGTAACTTAGGTGCTGTGGTTTCAGATTAATTAGGTTTCAGGCTAATGTCTGCATTTTCTCAGTTCTTCTTATTAGAATCCCTAAAGTATTAGGAAAAAAACAACAACAACCACAACAAGAACCCAGTACTAGGCTAGCAAAGGCTCAAGAAATTCTCAGCTTGTCTTTTTTTTCTTGTATGACTCTAACAATGAAAATTTAATGCAGCAAACTAGCATCTTTAAGGTGTTAAATTCTGTAGAATGTGGTTTCTTTCCTTCCTCTTGTTCTGAGCTAGAAATTGATCTATTCTAAAGCCAAAGGATATGATTTCTTCACCAGCTAGATCAGGTTCGCTAACTTTTGCTTTCTTAAAAACTGCTTAACTCCTGTAAGAGGGAATTGAAGAATGTCAGGCAGGAGCGATTGAGTGTAAGATGTGGGAAGTGTTCTCATACTCTGCATCTAGATGGCTAGACAACATGTTCTGCTCGCTGCCTCAAGCAATTTAGAAAATGGCTTGCATTTTCTAAAACCTAAATCCAAACTATCACCTTCTCCTTCCCACCAAGAATTCTCCATAAGGCCTCTTCCTACCATAGTATCTTGGCAGCTTAGAACTGCTTTGCCTCAGAAATGTGGCATTAGAAGTGTGCCCTGTGGTCAGCCAAACAGCTGGGATCTGACTGATTCATCTATGGTGCTGAAAATGCTGCAGCCCAATCTGTGCTCTGTGCTCAGAGAGGCTTTCTTCTTTCGACTTGTGCCAGGAGCAGAAGTACAAGACAAGTTTGTTTGTTTGTTTGTTTGTTTGTTTTTATAAAGGATCAGCCACACACAGCTCTTGGTTTCATAACCACTTGTTGAGGTGTTTGCCTAAGGGAGCCAAGACAATATGTGAATAAGGTGTTTTCACCTGGAAGCTCATAAGCCTCCCCCAAAGGGGGAGCTGCTGATAATAAATTCTGTCTGGGAATGGACTATGTAGGAGTTAGAATCTTTTTCACTGAAAGTGATTGCTTGAGGGAAAGCACTGACTAAGCATAGCATCATCTTACAAAAAACTATTTTAACTAAAGTATATCCTGTTACTAAAATCGTCCTAGGGACTTGAGGCATAGTTTAATTCATAGAGTACCAGCTGAGTAAGAATTTTCTAACAATTTCTGGCCTGGTTTAGTGGATTGCTCTGAAACTCTTAAACCCCCTTTTTGAAGCCAGCTGAGCTTCAAAAGAACCAATTGTGTAAGATTGTTAACACGACTTCTGATCAATACCCGAAGTAGTAACTCATTATGGGTAAAACCTGGGCAATCTTCCTACTCAGAGTAGTTGTTTAATTGGCTTCCTGTCAGTAACAAGCCCTTTAACAGAACTAAAATTTGTCATGCTAAATACCTTTCAACTTGATGGTCTTTCTTGGGATATTGGGTTATACAGGGGAGTATTCCCAACAATTTGGGGACTAGTCCAGGATCCTTGGTACACAAAGGGGATGTGGGGAGACCCTCAGAGGAGACACATCCTGCCTTGTTGAGGTAGCTCAAGGTTGGGTTAAACATCATCCGTTGTGGTTAATGATGGAAAGTGTATCAGCAATGTCAGGAAAGGGCCCAAAGAAGCACCCCAATAAAAAATAACCTCATGCATTGGCCGTGAGAGGAAAAATTGAACTAGAGCATATTACCTTGCTGGTTGGGGATTATCATGGGCTGAATGTGTCTTAGGCACAAAGAGAAGTTGAGTCTTGAGGTGCGTTTTCATTCTCTGGCCCAAGGATAAAAATGTGGGATCTGGATCCTGGGCCACCTTGTTTTCAAATGTCATCTATCTGTGCCTCAAAAATCCATAGTCGCTGCTTGATGAACTGAAAATAAACTACCTAGTTCTTTACTGTATTACACTATGATGATCAGATCATCATAGTGTGTTCCGACTCTGTAAACCTACTTTTCAAATCAGAGTCACCACTTTTCTTCCTGTGAAATAAAATGTATTGTTGACTTCTTAAAAAAATGTGGGAGCTGGAGGAAGCCATATTCGAGAAATCTCCAGTAAGGGGAGAGTTGAAAATGAGAGAGGTGCACAAGAAACTTACAATAGGGAGGATTGAGTGCACCAAAAACAAATCACCAAAGGCCTGCTAAAAGGGGGAATAAGAATTCTAGGCCTAAGGAACCCAAGAAAAATGATCCAAGGACCTGCTTCTGATAATCCACTGGGAGAATATTGACAAAGGTCTGAGAACACTCATAAATAATGGATAATTTTCATTATGGAGCTCCATAATGTGCACTAGTCCAAACAAAAACTTGTTATGCATATGTGCTTGCATGTGTGTGTTTTAAATCTTATATGTTGCAAGGGGAACTCAAAACAGTCCTATTCACTAAACTCCTTCAGCTGTCCACTTTGACTCTGAAGCCTGGATTTATCTCCTAGCTGATCCAAGGATGTATGGCATTGGAACCTCAGTTTCAAAAGCAGACTCTCTGGATAAACTTAAAATTCAAGTCCAAAGCCGGGTGCCAGTGGCTTGCACCTGCAATCCTAGCTACTCAGGATCTGAGGATTGGAGTTCAAAGCCAGCCCAGGGAGAAAAGTCCTTGAGACTCTTATCTCCAATTAACCACCAGTAAACTGAAAGTGGCACTGTGGCTCAGGTAGTAGGGCTTTCACCTTGAGCTGAAGAGCTTAGGGACAGCACCCAGGCCCAGAGTTCAAGTCCAATGACCAACAAAAATTAATGCTTGGGTGAAATGGATTAAATATTCTGTCCTCCATTACTGTTAAGATTGTGTGACACAGACACCAGAAAAACAAGTGGTCCACTTCCCACTGTGATGAACCTCAGATCCCCCAAGGCATGGAATGCCAAACACAGCCTGGGGAAACTTGTAAGACCCTGCTGTTGCTGTTCCCAAGAATAAGGATCTAAGACAAAACTCCTATCTCCCCGAGGTAGGGGGGAACAATTGGCATTTCTGGGACACTTATCAAGATGCAGGGAAGACCGAACCTGTGAAGAGATGAGCAGTAAGCATTAAACATAGCAAGGGGGAATGTCTAATGGTATTGTGGAGGACCAGTGTTGGAGACCTTCCTGGCCAACTAGAGTAGAACCTGTGCTTTGGTTCAATTGGACATCCCTTTTACCCTAGCATTTCATCCACCAGTCCATTTTCAAACATTTTATACTAGTTAGGAGAGACCCCTTCCCTAGAGGGTCATTTGTATTTCCTATTAACATAGATGCTTTTCAGGACTCCCCCAAAAATTTCCAAAAAGTTCAAAGCCCAAAACTAGATAGAAGCTTATGAATCAGTTTTATTCTGATGATTAGTATAAATAAAATATAGTTTGGGAGCTGGCAATATGGGTTAGTGGTCAATGGTTTGCCTAGCATGCATGAAGCCCTAGGTTTTATTCCTCAGCACAACATAAATAGAAAAGGCTGGAAGTGGCACTGTGGTTCAACTGGCAGAGTGCTAGCCTTGAGCAAAAGAAGCTCAGGGAGCCCCAGGACTGGCAAAAAATAAAATGTAGAATAGAATAAGATGAACAGAGGTTTGTTAATTATACTAAAAGATTTTTTTAAACCCATAAATGAAATGCTCTAGTAGGATGGCATGGGCAAATTAGTTCTAGAAACATTATCTGAAAAGGGAAAAGTTTCTGTGGTGACTGGAGGCCGAAGTTGCATAAAGGCCTTAGAAGGATTGAACATTGTCAGTGAGCTAACTAAAAACTCAGATGAAGGGCTGAGAAGGTGGCTCAGCGGTAGAGTGCTTGCCTTGAATGCATGAGCTGTAGGTTCAATTCCTCAGCACCACATAAGCAGAAAAAGCCAGAAATGGTGCTGTGGCTCAAGTGGTAGAGACCTATCCTTGAGCTGAAGAGCTGAGGGACAGTGTACAGGTCCATATTTCAGGCCTCACAACCAACAAAACAAAGAAAAAAGAAAAGAGAAGAAAAGAAAAGAAAAAAGCAGGCACCGGGGGCTCACGCCTGTAATCCTAGCTATTCTGGAGGCTAAGATCTGAGGATGGCGGTTCAAAGCTAGGCCTGGCAGGTAAAGTCTGTGAGACTCTTATCACCAATAAACCACTCAGAAAGCCAGAAAACTGTAAGTGGTACTGTGACTCAATTGCTAGAGCATTAGCCTTGAGCTGAAGGGGTGAGAGACAGCACCCAAGCCCAGAGTTCAGTCCCAACACCGACCAAAAAAAGAAAAAAAAAAAAGGCAAGCTACACCTAAAGGGTTTTCTACCAAGAAGGAGGGAGGGTTTTCTGCCAAGAGGGAGGGAGTTTGGGGGGGTTTCTAAATAGCAGGAATGCATGTTTCCCTTCTAGTGGGAGAGGAGATTGCCTTCTAGTAAGGAGGGTGTTAATGATCAAATTGGTCAAAAACATGATTCAGTTTTATAATGCCCAGATGAGTGTCTAATGTTTGTCAGGTATTGACCTGTGAAAACATCCTGATTGGGGAACTCCAAGCAGTCTTAATGCCCTTAATGTGACCATGCTTAGTTCCATGGTCTCAATGGACCTTCTAGTTAATCCTACAAAATGATAGCAACTTCAGTCTTGGAGCATACACTCTGTATGACTTTCAATTTTGAATCTACCCAGATTGAAATTGAGACTGGATAAGCGAGGTAAATACTGTGGTGATTCTGTCCACATACTGAGTACTACTATGACTGTGTGGCAGGGAGGCCACACAAGAGGTCCTATTTGTGCTGTCATGGAGCTCAGACCCCATGGGCATGAAATTCATGATAGGTCAGCAAAATGTGATCCGAGACAACTTGCTTCTAAAAAGCAAGACTCTCAAAAACCCCTGAAACTGACCAGTTCCATTCTTTCCAAGTCAACTATACTTGGGGAAAATTTGACATTTCTGAGAAACTTAGCTGTATGTAGTGAAGGCCAACCCTTTGAGATGAGCAATAAGTACTAATCATAGCCAGGGGAAATGTCTGGTAGTATTGCAGAAGACCAGTATTGGAAATGTTACTGGCCAAATTGAAGTGGAATCTGTGCTTTGGTTCAATTGGCCAACCCACAACTGACCCTTCTCAAACACCTTAAATTAAGTAAGGAGAGACTTCATAGTTAGTGGGTCATTCAACTTCATGTTTACAAATATGCTATGTAGGGCCCTTGAAAATTTCCCAAAGAGCTTAAAGCTAAAAACGAGAAACAGCAGCTCAAATTAGTTTTATTCTATTGATCATAATATGTACTTTCATTTATCAGCAGGGTTTGTTAATTGGAAATGCCACCATGGAAAAGTAACTAGGAGCCACTGGTAGGACTGAATGGGAAAAATTACGTATAAATATAATACTTGACCAGATAAGATGATGATAAACGAAATGAACCCCAAGATAGGGACTCAAGTGGTTTTTTTCTTTCTTGCTATTGTTTCTAACATATTTATAATATTCCATGTGATTTTTGCTTCTTTGTATTCCCATCCACCCACATGGTATAACCTGTTTCCACTGTGTTTGATGTTGGTGCCCTGCATCTTGTATATACACTTCTCTAATTTGGGGAGGGAAAGGGGAAAAAAAAACCAAAATGCTTAAATAAGGATACAGGTTGACCCATTGTAACAATGAGATGCACAAGACACTGTTGAAAAACAAACTTTACAATTTATGCCGGAGTAGGGGGAGTGTATAGTGTAGTTGTGGAACTGGGAGGTTAGGGATGGTATAGGAAAATCTAAGGAGGAGGTAACAATGCTTGATAGGAAATGTACGCTCTTTACCTTGCTCATGTAACTAACCCCTCTGAACAGTATTTTTACAATAAACATATTAAAACAAAGAATAAATATACTTGAAAGAGAATCTGTGTGGTGATGGGAGGCCAATGCTACAGAAAGACTTACAAAGATTGAATACTGGCAAACAAGTTACCTGAAAACTGAGATGAAGCTGAGTGTTATCCTAGATGCTCAGTTGGCTCAGTTCTGAGGATCTATGTTTGAAGCCAACCCAGGCAGGAAAGATGAGACTTTTATTTCCAATTAACCTGCAAAAAGACACTACCAGAGTTGTGGCTAAAGTGGTAGCCTTGAGAAAAAATGCTCTGGGACAATGCCCAGAGCATGAGATCAAACGCAAGACCAGCCCACAGTCTATTTTACTTAGACTTTGAGTATTGTCAGTTTCCTACTCTACAGCTTACCTAAGTATGGTTCATTTCCTGTGCCCATTTTTTACTATTCTGTAGTTTTCCAAGTTCCCCAGTAACTGAGTATACTGGCTATTTCATTTTAGCACTCTTAAATTCAGTTTATTTTTTTATTCTGGGATTTGCCTTCTGGATTTTGCATTATATTCACAAACTGCATTGTTGAAAAGGCAACTCCTTTGTGCAACTAAAAGATTAAAATTAAATCACAAAGTTCAGTGAGTTTCTAAGTTGTAAACACTTGGTTGGCTGAAAACTGGCACATCTGGAGAGAACATCCGGAGTGATGTCCTTTTATAATCCTTAATGTAGGAGTAAACTATT
Organism: Dipodomys spectabilis; assembly: GCF_019054845.1. Classification (NCBI taxonomy): domain Eukaryota; kingdom Metazoa; phylum Chordata; class Mammalia; order Rodentia; family Heteromyidae; genus Dipodomys; species Dipodomys spectabilis. The sequence continues at coordinate 5,103,889 of NW_024870984.1, read as the reverse complement.
TCTGAGGACTGTGAACCATTCTAACAAATGATCTAACAAAGAAGGGATGATGATTGACATATGAAGGTGGGGGGCAATCTTGTAAGGTTCAGCCCTTAAGTGGATGAATCTGATAATTCACCAATGTGTACCAGAGAACTGAATTACCTATTTTTGAGAAAAATTCCCACAAATGTCCAAAAGAGTTAAGTTTGAGAATAAGGTTATCTTTCCCCTATAGTTGGGCACAAAAATGTAATGGGGAACAGTATTTAAGAAGCTAAGAGGAGGTACAAATGTGAAGTGCAATAACCAGTAAATAATTAACTCCAACTTGAACTTTAGTGTTGATTCCTAGCCCAATTTTCTTTCTTCTTAGTAGGCTTTTTTTCTAAGTTTTAGTAGCAGTTTCTGTATAGAGTGAAGTTTGTTAACCTTATATAAGGTAAAGTTCCCCAAGTTCCTCCTCTTCTTCAAGGACCTGACCTGGAAACTGTCAAGAAGAAGAGACCACCTGAAGAAGAGCCAGCTTAAGGGTTCACCTTCCAAGTAAAATCCCCCAAATCTGAACACTGTTATTCGAGTGGGGGTAGGGTCACAAGGTTACTCCTTTGAGGCCATGTCAATCAAAATATCTACTACCATCCTGGTTTTTCAGTTAAATTAATTTTTGCAGCAAGAAATTAGCTTGACAAATGGTTGATTATTAAGGGTGATATTGGTTCTCAGATCCAGGTTGGAGAGTGGATATCATTGTTAAAGAAAAAGACAATCTGATTCTCAGTACAGCCTTTAGGGGAGCTCTGGATGTTTGGTTCACCATTCTTCTTGATGACATCTGAAAAAAGCTACCAAATGTGATGACAGGTCAGATTTACAGATAATAGCATTGGATATGTTGCACATCCACAGGTTACAAGTGACAATTTCTGAAAGGGCATTTATGGTCTGGGTGTAATGGATTATGATGATGAGTCACTCTATGATGTCAAAATTATCATGGATGAGCTATAAACAAGAAGTGTAATTATTTGTTGCAACTAGAGGCATTTTCTGAAGACATTGGTGAAGTTACATTTCTCAGGATTCATTCATCAGAAACATTGAAATATGAGAAAAGGGACACAACTGATTATCTTTTATGCTTCCCTCTTTAAGCCCAGAATCCTCCTATTGAAGACATCAGAGAACTCCACAAATAGTTACATGCTCATACCTTTGATGTTGGTGGAAGATGAGGAGGTGTTTTACATTGATGACAAGTTTCTCAGTCTCAGATATGATTGTACCGCCCATGGGCTCACACTGGAACATATAGACTATATAGTTGTTCAGAAAGGTCACATTAACGACTATGATATGCACTTTGTCAGAATTAAGGCATCTCTGTTTACCAGGTACCCAATAATAGCCAAATACATTTGCTTTGCCTTTCACTGTTATGTCTTGAGGACTTGGTGGAACTTTATGCAGAGGAGTAGAGAACCTACCAATTCTGAAATTCTATTAGGTATTAATTACTTTGCACACAATGGGTCCTATTTTTTTTTTTACAGACATCCTGTTAGTTTGTATGTTTTCATTTGATAAAATAGATCAAATGTCATCATTCTCTAGGATTGTGATCCTGAGGAAATGACTAAATCTCCCTTATTTCTAAAGTGACTCAGATCTGTTCCAAGTTCATAGAAATTTCTTCTTACCAACACCTTTTCAAATATGATACTTGTGCTTTGTTGATCTCGTTAAGCACCTTTGGATACAAAGAACTTGATGGACAGTACCTAGAAGGGTCAGCACTCTTCTTAAGAGGCCAAAGGAATCTGGCAATGAAGGAGCAAGCATCACAGCTAACCAGTGAAGGAATCATTTCCCCATAAATTTCTTTTGGTACATCATATAACATGAGGGAGAGAATTGTAGTTTTAGACTACTTTATCATAACAGTGATAACCTATCCTTTATTAAAGGAAGGGAAGAATCAGGCTTGAATTTTTACTGGGAAACCTCATCTAGCTAGTTTTATTTTTTTTAAAGATGCTCTGTTTTGTATATAAAATTGTAACTTATTCCAATCCCCTGAATTACAAATAAGTGTTCAAAGTAAAGACCTAGTCATACTGTCTCCTCTACGAACTTCCCTAAAATCAAAAGCTCCTTCTATCCTTATTGTTTTATCTCTAAAAATTTCTTTGGTGTCAATAAGCTGTTCTGCTGAAATTCAGGTGACACCTGTTTTTATTGTATTCAGGCCACCGTTTCTGCAACTGTCTTCATTGGGTTGTCAAAAGGCATTTCAACCATCCAACCTGTGTAAAAGTAAACTCAACTGAAATATACATGTTCATAATGGAGACAACTTTATTAAAGAAAAACATAAGTTTAAATGATTTTGTAGTAATAAGTTCTGCAATCCTGTCTTAATTTTAACCTAGTTAAATTCAGATGATTTATTGTATAATATATGTAGATATTAGATAATAATATCTGGCTAGAGTAAGTGAGTATATAGTCAGTTGATTGAATTAAAGTTTATTAAATGCCTATTATTTACCAGTCACTATGTTTAACATTAAAAAAGGAAGGTACATAAAATATGTTAATAGATTTAATTTCTGTAAACTTTTAATTCATGATACTAGTTTTACAATATTCATCTAAAATTTATACATGAAGTAAGGTTTCGAGAGTTAGGTAATATATCCAATGGCATAAAACAGTTGGGCCCAGAGCTGAAATATGCCCAAGACTTATCCTTGTGTTCTTCATGATACCTTATTTAACTCTCAGAATCTCAAAATCTAAACTGTTACAACTTCAGCAAATATATTCACTTAGTATTTGCAGTATTCTAAGTTGCTATTTTTTATAACATTACACATGGCCATGTTTCAAAACTGAATGGAAGTTAAATAGTTTGGAGTAGTCACACTTCTTTGATTTTATCAATTAGATAATTAGATTTTATCAATTGCAAAAGAAGTTGGTTTTAAAGAGTTTAGATGGCTTGGAAGGTTCTCAAGGCAGGTAAATGGAGATGAACAACAAAAAGATGAGAAAAGAAAAACTAGGAAATGATAGACTTTTGATGATTAGAGGAGGGTATATAATGCTAGCAGAGGGAGAAGAAAAGAAAGGTTGACTAGACTTTTAAATGAAGTTGACTCACAAAAGATCTTAAATAGGAAGACTATATGAAGAACTGTGTTTTTAGATCCACCTGACAAGAATGTACAGGTTGAATCAAGAGATACAGGAATAGAAGAGTGAGGAAACTATGTCTGAGGACATGTAAATAACTTCATGGTGGTGAAGGCATGGACTGAGTGGCAGTCATGGAGCCAAAAAGAAAGGATACTTCCAACTACTCACTAACTGTCCTGAGATTATATATCTGCAGAGCTTCCAGACACTGGTCTCCCCTCTAGAAAAAAAAGACGACAATAGAAAGTTGAGGAGATGAGCAGAAGACATGCCCCAATATATGAACACCAAAGGAAATAATCTAATGTATCAGGGCAAGTGAGATCCCAATAGCAGTACCTCAAGGAACTACCAGGAGGCACAGGAGCAAACCATCAGAATCAGATAAGCCCCTATGAGCCAATATAGGCAAACTTCAGGAAAACAGGGATTATTCTGTTTTTCTGAAGATCTTGATGAAACTAAGGCTATAGAAAAAATGTTTCACACCTTTGAAATACTACCTCTGAAGGTGAGATGGAGTAGACAGGGAAAGTGAGGCATAGGAAACAGCAGCACGGAATTCAGAGAAACTGTATTAATAATTCTATTAAAAGCAAAAAAGCATTATCTCTAAGACCTACATTCCATTAAAAGCTTCAGTATTAGTTAAAAGAAAAAGAATAAAGAAAAAGAGTAGATCTCTTCCTCTGACTTAGCCTGCTTGTCCAAAATAAAGTGTGATCTCAATGGAATTCTATGCCTCCATCAGAAAGAAAGACATTGCCCCATTTGTTAGGAAATGGAAAGACTTGGAAAAAATTATATTAAGTGAAGTAAACCAGGCCCAAAGAAACATAGGTCCCATGTTTTCCCTTATTTGCAATAACTAGTATATGTCTAAGCCAAGCAGTAAAGGTCAGATAAGTTGATGTTAGGGAAATGAACCCCAAGATAAGTATTCAATTTTTTTCTTTTATGCAATTGTTTCTAACATATTTATGAGATGATTTCTATGTTGCCTTGTACGTCCCTCCCCCACAGTATAACCCCTGCCTTCACTGTATTTGATGTTGGTATAATTTGTGGAGGTGAAGGGCAAAAACAAATTGTTTAACCAGGGATACAGGTGGACCCATTGCAACAATGAGATGTACAAGTCGTTATGTCGGAAAACGAACTTTACAACTTTGGGGGAGGGGAAGATCGGGTGGGGGAAGGTGGGGAGATTATGGGAAGAGATGGGAAGGGGAAACAAAGAGGAGGCAACAATGCTTGATAATAAATGTACCCGTTATCTTGCCCATGTAATTGTAACTCCTCTGTACGGTATTCTTTTTTTTTTAATTTTATTTTATTTGTGAACATATTGTACAGAGGGGTTACAATTACATGGGCAGGATAATGCATACATTTCTTACCAAGCATTGCAGCCTCCTCCTTTGTTTACCCTTCACATCCCTTCCCAGCCTCCTCCCTCCCCCACAATCCTCCTCCCCCCCCCCCCCCCCCCCGCACCAACGTTGTAAAGCTCATTTTCGACATGACAACTTTGTACGGTATTCTTACAATAAAAAAATATATATATAAAATGTAATCTGAAAACTGAACAACGATATCTTAAAGAGACATCCTGGAAAAAACAGACATTTGGGAAAAATAATTTTCTTGATAAAATGTGATTAAAGTTTTATTTTATCTCACGAATGGACACCTGTCTTGGAGCATGTGGCAAAATTCATCCTTTTAAGGGCTTAGCAGACATCTATGACCAAAATTTAACAAATAGGTCAGTCTAGAAGTCTCTGAGCCTAATTGATGAAAGTGTACCTTATGTATTTATCTTTGTTCACACACTTGGTACATTTAATCACTCTTAATAAATATGAGTCAAACCCTCAACCTCCATTTGAGCACAGATATGCAGAAAGTTTTAAGATCATGAAGAATTTATGGTCAGACATGCCCATACCCATGGCTGGGTTGTGCACTATCTTTCTTTCATTAACTCTGCTTTACTAATAAACTTTCTTGGCCTTTAATTTGTATCCTCAAATTCTTTTCTGAGACAAATCAGGAACTCAGTATGCAAGGGCCAGGCAGATGACTCCCTTTTGGAGACATCCTCCTTGGGGCATCAGGGATCAGCAATCCTGTAACAATGAAATTATCTTCAGTGTGCTCTTGCTGTGAGTTGCCTGCTGGAACATTACTGTGTAATTTCAAAATGGCTGCCTAAGCAGGTTTTGGTGGCTCAGAGTTCTATTCCTAGCTACTCTGGAGGCTGAGGTCTAAGGATTTCAGTTCATAACCATCATGAAGAAGCAAACTGTGAGATTCTTATCTACAATTAACTACCAAAAACACCAGAACTGTGACTCAAGTGTTAAAAAGCTAAACTTGAGTAAAAATATTCAGGGGCAGAGTCCAGGCCCTGAGTTCAAGCCCTAGAACAGGCACAGAAAAAGGCTCCCTGTTTTGACATGTAATTTCTACATTCTAATTTACAGTAATGCATATTTTCTATTTTCCTTGTTTAACTGTCCATTTATGAAATATAATTAGGATCTAGTAAGCTATAAATAAGGTAGAGCTATACATGTGGTAGATTCTTTTCTGTGACTGATTACCCTTGGCACAAACTGTACAGTGTCATGATCTTCTTAAAAACAGAATAATGATCTTTCCAACTGGCAAACTTGCATAATTAAAGGCATCAGCAGTGCATAGAATTAGCACTTCATGTTTTTTTCCACACGTTTGGACAGCATCCTTCATCAGCTTGACAGATGGAATTTTTTTAAGTTCTTCATTTTGTTCTCATGTCTATAGCTACACCGTCCCTTTCGAGGACCCCATGGAAGATAAAGAATCATGGGCCCAGGATAATTGTCTGTAGGCATGATCTGTTAGCTTGCTTTATTATTTATCACCAGAAACTCTTAACTATGTGCCATTAAAGACCAATCTGCCCAATCTGACATAGGAGAGAACTAGTAACAGAGCACACAACATTGGCATTCTCTAGCTGGAAATTGAAAAGATGACATCTTTGCTTGGTGAAAAAATTTTCCAAGAACCTCTATGCACTTAGTTCTAGGTGTTACTACCACAATTATAGATGGTTTGTGCTTGCATCTGCACATTCTAGCTTTAGTTATCCCTTTAATAATAACTACTAGAGTTCTTGGCATGTCACAGACTCTGTCCTGTCATGTTAAAGCTGAATAAACTTGAGAGCTAAAGTCACATGCTTAGTAACAGAATCATATATAGAACAACCTATATAAGTAGATACATGTAGCTTATTAGTAGGCAGAATGGTTTATTTTGTTTTCAGATATGTAAGAAAGTCCATAAGGAAGATAGAGCAGAAAAATAATCTATTTTTTAACTGTAGGTAGAAGCAAAAGCAATATTCAAATCAAAGGGATAGGTTCTAAAACGATCTTCTATTAGACATTTATCCATAGAATGGTATGATAATATGGCGATTTTTTTTTTTTTTTGGTCAGTTGTGGGGCCTGAATTCTGGGCCTGTCAATGTCCCTCAGCTATTCAGCTCAAAGTTAACACTCTGGGAGCCCTGAGTCCTAATAGTCTGCAAGTCTTAACACTGTACTTCCTTAGTGATGGGATAGGAATTTCAGTCTTACTGGACTTAGCATTGATTTCTATGTCCTTTCCTAGCACCTGGCCAAAATTATGATACATAGTTATGGAATGAAAATGTAATGCCATCTTAAGAAAGTCATTTAGGGCTCTGGGAATGTGACTTCATGGTACAGTGATTGCCTAGCATGCATGAAACTCTAGGTTAAATTCTTCAATACCACATAAACAGAAAAAGAAACACTGGAAGTGCTGCTGTGCCTCAAGTGGTAGAGTGCTAGCCTTGAGCAAAAAAAAAAAAAAAATGCTCAGGATAATTCCCTAGCCCAGGGACTAGTTTAAGCCCCAGGACTGGCAAAAATAAATAAATAAATAAATAAAACAAAGACAACATTTAGTTAGTAAATGCAAAATAAATAAGCCATAATTGGAATATATAATTGCTCCTTTCATATTGATACCTGACAAAAGTCTCTAATTCATGTACTTTACCTATGTTAGGATACTTTGTTGAAAAAAAAGATTTGTTCATTAGGTCACAGCAATTAATGCCAGGAATGTGGTTAGATGTCAGGTGAAGATTAATTCTGGAAATTCAAAGATTCCAGGCTTTGAGTGATCACTGCTAATCACAATCAAAAGGGTAGTCTAAGTGAGATTTGGAAATCTTTTTGGTCAGTCGTGGCACCAAATAGGCAAAGGCTAATTAACAGTTGTGACAGAAGAGAACGAATAACTCTAAATGGAAGGAATAAATGTTAGTAACTAAGGTATACCAGAAACTGTCCTAAGGAAGCATTTTTGGTTATTGAAGAACTAATTATCAACTAGGCTTATTCCTCATTGTCTTTAACATTCTAAATCTCTTAGGCTAATTCTTAATCTCTGTATGATATATGTCTCTCCTTCTATATTGTTCTTTCAAGTAATCATTATTAAAGGGATCGGATCCAATGAAGAATGAATCAGAGACCCTGCAGGTGCATCTGAAAATGTTCATATCCTGTGTCAAATGTTAGAACATCTTTGAATCTAGTACATAAACAGTCTGAGCAGTCGGTCTAGTGGATATCATTGGAGAAATTCAGAAGGTCACATTTTTTCCAGCAAATCTTATCCCTTATAATAAATGACAGCATGCTGTGTCAGCCTCCTATTAATATGACAAAGTACTTTATAAAATCAACTTAAAAGAAGAAAAGATTAATCTTGGCTTCTGATTTTATACATTTCAGTTTATGTTTCTTATCCTCATTGCTTTGGATTGGTGGTGGCACTGTACCCCATGTCAGGAACATTAGATGGAGCATGTGTTCATAGAAGCCAGCAAGTAAAGAAGATGAGGAATAGGAGTGGGAGAGGAAGAAAGAGGAGGAGGAGGAGAGGGAGAGGAAGAGTGAGAGGGAGAAGAAAAAATAGGAGACAGAAGAAAAAGAAGGAAGAGGAGGAAAGGACTTTGATCTTAATGTCCTCTTTGATCACAATTTCTCAGTGACCAAATCTCTACAACTGTGCCCACTTGAAAATGTTCACCACCTCTTCATGGCAACATAGTGAAAGCTAATTATTAATCCCAATCCTTTATGATTTCAGATTTAATTTCTAGAGTGGTGGGTAAATATTTCCATACAATTGTAGTAACTTCTGTTCCTAAATATTTACTTGAATTAATCAGAGGAACTATTTGCCTTGGAGTTGGTTTGGTTATACAATTGTTGGAGAGATGAATGACATATTTAGAATGCAAATACACTTTATTTAATAGATGAAGAAGCTTCAAGAGATGTCATTTTGTGATTTTCAAAAATGACTATTTTGATGGAGTTCCAGGAAGATGGTGGAGGAGAAGCTGGAGGCTAAACAAGCTCTTGCATAGAAAGCAGTTTTAGTGTTCCAGTGAACAGTCCTAAAGCCAGAGAATCACACCAAGTGTGCCATCACAGTGCAGAGAGTTAGGCCAGAGAGGGAAAATCCAGGCAAGGAGACAGATCTGAGCATTTGCCAGCTGCCGCAGCTGTGGTGGCAGTGGCCATAGCCGCCAGGACAAAGGCGTCAGAAGTGGCAGGTGAGTGGATTCTACTTACCACCAGCAAGAAACAGCAAGGAGCAGACATCTTCATCCTGCACTTCGCAGACCAGAGATGATCCAGGAACTAAGACTCCGGTGTGAGTAGAAGCCTGACATCCTCACTCTTTCTCAGGGAGCAGAGGAGGGAAGGCTACCCCTCCCCCCCCAATACCAGAGATCTCCATCTTTGATACTGACAAAGGCCCAGCTGAGCAGCTAGCCCCAAAGCAGGCCTTGAAAGAAAACAAAAGTCATTTAGCAGGTCACAGGAACCTAACCTTACCTGCCAGGCTCAGCTCCACCCAGGGAAAAGTCACCCAGCTCGAGCCACCAGCCCCAGAAGTGGCTTTCTTCACTGGGTAATCAGAGCGAGAGGCTGCCCCTCCCTACAGCACCTTTGACAATCAATTGAAATTCAGTAAACATAAACCCTGAGAATGGCTCCAGGTTGGGCTCTGTGAGTTTCTCAGAAGCTAGCTCCTCAGGGAAAAGCAGCTGTTTGCTGAAAGGCCTTAACTCTACCCAGAACCTAGCTTCATCACAGCATCTCCAAACTAGAGGAAACAGCCATCTTCCTCTTTTGTGATGCTCAAAGCAGATCTCCCTCCCATTGACCTATCTTGGGAGGAGGATCACAAAATCCTGGGTAAAGCAGAGCATTTTTCTGCCTGCTCAAACAAACTGACTTACGAAACCAACCAAGCCACAGGAAAATCAAACACCACAAGCAGACCAGAGACTCCAAGAGACTGGTTATGGACAAAAGGGAGATACAGGGTCTTCTCATCTCCCCCCCCACCGAAAAAAAAATCAAAGAACTCTTTTTTTGTACCTTTTATTAAAAAAATTTTCTAAAACTTTTTTTTTTAATTTTTAATTTTTAACTTAAAAAATTTTTTGTTTTCTATTAACTTTTTTGTCTTCCTCTTATAATGTTTATTTTAGGGGGATATGTGTATATACTTTTTTTCCCTTTTCCTTTTTTCTCTTTTTTAAATTTTTTTCTTTAGGTCTACTGACCATTTGATCCTTTTTTTCTTTCCTTCTCATTCTTTTCACTTTTTCTTTTCTCTCATTCTTCTTTGCATGACTTAATTGCTGTTCTGCTCATCCTCAGATATACCTGTAGTCGATTATTAGACCTTAGCCCCATTGTGTACACACTTAATCCAGAAATTTATTACTCAATTTAAAACCTCTTAGACTTAAATTCCTTAATAGCAGTACTACCTCTTTATGCCTATATAATATTTTAAGCATTTTTATTTTTAAGTTTTTCACATCTCCTTTCTATCCCTCCCCTTCTCTTATTTTATCAACGTTCTTCTCTGCATATTACGTTTTCATTTTTGCATGAATTTTAAGTGTTGCACTTTTTAATTTTTAATTTTTGTTTTTCCATTTTTTCTTCTTTTTTCTTTCTCTTTCTTCTCTTTTTCTCTCTCTCTACTATCGTTCTATCCAACCTATTTCGCTTTGAGATTAGGATTTAGTTAACTCTCCCTCTGCCTCTCCGCATCCCTCTATGCCTATTTTCACCTCATCGCTCCCTAAACCTAATAATTTCTGTTTGTCAAATTCAAGAAATAAAGCGAGAAATGGATCAGAAATTGAAAGAGCACAAGGATGAACTATCAAAAGAGATACAGGATATGAAACAAGAGTTGGATGCAAAAATAGAAGCTGCACAAACCTCAGTAAGAAGTGAGATAAACGCCAAATTAGAGGTAATGCATACCTCATTGAGAGGTGAGATCAGTACTATGAGAACCAACATTGAATCCATAAAGGGATCCATTTCCTACATGCAAACCACAATAGAAGCCACGGTCAACAGAGTGAGTGAAATGGTAGGTAGAGTGTCAGATACAGAAGACAGAATACACCAACTGGACCAAAAAGTGACAGATATGGAAAAATCACTCAAATTAAACCAAAGGGAAATTCAAGAGCAAGCAGATAATGCCAAGAAACTTAACCTTCGTATAATCGGAGTGGACGAAGGTGAGGAATTCCAGAGCAAGGGAATGCAACACCTATTCAACAAGATAATCAATGAAAATTTTCCCCACCTCAAAAACGAGCATCTTAACTACATTACAAAAGCTCATAGAACACCCAACAAGCAAGATCCCAGGAGAAACACTTCTAGACACATTATAGTAAAAATGATAGATCTGAATAATAAGGAAACAATCCTGCATGCAGCAAAAATGAAGAAGGAGCTATACTACAATGGGAAAAAAATAGAATCACTGCAGATCTCTCCACACAAACAATGAATGCAAGAAAAGCCTGGGAAAGCACCATACGAGTCCTGAGAGCCAATAACTCCCAACCCAGACTAATATACCCGGCAAAGCTAGCATTTACATTCGATGGAGAACTGAAAACTTTTAATAGCAAAAAAAAAAAACTAAATGAATACATAAACATTAAGCCAGCATTACAAAGAATTCTAAGAGGGGGGATACAACCTGAAGAAAGTAACCAGGAACTGGGACCTGTCCCAAAAAGGCGTTACTCAAAGTCTAACTGAGCAAGCACAGGAGGAAAGGAAAGAAGAAAAACTTAGGAAAATGGAATGGCAGGGACAACAATGCATCTCTCTATACTTTCTCTTAATATAAATGGGCTGAATTCGCCAATTAAAAGAAAATGAACTGAGGACTGGATCAGAAAACAAGACCCATCCATCTGTTGCCTTCAGGAGACCCACCTCTCAGCCAAACATACAAACAAACTCAGAGTGAAGGGGTGGAAAAGTATCTACCAATCAAATGCTCCCAGTAAGAAAGCAGGTGTAGCTATCCTGATATCTGACAAAATAAACTTTTCATTAAAATCAGTACAGAAAGACAAGGACGGACACAACATATTAATAAAGGGAATAATCCAAGAGGAGGATATAACCATCATCAACTTATATGCCCCAAATATTGGTGCACCCAGATATGTCAAACAAATGCTCTCAAACTTACGGAATAAAATAGATCCCAATACGATAATACTAGGAGACTTTAACAAGCCACTCTCGCCAAAGGACAGGTCTACCAACCAGAGGATTGGCAAAGAAGCTACCGAATTAAGTGAGGCCATACTTCAAGCAGAATTAACTGACATCTACCGAGTATTTCACCCTAAACAACAAAGTACACATTCTTCTCAGCAGCTCATGGAACTTTCTCCAAAATAGACCATATCATAGTTCATGCAAGGAACTTAAGCAAATACAAAGGGATCGACATAATCCCCTGTATCCTATCTGACCACAGTGGAATCAAGCTAGCTCTCAATAACAAAGCATACCGCAGAAATTTCTCTAATACATGGAAATTGAACAGCACACTCCTTAACCATGCCTGGGTAATGGAAGAGATCAGAGAAGAAATAAAGCATTTCCTACAACTCAATGAAAATGAAAACACCTCACAAAGAAACTTGTGGGACACAGCAAAAGCAGTCCTGAGGGGCAAATTTATTGCCCTCAGTGCCCACATCAAGAGAATGGAGACAGACCAAGTAAATAATCTCATGTTGCAATTAAAACAGCTAGAAAAACAAGAAAAAAATGGGACCTAAAGCTACTAGACGAAGCCAGATAACCAAATTAAGAGCAGAGATTAACCAATTAGAAAATCAGAAAACCATAATCAAAATAAACCAAACAAAAAGCTGGTTCTTTGAAAAAATAAACAAAATTGATGGCCCGTTGGCAAGATTAATTAAAAAAAAGAAGAGAGGAAACCCATATTAATAGGCTTAGGGATGCCACAGGAAACATCACAACACCTCCCCAAGATATCTAAACAATTCTAACAGACTACTTTCAAAAGCTGTACTCTCTAAAGGAAGAAAATCTGGCAGAAATGGATGCATTTTTAGAGAAATACAAGTTATCCAAACTGAGCAAAGAAGAAGTTAACCAATTAAACAAGCCAATATCCTATAATGAGATACAGGAAGCTATCAAAAGTCTTCCAACAAAAAAAGCCCAGGACCATATGGATTCACAGCAGAATTCTATAAGACCTTTAAACAAGAACTAATACCCATACTCCTCAAGCTCTTCAGAGAAACAGAAGGAGGGAGCTATCCCAAACTCATTCTACGAAGCCAATATCACACTCATCCTCAAACCAGGCAAAGACCCAACCAAAAAGGAGAATTACAGGCCAATTTCCTTGATGAACACAGATGCAAAGATCCTTAACAATATTCTAGCTAACAGAATCCAGAAACACATAAAAAAATAATACACTATGACCAGGTAGGCTTCATCCCAGAGACACAGGGATGGTTTAACATACGTAAGTCAATAAATGTAATCCAACATATCAACAGAGCCAAGGTCAAGAATCACATGATTATCGCCACAGATGCAGAAAAGGCCTTTGACAAAATTCAACATTCATTCATGCTAAAAGCTCTGGAGAAAATAAAAGCCATTTATGACAGACCAATAGCCAATATTTTACTTAATGGGGAAAAGCTACAACCAATTCTCCTAAAATCAGGAACTAGGCAAGGATGCCCACTGTCTCCACTTCTCTTCAATATAGTCCTAGAACCCTTAGCCAGGGAAATAAGGCAAGAAAAAGACATTAAAGGGATCCGCATAGGGAAAGAAGAAGTTAAACTATCCCGTTTTGTAAACGACATGATACTATACCTCCACGATCCCAAAAACTCCATCCCTAAACTGTTAGAAATCATAAATCACTTCGGCAAAAAAGCAGGATACAAAATAAACCCACAAAAATCAGTTGCCTTCCTATACACTGATAATGTACAGGAAGAGAGGGAAATAAAGGGAGCAACCCCATTCACAATAACCTCCCAAAAAATAAAATATTTAGGAATTAACCTAACCAAAGATGTAAAAGAACTATTTAATGAGAACTATAAAAAGTTAAAGAAGGAAATTGCAGAAGACACTAGGAAATGGAAAGACCTCCCATGCTCCTGGATAGGCCGAATTAATATAGTAAAGATGGTAATACTTCCAAAACTAATATACAAATTCAATGCAATTCCTATTAAAATCCCAATGACGTACATCACTGAAATACAGAAAACAGTCCAAAAATTCATATGGAACAACAAAAGACCTAGAATAGCCAAAACAATTCTAGGGGATAAAGACAATATGGGAGGGCTATCCATGCCGAACTTCAAACTCTACTACAGAGCTATAATAACAAAGACAGCATGGTACTGGCACAAAAACAGACCCGAAGACCAATGGAACAAAATAGAAGATCCAGAAATAAATCCACAGGCCTACAGCCAGCTGATATTCGACAAAGGAGCCAAAGACATACAATGGAAGAAACACAGCCTCTTCAACCACTGGTGCTGGGAAAACTGGGCAGCCACATGCAGAAAACTAAAAGTGGACCCCAGCCTATCACCATGCACCAACATCAACTCAAAATGGATTAAAGACCTTAACATTAAACCTGAATCTCTGAAACTACTGCAGGACAAAGTAGGAGAGACACTTGAACTAATAGGCACAGGAAGGAACTTCCTGAACAGAGTCCCAGGGTCACAACAAGTTGGAGAGAGACTCAACAAATGGGACTACCTTAAAATAAAAAGCTTCTGCACAGCTAAATCTATCGCAACTAAGCTAGAAAGACAACCAATGAATTGGGAAAAAAATATTAACCAGCAATATATCAGACTAGGGGTTAACATCCTGTATATACAGGGAACTCAAGAAACTAATCCCTCCCAAACCTAACAAATCAATTACTGAATGGGCAAGGGAACTAAAGAGGGACTTCTCAAATGAAGAAATAAAAATGGTAAAGAAATACATGAGGAAATGTTCATCATCCCTGGTGGTGAAGGAAATGCAAATAAAGACAACCCTGAGATACCACCTTATCCCAATCAGAATGTCCCACATCCACAAATCAGCCAACGACAAATGCTGGAGGGGATGAGGAGAAAGAGGAACCCTATTACACTGCTGGTGGGAATGTACACTTATACAACCACTTTGGAAAGCAGTCTGGAGGGTCCTTAGAAAGCTAAAGATTGACCTCCCTTACGACCCAGTCATATCACTTCTAGGCATCTACCCTGAACAACAGGAACCAATATACAAGGACACGTGCACCTCCATGTTTATTGCAGCACTGTTCACAATAGCTAGGATATGGAAACAACCTAGATGCCCCACCACAGATGAATGGATCCAAAAATTGTGGTATCTATACACAATGGAATATTATGCAGCCATTTTGAAATGACAAAATAATGGCATTTGCAGGGAAATGGATGGAGCTAGAAGGAATCATGTTGAGCGAGGTTAGCCAAGAACGAAGAGACAAACGGTACATGGTCTCCCTGATAAGTGGATGCTAAATCCAAAATGTTAGGTGATATGACAAAACTAACAGGACTTAAGAAACAAAGAACTCCCACTCATCTGGTTGAACCACTACTAAATATCCCCATGTTGCTCATCACATATATGGTATATAACATGTGAACACCGGTATATATTACAGACTGTGATAGACAATTTGCTCCAGGAAAGTTAGAATGAACTTGTGACTTTAAATGAGCATCATTATTCCAGAATACTGTGAATTTCCGGAAATTATGTAATCACTTAATCACAATCAAAAAAAAAAAAAAAGAACCTCGGGGAAGGGAGGGAGGGAGTGGATGGTAGGGGGAAAGCAATGGAGGGGGTAACAATGTTCAAGAGGAAGTGTATCCATTACCTCACTCATGTAACTGTAACCCTCTGTATAGTATCTTTACAATTAAAAAAAAAAAAAGCTTACTAAAAGATCAGCCCTTTAAAGAACAGTACCATTTTTAAGGCACTCTAGATAATTCAAGTCCTTCATCCCCCCACAACCATTAATGCCAGTCACAAATCATTGCCAAGTGAATTTCCAGTTCTTTTTGATGTTTCAAATGGCTTAGGAGTAACATCAACAATAATTCAAGTTGTTGAGAATATTTAATTTAGAATACGCAAACAAATCAGATTCAACTCCATAGTGTAACCTTTAGGAAAAATGAACTGAGGAATATGGCATGTCCTTTTTAATTTAATATTAGACATGATGGCAAAATGCTGGAAACAGACTCTGCAAGAAGGAAACAGAATTCTTTGATAAGATATATTAAAGATTACCTAGGGACAAGTAATTTTACCTACATTTTGTATTATATGACAACATATTTTTGTCTGCTAATCATAGTCTCAAAAAGATTTTTAATTATTGTATGAAAAATGAATCATCATGAATGAATGAAATCAGGGAGTAAATGGCTCAGGAGCTGGATGGTTCTTTTAAATATTCTCATTATTTTGGATGATCTGGTATTTTTGTATGTGTGGAATTATGAATGTATTTTATATCTGGGCAGGAAAGTTTGATTATTAGATCATTGTCTGATACTCAATGTCAGGAACCTAACCTGACTCAGAGTGGTAAATATGTGTGTATGTATGTGTGTGTGTGTGTGTGTGTGTGTGTGTGTGTGTGTGTGTACGCGCACGCGTGTGCATGTATGCCTGCAAATCTGTATTTAGAAGGAAGAATCTTATTTCTCTCAAGGTATATACTTAATTGTATTAATTATACTACATTAATGACAGCAGATAAAGGTAATTAACATTTTGTGCCATATGTTTGTGTTTCTATAATTGCATGAACAAACTAAAAAGTTATGTTTGGGGTATGATTTTTGTAGAAGGTCAGCAGAAAATATAAACATTTGGAATCTTGAGAAAGGTACAATGGCAATTGTTTCAGTGTAGATCAGTTTTAGACAACACTTGAAAGGATATGTAATCCTATATGAAAATGCAACATTTATTGATTTTCCAAAGCTACATTATTCTATAAATTTGTAGGAAATTTAAATTATGGAAACATAAAAGTAATGTGATTGTTTATTGCATACAGTTTTACACTTTAGTTTGGTCAAATCAAACTACCATTTATTTCTACTGTATAGGAAGGAAAACCCTAAATATTAGAGTTTGTGCCATATTTGACATTGGGAAGGTCTGTCTGTATCAATGTTTATTTCTTTTGTTTCTGCTTTCCTATTCATAGCTCTGTTTCTCATAGTATTCTAAGGACTTTTTCTTTCTCCCAATTTGGGCTTGAACATACCTCATGTTCTCAGTTTGTTTGTTAACAATAATCAGTCTACCATTTGAACCATGTCTCCAGCCCAGAAATTTTTATGGTTAACTGGATAGTAACTCATGAATTTTCCTACTAGCCTGAAAAGCATTATCCCCCATGTCTCATCCTTCTTAATAACTAGCATTGTAGAGATGAGTCATGGACCCCAAGAGTCAATGACTTTTCATGTCTTATAGATTCCACATTTGTTATTAATTGTAATAATACACTACCACAGATTGGGTAGCATTAACACTGTAAATACATTGCATCTGAGTTGGTGGAACTAAAACTCCAAGATCAGAGTTGGCTTCTTCGGAGTCCTCTTTCCTTGGAATATTCAAGGCCTTCTGCTTCTCTTGGAGGAGACTTCAACTTAAATGCTACCTTTGAGATTCTGTTTCCAAATGCAGTCACTTTCTAAGGCAATGGATTTTTTATCTTTAGTGTGATTTCAGTGGGACAGTATCCAACACATAACATATTAGTTAATGGATAGGAGAAAAGCTCTGATAGGAAATTATTTGGTTTGGGCATGGAAGTTATGGTATATTTTTTAAAAAAATACCAAAAGAGGTAAAGGTTTTATTAGAGCTTGTAAAAAGAGTGTGAAATCTTGACCTTAGACATGCCAAATTCTTGCCCTGTCACACACTTAAATGCCTAGCAGTACTGGAAGATTGAACCCAAAACTCTATACTTGTGAAACAGCACCTCTACTACTGCCATAACTGCAGAATGTAATTTGATTGCTTATTTTGAGGTAGTATCACTATGCCTGGGCCTGCTTGAACAAGCAAAACACATTGCACCCAGCAAATGGTTAGAGTTTCTGAAACTTCTTTTTTTGTCTGGGCTTGCCTGGAACTGGAATTCTCTAATCTATGTTTTCCAAGCAGATAATATTACAGGTTTGAGCCACTTTATCCAGTAAAAATATACAATTTCAAAATATCTTGATATTGCCTCTATTTGTGCTTAACATATATAGCTAACCATTTTCTCCCTCTTTTGTTTAGTACTCTGAGTTGAAAACATTGGCTTTCTTGATATACTTGGCTTCGTTTTCAATGGAATCCTATCACAATGAAAAAAAGTCCTAAAAGTTATGTTAAAAATCATGGAAAGGAAGGTTTCGGGTTGGAAAATAAAACACTGATCCTTAAGTTATAAATGCAGTATATTTACAGGGTTAGTCAATGCTTTCCGAAGTATGAGAAGAGAAGGAAGGCAGGAATGTGAACAATGTCATGTCTCTGTAGAAATTCTGTAGTTGTCACTTCATGCTATTTTCCTTCTTTAAAGCTTGCTTTATTAAAAGCCTCTGGGTGAATATTGGTTGGACTGATTGGTAACCTTACCTAGGAAATGAAGCTGATTTTAGAAGGCAGATTGTGTGGTAAATAAAGGAATGATGAGAATGAGCACGGATATTGTCACAGAATGAGCTGACCAGTTTCAGCTTCCGAACAGAATAACAAAGCAAAGTTTCAAGTCTAATTATCCACATTGGAATATATCTAGAGAGAGAGAATATAGAATCTATACAGAATGTATAGATATAGATAGATAAGTAGATAGATAGATAGATATATACATATACATATACATACATACATGAAAAAGTAAATCTCCAGTAGAATATAGAGAAACTTGGCATGACAAATATTAAACTATATCAAACTGATTGCAGGAAAGGTACAGTAAATATCAATAGTTTAGCATAGATTTTGCATACATTTTGTAAAGGCTAAACATTCTTTCTTTATTATAAACTTTACAAATATCTTTATTATGTTTTAAGTTTTTTTTCCTGTGAAAATACCATAAAGAGGGGTTACAATTACATGGGCAAGGTAATGAGTATATTTCTTATCAAACATTGTTGCCTCCTCCTTTGTTTCCCCTTACCATCCCTACCTATCTCCCCTACCCCGCTCCCCACTCCCGTGCCAAAGTTGTAAAGTTCGTTTTTCTACATAACATCTTGTACATCTCATTGTTGCAATAGGTCCATCTGTATCCCTATTTAAACAATTTGTTTGTTCCCTTCCCCCCCCACACACACAAATTATACCATCATCAAATACAATGGAAACAGGGTTACTTTTTTATATATTGTAGTAAGAGCATCTACACAATGCTGGAAATTGGAATTACACAAAATATGCAACATGGTTAGGCACTGGTAGTTCAAGGATGTAATCTTAGCTAGTTAAGAGATTGAGATCTGAAGATCACAGTTCAAAGGGAGCCTGAGTAGGAAACTTCATTAGATTCTCATCTCCAACTAACCACCAGGGGAAATGGAGTTCAGTTCAGATTGTATGTCGAGCTCTGGCCTAGAACACAAAAGCACCATCCAGGTCCTGAGTTTAAGCCCTAGGACTAACAAAAACAAAAACACAAAATACAATATGGAGTTAGATATTTTATAATGAAACACATTTTAATATATTCTACATTGTTAGAAAGACTAGACTTCTGTGTTAGCTTTATAACCTACCATAATAAGTGATATTGTCCATTTATTAAGCAGCTTACTCAGATTTACAAGTTCGAGGGTTTCAGGGTATGTTCAGTTGGTTTTATTGCTTTGGTGGCCTTTGACAAGACAATGTGAAGGTGGAGAGTATGTCAAAGAGAAAAGTTTTTTATTTAGAATGATTAAAGATAAAAGAAGAAAGAAGATGAGAGTCTATGTTCTCATGGGTTTCACTCTGAAGAACTTAATCTCCAGAGGAAATATTCAGGTATTCTCAGGAAATAGTAAATCATTTTTCTTTAACACAGGTCTTTCTGGGGCATTCTAAATTCAAATGGCAACATCTTCACCAATGATGATGACTTGTCCATGGGTGGAAGCAACTAGACATTACTATAAATTCAAGTCAGATCTCAGCAGACAATATTTTATGGAATTCCTATTAAAATATTTCCTTGCAGACTGACTGGGTCTTTATACTACAAGTGTTTGTATGTGTGTATGTGTGTATTTGAATAAATATATAGCAAATGTTGGCAATGAAGATGGATATGCGTTTCTTTTATCAAAGAAACAAACTTTATGAAGTGGTAGCCTTTATATATAAAACCTTAATAGTAACAATAAAATTAATATTATTACTATTATTTTTTGACGGCTGTAGGGCTTGAACTCTGGGTCTGGGCACTGTCCCTCAGCTCTGCAGCTCAAGGCTACCACTCTACTACTTGAGCAACAGTGCCACTTCACATTTTCTGAACCTTTAGTTGGAGATAAGGGTCTCACAGACTTTCCTGCTCGGGCTGGCTTTGAACAGAGAACCTCAATTCTCAGCCTCCTTAGTAGTTAGGATTACAGGTGTGAGCCACTGGCACCCGGCAGTAAAGTTATTTTGAAAAAGAAAAAATCCCACAATTGTATACTTTAAAAAAATCACAATCTGGCAAGTGTATCTCTAATGTTGTTATGTCAAGTAACCATAGGCAGCAATCATTTTTAGATCTCACAATGTCCTGTCCAATGCCAGATAATATTTCATTAATTTACTTAAATTTTTCATAACAAAGTTCATTATGAATGCCCAACAGCACAATTTTCTAGTGAGTATAAAGAATTCTTCAACATATTTATTTCAACAAACAGCATTTTGCGCTTGGTTGGTTTGTTTTTGTTTTTAATTTTGCCAGCACTGGGGGCTTGAAATCAGGGCCTGGGCACTCTCCCTAAACTTCTCTTGCTCTAGGCTAGCACACTACCACTTTCAGTTTTTCTGCTTACATCATACTGAGGAATCAAATCAAGTGCATCATGCATGCTAGGCCAGCATTCTACCACTAACCACATTCCCGGTCATTGGGTCCTGGTATATTTCCCCTTCTAGATTAATAGAAACATTCCAGGTTCCGAACTTGAAGCTGATCTTTGCCATCCAACAACATCACATTCTTGTGAATAGCACTAGCTGGCCTCATGAGCATAGCAGCCAGCTGGAACTCAGCTATCTGATGGCCTTGGCCTCCAACAATGCAATCATTTCTGTACACAGACTGAAAACTGTTATAGGAAATTTTGATTTATTCCATTCTATTCTCAGCTACATGCCATTCTCAGCTTTGTATGCTTTAAATTCTGTTAAACATTTATTACTATTTCCTGCCATTCTCAAAAGTAACATATATGTTTTACTTTAAAGTTCATTCAAGCATGCAAAAATGTTAATGTAGTTGCTATCTACCAGTGGCTCATGTTTTAAAACCTAGCTACTTTAGAGGTCAAAAAGTGAGGATTCAGGTTTAAATCATCCCATGCAGAAAAATCTGAGATATTTCTCCAATTAAGAAACCAAAATTGAGGGGCTGGGAAGGTGGCTCAGTGGTAGAGCGCTTGCCTTGCATGCCTGAGGCACTGGGTTCGATTCCTCAGCACCACATAAGCAAAAAGAAAAAAGCCAGAAGTGGCACTGTGGCTCAAGTGGTAGAGCGCTAGCCTTGAGCTGAAGAGCTGAGGGACAGCGCCCAGGCCCTTAGTTCAGGCCCCACAACCGGACCCAAAAAAAAAAAAAGAAACCAAAATCGAGAAGTGGAGATGTGGCTCAAGTGGTAGAGTATCAGCTTTGAGCAAAAAGACTAAGCAAGAATAATAGGTTGACTTCTAACTCTATTATTTACTCATGGAACACACACACACACACACACACACACACAGTCAACATTCTCCTAGACTCCCCTTCTTGAGCAGTATTCAATGCCATTAACTGAATGCAAGTTTTCTCCAAATTCTTATGGTAGGGATTAAACTACTTTTGTATTTATGATAATGTATTTTTTGTACTTTTTGTTTTGCAATTTTTTGTACTAATGTGAGATAACAGTGTTTTGTGAAGACTAAACAGAAATCAATGTTTTGGTAAATAGGTAGGTGACAAGTAGACTGAAAGATGCAGATAATACCACTTGAAATTTTATTTCTCCAAATTTAAATATATATACATATGTATGTATTTATAATTTCTGCCAAGATTTTATTTCCATTAACAATGATCTATTTGTTCCATTACATAAATTTAACATATTGTGTGCTTCATAGTAGATTAATATTTATAGAATTTCTTTCATTTGGAGACCAGGTTCTGCAGTGTAGACCAAGCTTTCCTCAACTCCTTATTCTCCTGAGTATTGGCTGGCATTACTATGTGGTTGCATAGTACCATGCCCAGCTATATTATTTATATTTTGTCCAGTAGAATATTACTGTGAACAGCTTTAAGCCATATATCTTCATAAGTATGAATGAATTTCTTGCAGAAAATATAATAAATAAAGATACTGAGTGAAGCCAATTATGGTAGGCATGCCTGTAATCTCAGCACCCAGGAGGATTGTATGTTTAATAGCAGCCTGAGCTACACAGCAAATCTCTTTTAAAACAAAAAAACAACAACAACTGGTGAACTTGAAAGAGGGAAAGTATTATTAAGTGGGATGATAGGAACATACAAAATTTAGTGTGTGTGTGTGTGTGTGTGTGTGTGTGTGTGTGTGTGTGTGTGTGTGCTTGTGTTGGTCCTAGGGCTTGAACTAAGGGTCTGGGCACTGTTCCTGAGGTTTATGCTCAAGTCTATCACTCTACCACTTGAACCAAACTCCACCTCAAGCTTTTTTAGAGCTCATTGGAGATGAGTCTGCTCCAATTTCCTGTCCAGACTTAGAACCTTTTGTAAGTAAGATTACAGGAGTGAGTCTGTAGTAGTTGTTGTATTACTGTTAAGTAATATAGTAAACATCATGCCAGTTTATACTCCTTCCAGCAGTGTTTGAGTGTTGAACACACACGTAAAATAAAACCCTCTCCATGTTTGATGACACTCAGATCTCATAGTCCCGTGAGATAAGTATTGTTATGCTCACTTTACCTGTGAAGAATTTGAGATCCAGAGAGTTTAGTTAATTTTGAGTCCCCAGCTAGTATACAGTGGAGCCTGTATTCAAGCCCAACTAGGTCTGTTTATTTCAGAAAACATAGAGTTATCGTGTGTTCTAGACAACATGTGTTCTAGCCAACATGTGTTCTAGCAAGTACTGCTCATTGCAAGTACAGTTCTGTTCCTGACATATTACCTTTCTCTCTCTTTAACTGTTTGCACCCCCTTTCATAAGCTAGGGAAAGCACAAGTGATGAGAAGAGCCATTTTTTGAAGGGGAAATTGATGATGGGGTTTGAACTTGGTATCACATACATATTAGTCTGATCTTCCATTTGGGTTATGCCTCCAGCACTATATTTCTGTTTTTTCTTTTGTATTATTATTATCAAGGTGAGTTACACAGAGGTTACAGTCATATAAGTCAGGTCAGGATACATTTCTTTTTTGAAATGTCACTCCTTCCCTTTCTCTCTTAATTTTTCTCTCTCACTGGTTTGGTTTTATTAACTTCCTTGTCCTCCTCGTCCTCCTCATCCTCCTCGTCCTCCTCATCCTCCTCGTCCTCCTCCTCCTCCTCTTCCTTCTCCTCCTCCTTCTTTTTTATTGTTATTATTATTATTACTATTAATTGTTGTTGTGCTGTAGAGGAGTTAGTTACATTTGTGTGGTAATGACTACATTTCTTTTGTCTTTGTTTTTATTTTACTCAGTAATGAGGCTTGAACCCAGTGCCTGGACACTGTCTCTGAGCGATTTTGCTGAAGAATTGCACTCATATTGAGCCACAGCTCTACTTCCCTGAGTGCATTTCTTTTTGGACAATGTCACCCTTTCCCTTCACCTCTTCCAGTTTTCCAGTCCTTCCCCACAAACAAGTTGCACAGGTCATTTTAAATATAGTACCAATTGAATACCACTGTTGCACATGTTCAACCTTTGTCCCTCCTTTTCTAGAATCCCTTTAGCTTCTCAACGAGAAATAAATTCTAAAAATAAAAATGAAAGAAAATAAAAAAAAAATATCATCTTGTTTCTTTTTCCTGTTCACTGGTTGTTTTGAGATAGAATGGGTTTGTGTGTGTGTGTGTGTGTGTGTGTGTGTTTGAATACTGGGGCTTGAACTCAGGGAGCTGACCTTTAGCTTTTTTACTCAAGGGTAACAGTCTACGACTTGAAC
Source organism: Dipodomys spectabilis (assembly GCF_019054845.1). Lineage (NCBI taxonomy): Eukaryota > Metazoa > Chordata > Mammalia > Rodentia > Heteromyidae > Dipodomys > Dipodomys spectabilis. The sequence continues at coordinate 5,079,790 of NW_024870984.1, read as the reverse complement.
CAAACTTCCACTTCTTCATTTTGAATGGTTAAGTGAAGATCAAAGTTTCACAGGTTTTTCCTACCTGGTCTAGCTTCAGTTCACTTTCCTCAGATCTCAGATTTCTAAATAGCTAGAGATACAGATGTGAGCCACTGGTGGTGCTTGGCTTACCTTCTTTTTGTTAAGTAATTGAAATGTAAAAGAAAGTTGCAACCGTAGTAAAAAAAAGAAATCAATCTAACTTCCCAAGCTTCATTAATTTTTAATATTTTTTCACATTAGATATGTGCAGAAAAACATGTTTGTAAATGCTCCTGAAATTTGGTTTTCATCTGGGATTTTTCCTCATGATGAACTTCATTTTATATAGCTTTTTACCTACTAAATATTGATAAGAATATGTCCAGAGGGCATTAATGACCTTTTGTTGGCTTTCATAAGGAAATGGTGCAAACTAACACGTGATAAATTTGTGTGCAGGACCCCAATAATATAGCCACATTCTTAGCCAGAAGTCAGTAGTGCCTGTTACAAATCATCTAGATCTGACAAAATCCTGATTCGGGCTTTGTTACCATCTTCTTGTATCACTCTCCGGTGACCATGACAGAGCCCTACTGGGCCCTCTCAGGACACAGCCAAGGTCATGTCAGGCATGGCACCTACGGTGTGATGAGAGACTGGTGACTGCTTCCTATGATGAAACGACACAGGAAATGTTAGGTTCTTAAGCTGTCATCAGTCCCGAGGGTTCCTCATTGAGTATTCAATCTTAAATTTAAGGAGACATCACACTCTCTCTTCCTTGTGCCATTTGTGGACCTGTTACAGTTTCTTCTGCTTTTGTCATCTTCTGTGGAAAGAAATCATCTGAGCTCTATAAGCCATTTTGTTTATTCTAGGCCGTTAGGATAAGTCTGGCTTTTATACTTAGACAAAAAGAAATGTAGTGATAAAAAATAGCAAACTTAACATTTTTTCTGGTCTATTTATTACCAAAATATGTTTTCAAATTCTACCATAATTAGTAAGAGATTCTTAATTAGCAGTCACTTTCTCAAACTCCTAAGTTCCTCAGTGAGCTGTGAGAGAGAAACCACAGCGAGTGTCAGGGGTCCTCCAGTCTAACTTCTTGCCCAGGAAGGAGGGCCTTTATGCTAGGCCTCCAAATTGAACAAAGAATAATTCTTCTACCTCAGATTACATGTCCAGGCTATACATACCAAAGAAAGCTAAGGACAAGAGATTTGTCTGACTTGGGAACAACGCAGATCACAAACATGAATTCTACATAAACAGAAATGAAAAGAAATTTTTCTTTATTCATATAATACAATAAAAAGGGCTACTTTTCTCATTATCACTTAATTGTGGTTAAGTCCTAAAAAAAACACTTGACATGAACTCAAGTTCTGTTGCTATCAGCTTGAGATTTTATGAAGAAAACTTTTTTAATTTTTATATTTCTAAAAATCTAATTATAAAGATGCTGTACAGAGGGGTTTACATTTACATGATTAAGTTACATTTCTCATTGAACATTGTTACCTACTCCAGTGATTTTCACCCTCTGTCCCTTCCCTCCACTCCCCCCCCTTACATTGTAAAGTTAATTTCTGCCATAGTGTCTTGTGAGTATCATTGTTGCAATGGGTCACCTTTTGTACTTCTTTCAGCATTTTTTTATTTCCCTTCCCTTCTCCCAATCAGATAAAGGAATATACAGGATGCAGGGTACCAGAATCAAAGACAGGAATTTCCATGGATAAAACCAATAGGAAAAGAAAAATGACATAAAGAAGAAAGAACTAGCTGCAGTACGTTGGCTACATCAAGATTGACAACTAAACAAAAGAAGACCTGCTGTTTCTATGTCTTGGCGTAATTTCAATTAATACCATGTTGTATGGTCATATATATGCCCATAACTCCTCAGCTATTATGATCCACTTTCAGGAGTAACAGTCTAGTACTAATCATTGGAAATGAGGGAAATCATAGAGCTCATGTTTCTTTGGGTCTGGCTTGCTTCACTTAATATGATTTTTTTCCAAGTCTTTCTTGCTTACAAAAGGGATATTTTTTCCGATAGAAGCATAAAATTCCATTGTGTAAATATACCACATTTTCTTGATCCATTCATCTATTGAGGGATAACTGGGTTGGATCTATATCTTGGCTATGATAAACCATGATGCAATGAACATAGCTATGCTGGTAACTTATTGTGCCCTAGTTTGAGATCATTTGGGTAAATGCTGAGGAGAGGGATTGTTGGATCTTAGGGGAGTTCTATGTTTAGTCTTTTGAAGAACCTCCATACTGCCTTCCAGAGTGGTTGAACCAGCTTACATTCCTACCATCAATGTAGTATTGTTCCTATTTAGCCACATCTACCCTAGCATCTATTATTACTTGTTCTCTTGATAATAGCCATTCTAACTGGGGTGAGTGGAATCTAAATGTGATTTTGCTTTTGATTTGCATTTCTTTTATTACCAGTGATGCTGAGCATCCCCCTTCTCTTTCCGAGAGGCCACACTATTACAGGTTTCTAGTGTCTCAACAGAGGCAGAGAAACTTGTAATACTGTGTGCTTTTTATTGTACATTCAGTTCACTTGGAGCTTCCAATGACTCCTATAACTTACACTAAAGGCTTATACTATTTCCCTTACTGAAAAAAAAACTGAATTTCAAAAAGCATAGAAAAAAACCTTTGTCAGGGGTCCCAGTGAATACTAAGGAAGATTCTTTACTGGGAAATTTTATTTGGTTGCTTGTTCGTTTTAACACATGTTGAATTTGGGGCTCCCCACCAACTCTTCAAGAGACTAGAAACTATGTTGCCTCATTGGATTTTGCCTCAAAAGTTACAAAATATTTTGACATATTTTTGGTTTGATGTTTTGGGCTTTTGGAGTGTTAGTGGGCCATTACTCAGGCTTGAACTGAGGGACTGGAGCTCTTGCTTATGTTATTTTATTCAATGCGCCACTGTGACACTTCTGGCTTTTTGCTACTTAATTGAAGATTAGAATCTTGGGTTGGCATCAAACTGTGATCCTCAGATCCCACCCTCGTGAGCAGCTAAGATTACAAGAATAAGCCTGGATATATTGTGCTCCCTATGAAAACTAAACAAGGGCACATCATTCTGAAGCATGTGTGTATGGTTATGTATTTCAAAATTAATTAGAAAAATATAGCCCTTTATGTGTGTGTGTGTGTGTGTGTGTGCATACACACACATAATATAAATTTACACTCAATATAAATGTGCAGAAGGAAATGAGGGTGTAGCTGCTGGTTTTGAGAAAAGATTTCACCTAGGGCTTTTCACACACTGAGCTATGCTGCACAGAATGCTTGAGAGTAAAGGTGAGGTAAATGATGTCATCATCTCATTCATCTACATCCCTTGCTAACATGTGCATATACTGTGGTGTTGACATGATTATTTTGTGTATGAGAGCCAGTACTGGGGCTTGAATTCAGGACCTACATACTGTCCCTTAGCTTTTGTATGTGATACTAGCACTCTACCATTTGAACCACAGCTCAGCTTTCTTTTAATTTAATCTTACAGGAGGTAAGAGTCTTTTTTGCTCAGTTGTCTTTGAACTGAGTTCTTCATATCTCAGCGTTCTGAGTAGCTAGTTTTACAGGCCTGAGCTTCCAGTGCCTACCTTTTCATTACTACTTTCACAAGCTACATGCTCACACACATTTCATTCAAAAATCTCACTGTTTAACCCCTGCTTTCACTATATTTGATGTCGGTATAATTTTTGGAGGAGATGGGGATAAACAAGTCGTTTAAGAATACAGGTGGGCCTGTTGCTACAATGAGAAGTACAAATTGTCATGTCGAAAATGAACTTTACAACTTTGGTGTGGGGCGGGGGGGATTGGGGGGCGGGGGAAGACTGGGAAGGGATGTGAAGGGTAAACAAAGGAGGAGGCTACAATGCTTGATAAGAAATGTACTCATTATCTTGCCCATGTAATTGTAACCCCTCTGTACAGTATGTTCACTAAAAATGAAAACAAAAAACCAAAAATCTCACTGTTCAGGCTGACTGACAAGTTGTGAGGAAAGATGGTTGAATGAATAAGTTACCAAATAGGCCTCTAGCCCTATTAACATCATTCTAGTCAGTGACTTAGCTTTCAGTGAGTGAGTACGTATTTCCACTTTCACTCTGCCTTTTTTAACTGGAACTCAGTGAAATGTTTTTGATGCATCTTTTAAATGTTATCTCCCAAACAGAAGATATTATTTGAATGTATTTGATAATATTTTAGATGCAGGTGGTCTTGTGTGTCTGGATGTCTGTGGGCAGAGGCCATCCAGCTGGGCTTCAGGCCCAGAGCTGATGCTTCCTGTCTGCTGGTTGCAGAGAGGAAGGTTTTCTTCCTGGCCAGTCTTTGAATTGAGATCCGTTCATTTTAGATTTCTAAGTATCTAGGATAAAAAGCATGAACCACCACCAACTGGCTTGTTTTAGAAGCATTGCTTTTCATTCATCCCTTTTTTTCCTGGAAGTTTGATCTAGACAGGCTGCTTGTGCCTCATGATAAGGTGATTTGAATAATACCCTTTGCCTCTGACATTTCTGAAACTCATTTCCTCAGTTACAGGCTAATGAATTTGTTCTAAAGTCAATAGCATTGTCCTTCTGAGATGTTAGGTAGCTTAATTAAATCTCTTATCCTTTGCTTTGGCAATGCAATCAGGATGTTTCTGTAAAACCCTACTTCTTGAGAGTATTATAGTTAGAAGGTATCATGTGTACACTTTCATATACTCTCTAGTTTTATAAACTTATGTTACAAGATTGGGTGGAAGAATGATGACTGTTGAATTAATTTGATAACCACTCTAGAGTTTTTAAGCCTTAATGGTAATTAACTCAAAGGGGGATTAAAAATATTCAGAGTAGTAGAATGTGGCTACTATTCATTTCATGTATGTGGATAGATGATAAGAATTCTTGTGATTAATAAAATAAATCTTCAAATTTCCAGTGGTAGACTGCTATGTTAACTGGGAGGAGACAGTGGTGATGCCAGGACTTTGAAAGCTGGTAATGAAGCAAAATATCCAGGAGAGCATTTGCTAAGGATATAATTCCAAGGTTCATACCAAATATATTGAACTAGAATGCTAAATGATGAATGACAGCACCAAAATTTATTTGTTGGCTTCTTTGTTTTGTGAAGTCCTTGGATTTGGACCTGGGGCCTGGGTGCTGTCCCTTAGTTTTTTCCTCAAGGCCAGTGCTCTACCAGTTGAATCACAGCTTCATGTCCATATTTTTGGTGGTTAATTGGAGATCAGTCTTACCAAATTTCCTTTGGGCTTGCTTCAGTACAGCACAAATATCTCAGATATCAGCCTCCTGAGTAACTAGGATTCCAGTTATGAGACACCAGAGACCCATATGTTTGACTACTGTTTTAGCACTTTGGTTCCAGTGGGTCACGTCAGATTTAAACTAAAATCATAACTTTTCTTCTTGTAACCCGCAGCATCCAATATATATCTAATTTATTCCTATCTTCATTTCTGATCTCTCTTTTCTTCATTGTACCCTTCCATTCTTATTTCACAAGCAAGCATGTCAGTGCTGTTTTCCTTTTCTGAAGCAAGTCAGGTCCATTCCCATCAATGGGGGATGTACTTACTGTTCTTACTGCCTGGAAAACCTGCTCCTAGGGCTGGGAAGATGGCTCAGTGGTAGAGCGCTTGCCTTGCATGCATGAGGCCCTGGGTTCGATTCCTCAGCACCACATGAGCAAAAAGAAAAAAGCTGGAAGTGGCACTGTGGCTCAAGTGGTAAAGCCTTGAGCTGAAGAGCTGAGGGACAGAGCCCAGGCCCAGAGTTCAGGCCCCATGACCGGACCCAAAAAAAGAAAGAAAGAAAACCTGCTCCTAGATTATTGCCTAGATGATGGCTCTCATATCAACTATCTCCTCTTTAGGGATGTCTCTCCCCATCCCCAATGTGAAGTTGTTGCCACAAAACCACCAATTTCATGTCTCTGATTTATAGAAAGTATCATTATGATTTCTGGTTTTCTTTTCAGCATGAAATTGGTGAGGAGAGAGCCACATTCACTTCTGTTTCTCCAATACCTGTAATAGTGCCTAGTCCTTAGTGCTCAGGAGCCTTACATGGAGATTATCCTTCTCCAGCTCAATTTATCCTAGCTTCTGGTCAGGACACCTTCTCAAGCTGAAGTCTGATGGCTAGTAATCATTCCCTCTTATTCTTTGTGCCTTTTGGTGGTGTTGAGTCTACTTCAGGGAAAAATCAGTGTTTGACACTTATTTGCTGCTATGGCAAAGGTGACTGTGACATCATAGAAGTTATGGCTATTGTTTTGTAAAGCTGTGTGAGGACACCCAACCCCACACAATTTCCCCAATATATGTGTCTCCTTTGCTCAGGAGTGCCTTCAAAAATTCAGCAACCAAACTGTCAGCCAGTTCCTGATACACTCAGAGTATGTTTCCATTTCCTTTAAAAAAGAAAAAGAAAAAGAAAAATTAAAGACATGCCCTTGATGATTTTCATTGAATTACTAAAACAGAGTATATAATTTTATGTATTTGTAAATATTTGCCCATCTCTCTTGAGCCCTTGCTATATTTCTATGTGTTTGCAGCTTGGGAAGGGAAATATGGTTTAATTCAGTATAGTCAGAGACTATAGTTCAGAAGGCTCTTTTTAGACGCTTTTTGAGGGAATGCCAACTTTCCATCTGATGTTCTACAGATGGCCATCTTGGTACAGGAACTGAGTAGACTGTCATAAGATAAGAGGCTTGTCCTGATTTCTACTGACTTTCCTCTGGGGTCAGGGAGTGTGATCCCACTGCATATGTGTCTCTTTGCTACACTGAAGGGCCCAGGCCTCCTCAGAAAATCTAAGGCCAAGGGGGGAAGACAGATTAAAAGTCAGAACCCAGCTTCCCACATCACTGGGATTACAGGATTGAGTCTCATGGACTCAACTCATAGCTGCTTTTTTATACATACTGTAGTCAGTTTCATTATATTCACCTCACAGACAGATATATACAAATATATGTATATAATTATTCATCTATTTATAATCAGTGTTATATCTAGAAACGCACAAATATATATTCATATAATTATAATCAAATTATATTCCTACTTTCCCCAATAATATTTTACATTAATGTTTTGTGAAAGAAATACTAGACTAAAAATTTAAATGCCTTTGTAGTTTGAAAAATCATATTCACTCTTATATATTATATAATATACTATATATAACATAAAGAATATAACACATATTAACATATAACTAATTTAATTGTGTTTTTTTTCTTCCTGATTTTCTGTTTTTTCATCTATGTAAACTTTCTTTCTGGGGCTGGGAAGGTGGCTCAGTGGTAGAGAGCTTGCCTTGCATGCCTGAGGCCCTGGGTTCGATTCCTCAGCACCACATAAGCAAAAAGAATAAAGCCAGAAGTGGTGCTGTGGCTCAAGTGGTGAAGCACTAGCCTTGAGCTGAAGAGCTGAGGGACAGTGCCCAGGCCCAGAGTTCAGGCTCCACAACAGGACCCAAAAAAAAACCAACTTTTTTTCTTCTACTATGATGGCTTTTACTTTCCAGTATACATATTTTCTATATATTTTTCAAATATTTTCAGCCCTAAGTAGGTTTTTTATATTACTGGAGTCAAATTTTTATTCCATATTTACCCAAAGCACAATGAAGATGTATACAGATTTGAACTCACTGTTGGAAGAGCGTCCCACATACCACTATAAGTATTGTGGCATTTGTCCCAATTGACAGATTTCTCGGACATCTGATCTGCTGTCCTAGACCTTTTGTAGCCACCTTATTACCCCATGCAGTCATGACCTGCTTCCTTGCCACTCCCCGTGCATTTAACAGTTCCCATTATATACAGTAGGCTCTCTTGTACAGCCCCCTGTCACTCTGTGTTTCCCCCCCCCCACAGAACATATATGCATGATGTTTCAGATTGTAGGTTTAAAAAGAAACATATTTAGGATTCATGAATTTTAGAATATATCAAAAATCTTGACATTTTAAGCTCGGCGCTGGTGGCTCACACCTGTAATCCTAGCTACTCAGGAGGCTGAGATCTGAGGATCGTGGTTCAAAGCCAGCCCGGGCAGGAAAGACCGTGAGACTTCTATCTCCAATAAACCACTAGAAAACCAGAAGTGGCACTGTAGCTCAAGTGGTAGAGCACTCGCCTTGAGCTGAAGAGCTGAGGGACAGGGCCCAGGCCCAGAGTTCAAGCCCCATGACCGACAAAAACAAAAAAACAAAAAAAATTTGACATTTTAATAAAGTTAGAAAAATAAATAGAATGAACCTTTAACAACAATCAGGACAAAGAGAAAAATAAAGATTTTCCCAGGAAGGGGGAAAGGAATCTTTAAATCTAGATTGGCCTCTAAGTTGCCTTCAGGCAGAAATTCTGCCTCAGAGTCCTCAAAGTGATCTACTTCCTCATTAAAGACAGAATTTTCTTCCTGAGTCCAGGGAGGGACAGATTCTAATTTCTCAATTGGAAATTGGATCCCTTGCAGGAGGACAGATTGGTCTGGGTATTCTTAGAGGAAAGATTACTTTTCCTCAACTAAATCTAGATTTTGGACCTCACTTATTGGTTTTACTGAACATAGACTGGGGTCATTTTCCATTATCACACATTTACCCTGCACACCAAGACGTGTTTTTTTGGCTGGTTTGGAGCTGATCTAGCTGGATTGTGAACATCAATCGAAGACATTCTGGATCGTCTTCTTCCTTGGTGGTATGTGCAGGTACACCTGCATCACATGTGGAATTCAGAACCAGTGGGATGTTCACAGGACTCAAAACCTGCTTGGGCCTTTCTACAAATTGAAAAAAAAAACTCTATGTTCACATGCTTTCTGGAGATCAGTGATGGCTTCTAATCTCCATCAGTCCCCATAGACTACATCACTGAAGGGTTATTTATCTGTAGTTCTGCAGGAGCTGCTCTACGCTGATGCAAACCTGAGAATGGAAATAGGTACAGGATTCTTAGAGTAGACTCTAGAAGTTAAGGTGTGACTAAACTTCCATGAGGATCTAATGGGGGAAGTTGTAGAACTTGAGTTTGGACTGAGCACTGATGGGAAGGTAGGGTGTTTCTGAGTGGATACTTCCAAGTTCTTTCAAAAAGAGAACATATTACCCACAAAGAATATCCATAAAAGGACATTTTGCCAAGCTGGAGAGTACTAAGGGCTGTTGGCCAATCAGGCCCATCTCTAGAGACCCAGGTTCCATCCCTACTCACAAGCTCTGAAGCATTGAAACAAGGACTTCTTCCTCTTTTTCTGGGTCTCATGGGTCATGTGCTCCTCCAGATGGTCCAGAAGAATATGTAAGCGGAAGAACAGTTCTGAAGAGGGCATGTTGAGCTTGACATACTGTGTAAGTTCTTTTAGGGTGTCATGGTTCTTGGGTTCATAGAAGTCATCAGGGTAGAAGTCCATCCACATAAGGAGGATGGAATAAACGATGCTGTGGGCAGATTGGTGACAAAGAAAATGACAGTCCACCCTCCCCATCCTGAGCCTTGGACTAGAGCTTCTTTCTGCAGGACTTGCAGGTTGGGAAATGGGAAGAGACTTCTGCAAGCAGGATGCTCCTCAAAACACACTTCTAGAAATTTCTTAAATATAATCCTCTAAAATTCTTCCTGTGATAGGAAAAGAAAGTTGTTTCCCCGCTGAACCTGATTTGCTATACACAGCCCTCCCTGTCTTCCATGAGAGTCCAAAACCACAACCACATCCACAACTGTGTAATCTGCTATGCACTGAAGTGCCAGGACTCAGCCCCCTGGTGAAAATCACAACTTCTGTGCAAAGAAGAAAGTTGGCTTTGATTCAGAAACCTCAAAGATACCCAGTTTTCAAGGACAGAACTTCTCTTTGTGCCAACATCCACTTACTTCTTCGCTTGTTCATCTTCCAGTTATCGTAGTAGGATCTGTACCAATGGGAGGAGAGAAGGAAGTTAACTCTATGCTTCTCCTTTTCTGAACTAACAGGACACACATGGGACTGGCTAAGACCCACATGGTAATGTAAACATGACAGAAAAAAAGTGGAGATATGTTTATACAATTTCATGCAAATTCTGTGAGGATGCTTATATGCATCTGTCCAAATAAATGCACAATGACTCATGCCTCTAATCCGACTAATCACAGTTTGAATGTAGTCTAGTTTGTAAAATTCCAAAGACACTAATCTTCAATTAACCAGCCAAAGGCCAGAACTGGACCTGGGGCTCAAATGGTAGAGTGTTACAAATGGGACAGCACTCAAGCCCCCAATTCAAGTTTAAGTTGCATCCTTTCTTCTGTCTATATTCCTTCAAAGGCCTCCAAGATAGTGATTTTCTAGGTGAAGGTGGACGTTGGATGCCACTGGCTCATTCCTTTAATCCTGGTCTCTCAGCAAACAAATTACTAAGGCTCCACGAGCTTCTGAGGCAAATGAAATGTTCTGGCAACCCAGTCCTAAGGAATTAGCCAGAAAGTGTACTTCTTTGTCTCAAGCCAAGCTCCTTGATCAGACTTCAGTGAAACAGTCTCAGAGAGGTGCCAAGTATTCCAATACTCTGCCAGGGGGTCTCATCAACCCTGAGTTTGAAAGAGGAACACTCACTTTTTTTTGTCGGTCGTGGGGCTTGAACTCTGGGCTTGGGTGATATCCCTTAGCTCTTCAGTTAAAGGCTATCACTCACCCACTTGAGCCACCGCGCCACTTCCGGTTTTCTAGTGGTTTATTGGACATGAGTCTCATGGACTTTCCTGTCCAGGCTGGCTTTGAACTATGATCCTCAGATCTCAGCCTCCTGAGTAGCTAGAATTATAGGTGTGAGCCACTGGCACCTGGCTTAGGAACATTCACTTTTTAAACAAAATATCCAGCAACTGCTCCATTATCCCTCACTCTCTATAGTGGTAGAGGAAGTTTCCAACATAGAAGGGATCACCTTTCTGGTAGTCAGGGACCAGGTCCATTATCAGCATTTCCAGCAAGCCTGAGTCCAGGATCCATATGTTATAAGGCACATTCAGGGTTTGGGCTGATTCATTGTCACACTGTGGTGGTAAAAAGAATGGATCTTTGAAACATGGAAGTGGGAGTACCCTTCAAATTGAGTAATTGTAATAGAGTGGATTGAAAAGTACACAGTAAATATTTTCTCAGTATACACATATAAAAGCACACAAGAAGAAGGTTCTAATGTAGGCTGGATGAGATTAGATAGATTTCCTGTCATAGTTATACCTTGCCTGAGTTGCCTTGTGATTCCCTTGGTTTCTTCTTATAAAAAGGCCTGAGACATTGGATTCATGGTTTGGCACTGATCCAAAGTCTGCAGCATCGAGTGAGGCACTCATACTTCTCATGCTTGAGAGCTGAGTCTCTTGAACTTTGAAAACAACACAGGAACATCTTTCTTGATTCTGCACCACAGGCCAAGTGAGCTGGCTTGAGCTGAATGTCAGTTACAGTTGCTTGTCTCTCAGAGTTCCATATTCTATTCCATTGTGAGGGATGTAGTGTCATTTCTCAGAGCCCAATGATCTAAGCTGTTTGGTCACATAAGGCCATCCAAAAGACAAACTGGAGATTGAAATCTCCCCTCTCTATCACTATATCCACATGTGGACATTGTGAATTCCCAACATCCTCAGCTAGGCCTAGGTACTGGCATGGTCTCAGCCTCAAGGAGCCCTTCCTAGGTCAGATCCAGGCCTTATTTGGCACTATTTCTCTCATAATGCACAAATCATTTTGCCTCTCAGGGCCCTCTCAGCCTGCCATGCGCTTCTTGCATCTATTTTTGATATCTACTTCCTAGGACATTGTAAGGTTTTTGTTTCCTAATCTTCTGTTTGCTCTTGATGCCCCTGTGTGCTGTCATCTGGAAAAAAGGCAAGTACTTAGAGGTGGGAAAATCAAATAAGTATTGAAAAACAAACATTACACATATAGTCAGACATTTTTACAAGTGTTCATTCTTGTAAGATAAAAGACTATTTTTGATAATTTTGTCATATTTTATGACAGAGGGGAAGGGGAGAAGGGAGAGAGGTGCTGCATTGTCTTCTCATAATTCAATGATTATTATTTAAAAATAGTATAGTTGAAGGAATGTACTATTTAAAAATAAATGCTGTGCTCCTGTTCTTTTTATAAGCTAGTCGTTTATAAAGCATTCCTCACTAAAGTCTTGTCATCTGTGTCCCATGAACTATCCTCCTCCTTCAAAATAATCAAGGAAAACCCTTCACAAATAAGTGGACTGTTGTCCAACCCCTGGGTAAGAATTTAAGGTACAACATTGCCTGCAATTTTGTTCGTGTACGTGTGTGTAAGTGTGTGTGTGTATGTGGGTGAATGTGTGTCTGTGCATATGTGTGTTTTAGGGCTTGAACGCAGGGGCTATATGACAATCCCAAGTGTCTTTCCCTTGAGTGTAGTGCTCTACCAAATTGTGCTACCGTTTCACTGCAAGTTTTCTGTACTGAACTGGAGAAGAGAGACTCATAAAATTCCCTGTTCAGGCTGTCTGAACTAAATCTCAGGTCTCTACCTCCTGTTAGCTAGAGTGATAATTATGAGCTTCCAGATCCTAGTAAGAAAGCATTGTTATTGGAGGCAGTGGGGTTGCAAGTTTCAGTCCACCTTCACCACACTCTATATTATTAAACAGCAACAATAAAACCATATATCAAAATACAATAATAAGAAGTAATTAGAATAAAATTTAGTGATATAGTCTGCTGGCATCACTTTCAGGAAACCTTGGTCTTAATGATTTAGCATCACAAAACCAAACAAAATGAGATAATTACAGTAGACTCTACGAATTTTAATTCCATCTTAAAATAATTTCAAAACATTATAAGAAACAAGAAAGTATTCATACTTATAAGGAGAATATAAAAAGATAAAATATGGCAGATTATGAAATGGAAAATTCTACACCGCAAGAAAATTATTGTCATGGTGAATATATGGTGGTATTGTCACAGTGAATATATGATAATGTTCTTCAGAGCAGCAATGGATAAATATATATTTACTACACATAGTCTAGCTTGTCTCAATCTCTATAAACTTTCAATCTTCTAGTACACATTATCAATGTATTCATGTTTATGGTATATTCTAAAATAACTAGCACAGTCAGGAGGTTACCAAAATACATTAGCTTCAATGTTTTAGGAGATAAACATGCTAATTGTATTGACTTCTATATGTTAAACATGTAGTGTGTTATCATTGTACTCTCGAAGTATGTACAAACACTACTTCAAAGTGAAATTGAATACAACAAGGTTTTGAAGGCAAATGCCTGTAAAGCTACCTATTTGGGACATCAGTTCAAGACCAGTGTAGTTTTACCTGCAATGCTCCCCAACCACTGGCTCTGCGAGATGGAATACATCTATCATCCCAGGTTCATTGGGAGCTGAGAGCTGGAGATTTCAATTTCATGCCATAGGCAAGAACTTCCACATGGCTCCATCTCAACCAAAGAAGGTGCAACACTGGCTAGCACCTATCACCCCCACCTAGGTGAAAATAAAAATAAGAGCAATGTAGTATAAGAAGCAAACAATATCAAAACATGCCAATGCAAACCATCATGAACAACACACACCTAGTGTTTGTTTCTCATACCTGTAATCCTAACTATAGCTAGGATTATATATGTGAGCCAGAGGCATCAAGCAGTTCATCGTTTTAAAAATGACTATTTGAAGCCAGGTGCCAGTGGCTCATTCCTGTAATCCCAGCTACTCAGGATGCTGAGATCTGAGGATCACAGTTCAAAGCCAGCTCAGGAAGAAAAAAACCCCATAAGACTCTTACCTCCAATTAACAACTCAGAAGTAAGAAGTGTCTCTGTGGCTCAATTGGTAGAGTGCTAACTATATTGAGCACAGAGTCTCACAGACAGTGCCCAGGTCCTGAGTTCAAGCCCCACAACTGACAAAAAAAATAAACATTTAAATGTCTAAATTTTTTGTGAATTAAAATGATGGCGTTCGTACACAATTCTACAGACAACTACATGTTTCATTGTATTTGTGGTTAGAAAAAGTAGCAGCACTTGAATAATGGATATTTTTTCATTAATTAGAGCATACTGATCTCTAATTAGAGGAAATTGCTGGACTCATGCATAGTATTTTTTGGTTGGTTTTTGTTTTGTTTATAGAACAGGATGAGAAACCTTATTTCTGCCAATGACCATTTGGATATGTATAACATCATCCACATGCCATGCAGAATTAACAGTAAATACATGACACAGTCAACTGGCAATAAACTTATTTGTATTTATGCCATGTTCCCAATGATTTGTTTAGCTTATATGTCCCTATGGCCTATAGTTTCCTATTCCTGCCTTCCTCAAAATACAGCATGTTCCACCGATTCAGATTTGAGCCAAGCAATATGTAGTATTAGTGCCAAGAGTTAAGGAAAGTTGTAACACAACCAGGGAAGCATGAAACCAACACTTTAGTAGCTGGACACTGGGGACTCAGGCCTAGAATCCTAGCTACTCAGGAGGCTGATGATCTTAGTTCAAAGCTGGATGGAGTGAGAAAATCTGTGAGACTCTTCTCTCCAATTAACAACCAAAAAACCATAAAGGGAGCTGGGGCTCCAGAGGTAGAGTAGCCTTGATTACATAAAACTCAGGGGCAGCACCCAATCCAGAGTTCAAGCTGAAGGTCAGGAACAAAAACAAAAACAATCAACAACAACAAAAAAAAAACAAACTGGGAAAAAGCTCAGGAAAGAATGGCATTGTCTATAAGACAAATGCACACATTACATGAATTGTGAAATGGTAAACTCATTGTACACACCTTAGTAACAATTACATTTAAAAAAGAATGTGAGAAATCCCAAAGCCATGGGGCCTTATGATGTGCATCTGCTTTCCAGAATTTCAAAGTCCCATCATCTAAGCTGGTAGCACACAAGTTGTAGCTCAAGGTGATGAGAAAATAAGAAGCCAGAGATCCTTTCAGATTGTCCCACCAATTCTTCTATTACTTTAAGCAAAAAACAAAACAAAACAAAGCAAAGCAAACAAAGTAGACTTTAAGGTTAAACTAAGCTGCTATTAAAGATTCCAGGCAGAATTATACGGTGCCTGCTTCAAGGCGAGAGTGAGGCCAAGCCCACAGCAGAGCTGGCCCTCACTCACTTCCAAGGGTCTCCAGAGAGGCATGACTACCACCTGTCCAACACTGCTGCCCTCCCCGCCCCCAGAGTTTACCTACAAGTCCCTGCCTTTCTTCTTGAAATTCTTCAGCCACTGGTTGTTTCATTTCTCATTGTCTGTTTAGGTGGGATTTGAGACTCCTTCCTCTCTTCACCCTGCCACCAGATCCCAGGAGCCAAACTCCGTGCCTCACAGACACTCCCCAGAATCCCGCTGCCTTTGCAGCAGCTGCTTCTTGAGCCACTGGGCTACTCCCTCCTTCCTCCCTTCACCAGCCTCTGCCAGGGCCTCCCATCCTCTCCCTACCACCCCCACCCCAATCCCAACTTGGCCTCCCCCATGGCCTCCCCTCCGCTCCACAAATCTCCCAGCCCCAACTCCAGCAGGATCACTGATCTGGGGATACAACTGTGGGCCAGGCCCAGCAGAATCAAAGATGCCACAGTGTGCAGCTGGCTGAGAACTGGAGGCAACATAGGTCTCTGATCAGTGTCTTTCACTTCACTTACACAATTATTAATTGTATTGATTTTGTATTTAAGTTTAGATTTCATAACTTCTTATTAAGCCTTTGCAGAATAGCTGGTAGAAATATAGTCCCCAAATTCGGATTGTCTCTAGTTTAATTCTTTTGGGATTCAGAGATGTTTAAGTAGTTACAAGCATCATGAACTCTCATTTTCATAGCAGAGTGCTATTCAGAAAATAATTGCTTATGCATCTGTTATCAATTATTTACAAGACTTGAAACTTTTAAAGTTTCAAATATTACAAGAAGATCTTTGATTCATGTTGAATGGATGTGAGTATGTTGAGCTGTTGCATACATTCTTGTGTGTGTGTGTGTGTGTGTGTGTGTTTCTGTGTGTGTGTGTGGGGGGGTGCATGTGTATCATTGAAATCAAGGATAAGGATGTTGAGCCCTGGTCTGAACTTGTTTTCTTTTTCTGAGATATACATTATGGTGTTCCTTTGTTGGTGCTAGGCTCTGATTGCTTGCCTTTGCCTGATGTGCACAGTCCAGCTGAATTTTTCAATTAAAGTTTCTTATTTAGTATTGAGCATATAGGGCTCTGATTTTGCTTTGTCTTTAGTCTGCCATCTAGGATCTTCTTTTCCTCTTTAAAAATTTACATTCAATATAAATTTTACCTCCTGACTGATTTTCCCTTTAATTTGCATTTTGAAATAAGTATTATAAGAACTTTGATCTCTGTATTCATGAAGAAAAACCATTTTGAATTCTGTTTAATGTAACAACACCTGGACACATTTGTTAACACCAAGATCTTAAAATTTCTTTTGTAGTTTTAGTTTAAAATGCCCCCTCCATGTTTACAGCATGAGGAGACAAACAATTCCTGGTAACAATGATAACAGTTTTATTCATTAAAATATCAGATAATTCATAATTTTGAATATGTCTAGTGGCAAATGAATACATTTGGTAAATAGATTTGCTTGATAGATCCGTGCACAAAAATACCACTCCTAAAGGCTGAGAAGGTGGATCGGTGGTAGACAGCTTATCTTGAATGCACGAGACCTTGCGTTTGATTCCGCAGCACCACCTAAGCAGGAAAGCTAGAAGTGGTACTGTGGCTCAAGTGGTAGAGCAGTAGTCTTGAGCTGGAGGGCTGAAGGACAGCGACCAGGCCCAGAGTTCACCACCAAAAACAAATTAAATAAATAAATAAAACTCATATCAAGTACATTAATTTCAAAGGTTGATTACCATTTTGGTTAGAGGCAAGGTGCCAAGATATAGCAGACCTCTGTTGCAAAGCTTTAAGAAGGATCTCAACACCTGACAAGTACTAAAGACAAGAAGGAAAAAAATTAGCTCTGCCAACAACATATAGAATCACCACTCAAAGAGAAACCGGTACTAAGAATGAAATGCTTTTCATAAAATTTCTTAAGAGATTCTGGCTCTATATCAATTATCATATAAGTTAACCTTCAAAAACTCCATCAATGGGCCTGAGTCTTAAGGGCACCTACAAAAACTGGAGGAGAGAATCATCAACCCAGATTTTTAATTTTGTAAGTCAGGTAATGAGTTCATTTCTGGTTTGACAATCTCATCTCTTCCTTTGCTCTCTGTCTCTGATATTCCCTCCTGTCCCTGTCCACAGTGGTATAGCTCATTGTGAACATAATATCTACAGAGTACAACTGCTGCATTTGTTTCCCTGTTCTCCTTGAATATCTCTAGCTCCCTCAATGCCCATAAATGGGTAAACTAGAACAGAAAAATCCCTCTTGTTTCCAATTCCTGGAATTCATTTCAATATAAACATCAGTAGTTTTATGAGAGTGTCAGGCTCTGTACATACATCCTGAACACTTATACTTCCTGCACTCAGTCATAACTTCCACCAGATCCTAAGGTCCACAAAGTAATTCTCTTCACTTTCCACAAATGAAGAAGCTGAGATTCAGAAAGATTAAGTAACTTACTGGAAATACTGGGCTGAGCATAGTGGCTCACTCTTTTTTTTTTTTTTTTGTCGGTTGTGGGGCTTGAACTCTGGGCCTGAGTGCTGTCCCTCAGCTCTTCAGCTCAAGGCGAACGCTCTACCACTTGAGCTACAGCGCCACTTCCGGTTTTCTGGTGGTTTATTGGAGATAGGAGTCTCACGGTCTTTCCTGCCCGGGCTGGCTTTGAACTGTGATCCTCAGATCTCATCCTCCTGAGTAGCTAGGATTAAGGCGTGAGCCACCAGTGCCCGGCTAGTGGCTCACTCTTAAACCTTACCTACTCCAGAGAGTAAGATCTGAAGATCATAGTCTGAATCCAATCCAGGTTGACATATCCATTACATGTTTATCTCTAGTTAATCAGAAGAAATTGAGAATTGTGTGTTTCAACTGGTAGAGCTAGAACACCACCAGACTTGAATTGGAAATCACAGCATCAATATTGTGATTTTTAAGAACCAAAGCTGTCCCATACATAATCTCAGACCCCCCCCCCCACACACACACATCTTAAAATAGATGTTAGTACTAAAATCCAAATAGGTTTTTTTTTATTTTTATAAGTTTTATTTTTAGCTTTAATGAGGTTTGACTTGATAGTTTCTACTGATGAGCCACAACTTAGAACTTTGTTATAATTTTACCATGTCTGTATTCAGAGAAACATTCTCTGAATTTCTCCATTTCCAGCAATAAGTTTTCTCTTCTTGGTCCAGTTTCTTCTTTTGGGACTCAGTCTTAGACTTTTCTGTCTTGCATTGTCTGTAAGTTCATTGATCCAGTAGATCTCAGCCATCCTAATACCTGCACAGAACCTGCCTTGGGAAAAGTGTTCTAAGCTCACCATGCAGTGGAGGTTGTTATTACTCACCCATAATAATTTTTTCTTCAGAAATGGGAACTTGTTAGGTCCAGGAATTCAGGGGAAGCACTCACTGTGTGCTATTTCATACTTTTTTGTCGGGGGGAGGGGTGATCCAGTCGTGGGGCCTGAACTCTGGTCCTGGGCACTGTCTTCAGCTCAAGGCTCGCACTCTACCACTTGAGCCACAGCGCCACTTCCGGCTTTTTTTTTCTTTTTGCTTATGTGGTGCTGAGGAATCGAGCCCAGGGCCTCATGCATGCAAGGCAAGCGCTCTACCACTGAGCCACCTTCCCAGCCTGATTTCACACTTTTTTGATTTAATGTTAGCTTCCACCTATTGTCTACTTTAAGCATTCATTGTGTGAAGAGAAAGATTGCCCCTAAGAGACAGAAGTACTGTACTAACTGTTGCTTTCAAAACACAGGAGGGAAAGAAGTTCTGAAGGAGCCATATAGCTTAGAAACTGAGTTCTTAGAAACTCAAACTGCCTTTTATCTTACCTTCAACATAGAAAGTCAGAGATTGCAGTGGCTTGTATGCTCCATTTATATTCCTGTGCAGGGGCTCCCTTCCCCTTTGCCCTTCTGACTGTTTACATCAGTGGCAGGTGGGAAGACATAACAAGAACACCTAAAGTTAGGGCCTGGGATTAAAAACTCCATTTTGTGATTATAAACATTGCACCACTTCCTGAATTGAATCTGAGGGGCAGAAGAAAATTAGGTTAGGAATTTGTATAATTACTTCTAAGTTTGCTATCTAAAATCATCCCTTCCCACCCCTCAGAATCCTATTTTCCAACTGTGTAGACACCCTTACACTCTGTTCTCCTGGAGCATTTGAGTGTGGGGCATCATCTGCTTCTTATGTGTACTGCTTTTCAAATGGAGAGTTTCTCCTAGGCTCAAAATGATTTCATTGATGAGGACACTGTGCAATAAGCTAAACTGGGTTTGTTCATGTGTTCATACCCGAGGTAGAACTAGTAAGGGCTAAATAGTAGTCAGGGCTCACTTGCTGCTAGTGGTATTGCTCTGAGGAATTACTGTCAATGTTGCCCACAGTACCTAGTCCAAGGCCTCTCAGAAAGGCTACAGACCCAAACCGCTTGAGTCTCTGTGTGAGCTAATCATCATTGGCCAACTATGTTCCATGTTTGTGAGACATTCACTTCTGTGAGCATATGCATATAAGGGCCCAAGAATAGACTTACTTAGAAGGAAGATCCTAGAATGCAAAACTTCTACTGGGACAATGGAAACCCATGGTTTGGCATGCTTAATGTTTTAACCTGTGCACTGAACTAACAGGAGAAAATGACACACTAAGAAACTTGCCAATTATGCCAAATAAAGAACTATGGTGAAGGTCAGAGAAAGGACATTGATTTCATGATAGTCATGATAAGACAACACCTTAGCATGCCTTCAGAATACTAATCCATACTCACCTACTGTTTTATTTACCCACGTCATTAAGTCTGAGTTGTACGTAGGAGTCCTCAGGGCCTTCAGAACAGGAAGATCTAGGCTAGAGCCTAAGATTGGTCTGCCATTTTGGACATAACATAACTAGTCAGATGCAAGCCCTTAGTAGTGTCCTACAAATATGTGCTTTCATCCTACTACATTTGATAAGTATCCCCTCACAAAATTATCTTTGGTTGGGTCACTTTCTTACATAGCAGCTGTCTGGTAGCTCCACTGTGACTTCACTTTATTCTGCTGAGCCAGAAATGGAGGAGTGACTGACCACAACACATTTGCATCTTTCTCAATGAGAAGTGAATGGCATGGCAGTAGTTAAGATGCTTCCCATGTTCTCAGTGAGCTAGTACCACCTTGGATTCCAGCTCAAATCTTGATAAACAGATATAGAAGTTACATATAGCTTGCTGTGCCAGATTCACAGCTACAGAGGTAAATGAGAAAGTGGAAGGCCTTGGTGTGATATGAAGCAGAATTCAAAGGATGTGGGGATGAAGTGAGCTACCTGGAGGGAAAAGGAGAGGCAGCTGAAGCTGAAGCTGAAGACCACCTAGAGAGAGAAGATAGAGCAAGTTTGAGGCCACCTGGACATCAAAGTAACCCATCTGAGGTACAAGAGTCTGGCTGTCCAGAGCCACAGAGAGAAGTTGGAAGAGTAATAGCAAGTGCTCTTTCCCATTGCTAGGGAGCTCCCAGAATGCCAGAGTAAGAATTGGTAGCTTCCCAGAGCACTGTTGCTGAGCACATCTCAGATCCCTTGCTATCATAATTGATATTGAAGAGGAGCAGCAAGAGTTGTATGAGGTGATTGCAGCTCACTATATGGAGCCTGTTCTGCAGCATTGTGGAGTGTGGTCTCTCAGGATGTTTAGGGCAAAGATCCTATAACTGGTGTCAAGGAATGCAGTCTACTTGGAGTAGACATTTATAGATGGCACGTGCCTGAACACAACAAGCTGATAATTAGCTGCTAGAAGTAGTTTCCCTAAAGATCTAACAGACAAAACTGGAGAGGCAAACCCAGAGCTCTGCACCACATCAGTCCACCATGAAAATTGCTTCTACCATAGTACTGGCTACCCAGTTTGCACACTCATGACCTTTTTACCCTGATTGTGCCCCACAATCCCTCACAACTTTTGCTCTTTCACTTTGTCTATGCTTCCTTGTCCCTGCTAAACACTTCTGGATGCCTGTATTAGCTACCCCAACCCCTGCAAAGCTGTTGCTGCTACCCAATTTCCTGACACTGCAACTCAGCAATTACAGTCACAGTTACCCTTTCCCTGGTATCCTAGTCTCTACTACTCTTTTCTGTTACCCATAATTCATAACACCATGGTTCCAGCTACCTGATCCCTGACAACCCTCTCTCTGATACCCCATTCCCAAAGAAAGGGTACATTGGGCACAGACAGTAGACTTGGGTACTCCTCTTGCAGGCACATTGGGCCAAGTTATTCCTCAAGTATTTAACATGAGGGACTAACTGGTGGCGGAAAGTAAAGAGGTTACTCAGAGGTGACTGAAATACAAGGACATCACTTATAACTTCTTGCTAGGAAAAGAAGGCCCTAAGGTGAAAGTTTATGAGAAAAGAAAATTTTACAAAGAATATTGATGATGATGCAAAAGGTTTAGCTTAGTCTCTTCTACTAGTGGTCTGAATTATTTTTTGACATAGATATGTAACTACTTTGCATTTTAAAAATTATACGAAAATGCACATTTATGTGGTACTTATATTAATTTTTGGAATAGTTGTATAGGATCACGTTAATGATATTCAAGATTTTATGCTCTATGATATGCTCATGAGGCTGCCTTTGGCAATATAAATTGAGATCTCTAACAACAAATGAAATCTCATTGTCAAATACTACAAGGAGATTATGGATGCTAGTACCAAAATGAAAGCTGTAACAATAAAACTGAATAAAGCTGCAAGTTTGAAGGAAGGGAATCGGTGGTAAGGGCTATTATAAAAGAGAAATTCTTCACCATGGAATCTTGGAAGGATAGAATGTGTTTGTTGAATTACTAGCTTTTAAAACCTTCTTAGAAAGCAAAACATTGGTTTTTATTGTTGCTATTTGGAACCTCTTTAATGAATGGTTTAACAAAAAATTATCAAAACAACTTTGAAAATTCAATGATGTGAATTATCAGATTAACATTATACTCAAAGTTGCCTTCAGATGCAGGCAGGCTGCATTCCTTTTCTATTAAATTAATGGACTAAGCTTCCTTTTGAATGGTTGGACAGTCCATGACACTTGTTCCAAAACAAGAAAAGATACTGGAGGGAAAAAAAAAGAGGAAGGAGATTCAAGACTGCTGAAATTAGCATGTTTCCTATTTGGACTTTAATGGGATTTTTCTACAAAGAATAAGATTTTGATCTTACCATAATAATGTCAAAAATGATGTGTTATAGGATAGCTTCTAAATGTAATATTTAATACTGTTGGATTACTTGAAGACAAAGGTTTATAGAAAACTTTAAATTTCAGAAAAACTGTAATGTTCCAATAAACACGTAGAAGAAATATTATTTAAAAATTCACTGTTCAAAGCAAACCCTGGCAGGAAAATCTGAGAGATGCTTGTCTAGAAACAGGAAGTGACACTGTGACTCAAGTGGTAAGGGCTCT
The DNA here is from genome assembly GCF_019054845.1 of Dipodomys spectabilis. Taxonomy (NCBI): domain Eukaryota; kingdom Metazoa; phylum Chordata; class Mammalia; order Rodentia; family Heteromyidae; genus Dipodomys; species Dipodomys spectabilis. The sequence goes on along the minus strand of NW_024870984.1, from coordinate 5,056,989 downwards.
CCTTGATCTGAAGAACTTAGGGATATGTTGACACCCAGGTCCTGAGTTCAAACCCCATGACTGACGAGAAGAAATTTTAAAGAATTAAAGCATTAGGCCTGGGAAGGAGACTCAGTGGTAGAGTGTTTGTCTTGCATGCATGAGGTCCTAGGTTCAATTCCTCAGCACCAAACAAGCAGAAAAAAGTGGAAATTGCACTATGGCTCAAGTGATAGAGCACTAGCCTTGAGCTGAAAAGCTCAGGAACAGCACCCAGACTCAGAGTTCAGGCCCCCCTACCACCACCACCAACAACAAAAATTTAAAGCATCCAACAACCTGAAGATGTCCAGAATAATGAATGGGGCATTATCCGTTTACATGACTTAGTGACTTAAAACCTAGTTTACCAGGGGAGGTGGTGGGCAATTTGTGTGTTTTCTAAAACCTGCAAAATTATTTTGTATTTTCCCAAGGAGGGAGAAATGAGGGGATGGGGGAAGAGGGGACGTGTTTGGTGACTTTGCCTTTTGGTTCAGTGATTTTTCTGGGGACAAATTCAGAGAAATACTGTTTGCAATCCTAGTTGCATGGGGACTGAAGAAGCCAGGCCCTGGAAGTGGTTTTGTCCTGTCCTTGGCCTGGTTCCAACAACCAATGGATAATCCAAGTCCACTTCAAGACCAAGATGCCTTGAAGACTACTGATCCACTGGACAGGCAGACCTAACCACAGCCAAAAAAGGCAAAAAATGCAATGCCGAGGGCAGCATTGGAAATCTACACCAGGCAGAGATTTTTTTATATTTTTTATTGTAAAAATACTGCACAGAGGGTTTACAGTTACATGAGTAGAGTAATGAGTACATTTCCTATCGAGCATTGTTACCTCCTCCTTTGTTTTTCCCCTAGCCTTTCCCTCCCCACCTCTCCAACTCCTCCCTCCTTGACCCCTGCCCGACACTGTAAATTCATTTTTGACACAGTGTCCTCTACATCTCATCATCACAATGGGTCAACCTGCATCCCCATTTAAGCATTCTGCTATATCCCTTCCACTCCCCAAATTACAAAAATGTATATGCAAAATGCAGAACATTTGAATCAAATACAGTGAAAACAGGGATTATACCATGGGGGGGGGGATGAACCTACAAAAGAATCACATAATACATTATAAGTATATTAAAAACAAAAGCAAGAAAGAAAAAAACCACTGTGTCTCTGACTTGGGGTACATTTCGCTTAACATCATTTTATATGGTCATATGTACACAGCCTTTGATCTTCTCTGCTTGTCCTAGACATGTACTAGTCCTTGAAAACAAGGGAAACCATGGACCTATGTTTCTTTGGGCTTGGCTTACTTCACTTAATTTAATTTTTACCAAGTCTTTCTATTTCCTAACAAATGGGGCAATGTCATTCTTTCTAATGGAGGCATAGAATTCCATAGTGTGTGTAGGTCTGTATATATATCTATATATATATATAGATATATATCACATTTTCTTGATCCATTCATCTACTGAGGAGCATCAGAGTTGATTCCATATCATAGGTATGGTGACTAATTCTGCAATAAACATGGTTGCACTGGCAGCTTTGGTATGACCTTGTTTGTGATCATTTGGGTAAATGCCCTAAAGTGAGATTGCTGGATCATAGGAGAGCTCTATGTGGACTCTTTTGAACAACTTCCATACTGCTTTCCAAAGTGGTTAAACAAGTTTACAATCCCAGCAACAATGCAGTAGGGTTCCCTTTTAACCACATCCCCTCCAACATCTGTTGTTATTACATTTCTTGATTATTGCCATTCTAACTAGAGTGAGGTGCAATCTCAATGTTGTCTTGATTTGCATTTCTTTTATGGCCAGAGAACTTGAGCATTTCTTTATGTGTCTAATGGCCATTTTTATTTTCTCTTCAGAGAAGTCTCTCTTTAAGTCTTTAGCCCACTTAGTTATCAAGCAGTTGTTTCTTTGAAGATTTATTGTTGGGGGATTTATTTTTTTTGAGTCCTAAGTATATTTTAGATATAAGACCTTGTGTCATGAAGATCTTCTCCCAGTATGTGAGCTTTCTATTGATCTTGCTACCTATGACCTTTGCCTTGCAGAAGATCTGATGTTTCATGCAATCCCATTTGTCCAAACTTTCTTTGATTTCTTTTGTTTCTGGTTCTCTATTAAGAAAATTTCAGTCTGTGCTTAAAAAAAGCCCTAGAGTTATTCCTATCCTTCATGTAATGTTTTCATGGTGTCTTCTTTTATTTTGAGGTCTTTGATCCATTCGGAGTTGATTCTCGTGCAGGGTGATATATACAGAATCTAGCTTTAGTTTTCTACAGGTGTTTAACCAATTTTTCCCACACCATTTACTCAAAAGGCTGTCTCTCTTCCATTCTGTTTTTTTAGCTCCCTTGTGAAAGAGTAAGTGGCTATAGGTCAGTGGACTCATTTCTGAGTCTTCAGTCCTATTCCATTGGTCCTCAGGTCCGTTCTTGTGTCAGTACCAAGCTGTTCTTTTACTATGGCTTTTTAGTATAGTTTGAAATTTGGAACTGATATTGTTACAGTACTGTTCTTTCTGTTAAGGATTGACAAACCTACAGTCAGTATTATACTTACTGGTGAAAAGTTACAGCCCTTTCTTATAAATACAGGAGTGAGATTAAAAATATCTACTCTCTCCACTCCTCTTCAACTTAGTATTAGAATGCTAGCTGGGGCAATAAGACAGGATGCAAACTTAAAGGGGATCCAAATAGAGAAAGATGAAGTAAAACTCTCCCTCTTTGCAGATGACATGATCTTGTATTTAAAGAACTCCATGACTCCACTCCCAAGTTACTTGAGCTGATCAGAAATTTTGGCAAACTAGCAGAGTATAAAATTAACCCTTGGAAATCAATGACTTTCCTGTATTCCAATAACAATAAGAGTGTGACTGAAATTAGGAAAGCAACCCCTTTTTAATAGCCGCACAAAAAAATAAAATACCTAGGAGTTAACTTAAGAGGTGAAGGAACTCTGTGATGGAAACTTTAAAAACCTGAAAAAGAAAATGAAAGCAGAACTAGGGAAGTGGGAAACCTCCCATGCTCATGAATTGGGAGGATTAACATCATGAAAATGGCAATACTGCCAAAAGCTATATCCAAATTCAATGTGATACCTATCAATATCCCAATCTCACTCTTGAATGAAATAGAAGAAGCAATCCAAAAATTATTATGGAAGAATAAAAGACCCCGAATAGCACAGAGGGTTTTTTGTGATTCTCATTTTGTATTACCACTTTGATTCTACAAAGTCATCTATGGATTTTAACTTCCTTCCCTCCCTTTGGATAAAGCTCACAATAACCCTGCCTCTAGCTCCCAAAACACTTATATCTTAGGTCTGAAAAATTGTTCCTAGATAGTGAATTACTTAATTGTATTTTGAACGTATAAAACATGCATATAAAAATAGCACATTTTGATCTCATGATAAAAGAGCCTTTTCCCCTCTCAAATTTATTTCCTGAAAGGCAGTTTTAGAGAGAATCTGTTTTCATTTTTAGATGAAAGGCTTGTAGGAAACTATGTTCATAATCTGGCTCCTCCTCCTGCACCTCAAAACCTAAAACACAAATTTCACAACCCATTTACAAGAAACAACACAAAAACCAAACACTGAGAATGCTCAGATGCAGAACGTTTTACAAAACCCAGAATACAACTTTGCTGTCTGAAGGAGAGGCTCTCTGAATAAATTAACAAACAAACCCAAAAGAGCAGCCAGGAGTATCAGACGTTAGTGTTCCTGGCTACTACTCCATCAACCAGGAGCATGGAAGGGCTTCCTAAGCCTGCTGGAGAGTGCGTGGAGAAAAGTTTCCTTGCCAGTCTGAATACAACAGTTGGCATCACCCCTCCTGGGCCTGTCTTTCTTGTCTTCTCCCCACAGCGGAGCAGAATCGTCCCTTGCTCCATGAAGGATAAATACTGTACAAGCTGATCCACAGAGTGGCTTCTATTTAGTCTGCACTCCTTCCTAGGTGGGCGGTCCCTGCCCCACGGTGTGTGTGTGCTCCCAGGGGCTGATCCTCATAGCCCATGCCCACGGGGCAGGCAGGTGCTAGATGTGAGTCATTCACACAGAAGCTACTGGGTTGCTGCCCTAGCCCAACAGCAGGTGTACCCTGATCTTCTCCCACAGTCCCAGGCGAGGTGCCCACAAGGGTCCGATTTGGACAGACTGCCACTAGGATCCTACTTCACCAGAGGGATCAGCATGCCAGATGAAGTGGCTGCCACCTGAATTACTACTTATTTTATGGAGCAGTTTTAAACAAAGTGATACATATTACTGTATGATATATAATGCTATATCCTTGAGTCTCTAGTCCAAAATCATTGAACTTGATACTAACAAAAATGGATTTTATTGTTTGTATTTATAAGGCCATTTTGGCAAACTGAAATAAAAACACAACAAAACTCTTATCCATAACACATGATTAAATCTCAGAATTTGAAAAAAATTGTATGTAAGTAGTGCAAATGAAGTTATACTAGAATAGTAAAAACACACACAAAATATTTATTAGTTACATTCAAAAGTAAAATAAGTAATTACAGAAAGAATTACTACTAGATAAAAAAATATTACAATGGTTTAACAGGTTGAAGTGATATAGGTTAAATATTTGGTTTTTATAAAAGTTATTTAAATTTCCCAGTTCTGTTTATCTCAGTGAAGGAAAATGTTAGAAAGTAGAAATTATATGTGGCACCTCTTGCTTCCAGTACCACAAAGGGGAGTGGCACTTAATAATGGGAGTCCTGGGATGATACCCACACCCAGCCCATGTAGACCCATCAGAGGTCCCTGTGGTGACCCTGAGGGGGCCCAGGACATCACATTGCTGCTGCAGCAGGTGCAGCACTTGTTGTAGTGGGCTGCGGCCAACAAGGCTCCATCAGTGACCAGATCAAGCAAACCAGCCTCAGGGGCCAAAGCCAGGAGGGAAGGCAAGGCAGACCCCAAGTCCTGCCTTCCATCTGTGTGGACTACACTGCCAAGGCCAGACCCATTTCTCTGCTTTGGAGCACAACAAGGGTAGGGAGTGAGCCTCCAAAAGGAGCATCCCCAGAATGGCACCCAGATCTGGGCACATGCGGACCAAAAGGACGAAGGAGGAGGCTACACAGCAAACCCAAAGGGCTTCAGGCCCCTGGTGCTGCAGCTGGTGCATTGAAAGTCCAGACTCCTCTGACACTGATGGGCATATGCAGGGATGGGCCCATACCCGAGTCCACAGGGACCAGAAAATGGAAGTCTGTGGGGATGCTGAAGGGGCTCCAGGGTGTTGAGCTGTGCAGCTGTCACAAGCCTGCTGGCAGAGGGGCCAGCACACAACTCCATTCTCCAGACCACCTTAAAGACTGATGAGGTGAAAGCAGGGGTTATACCGTGCAGGAGGGACATACAAAGCAACAAAGAAATCATCTTATAAATATGTTAGAAATAATCGAGTGAAAGAAAAACATTTGAATACCCCTACTCTCTCTGTATTTGCTGTTGGTATAATTGTGGAGGGGAAGGGCAAAAACAAATCGTTTAAATAAGGATACAGGTGGACTAATTGCAACAATGAGAAGTACAAGTCGTTATGTCAAAAAATGAACTTTACAACTTTGGTGGTGGGGGGAGGAGGATGGGAAAGGTCTTGATAAGAAATGTACTCATTGCCCATGTAATTGTAACCCCTCTGTATGGTGTTTTCACAATAAATAAATAAATAAATGACTGATAAGGTGAACCACAGCTGGGCTGCTTGGCCTCAAAGGGTTGGACTGCCCGCCCAGCCTTCCTTCTCCCATGGACTGTACAGTGTACAAACATGATGTCCCCCCACCCCACACCCATGAGGGCAGGAAGTGACCTCGGAACGGAGTCTCCCTGGGATGGCACTCTCACCTAAGACCACTGCAGACCAGTGCCAGCACAGCTGGAGGAGGAGAAGGCAGCAGTGGATTCAACTCCAGCCTCACAACTGCCAGCTCCTGGGTGAAATGGAGCAACTGAGACTGGGAAGGGAGGTGGGAAGAATGGGCGGGTTTCATCTGGCAATGCTGGGGAGCATGCACACACATCCTCTCACTGCACATCCACCACAAGGAAGGGGGCCCCACTTCTCAACGGGTGACCTGAGGAGGCACCCACACCTACAGGGACTACAGAAATTGAGGTTCATGTGGTGACTTGGAAAGGGCTCCAGGGTACAGCCTTGCTGCTGCACTGAACAACTGGCAAAAAGAAAAAGAAAAAGAAAAACATCCACTAAAACTTCTCATCAATGATAATGTATTATACTTTAAAAACAGTTTTAATTCCCTCTTGTATATTTTTGCATGGAGCCCTCTGAATTAACCAAAAATCTCCAGGATTTCCTCATGCACAGTAATACTAATAAATACAGCTTTTATTCTTTTTTTAATTAAGGGAGGTTGCATTTAGTTCCTTCCCATGTTTAATTCATGAAAAAGAAATCCTGAAGTATATCTGTCAAACACCAAACTCATGATTTCTTCTGAACGCCTCACTGAAGAAAGAGAATAAGATGACCGAACAACAGGTATCACCCATATTGTCACCGTGCTAGCTCTCTCTCTGATTAAAAATAATCCTGTCATGCACATGCAGATCACTTATGCAAAGTTTTTTCCAACAATTCTTGTAGTTATATTACATTTATCTTTCTCCTTCTGTCTCCTCTCCTGCTCCTTTTCCACAGGGTCCTGTTTCCCTCTTACATCCCTTTTCCTTTCAACTTTCTCCCTGTCCCATCCTCTTCTTCCTCCTGCTATGCCCTTCCTCCTCTCTTACACCTTTCTCCTCCTTTCCTTTCCTCTTTCTCCTACACTTTCACTTTCTTCTACTTCTTCTTTATGATCCTGGGGGTTGGACTCAGTGCCTTGTGCTCACTATGCAGATGCTCTGCTGCTCACTACAGGCCTCCAGTCTAGACTTCATCTCAATGACCATCTATTTCTGATTTGTTTTTAAATAGCAAACCAACAAAGACTTTTGATTCAGGATTTAATTTATTGTACATATTCTGTGCCATAAATATGTGCTACTTAATACATTGTGGCTAATAGGTTTTGATTATGCCTTGGGGTTCAGATAAACTCATCAGAAACAATGTGTTTGAAGGCAATCTAATGTGATCCTATGTTACTCCCAAATTAATGAAATGGTTACTTTGTATCTTGCACAAGTACTTCTATATTGTTCCCAGATTAATGAACTGTCACTTTGTGGTAGCACCCACAGTAACACTAATCCAAGGATTGCTGGGGATCAGAAGATTAAGTCCAGACAGGAAAATCCATGTGATATGTATCTCTAATTAACTGCTAAAAAGCCAGAAGAAGACCTGTGGCTAAGTGGTTTAGTGCCATCCTTGCACTGAATAAGATGATGACAGGACCCAGGCCTGAGTTGAAGACCTGTGGTGGGTGCACACACACACACACACACACACACACACACAAACACACACACACACACACACACACACACACACTTTCCCAACTAGAGCAAGTAGAATATCTGTTTTTCTGATAAGATGTCTGAGTTTCTGTCCCATGTGTTTGTATATTTTTGAAAGCTGTATCATCAACTTACCTAATTTTAATAAATGACATCTTGTTCACTATTATTTACTCCTGGTTTGAAAATATTTTAAGACACATTTTTATGTAGAAAATTGAGTTTGTTCCCCAAATTGTGACTGTCTTGGTTTGTAAAAATGAAAGAATTGTGCCTTTAATTCATTAGTTCATAAATTAGAAAAGTAACCATAACCCTAGAACCAATTGCCTTTGGATTCTAAAAGCCACACAAATATATTAGTTTTTATTTATCCTATCTTTGATTCAACTCATCTTTCTCAAAATAGTTTTTAGTTTTACTTAAATATCCTGCCATTTTTCTAACCCGAACCCTAACTGGAACATTCAGGCTAACCCTCACACTAATCATACCCTAATCCTTCTATTATGAACAGTTTCCTATTTCACATTCATCCTAATTGTAACTTTACTTGTTTTTCAAAAATTTGCTTTCAATTTGACCCTAAATTTTCCATTTCCCTAATGCTAACATTAAGCCCATCGAGAACAGAAACCTAACTTTCAACCTAATGATAGTCCAATTCTAATTTTTAAGAAAAATATTCTAGTTTTTATTCATTCTAGTGAATGCTCCAGTTTGCACTATGGAAATGAATTTCAATTTGCCCTAATTCCCACAAATTTCCTGACTCTACATCTGAAGTTATCTTGTTCCCTAACATGAATCATTATATTATGTGTCCTCAAATTCTCACATCAGGAAAAATATGGTAGTTTCCCTTGATCTTACCTGTTCATGAACCCCTGTACCCTAAAACAGTTTCAGATTTACTCATCATCTAGTCCATTACTTAACACTAACTCTCAACTGAAAGCTAGCTGGAAAACTCTCATTAATCATTACAAGAATGATCACTGCGAAATAAATATAATGATAATGCTCTAGTTACTATTCAATCTCACATTTTTTGCTTCCACTTGTTAGTGAAAACTCAATTTCATACTAAAAATATTCCTATTCATAACACTAATCATAATCAGAACAAAATACTGACCCTAATCTTAATATAAATTATATGTCAATACTAACACTAACATAAGTAAACTAATTTTCACTCATCCTGACTTGATTCAAATAAGCCTTCCAAACATAGGTTACAATTTTTTCCCAATATCTTAGTCATTTTCTAACCCTAAACTTAACCTTAACTGGAACATTGAGAATAACTATAAGCCTAATTGTAAGTAGATTCTAATATAGCAATGCTCTAGTTCACATTCATTCTAACTCTTACCAGGCTTATTCTAAAATTTACCTTCAATTTGAGCCTCATTCTTTTTCTCCTTCACTCTAACCCTAATCATGGCTGTAATCCTAACCATAAACTTGACCCTAATGGTATCCCAATTATAAAATTTATGAAAATCCCTCATTTTGTGTCATCCTAACTGAAATTGACTTGTAATTCTTGAAATAAATTGCAGGTTTTCCTAAACCCTACAGATTTCTCACTCTTAACTCTGAATCTATCTTGTTCCATAACAGGAATCATAATACCCTTTTGATCTCAAATCCTGATATTATGAAATAGAATGTATTTCCACTATTGTAACATTTCCTGAATTCCTAGAACCTAAAATAAGTTCAGATTTATTTAACATTTAACCCATTCCTTTTTTTTTCTTTTTGTTGGTCGTGGGGCTTGATCTCTGGGCCTGGGCATGATCCCTGAGCTCTAGGCATGGGCACGATCCCTGAGTTCTTTAGCTCAAGGTGTGCACTTTATCACTTGAGCCACAGCACAACTTTCAGGTTTTCTGGTGGTTAATTGGAGATCAGAGTCTCACAGATGCTCCTGCCTGGCCTGGCTTTGAACTGCAATCCTCAGAAATCACCTTCCAGGAATGGGAGTCCAGGGAAACCGTAACCACTCAACTAAGTGATTTGAGAATAAACACTGAACACAAATTAAGGAAGTAAAGAAGTTCATACAAGATCTAAAACAAAGCCCCAACAAAGAAATTGAAGCCATCAAAGCCAAACACTTATAAGGAAAAGAAATGAAAAACAAAGTAGAAAGACCATGCAGAAGATCGAATCTCGTGGATTGAAGACAGCCTAGATATTATAGAGAAAGAACATTCAACCATCCAAGACAAATCCAAGAAATATGGTAGGTCTATTCAACATTTTGAAGACACCATCAGAAGGCCTAATCTGAGGATAATGGTTGTAGAGTAGCACCTAGAGACAGAAGTTAATGGTCTAGGAAATTTGTTTAATAGAATCTTAGCAGAGAACTTCCCAAACATGCAAAAAGATAGGCCTATTCAGACACAAGAAGCTTTTAGAACTCCAAATAGACCAGACCAAAACAGGACATCCCACCATCACGTTATAATCTGCACAGGATCAATTCAGACCAAGGAAAAGATCCTTAAAGCTGTCAAGGAGAAAAGATCAATCACCTATAAAGGGAAACTAATTAGAATCACCTCAGATTTCTCAGCAGAGACAATCAAAGCAAGAAGATCCTGGAATGATGTATGTCATGCCCTAAAGACAAACAACTATCAACCAAGAATACTGTATCCAGCTAAACTCTCCTTCATAACCTCAGGTCAAATAAAAACCTTCCATAGCGGGCTGGGAAGGTGGCTCAGTGGTAGAGCGCTTGGCTTGCATGCATGAGGCCCTGGGTTCGATTCCTCAGCACCACATAAGCAAAAAAAAAAAAAAAAGCCGGAAGTGGTGCTGTGGCTCAAGTGGTAGAGTGCTAGCTTTGAGCTGAAGAGCTGAGGGACAGCACCCAGGCCCAGAGTTCAGGCCCCACGACCGGACCCAAAAAAAAAAAAAAACCTTCCATAGCAAAGAAAAACTGAAACAATACATCTCCACCAAACCAGCCCTACAAAAGTTTTTTAAACATGTCCTATACATAGAAGACCACAATAAAGGCCAAGAAACCTCACCCAAACTGAAAATCCAAGAACCATAGGAAGAACCTAGTTGCTGCAGCCCCCAAGAAGGTGGATAAAATGGCAGGAACTCCCAAATACCTCTCAGTCCTGTCTCTCAACATTAACGGACTTAATTGTCCAATTAAGCGACATAGACTGTCTAGTTGGATTAAAAAGCAAGATCCTTCTATCTGCTGCCTTCAGCAGTCACATCTTGCCCATAAAAGCAAACACATTTTCAATGTGAAAGGCTGGAACAAAATCTACCAAGCAAATGGCCCCCATAAACAGACGGGAGTTGCAATACTAATATCAGATAAAATAGACTTCAAATTAAAATTAGTGAGAAGAGATAAAGAAGGTCGCTACATACTAATTAAGGGATCTCTCCTTCAGGAGGATATTACAATTCTAAATCTCCATAGCCAAACAACAGAGCACACAAATTTATCCAAGAAACACTACTTTAACTCAAATTCCACATAGATCCAAAGACATTAATTGTTGGGGACTTTAACACACCACTCTCTCCACTAGATAGATCAACTCTGCAAAAACTCAATAGAGAAACTGCAGATCTGAACAACTGCATAGCTCAACCAGATTTAACAGACATCTACCGAAAATTTCCCTCAGCAGCATCAGAATACACCTGGGTTTACATGGGACTCAGTGTCAGGTGAGCCTAGACCACTTGGCTAACTTCCCCATGTACCATGCATATTGTATGCAGTGTGATTGTCAGTGGACCACATTTGCAGGGTGTGAAAAGTCTGACATTCTTAATGCATATCTGTAATGTAGTGCAGCAGAAACTAGGAAAATATTGCTTGGCATTCTGGTTTGGTTTGAGAATAAGACTTACAAAGCTAAATATTGTGGTGCATGCCTATAATCTCAGCACTCAAGAAACTGAAACAAGAAGATCACATGGAATATACAGAGACTCTGTGTTCAAACAAAAGGAGGGTAGACAATAATGGAAAGGGTAACACTGATCAACATGCATTGTCCACATGAAATAAAATGAAAATCTCTTTAAAACTATTTAAAGAGATAGTATTTATTATTTATTTTACAATTATTATTTATTTTTATTATTTGCTTATTTGTTACAAATAAACTGCTGATGGCTCACACTTGCAATTCAAGATAGTCAGGAAGCTGAGACATGATGATCCCAATTGACTTTTGGGGGATGGTAACTTGAGGTAAAACTCTCATGGACTTTCTGGCCCAGGCCGTTTGAATCTTGACCCTCAGATCTCAGACTTCTAAGTAATTAAGGTTACAGGGGTTAACCTCCAGCTCCAGGCTTCCAAGTGACTCTTATCTCCAAATAACCACAAAAATGCCAAATGTGGCTCAAGTGATTGAACACCAGGCTTCAGTGAAAAAAATCTCAAGGGACAGTACCCAGGCCTCAAGTTCAATTCCCATGAACAACAACAACAGAAATGAAAGAATCATCAATAGAATATGCAATCACTGTTGTTGTTGGTACCCTGTGCTTACATGGTAAATATCAGTAATTTTTCAATGATCTCTTTGTGCATCAAACTATTAAAATCATCTTTGCCATACATCCTGACTCCACATGAGGCAAAAAGATCTAACAAAGATGAAATAAAGATCCTGTGATCATTACTCAGACCAGGTCTCCCCACATTCTGGTGGCTGTTGGTGACTGTGGAAAGAGGCTTTTTTTCTGAACAGACAATGTCCACAGATGCACAGTGAGGTCCCTCAAAAGCTAGCAGAAGGGATGCACCTATTCCCATCCTCAATCACTGTAATCGTGGTGGGACACATTTTCTGAGAAGCTTTCACACTACTGCTGTGTGTAGAATACAGTCATCAAACTGGAAATGAGTTAATATTGATACTAGAGCTAACTCTCAGCATCTATTATTGCATCCCAGAAGGAGGTGATGCACAGAGATATGTGCATGTGTGTGTGGAAGTACACACCTGTGTGAACAGCAGTATTGGGATTTAAACTCAGAGTCTCACACTCTCACTTGGCTTTTTCACTCAAGTATAGCACTTGGCGCTATACTTCTTAGGCCAAAGTTTCACTGACTTTTTTTTTTGTTAGTTAACTGGAAATATGAGTCTCAGAACTATTCTGCCCAGATTTTTCTGCAAACCCTAGATCTGAGCCTTCTGAGTATTTAGAATTATAGGTGTGAGACACTTGTTGCCAGCTCCAACTACTATCCAAGGAGACACATGGCTTTATTGATACAGCTGGTTGACCTTGGTTTATGATTAGTGGAGATTGGAGTTGGAACTCCAGCCTTTCCTAGGGTCTGAGTTGGTAATTCTAGGCATCTTGTCACCACTCATCAGACAGAATTGCCTTTAGCCTTTAGCCATCTTGTCACAGAATTGAGAGGTAACTGCCAAGTCTCCTGGAATTCAGGGCCAATGCAAGGGATATCTGTTGGTTCTGAGTAACCAGGGCTGCCGTTTCCATGGCCTTTCAGGCTTCCAGATTTGCCTGCTAGATCACTGTGCTTCCTATGCTTCCAGCACCTTTCACTCACAAGGACTAGGGCAGGCCCAGGACTCTTCTTTGAGGTGCCATGTTTGTTTATTGGGTGAAGAATATGAATGTAAGAATAAGCAAACTCACTCAATCCAGGGCATAGAAAGCTGTTCACAGGCTTTCAGGATTTCAGCTTGACCATTCTGGGGTTGACTCCCACTGCCCCTACCTTGAAGCATCCTCTTCAGAACCTAGATCAAGAGGGTCCATAAGGGGCCTGCATTGCATCTCAACAATGTCTAGCTGCTTTCCTGATAAGCTGCTCCTCCTGCACTCCTCCTGCTATGTGTGATGAAGGGGGCCAAATACCAAATACCAAAGGGGGCCAAATACCAAAATAATCCTGCTATAGCATGTGGGGTCAAAGTTCATAGGGCATAGAAACATTTTCCTGGGTTTTCATACTCAGGAAAATGAGTGATTATTCTCTTTTTTGATTGGTTTTGTTTTTCATTATTTCTGGATGCTGTATATGTAAACACAGACTGGTTCAAATGTGCTCTTTGAACAATGTCTTAATTTGATAAGCAGACATCTCACAATAAGTCAAGATAATGAGTACATTTCTTATCAAGCATTGTAGCCTCCTCCTTTGTTTCCCCTTCCCATCCCTTCCCATCCTCCCCCCACCCCCCGACCCCTCGCTTAAATCATCTTATCTGGTCATATGTACATAGCTTTTGACCTTTTCTGCTTGTCCCAGACATATACTAGTTATTGCAAATAAGGGAAAACATAGGACCTATGTTTCTTTGGCCTGGCTTAATTCAATTAATATAAGTTTTTCCAAGTCTTTGCATTTCCTAACAAATGGGGTGATGTCATTCTTTCTGATGGAGACATAGAATTCCATCTATATCTATATCTATCTATCTATCTATCTTTCTATCTATCTATCTATCTATATCACATAAAAATGCATCCATTGCTGATAGGTTTTCTTTCTTTAGAGAGTATGGATTCTGGATATAGTTCTTTAGAATTGCTTGGATGTCTTGGGTATTTGTTGTGATTTTTCCCGTGGCATCCCTGATCTTGTTAATTTGGGTTTCCTCTCTTAATTAATCTTGCCAAAGGTCCATCAATTTTATGTATTTTTTTCAAAAAAAACAGCTTTTTGTTTTATTAATTTTATTTATAATTTTCTTAATCTCTATCTCGTTAATTTCAGCTCTTAATTTGGTAATCTGGATCCATCTAGTAACTTTAGGTTCCACTTTTTTCATGTTTTTCTAGTAGTTTACAACATGGGATTATTTACTTAGTCCATCTCTATTTTCTTGATGTGGACACTGAGGGGAATAAATTTGCCCCCTCAGGAATGCTTTTGCTGTGTCCCACAGGTTTCTTGATGTGTATTCATTTTCATTGAATTGTGGGATCCTATGTATCTTGTTAAATATTTTCTCCCCAAACTAGGTTTTTGATGTTCTTTAAGGTGAAATTTTCTTAGATGTTTGCATGAAGCACAATGGATGTGTATTGATACTTGAATTCACTGTTGGAAGAGAGTCCCATGTACCACTACATTTACTCTGGCATTTGTCCCAATTGACAGATTATGAGCTTAAGGATCAAGGAGGAACACCTTTCTAGGATGTCTGGTCTGCTATGTCCTAGAGCTAGTGTAGGGACCCTATCACCATATAGAGACATGGCCCCACGACCGGACCCAAAAAAAAAAAAAAACCAAATTGAGTAACTGTAATAGACTGGATTGAAAACTACATAGAAAGAATTATTTCAATATAGACACTTAAAAGCACACAGGAAGATGATTCTAGTCTGAGTAGGAGGAAATCAAATAGGTTTCCTATCATGATTACACCTCGCCTGAGTTGCTCTGTATTTCTCTTGGTTTCTACTTGGACAAAGGCCTGAGAAACTAGATTTGGGTTCTTGGCACTGATCCAATGTCTGCAGCTTTGAGTGACGCACTCACACCTCTCTTGCCTGAGACCCGAGTCTCCTGACGTTTTTGGGGGGGAGGGGCAGGCTGTCGTGGGGCCTGAACTCTGGGCCTGGGTGCTGTCCCTCAGCTCTTCAGCTCAAGGCTAGTGCTCTACCATTTGAGCCACAGCACCACTTACAGCTTTTTTCTTTTTGCTTATGTGGTGCTGAAGAATTGAACCCAGGGCCTCACGCATGCAAGGCAAGCACTCTTCCACTGAGCCACCTTCCCAGCCCCAAGTCTCCTGACTTTTGAACACAGAATAAGAACATCTTTCTTGTTCCAGAGCCACAGGCCAAGTGAGCTCACTTGAGCAAACTTTCACAGTTTGCTATCACAGTTCCATGTTCTAATCCACTGTGAGGAAGGCAAGGTCACCTCTCAGGTTCCAATAATCTAAGCTGCTTGCTCACGTAAGACCTTCCCCAAAATAAACGAGTCTGAAATCACCACTTCCACATCACAATTTACACATATGGACATAGTAAACAGCATATCTTGTTTGTCGAATCCCCTAGGTACTGGCATGGTCTCAGCTTCAAGGATCCATTCCTAGGTCAGATCCATGCCTTATTAGTCACTATTCCTATCACCCGGCACAAATCATTTTACTTCTCAGGGCACTCTCAGCCTGCTATGTGCTTCCTGCACATGTTTTTTTACATCTATATCTTAGGACATTATTTTGTTTCTGTATCCTAATCTTCTGTTTGCCCTTAAGGGCAGTCATCAGCAAAATATGCAAGTACCTAGAGGTGGGAAGATCAAAGAAGTATTGGTAAACAAACATTATACACATAGATATTTTTACAGGTGTCCATTCTTGTAAGATAAAAGACTTTTTTCATTCTGTTGTCAAGGGAAGTGGAGAAGGGAAAAGGTGCTGCATTTGTTTTTATTGTTATGATGACTATTATTTTAAGAATACTACAGCATTTAAGGAATGTTATATATAAAGCTAGATAGAAAACTGCTATTTGGTTTTTTTTACAAGCTATTTGTTTATACAGTACTTGCCTCTGAAGTCTTGGCTTCTGTGTGCCATGATCTATCCTTTTCCTTCAAGAAATACAAAAATGAATTTCACAAATTGCCGAGTTGTTGTCCAATCTCTGGATGTCAATGTAAGATACAGTGTTGCTTTAGAGAGAGAGAGAAAGAGAGCATGTGTGTGTGTGTGTGTGTGTGTGTGTGTGTGTGTGTGTGTGCATGCTCACACACACATGAATGTTTTAGGCTTGTGCTCACGGTTACCTTGAGTATCTTCTGCTCAAAACTAGTGCTCTACTACGTGAGCCACAACTCCACTTCCATCTTATTGTAATTAATTGGAGATGAGAGACTCACAGAGTTTCTTTCCCAGTCTGGATTGGAACTGAATCTTCAGTTTCAATGTCCTGTGTAGCTGGGATTATAGGTAAGAGCCACCAGAATCTGCTGAGAGATCACGAAGGTTGCAAGTTTCAGTCCAGCTTCACAAAACACTATATCCAGCAACTCTAAATCCCTACATGATGGAATATGATGGAATGAGGATAAATTAGGGGTATAGTATACTAGCATAACTTACATGATGCCCTGGTCTCAATATCTACCATCACAAAACCAAGCAAAATGAGGTAATTTCAAAAAAATCCATCTTATAATAATTTAATTCTGAAAATAATTAAAAAGGAAAAACATTCGTATTTATAGGGGATAGTGGATGGCAGAATAAGAAAAGGAAAATTGTATACTGCAGGAAAATTATTTTCTGGTATTGTCATGGTGGATATATGGTAATGCTTTACAAAGCAGCAATAAATAAAGATATATCTACTACCTGTAATCTAACATGTCTCTATCCCTATCCACTTCCAATCCTTTAGTGAATATTATCAATTTATGGATGTTTATGGTATATTCCAAAATAACAAGTAGAGTCATGGTGTTACCAAATTACATTGGTAATCAAAGTTTTAAGAGATGAAAGTGCTATCCCTGCAGTACTATTTTTTGTTGGTGGTTGTAGTGGTCACGGAGCCTGAACTCTTGATCTGGGCCTGTCCCTCAGTTCTTCAGTTCAAGGCTAGCACTATACCACTTGAGCCATGGCTCCACTTCCAACTTTTTTTCTGCTTATGAGGTGCTGAAGAATTGAACCCGAGGCCTCATGCATGCAAGGCAAGCACTCTACCACTGAGCCACTTTCCCAGCCCTGAAGGTGCTAATTATATTGAACTGATTATTATATACTCAAGGACTGTATTATCACTATACACCCTAAGTATGTACAATCACTACTTCAAATTTAAGCAGAACACATCAAGGTTTTGAAGACATATGCCTGTAAAGCTATCTACTTGGCAAGTTGACATTAGTTCAAGACCAGTATAGTTATACCTACACAAAGCTCCTTCTCATTCACCTGCTATGTGTGGTGGCACACATCTGTCATCTCAGGTACATGGGAGGCTGAGAGTATGAGGATTTTAATCCCAGGCCAGCCCAGGAAAAAGTTCCTTGTGACTCCACAAACTACTCAGACAAAGAAAGAAGTGGTGCTGTGGCTTAAGTGATATTTCCACAAAAAAAATCTCATAAATGTGTATATATATTAAAAAGGTGGGACTGTAGAGGAGGCTCAGATAATGGTAGACAGAATGGTAGGCAGAAAAATCAAAGGCAAATAATTTCAAAGTACAGGACAACTATGTATAAGCAGGACATAAAGAACCTCAATGACAGAGTTGACCAATAGTAGATTGTGGCTCTTTAGAGGAAAAGAAAACAGCAGAGAGGATTTTTCTATCGAAATATATGTATTTCTGAATCACTATAGTGAAACTCCTTGCTGGGTGCAGGTGGCTCACTCCTGTAATCCTAGCTACTCAGGAGGCTCAGATCTGAGGATCACGGTTCAAAGCCAGCCCAAATACTTCTTCAAATAGTTTTTTCCAGGCAGGAACATCCGTCAGATTCTTATCTCCGATAAATGACTAGAAAACCGGAAGTGGCACTGTGACTTAAGCAGTAGAGCACTTGCCATGAGCTGAAGAGCATAGGGACAGACAGTGCCCAGGCCCAGAGTTCAAGCCCTACAACCAAACAAAAACAAAAACAAACAAACAACAACAAAAAAAAACGTAGTGAAACTCCTTGGTGCAGTTCATACATACACAGAAATGCCAGGAAAGAAAAACAGGCTCAGATGTGAAGGTGGGCACAAGTGGGAAAGGTAGGGAATTGAATCTCATGGGAGAAGAATTATAGAGGAGCTGATGTTGATTGGGATATATTTTATGTATGTGTGGAAATTTGACAGTGAAATCCTTTTGTGGCTAATGTTTGGTAATAAAAATTGAATTATTTAATCTAGCAGCAATGGCTCAATTCTAGCTACTTAGGAGGGTGAAGTTCTGCAGAAACAAGTTTCAAATCCAGACAGAAAATATTATTGGAAACACAGTCTTTAAAATAATAGGCAAAATCTAGCTTGCATATGTGTTTCTATCATAGCTGGGTCAGCTGAGAAAGCAAGGTAAGAAAGAGCAAGGCTCTGATGTCAAAAACCAGTACTTGAAGGGGAAAAGAGGCATTTTATAAGTCATAAGAATTGTCTGTATTCAGTGGATATAAGTTCACATCAAATTCATAATTTAAATTTTTATCCAGTATTATGAGCTCTATTTTATATTGTAGATACCACTTACAAAACAAAAATGTGATGTATGTATGTATCTCTCTCTATATATATTTATTTATCTATGTATCTATTTGTCTATCTATCTATCTTCTACCTATATGACTGCCTGAGTGTCTTCTATTTTGCCAGTTCTTGAATTCAGGGCATGAACTCACATTCCTTAGGATTAGCTTGATTGCTCATGGTTGGCAAACAACTGAGCCAGGCCTCCATTCTGTCTTTTGGTTAGTTTATTACAGATGGAGTCTGTGGACTTGTTTTTAGGATAGGAGTGGCTTCAAACAATTATTCTCCAGTTCTCAGTAGAAAACCAGCTAGGCTTATAGGCATGGGTGAATGGTAGAAGGCAAAAGGCTTTCTTTCAATGAGGTCTAGTTTGTTTATTATATTTGTCAATAATATTGTTGGTATGTTTTTTGAAAAAAGTAATGTCCTAATGCAATATCATAGTGGTGGAGCACTAGTCTTGAGCAGAAAGTTCAGGGAAAGACCTTGGCCCTTGGTTCAAGCCTCAGGACACACACACACACACACACACACACACACACACACACACAGCCTAAAAGGTATAAAAACTATGCCAACTTTCTCAGGACCCAAGGCCTTTTTTACATAGCTGCCAACTTTGGCTCAAATACACAGGCATCCAAAGAAAACTTTATTTTTATCTATTCTGCATTCGTGGTGATTTCTTCGAATAACCAATTCAAGGTTCTAAAACCCACAACATAAAAGATCTCATTGAGATAAACAGATGGACACACAACTGTAATCCTTTCACTCAGAAGGTTTTGGCAGGAGGATTGGAGTATGACGCAAATGTGGTTGACACACCAAGACCTAAGGTAAAACACATCAAAAGTGAACGCATGAATAAATAAAGTATCAGTCCCATGAACCCCTGCCTTATCTTCTTTACTCCCTAAGTCCAGGACTATGGTGTTCACCACATCACAACCTGTTTAGTTATTTTAAGAAAATGATGGATGCCGGGCACTGGTGGCTCACGCCTGTAATCCTAGCTACTCAGGAGGCTGAGATCTGAGGATCGCGGTTCAAAGCCAGCCCGGGCAGGAGAGACAGTGAGGCTCCTATCTCCAATAAAAGCCACCAGAAAACTAGAAGTGGCGCTGTGGCTCAAGTGGTAGAGGGCTCGCCTTGAGCTGAAGAGCTGAGGGACAGCGCCCAGGCCCAGAGTTCAAGCCCCATGACTGACAAAAAAAAAAAGAAACAGATGGTTTTCCCTGATGTAAAGGGTCAGAAAAGGGTAAATGGTGTTCAGAGTCCTTTGGTGGAAATGAAGTCCTTAGCACAAAATGCAGGGAGGTTCTTATTGGTCTGTTCCAATGTAAACACAGCAGATGGGCTCCTAACCTCAGGCCCCTGGACAGCAATGTCTCTGTGCAATACTAGGGTGAAGGCAGTTCCAGACACTAGAGGAAGAGCTGATTCTATGTGAGGATCAAATTCAGCAGGGTCAAGCTTGCTTCTCAATACACACACCACCACTACCCTTACCACCATTACCACTACCACCACCACACAAAAGACTCTTTAGCATTCTGGCCATCTGCCTCTCCCCAAAACTTATGCTATTATACAAGTTATTCCAAGACAAACTCATCAGTGTTGAAGGGATTAAGTTGCCACTGTTCTTTCTACACCTTCCATTGTTTCGTGTTTCAAACTAGAAAGGTCTAAGATGACCACATAACTGCCTAAGTTGAAATGATATTTGCATGGAAACCTAGCTATGTAATGGTGGACAAGTTGCATAACTTCAATCCTCAGGGTTTTTTTAATCTGCAAATGGGAATAGGGGTTAGTATAGGGGTGCATGCCTGTTTACCTATTTATGGACAGAAGGAGAATAGCAGTCCACAGCCAAACCAATGTGAAAGAAAATGGGAAAAAGCAAAAGGACTGGAAGCGTGGCTACAGTGGTAATGTCGAGGTGCTGCCCTAACTTGTGGAGAGCCCTGAACATAATACCACTGGAATTCACCAAAGCAAATTGAAATACTCGGAATGCCTGATAAAATGTCTGTAAGAAATAATGAAAATATAAACATGTGTCACACATCCCCTCACCCCCTAGTCCCCATATCCTATGCAGGACAGAGCTGAAAGCTCAGTAAAGACTTGGTGCTAAGGATATAGGCCTGGGATGGGCCTAGTGTGGCCAGAGTTGCTCTGACAGGTACCGTTACCAAGCAAGAATGCATAGGCTGTCCTTCCTCACACATGTGTTCATTGCCTTCTCCAGGCTATGGGATGAACATGTCTGAAAGCACACTTAAAAACGTGCTATGCAGCTGGGAATATGGCTTAGTGATAGAATGCTTGCCTAGCATGCATGAAAGTCTGGGTTCGATTCCCCAGTACCATATAAACAAAACAAACAAAAGAAAGCTAGAAATTGCACTGTGGCTCAAGTAGTAGAATGCTAGCCTTGAGCAAAAATAGGCTCAGGAACAGTGCCCAGGCCCTGAATTCAAGCCCCAGGGTTGGCAAAACAAAAAACAATAATAATAAAAAAAAAACTTGGTACTGCCGTGTGCCAGTGCCTCACGCCTATAATCCTAGCTACTCAGGATGCTGAAATCTGTGGATTGTGGTTCAAAGCCAGCCTGGGAAGGAAAGTCTAGGGGACATTTATCTCCAATTAGCCACCAGAAAACTGGATGTGGCACTGTGGCTCAGATGGTAGAGTGTGTGCCTTGAGCTGAAGAGCTCAGGGACAGCACCCAGGCCCTGAATTCCAACCCCAGAACTGACAAATTAATTAAGTAACATTTTTCCACACATATCCTGAGCTCCCAACCCCACAAGTACTGAACATAATATGACCAAAATGCAAGCTTAAAGTGCAGTGAAGACTCATAGGCCTGGGTAGGAACCTAGAGTCACCAAAGTTGTTCTGGTTGGCACCAACGTACCAAGCAGGAAGGGACTGGATGTCCTTTCTCACATACACCTTCACCTCCTTCTCCAGGCCGCAGAATGAACATGAAAGTATAGATGAAAATTTGATGCAGACTTGGAGAAAGGCGAATGACCTGGGCAAGATATGAGTTTGCGAGAGCAAGTTCTGATGGGGTCTTTCTAGACCATCCCACATTGGGCCATATACCATGAAGCTCTATTAAAGATACCAAGCTTCCATACTCTCCACATTTTATCCTACAGTCAGAAGAAGACAACGTGCATCAAAATCTTGATGGCCAGGCTAAGAGCTGAGGTGTTTGCCTAGCTTATGAGAGGTCATGGGACATAATACCACTGGAATTTACCAAAAAGAAATAGAAATAATTTTGAATGCCTAATAAAATGTGTATCAAACCTATATGATGAAAACAAAAAATCTTTTTGTGTTGGTCCTGGGGCTTGAACTCAGCCTAGGTGCTTTTCTGGAAGTTTTGTTTCCCTTTTGGGGGGGGGGGGAAGGAAGGGGATGGTTGGTGAATATTGAAGAAAAAGGACTTTTCTACCTGGACTGGGTTCAAACTGCAATCTTCAGAGCTTCGCCTCTTGAGTAGCTAGGAAAGCAGCCTCTTGAGTAGCTAGGAAAGCAGACATGAACCACTAGCACCTGGCAGAAATGTTTTCCACAGATCCCCTTATGCCCTCACTCACTATCTTCTCCAAAGCAAGATTTGTGAGGTCCAGCCAAACCATACTACATTAGGCCTTATACCCAGATCCTACACTCATAATTCCAGGCTTCTGAACCCTTTGCATTTTCTCAACACCCAGCACCTGAAGTCAAAGGAAGTCTCTGTAGAACAAGGGTTCAGCATCCTGGAGCCTCTTTTATGCTGAGAGTGATCTGGAGTATGGCTGAGAACAAAAAGAAAAAGCCATCTAGAGCACACTTTCTGCTCTCACCTTCTGATACACCGCCCAGCTTCTAATGAGACAAATCTCAGGTCAGGCCTGACACAGTGATGGTAAGGGACATGACTCAGTGTAAAGGTGCCTACCTAGCTTGAAGGAGGCCATGGAACACAGTATCATTTTCATGTTCTTAACTCTAGACAAAATACTTTCATATGCCTAGTACAATGGGAATAAAACCTAGACACTGGAAAATGAATGTCTTATACAATTTCCCCAACCGCTAGGCTTTGCTAAGGACATGAACACTCTGAACAGGCTGATAATAGATGCAGATTCTGAGTTAATCAGACTAGGAATTGGCCAGAACATGAAGCAGGCCTGGACAATGAACATGGCCCAGACCTGAGAAGGTCCAGAGTTGAAGCAGGCCAGGTGCAGACCCAGACTCAAAGCAACCAGGTCTCCAAGCAGCCAGGACTCAGAGCAGCTCAGACTCAGAGCAGGCATAGAAAAGATGTGGACATACTGGCTGGGAAGGTGGCTCAGTGGTAGAGTGCTTACCTTGCACGCATGAAGCCCTGGGTTCAATTCCTCAGCACCAAATAAGCAAAAAGAAAAAAGTGGGAAGTTGTGCTGTAGCTCAAGTAGTAGAGTGCTAGCCTTGAGCTGAAGAGCTGAGGGACAGGGCCTAGGCCCAGAGTTCAGGCCCCACCACTGGACCCCCCCCCCCCAAAAAAAAAAGAAAAAAAAAGAAAAGATATGGGCATAGGCTGGACTACAAGGAGGCCCAGGAACAGGTCTGGAATTGGAACCAGTATAGACTCAGAGTGGGCACAGAGTCTGAGGAGCCTAGACTAGGAACAGGCTTGGACTCAGACTCAAAGGACACCTGGACTCAGAGTAAGCACAAGAAACGGACTTTGACTTGGACTATGTGCTGCAGACTTAAAGGAGGCCCAGGCTAGAAATATGCCTGTAACCAGAACTGGTGCAGATTTGAGAGCAGGCCCAGACTACAAAAGGCCTGGGCTCGGACTCTAAGGAGGTTTGGACTCCAGGGAGGGCCAGACTCGGCACAGGGTTGTATTCACTAAAAACAAAATGAAATCACTTAGTAGGACTAATGAAATGTGCATATGTGTATAAGACCTATATGCTTGATATGTGCAATTAATAATTTAGAGGAATAATTTAGAAGTAACTTGTATTGAAGCTCTTCTACTTTCATCCTTGCTATGACCTCTTCCAAAAACAAAAATCTCTCCTCACATTCCCAGGCTCTGCAACCCCTTCCTAGCCCAGCCCTGAATTAGCTGTGTGTATCAAGCTGGACACCTACATCTCTTGAGCCTCAGTTTTTCTGAGAAAAAGGAAATGAGACCAGCTTCTACTCTGACATCAAATGCCCAATTCAAAAGGTCCCTCCTCTGAGAAGCATCTCTGCTCCTCAGGAACGACAAGCATGGGACCAGAGATTGTCTGCCTCTGGCTGTGTCTACATTGGGTATGCTAGAAGACCAAGGTGGACTCTTTTTCTTAACACTGGGTACGTGTTTGCTGAATTTATGAAATTTTGCTACTATGCACATTCATCTTTACACCTTAGAAATCACCCCAGATATTCTTTCCTCTGGGATCCCTCCAAGGGCAGGGAGTACCCTATTGGTGTATCACCTGCCTGAACACAGAGCATCCTAGAGGAGCATCACCTGCCTGAATACAGAGTACCCTATGGGGATATCACCTGCCAGAACAATTCATTACTACCCTCCAGACACATTTGTCTTCATGGGCAGCCTGGATACCAAGGGTACCACCTACAAGTACAAGGTGGCACTGCTGTGAAGGCCCGGGAATTGCAGAACTGCCAGGTAAGATGTTGAATCACTGCTGCAATGACTGTCAGAGCCAAACCTAAAGCTGCAGGACCAGCAGAGGAATCCCTGTGTTTCCCAGGCTACTACCAAACCATCAACTGTAATTCTTGTTCTTCACTGTGTGGTTTAGGTCATCACATTAAAATCTCAGAATCCCTAACCCAGAGAATTAGTAATCACTTTGTGTTGATTAGAACAATATCAACTGTAAATGACAGAAAACACAAAACTGAGCAAAAGAAAAGGTAATGTACTTCTACCTGAGAATGAGAAGCTAAGGTGCAGCTTCAGGCTCAGCTGTATCCAGGTGTGCAGGCAGCATTGTTGCAGTGCCCTGCATGTTCAGTGTCTAATGTCTTCTGCTTTCTCTCCAGTCCATGGAAGGGGGGGTTCGCTCAACCTGTCTAGGTCTTGTGGTCTCTTCTTGGGCCAGTCAAGATTCAGGACTCTGGGATGCTCTGTCCAAACCAGTATCCTTCCTGTCCCTGGAAGATGAAGAACTCTATAAAGAAATTGTTGCAGGTGCCTCCCAGAGGAGAAAGATAAAGCCCACTATTAGCCACCTTCAGAACAATGAGCTGCCTTTTCTCAGCTTATCCTGAAATGAAAATAGCTTTGTTGCACAGGGCTTTCCCTCCTTATGAGCACTTCTAGGGATACCTAATGTGTCAGGCTCCTGTGTTAGATGCTCATCTCAGCCTGGTTATTATGATTCCCTTCCTTGCAAAAACACTACACACACACACACACACACACACACACACACACACACACACACACACACACACGCCTTTCAAGTCCAAACTCTGTTGGGTTCATGCATGGCTTCAGGACTAGCTTCACAGTCATAGATGCCATAGTCATAGATAGAATAAATATCTCCTTCAGTCACCTACCTTGGTTTACTTCTCTCTCATTCTTCCTGCAAAATTCATGCCAATTTAAAGTATGCTATATAAGGCCTTCCTTTTGTTTACATTAAGAAGCATCTTCTCTTATTCTTGGCCATGACCGGGTATTTGATAATTTGGGTTGCTAATTACTCAATCCTAGCAAAACAGTTTCATGAGGGGATCTTTCATGAGGGAACCTCTTCAGAAGATTATAGCCCTTACATGTCCTCTTAAGGCCTTGAAAGCCATGCTTCCATGAGCTTCATCCCTAGGCCTTCCCAACCATCGAAACTTCTTCCCCTTCCTCACCAGTTCCTAGGGACAAGCACTTAGGGGTCCTAGCACAAGAGGCAGGTGACTCTCTAGTCTCTACAAACGATTGGATTCGGTATGCCTGAGACGACTGAGTCCTAGCCACAGGTACCCCTCATTCCAGAGGCACAAAATTAACATTTGTCACCAACTCTGACAAATTTCCTTATATTGGTGGGAGAGTCTCCTCAATCTCTCTCTCTCCCCTCCTACACAGGTTCTCGCACACTCTGCTTCCATTTCTTTTCATGCATGTCCACACCTGAACCCCTGTAATTTTCTGTCAGCACAGGATGCCATCTGGGAAATTCACTCCTGTGTATGTCACCAGACAGAGGTAAGGTTTAGTGAAGCTCCCCTTTAAATATAGTAACTCTTCACTTAGGGTTCTTGACTTCGATCACAGAATTTCTGGACAAGTCAAAAATCTTGGCAGAGCTTTGTTAAGTAAACAACAAGGAAACAGACAGACAAAAAAGCAAACAGAAGGGTAGGGGCACACTCTAGCAAAGTGTGGGTGGTCTCATAGGGATACAAAGCACAGAGACACACACACAAGGAGACACCCAGAAAGACACACAGGTCCTTGAGCTGTTGAGTATTTATAGGGGAAAGGCAGGGGGTCTGGCTTTGAGTTATGCAAAGCTGGGTGCTTTGTCTTTGCTTTTACTTCACCTGGTGTTATACTCGGAGTTTCCAGGAAAGAATGCATCCTGCCATATAGCAGATCCTTATCCTTGAAACAAGGAGACACCCTGCTGTCTGCATTTTGGGGCATCCTGTCAGGCAGTTGTGAATTCTTGGGTGAGAAATGCATCCCTCAGGAAAGAATGCATTCAGTTGCCTCTCTTTGAAGCAAAGATAGCATTTCTAAGATTTTAGGTGCCATATTTCAGAGTTGTCAACAAAAGGTCTCAGTTTCCATAAGTTATCCTGCTTCATGTAAACCTCTCTAAGTTCTCCCTGGCCACCTACCTTGGCAGCCCCTACCCACGTTGTCCAGCGCCTGGCCTCCTTTCCCCATGTCCTTTAGAAGCCCGACCCCTAAGAGAGGCTGCTACTGGGATGCAGGGGTGATATCAGGTTTGTGTGGATAAACCTGAATGGAATAGTCTCCCATAGGTCAGGTTGTTCTCGGGGAGGCGTGGTGCCACAGAGAGTTGGAGATGCCTCAGGTCCCGGAACTGCAAGTCCTTCTCCGTGGGGGAGTGCTGGCTTTCTCTCTCCATAGTGTCTTGGTCCGATAAGGCACTGCAGCCCTCTCAGACCTCTGCCACCCTCTCCTACCACCACAGGGCCTCGGAGAGAGGAAGCAGGGAGCAGACTGCCCCCTTTCTGCCACTTTCTGGCACAGTGGCCCTGAGCAGGGAGGGAGAGGCGCAGGCCACCTTTCCTGCTGACACAGGGACTTGGAGCTGGGCACAGGCAGCCCTCATTTGCTGGCACAGCAGGCCAAAGTGGGGAGAGGACGTGGGCCATCCTTGCCTCCCTGCACAGAGGCCCGAAAACGGGGAGCAGGGCGCAGGCCATACTCACCTACCGGTACAGGAGTGGGAGCCACCCTCACCTGACACCACTAGGGCACAGGGAGAGGGCCCCCCTCACTGCTGACACCCAGGGGCAAGGGCAAGGGCAAGTGTCAGGACTAGGTGGGAGCACGTGGAGGCCAAGGATAGGGGAGCGCTTGCGAGGGGCAGGGTGGCATGTGTGAGCACTGTGAGGAGCGGTACATGCAGGTGGCACTGGGCAGCCAGGAGGCAGCAAGAGCCACAAGATGAGGAGTGGGGCTGGGGAGGGACAGAGAACATGGGGGCATGTGTGCAGGGGATGGGGCTATGGGATGGGCGGGGCTAAGGGAGAGAGCCGAGCTGTGAAGGGACAGTGCTGTGAGGAAAGTAGCACTTGAGGAGGGAGGGGCGTGGCGTGAGAGCAGTGGGCCTGGTGTGATGTCAACACATCTCACAGTTTGTTATTGGGCTGTCCTTAAATCCCTTACTCCAACTATATCCATTTTTCTTCCAAAACAGCTCTAGTAACTGTGGATGTCCTTTTTTCCTCACCACCATCCTTTTCTCCAGCTCCCTACAGATGAGTTGTACCAGAACACAACTAAGCATTCTTTTTTTCTTGACCTCTTCCACAGCTATTATGTGAATGCAGAACTGTTTCCAAAGTTCTACTTTGAAACCTTCAATATCCTAGAACCACCTCCTTAACTGTCACCATTTAGATCCTTGGTATAAGAAGCGAGGTTTGTGGATTTCTGTGACCTCTGAGTATTGACTTTCTCAGCTGTCCTTTTGACTGTTTTCTGTCAGCCTGGACAGAAAAGTTTGTGAGACTCTTATCTCCAATAAACTACTCAGAAAAAGCCAGAAGTAGCACTGTGGCTCAAGTGCTAGAACATTAATTGTGAGTACAAAGAAGCTCGGGGATAGCACCCAAGCCCTGAGTTCAAGCCCCAGGACCACCAAATACATACATACATACATATATACATACATAAATAGATAGAAATAAATGAAATCAGAGACAGACATTATGGGACTATAAGCCAACTCCAACCTTGTTGTTTGTAAATAAATTTAATTGGAATACAGACAATTACATTCGTTCATCCATTCACATACTTTCTGTGACATCCTATGTGTTATTAGGGCAAAGCTGAGTAATAGCTACAACGACAATGGCCCACAAACTCTAACCTTGTACAGAGAAAGTTTGCTAACCCCTGTCCTACATCATACAGGCATCAATAACCAAAAATTGGCTGAGAACAGGCACCTAAGAGAAATGTTCAGAATATATGAAAGGAAAACATGAAAAGTAAGTTAAAGGAAGATATCAAACGTAAACTCCACCTAATCCATTAATTATGAAATAATTAAGAAATTAAAAGTAAAACTAATGCTTACTGAGTGCATACTCCTCTGCCAGACTGGGAAAGGTGAATGTTCCTTTCCCTGGTCTGCTGGGCACCAGTGGCTTGTACTTGTAATCTTAATTATTCAGGAAAATTAGATCTGAAGATTTAGGTTCAAAACCAGCATAGCAGGAAAATCTTTGATACTCTTATCTCCAATTAACCATGGAAAAACAGGAAGTGGAGTTGTTTGCACCCAAAGTGGGGGGGGGAAGCAGCATTAAGGAACATTTTGGTGATTAGAAAATTCTGTGAGATCTAGCCACTGTTCATGTGGCAGATTGCCAACAGACTTGGATATACACAAGTCTTGAATCCGGTTCATCAGTTAGAAACATTATATTGTCCCATAAGAGAAACATCATTGCTGGATGACATTTCAAAAGAACAAGCAGATAGCCTTCTCTAGAGGAGAGATCAGATTTTCCAATGATCCATTTGCATTGACTTCTATGGCAGCCTGCATCCAATCTGTGATGCCTGAGAGGACCTGGGTCTCAAGGAGCAATGATTCCACAGGTTGTGGAATATTTTCATGGTTATTTCACTTGTGTTCACATACATATCTCAATATTTATCCAATTATCATTATATACCAATGATTTCTCAGTAAGATGGTTTAAAATATACAGATATATGAAGATAGCACAAACAGAAAGACACATAGATGAACATGTTTTGGGAACCAACCCAGAATTGTGGGAATGATGGAATAAAGCTAAACACAATGTTTGCATTGTAAGGTAGGAATTATAACCAACATCAGATTTCTCTGTGATGATAATAGGTCCCTTGATCCTACTGTTGAGGCTTTCACAGTGGGCTAAACCTTCCCAAAAGTCACTGCTTGTAAATATAGTGAAATGCCCCAAATCCCTGCGTTTACTGATTTATTTTTGACTCCCTTAGCACACTCATCTGCTCTGAGCACTGTCCTACCTGAGGCTTGCACTACAGAGCTTATTCTATAGCAGAAGGACATGCAAATATCAGCTCCCTCTAAAAAAAATAGAATGGTAGAAAGACAGCCTCTTCAGTAAATGGTGCTGGCAAAATTGGTTAACTACTTGTAGAAAACTAAAGCTAGATCCTTATATATCACCCTGCACCAGAATCAACTCCAAATGGATCAAAGACCTCGGAGTCAAAGCAGACACTCTGAAAATATTACAGGATGGATAGGAGAAACCCTAGGTCTCCTTGGCACAGGCCAAAATTTTCTTAATAGAGACCCAGAAACAACAAATCAAAGAAAGGTTGGACAAATGGGATTGCATGAAATTGCAGAGCTTCTGCATGGCAAAGTACATAGCTAGTAAGATCAATAGAAAGCCCACAGATTGGGAAAAGATCTTCACTAGCCATACAATGGAAAAGGGTCTCATATCTAAAATATACCTTGAACTCAAAAAATTAAATCCCCCAACAACAAATCTTCAATGAAACAACTGTCCAAAAAATAAGTGGGCTGAAGACTTAAAGAGAAACTTCTCTGAAGAGGAAAGAAGGATGGCCAATAGACACATGAAGAAATGCTCAACCTCCCTAGCCATAAAAGAAATGCAAATTAAAACAACATTGAGATACCACCTCACTCCAGTTAGAATGGCTAAAATCAAGAACTCTAATAACAACAGATGCTGGAGGGGATGTGGTGGGATTGTTGGTGGGAATGTAAACTTGTTCAACCACTTTGGAAAGCAGTATGGAGGTTCTTCAAAAGACTCCATATAGGGCTGGGAAGGTGGCTCAGTGATGTAGCGCTTGCCTTGCATGCATGAGCCCCTGGGTTCGATTCCTCAGAACCACATAACCAAAAAGAAAAAAGCCGAAAGTGGTGCTGTGGCTCAAGCAGTAGAGTGCTAGCCTTGAGCTGAAGAGCTGAGGGACAGTGCCCAGGCCCAGAGTTCAGGACCCACCACTGGACCCAAAAAAAAAAAAAAGGTTCCACATAGAGCCCCTCTATCACCCAGCAATTCCACTTTTGGGCATTTATCCAAATGTTTACAAACAAGACCACAGTAAAGCTACCAGCACGACTATGTTTATTGCAGCATTATTTACTATAGGTAAGATATGGAACCAACCCAGATGCCCCTCAGTAGATGAATGAATCAAGAAAATGTGGTATATATACACAATGGAATTCTATGCCTCCATCAGAAAGAATGACATGGCCCCATTTGTTAGGAAATGGAAAAACTTGGAAAAAATTATATAAGTGAAGTAAGCCAGGCCCAAAGAAACATAGGTCCCATGGTTTCCCTTATTTGCAATATCTATTATATGTCTGAGCCAAGCAGAAAAGGTCAGATAAGGTGATGTTAGGGAAAAGAACTCTAAGATATGTATTCAGATGTTTTTTTTTTTTTCTTTCATGCGATTGTTTCTAACACATTTATAAGATTATTTCTTTGTTGCTATGTATGTCCCTCCCCCACAGTATAACCCCTGCTTTCACTGTATTTGATGTTGGTATATTTTGTGAAGGGGAAGGGGAAAAACAAATCATTTAAATAGGGATACAGATGGACCCATTGCAACAATGAGATGTACAAGTCGTTATGTTGAAAACGAACTTTACAACTTTGGTAGTGGGGGAGGGGGACAGGGAGGATTGGATGTGGGGCAGGGGAAGGATGGGAAGGGATGGGAAGGGGAAACAAAGGAGGAGGCTACAATGCTTGATAAGAAATGTACTCATTATCTTGCCCATGTAATTGTAACCCCTCTGTACAGTATTTTTACAATAAAAAAAAATCAGCTCCTTCTGCTGATAAAAACTCCATTTAGTGTTCAGGACTGTAATCTGAGAAATGTCTATGGGGTTTGTGCTAAGATGGACTTCCCTTATGGCAGCATTACAAGGTAATTTATGAAAACTAAGAGATACTAAATATACGACTGGGTGTGAGTGAGGAGACAGTAGGTCTTTGTGAAATTTCCTGGCCAGAATGCTCTGTGTTTGCAAGTGTGCAGTGTGAAGTGCAGCTGGTGGGATCTGGAGGAGGCTTGGTGTAGCCTGAGTGGTCCCTGAGACTCTCCTGTGCAGCCTCTGGATTTGGCTTCAGTAGTTACTACATGAACTGGCTCTACCAGCGTCCAGGAAAGAGGTCTGAGTGGCTCTTATACATTAGTGGTGATAGCAGTGACAAAAACTGTTGACTCTGTGAAAGGTCAATTCACCATCTCCAGAGACAATTCAAGGAGCACGCTGTTTCTGCAGATGGACAGTCTGAGAAGATAGGACATAGCTTTGTACTACTGTATGAGACACAGGGGACCCAAGTGTGACCTCAGGCATTAACCTCCCTGATGGTTGCTCAAGAGCAGCAAGTGTACTCAGCACCAGCATGGGATGCTCTGTGCCACCACGGGGATGCTCATCACACATTGATTTTCAGGATCTGCAGGTACAGAGAGAGGAGAAGCTATGGCCATCTGTCAGCATCTGGTGCTTCCTCTCTGTGTATCATTTTCCCACAGGAGATTGTCACAGCAGATTCTGATGTTCTGTTTTTGTGCTTACTGTGGATGTCTCTTTATTAAAAAGGGATTTGTTTGCCTTTATATTTGTTACAGTACTAGAGTTGAGTACTGCCCCTTAGATTTTTAACTCGAGTCTGGCACTCTACCATTGTAGTCACAACTCACCTCTATCTTTTTGCTAGTTAAGTGGAGATTAGGTTCTTGGATTTGTCTGCCCAGGGATAGTTTCAAACTGATTCTCAGACGTCAGCCTCCTGAGCAGCTAGGGTTACAAGTATGAGCCACAGGAACACAGCTAAAAAGGCTATTAAAAAAAATCTTCAGACTTTCATAGTAAGAGAAATAATGAGATGCAGAAAAAAATGCCTGTTACCCAACTAGAATCCAAAGGAAATAAATTATTTAAATAAAGAGAAGATGAAGATGACAAAGGGAAAGATAGGGAAGGTGAAAACCCTGGGGACTCAATATGGCCAAATCATATATTACAAGCAGCCAGGCACCAGTGGCTCATGCCTGTAATCCTAGCTACTCAGGAGGCTGAGATCTGAGGATCATGGTTCAAAGCTAGCCTAGGCAGGAAAGTCCAGGAGACTCTTATCTCCAGTAAACCACTAGAAAACTGGACATGGTGCTCTGACTCAGAAAACCAAGTACCTCTCCATCCCTTCTTCCCTTCCTCCCTCCCTCCCTTTC
Organism: Dipodomys spectabilis; assembly: GCF_019054845.1. Lineage (NCBI taxonomy): Eukaryota > Metazoa > Chordata > Mammalia > Rodentia > Heteromyidae > Dipodomys > Dipodomys spectabilis. The sequence continues at coordinate 5,024,200 of NW_024870984.1, read as the reverse complement.
CCTCCTCTCTCCAACCCTCTCTCAACCCCTCCCTCCCCCTCTCTCTTCTCTCTCTCTTCTTTCAGTTTCATTTTTCTCTATTTTGGATGTTCGTGGGGCATGAACTTGGGGCCTGGACACCATCCCTGAGCTCTTATGTTCAAGGCTAGCACTTTGCTGCTTTAAGCCTCAACCCCACTTCTGCTTTTCATTTAGTCAATTGAAGAAAAGAGTTTTAGAGACTTTCCTGCCTGGGCTGGCTTTGAACCACAATCCTCAGATCTCGGCTTCCTAAGTAGTTAGAATTGCAGGCATGAGCCTCTCTCTTATTATTATGGCTCCCTCTCTCTTATTAGCACTGAGAAACAAACAATTCCTAAACTCCAGCATGTTAGCAGCAAAAGAGAAGCAGAAACCATGGGACCTATGTTTCTTTGGGCCTGGCTTACTTCACTGGATATAATTTTTTTCCAAGTCTTTCCATTTCCTAATGAGTGGTGAGATTCCATTCTTTCTGATGGAGGCATAGAATTCCATTACACACACACACACACACACACACACACACACACACACACACACACACACACACACACACACACACACATACACAGAGCACATTTTTCCAATCCATTCATCTACTGAGGAGCATCTGGGTTGGTTCCATATCTTGACTATGGTAAATAATGCTGCCATAAACATAGTTGCTTAGAAAGCTGAGATCTGAGGATGGTTGTTCAAAGACAGCCCTGGCAGGAAAGTCTGTGAAACTGTTATTGTCTATTAACCGGCAAAAGCAGAGCAGTGGCTCAAGTGGTATATTGCTAGCCTTGAGCAATAAAGCTTCAGTAATGAGTTCAAGCTTAAAATGGTACAAGTAAAGTACAAGTGAAGGAGAAGTGGAAGGATGAGAGGAGGGGAGAGAAAAGTAAAAAGGAGGAGGTAAATGCAAACAATTGCACTAAAATATAGCTCAATAATGATACAATAATAAAATGATGATACAAATTTTTATAGCATAATATGAAAAGGAAAGGCAAAGCCAATGCTGGTGCTCATGTCTATAATCCTAGCAACTGAGGAGCTTGAGATAAGAGGATCATGGTTTAAAGCCACCCTGGGCAGAAAAATCAGTGAATTTTTTTTATCAGTTGTGAGGCTTTAACTCAAGGCCTTGTGCTCTTTTGAAATGTATTTCAAACTACTTAATTAGAGATGCTGTCATAGCGGCATCACACCTCACCTCCAAATATTTCCTTCCTTCAGAAGCCTAGCAACTCATCTGCAGCTGACCCTTGAGAATTATCTAGGTTCCACCTGTATTCTATGCATGCCATCCTGGCATCACAGAGGTACCTCCAGAGCCACCAACAGCAACTTACTTCAGGAAATAAGGCCATGGTTCTATCCCCACACTTGCTGCAAATTATAGAGCTCCTCATTGTTGTAATAAATTTCATATGAAAAGGATTGCCACAGATAAACTAAGATTGAACAGCATTAGACAGTTCATGTGAACATGGCTTTTGTGCCACAGCATCCCAGTGCTATAGCCTTAGGTAGTGCGACAGATAACAAACATTTTCCCAAGACACTTCCTGTCCCTCCAGAGTGGCTACTGATTTTAGCAGGGCCTTAGTCGCACTGCCTTTGTTTTCCCTAGATTTCTAGAGTGATTTCCTAGATTCTTGCTGAATAATTGAAGAATTTACAAAGTGAATATCTGTCTTCAATAGGGATTGGCACATTAAGAGACACTCAAGCTGTTATTGACACCTGTCAAGCTGTTATTGACACCTGAAATCCTGTTTTATTTTTGCCTCCCCCATGAAGTAGTTGAAAGTAAAATCACAGTACCAGCTTTGGCTGCATTAAAATTGAACATTAGACATGGAATAATAGAGTGTTCCATCATATTGCAATTTAAGTAAAAGTATATACAATTTAAAGTCAGCCTTCAGTTATCCTAAACCATATTTCACATGTTTAATACACACATATAAGTACCAGCTATACACATATAGACAATAGAAATATAGACTAAAGTTCCATCATCACTGACATCCTACTTGATGACCTTTATACAGGGTTTCATAAAGTCTCTGCCAAAGAATACCAGCCTGGGCTGAGAAATTGGCTCAGTGGTAGAGTGCTTGCCTTGCATGCATGAGGCCCTGGGTTTGATTCCTCAGCACCACATAAGCAGAAAAAAGCTGGAAGTGGTGCTGTGGCTCAAGTGGTAAGGTGCTTACCTTTTGGTGAAGAGCTGAGGGAGAGTGCTCAGGCCCAGAGTTCAGGACAACCAAAAAGAAGAAGAAGAAGAAGAAGAAGAAGAAGAAGAAGAAGAAGAAGAAGAAGAAGAAGAAGAAGAAGAAGGAGGAGGAGGAGGAGGAGGAGGAGGAGGAGGAGGAGGAGAGAGGAGGAGGAGGAGGAGGAGGAGGAGGAGGAGGAGGAGGAGGAGGAGGAGGAGGAGGAGGAGGAGGAGGAGGAGGAGGAGGAGGAGGAGGAGGAGGAAGAAGAAGAAGAAGAAGAAGGAAGAAGAAGAAAGAAAGAAGAACAGCAGCCTGATACCATGATCAGGATACCACTATCCAAGCCAAGTTTAACTACATTTCTGTGTCCTTAGTCTCCTTCCTTAAAGACTAATGCTGTAAATCTCCACATAATCTCTAGCATTGGTAGAGCCTTGTTTTTTTTTTCATTTGGTTTTGATGTTTTGCAACAGTGTTACTATGCAGCCTAGACTGGCAACGTGCTGACAATATCCTGCCTCTGCTTCTAGCAGCTGAGATAACAGTCACACCATCATGCACAGCTAAATCTATTCAATTTTAAACTCTAGCTTTTTTAGCAATGTGATCTTGAGTTTCTTAACTTTGAACTTCAGTTCCTTCACTTAATAACCAGGAATGACAGAATTTGGTATTGGCATAAGAATATAATAAGACAATGGGTGAACAAATGCAGCAATGGTACTCAATAGACACTATGCTGAAGGTGCAGTATTCAACTTGCGGGTGGGGATTGGAAGGAAAAATTGGGAGTAGGGCAAAGGATGACATTGTCCAAAAAGAAATGTATGCTTAACTTATGTAACTGTAATCCCTCTATATATCAACTGTATAATGAAAAATTAAAAATAAAAATATATTAAAATGAAATAATATAAAGTTTAAGAAGGTGCTTCAAAAACAAAGTCTCAATTAACGTTAAGCTCTAGTAAGTATTCTTCATGAAGTATAGAGATGTCCTATTTAAATTTGATTAGTCCATGTAAGGCACAGTGAGACACAAGGATTGGGAAGCTCTAAGTGTCAAGCAGGACTTGGGGAAAGTATGTGGGATCCTCTCTTATCTGAAAAAAATATAACATTAACCAATGGGACTGGAGGGATGCCTTCAGTGCTAGATTGCTCCCTGATTTCAAAATCCAAGATTATAAAATATGGTAATAGACAAAAAAAATTGCAAGTTAATGACTAAACAAACTTAATTCTATGTGAAAGACAGAAAATAGTGTCTCTGAGCTCAAGCAATGCAGATTTCTAGTTCTTTTCTCATGGCATGAAGAAATCAAGCTAACCTTGGATTTCTGAACACTTTGCTTTCCCAGCTAATCTAGTCCTGATGCACTGGAGACTTGTGAACCTGGCTTTGTTAGTCATGACAACAGCTCAATTGTAGGCACAGTACATGATAAGCATACTGGATACTCAGGAAATATATAATAAGATGAGAAAAGGGAATTGTAGAATGATAGCTAAAAGAAGCTCAAAGTCCAGGAGACTGTTATCTCCAATAAACTACTTAGAAATAGCTGGAGGTGACACTGTGTGACCTGCAGCTATGACAAGATCATACTAGAGAAGCACATTGTTGGCAGGTTTGGGGCCATGGAGCAGCTCAGCAAGAATGCTGGGTGGGTTGGGAGGCATTAGAGCAGCAAGAATGGTCTGTCCCTTGGGTGTGTTCAGAGAGCCTGAGGTCTGTAGCTGTGCCACTGTAGCACTACATAGGGGATGGTGAAGGCTGGCCACTGGAGTCTGAATCAGGCAGATTCTGCGAGGGGCCCAAGCATGGTACTTATTCATCTTGGACAGCCCTTGTCTTAACTATGACCTGCCATGTACACCGGAGTTCTGTACCAAAACTAATAGTAAAGGCTTTCAACCAAAGAAGCACATAGGCAGTGTGAATGACTGGAAGGAGTATGCATGTGGACCAGAAGTGAGACATGGTAGCAAGATGGGGGATTCTAAGATAACCTCACTGAGCAACACATCTAGTCAGCCATCAGGCTCATAGCACTGACCCGAGTACCACTGGCAGCTTGATGCAGCTGGAATAGGCCAGGCTATGGGGAGCATCAATGCTGTTTCAAACCTACAACTTGCCACTTAGGCTTGGCGAAATGATGGGAACCATTGGTGTGGCTACGAGCCTCAGTGACATACTGTCAACTGACCAGAGCAAGTCTCTTCATGGCCATGGTTCTTCTCCTGGGGAAAGGGTTCCCAGTAAATGGCAGAGAGTGGTAGTGTCTTAATGAGTTCCCATTGTTGTGACAGAAGATCTGATACAGACAAATTAAAGCAGGACAGGCTTATTTTGCCTATAATTTCAGGATTTTTCAGTACATGTAAGTTTTTATAACACAAAACCTTCTCACATACTGAGTGATTCCTTGGAAGTAGAAGGAGGAGAGAATGAGAATGACAACATACCGATGTACCTGGCATTCTCCTTTTAGGATATTTATTCTCTCAGGCTCCCAGAATGGGTTGGTAATGTTCATCTACATTGAGTGAAGATCTATCCACACTGTTAATCCTCCTTGCAATAACATAACCCAAGGAGTGCTTTCCTAATCTCCTAACTACTTCTTAATCCACTCATGCTAATACTCAACATATCCATCACAAGTCCACCTTTATTAACTTGGAACTTAATAGTTCTTCATAACCCTAAGATTCCACCTTTGCTCTTGTAGGTTTTTGTCCATCCATTTCCCAGAATTCCCCATGGCTGTAAACAATCTAAAACTCTTCAAAATTTTAAGACTAAATTTTCTTATGAGATTCTAGGAAAACTCATAGGCATGAGTCACTATGAAGTGAAAAACAACTCATATACACTAGAGGTAAAATGGCACAGATTATAGATTTCCACTCAATCAGAAAGGAAAATTCCCACCTTATGGTATTTTTACTTGCAGGCCACAGGACATTTCCCTTTTTTGTTTTTTTTTGTCAGTCGTGGGGCCTGAACTCTGGGCCTGGGCACTGTCCTCAGCTCTTCAGCTCAAGGCTAGCAGTCTACCACTTGTACCACAGCTTCACTTCTGGCTTTTTCTGCTTATGTAGTGCTGAGAAATCAAACCCAGGGCCTCATGTATGCAAAGCAAGCACTGTACTACTGAGCCACCTTCCCAGCCTCAGGCATTCTCCTTAACAGGCATTTCATATTCCTGACATGACCAATACCCTGAGGCCTCCACTACAGGTTAGATTTCATCCTCACAGCATCACACATCACCCTCTGAGGAGCAACCATTGGGGATTTCATCCAGGACACATGGACTCTGCTTTTTTTTTTTTTCTTGGAGATGGGGACAACACTTTTCTGCCTTGGTAGGCTTTGATTCAGCTCCCAGCATGTGCCACTGCTGCCAAGCTCTCAAATTCTTCTTAAAGCCACTACTTTCTAGGGTGTTTTTTGTTCAGTTTAATTTATAAATTTATTTTTTATTTGTTGCAGTTTAAAAAACTTTATTATACTACACACTCTATTAGTAAATACACCAAATTTCATTTTCTCAAATGGTGAATGGAGTGCAAGATGGTCATCGCATGTTTCTTCATTACTAAGCATAGGATCAGATTGAGGGATGGCTTTAGTATATTCCTATTGAGTGACCACATAAGTGTGGAAGCCTACCATTGTCCTGTCATCATATGTCAGAGGAAGGTCCACTTTAGATTGGAAGAAAATGTTTCAAGGTAGTGCTCTCTGCTCTTATCCACTTCTGCTGCTGTAATAGTGTATCATGATGCTTATCAAGCAGGAAGAGAAAAGATATTTCAAAGGAAACTGCTTTTAAAGTCCACTTCTAGGCACACTGATTTTCATTCCATGGAGCCTGTCATCTTGCTTAAATCTGGGTCCTACAAGGTACCACCTACATGTATTTTTAAATGTTTGTCTACAAATGCTTTTTCCAGGGTGTTACAAGTTAACATTATGTGCAAAGTGCACATAATTGCTCTCATGAAATAGCCTCTATTATACACCAAGAGTTGTGCATTAGTAACCTCTAATGCATTTCTTAGCCTTTTCTAATTGACAATTGATAGTAACCACAACCATGGCATAGTGGGTCACACCTGTAAACCTAGGAAGTAGATGTGTGGTTTGAAGCCATCCTGGGCAAAAACTTTGTGAGACACCAACTAATCCATATCAAATGATGAGTGCCACTTTCAGCTTTTTCTGCTTATGTGGTTTGTGCTGAGGAATCGAATCTAGGGCTTCATGCATGCAAGTCAAGCACTTACCACTGAGCCACCTTCCCCACCGAGTTTTATTTATTTTTTAATTTCCAAAATAGCTCCAGAAGTGGAGCTATGGATCCAATGGCAGAATGCTACTCCTCAACAAAAAGAGCTCAGGGACACAGCTTATTAAGTAAAAAATAAAAAGTTTTCAGTTTCCTTAGAAACAGAGCAGAGTTTATAGAAAAATTAAATGCAATAAGTTGTTTTTCTGAAAGCAGACAGTCAGGATGAATTTGCTACTTCTCCTCTGACTCCATCTCAGCTAAAATCTTGACTAAGACACTAAGGACTAACCTCTAACAAAAGTTTTATGCCCATGGTTCTGTAATGCTAGCTGCTGAGATCTGAGCACCATGGTTCAAAGTCAGCCCAGGAAAGTTCATGAGGCTGTCACCTCCAATAAATCACCAAAATGCAGAAAGTGATGTTATGACTCAAGTGGCAGAGCACTATCCTTGAACCAAATTGCTCAGGGACAGTGCCCAGCCCTGAGTTTCATCACTATGATCAGTAAATAAAACATAGAGAATATAGGGAATTATACAAAATGCCAGATTCTACCAAATAATAAAGAAGAGATGAACTCCCTGTCCTGCTGCCCAGAAGCTAGAAACTGCAATGTTCCCAGGCAGGATGCACATGTGCACACCTTTGATTGCATAGTTACAATAGCAGAGCATGAGGTATTCTAACTCCTGAAAAATGCCTTTGGCTTGGCCTTTAGCTGGTTGTTTTGCAGTTGGAATCTCCTAGACTTTTCTGCCTAGCCTGCTTTTGAACTGTTATTCTCCAGCTCTCAGCATGCTCACTAAATAAGATGATAGCATGATCCATCATGGGATGACACATTGCTGAGGAACTTCTTTGAAACAATGGAGATGAAAATCCCCATAAATGATTGTAATTTAATGTGCAATATTGAGTGGTGGTTAGTCTGTTCAGGCAGGTGTACAACAGCCATCAGCAGGTCTGAGCTCAGCGCTCCTGGTGTTCAGCACTGATCATTTTTTAATTGTGCTAACCCTTTATATTATTGCAAGTGTTCTTTATTTTATGTTCAAGAATCTTATAACAAACAAGACTTGAAAATATCTTTTTCTGTTTTCCATTCAGGTGTGGGTTGGGGAGGGGGGGAGGGGAAAGGATTGAGAAGGAAGGTGGCCTGAGAAGGCACTGGGGACTGGCAGGGCATCAGGGCCTGAGCTAGTTCCCCAGTTCCTTCTGAATAAAGTGAGGCTGCATTGTTGGACAGTCAGTAGGGACAGGACACACTAGTGGGAGTCCATACTGGCTCTCTCCAGGACTGCAGTGTCCTGGTCCCTCCTGCCTGCTTGCAAGTGCCCTGGATGTGGCCCTCTCATGGGCCCTGGTGGGTGAATGTCCTTAGGTTGCCCCGCTGGCTTCCTGTTCCCAGATTTGCCATGATTCACAGCTGCCCCTCCTCACTCTGGTTCCAATCCCAGCACTATCTGCCTCCTACCAGCACCTCCCCACTCATGCCTCATGCCTGCAAGGCAAGCATTCTACCACTGCTGACTCATTATTTTTTCTTGTTCAAAACACCATTGCTAGGAGGGATGAGTGACAATGTTGTCAGACAACTTGTATTTATATACTGTCTTGTAGAATGGAAACTTCTTTGTACAACCACCTAAAGATAACAATAACAATAATAATAATAAATGTTTAAAAAACACCATTGCTTCTGTCCTGCACTGATAGAAAAATAGCCTAGTTCCCTTACCTGCACTTCTGATAAATGATTTTTATCAAGATTTCTGATTTACTAGAGACAGTTTACATTTGACCATTTATGTCAGTCACACCACACCGAGGTGACTCTCAGGTCAGGGAAGGAGCCCTGAGCCCGGCTTATCACCCCATCCAATTCTACTGACTTTAATCAAGTGCACTATTCCCTACCTGGTAACATTCCTAATGAACCTCATGATCATTTACAACATCCTTCTGGACTTCCTGGATATGAGAAGCCACAGGTCAGGTGAGTCCTAGGTCTGTGGGAGCAAGTCTCCTGCTGAGCCCTGAATTCTGAGCTCCAGGACTGTTCTTCCTTTAACTGGAAACTTCTTTATTTAACTTAAGCCACTTTTGATTTATGAATTTGTCATTTTTCTATTTTTACAAAATAGAATTTTTGAAGTAAGTCTTGATTTATGAATATAAGGTGGCATTTGCTATTGTACAGAGAATAAATATAGTTAATGTAAGCCTTCGTTATAAAGGAAGCTATTTGTTATTTGTGGGGGCTCTGGGAAGAATGTTTTTCCAGTCCCAAGTCTTGAATTCTGAGCCTAGGCACTGTCCCTGAGCCTGCTTGTGCTCAAGGGTAGCACTCTACCACTTGAGCCACATTGAAGCACTTGAGCCACTACACAGTTTTTTCTGAGTAGCTTATTGTAGATAAGTGACTCCTACCCAGGTTGGCTTAAAACTGCAATCCTCAGATCTCAGCTTCATGAGTGTCGATGATTACAGATGTGAGTAACTGGCACCCAGCTGGTAATCGAATATTTTTAAAAATTGTATATTCCCAGAGACAGTCATGATGGCTTATTGCTTGCTGTTTTGGAGGTCTGAACTCACATTAGAGATATTGAGAACTCAGTAGTCTGTCTAGCAACCCTAATATATTGGTATCTGTCACATGATAGCTTGCTATTATTAAAGTTCCATCTTTGTGTTTGAGAAGCTGAGATGTGAAGAATAAGGGTGAAAGCCAGCCTAGGCAGGAAATCTGTGATACTCATCTCCAGTAACTTGCCCAAAAAAATCCAGAAGTGGAGCTGTGGCTCCAGTGGCAGAGTGCAAAAAAAAAGAAGCTCAAAGACAACACAGGCCCTGAATTCAAGTGTCAGTATTCAATTCTCAGGACTGGGGCACACACACATACACATACACATACACACACACACACACACACACACACACAAAGAGCTGGTCATCGGTGGCTCCTGCCTGTAATCCTAACTACTCAGGATGTTGCAATCTGAGGATCATGCTTCAAAGCCAGCCCCTGCAGGAAAGTCCGTGAGACTTTTGTCTCCAATAAACCACTCAGAAAACTGGAAATGGCAGTGTGGTTCAAGTGGTACAGCGGTAGCCTTGAACTGAAATTCTCAGGGACAGGGTCCAGGCCCAGAGTGTTTTTCCATGACTGACAAAAGAAAAAGAAAAAGAAAGAGCAAGAAATAAATAAAAAGAAAATGCAAGGATTTGGGGAAACAAGAACAACAACAAAACCCACAGGACTTCTATCTTGGGTAGAAATCTGACCACCTAGGGAAACATACTAGTGAAATGTTGACCCTGACCCCACACTAAGTCATGGATCTTGGAATAATAGCTGTTTCTAAGGAAAACAGGACCCTGCACAAAAGCATGAACTATAGTATAGTATATTCAGGAAGGATTCCAATGGTGTAACTCCTTTGAACACCTGAATAGCATGACAAGGGTGGAAGGATAATGTCAAGGAAAGTGGGGTAGACCAGTGAAGAAAGGAAAGGTAGATGAATGCAGCCGTGATAGTCAATGTAAATGTGTGAAAATGGAACTAGACAAACAGGTGATGGGGGCTGGGGAAGGGATGACAAGAATGATAAAACGGGTGACATCTATCACATGCATTGCACTCATGATCTAAAGTATGGACATGAAAATCCTTTGTACATCAACTTCATAAAATACTATTTGTAAATGTAATGACACATTGCACTCACAAACTGATATGTTGAATTGGAATTCTTTGTACAATTACTTAAGTATTTCTATAATAACAAATTCCTTATTAAGCTGGGCATTGGTGTTTCATGCCTGTAATGGTAGCTACTCTGCATGCTGAGCTCTGATGTTTCCGGTCTCACATTCTTCCTCTCTGCTTTGACAGTATAATATCATCATTATTTATGATAGCGTACTTTAAAAAAAAAATTTTTTTTTGGTCCTGGGGCTTGAACTCTGTGCTTAGGCACTGTCCTTGTGCTCTTCAGCTCAAGGTGAGCACTCTACCGCTTGAGCCACAGCACCACTTCCGGTTTTCTAGTGGTTTATTGGAGATCAAGAGTCTCACTGACTTTCCTGCCAGGGCTGGTTTGATCAACGATCCTCAGATCTCAGTCTCCTGAGTAGCTTGTATTACAGGCATGAGCCACCAGCTCCTGGCTCACTGTAATAATCTTGAACACACATTTTACTCCGTGTTTTACATTGCCTAATAATATTCTCACATTGATAGCCTGTGAAGCTGCTGTGGGTTTGGTATTATTCTTGCAGTGTAAAATAACTACACTCATTACCTGCAAAGACTTAATCTCTGATAATGCTGAAAATTATTACCCCCAGAACCATATTCATCTCTATACCTTGATATTCCTAAAGTCACATGAATGATCTGAATTAATTCAACCATTCATCACCTACTTATTAGCATGGAATGTCTGTTCATATGTACTCGCTATCATGAAAATTACTTTCACTACTTTTCATTTTTCTCTGTACCCCATTCTAACCCTATCACCCTGACTTCTCCTACATTAGTTCACCTCACCTATCCAAGCAGCCTTTAACATACAGAAAACAGGTCAATACTAATTGTTTTTCAAGTCCTTTCATTATAATACATGCATGGAACTTATTTCCTTTTAGGTTTTATTTGAAGCAAACCTAATTGTGACTCTCCTAATCATTATCTGAGAAGGGAGTCTGACAGAACAACCTAGCATGTGCATGCTCCCAGAGGACCCTCTAGCGGGAAACCAGCGCTCACTGCACCCAGGCTCTGAGCACCACAGTAGTTTCAGCTCCAGCCCGTGGAATGGCCTGGCCCTGGAGACCTGGGCTGCTCTCAGGACAGTCCTTCTCCACTAAGAGTCATCCTCATCATCCCTTAATAAAAGGGCAAAGGAGAGGAGGAGGGTGCAGCCGAAGGAGGTGGCCAGGAGGGACGTAGAAGCTGCGTGCACCGCGGTCTGGTGTGGGTGCGGTGGCCCAGCCCCTGCCTCCGATTTCATCTATGCAGCTTTTCCCATGACAGTTAACGAGATACCGAATCGGTTATTTCTTGAAAGATTGTCCCCAAGCCGCTCTGCCTTTCCCTGCCTTTCCCTCAACGAAGGCGGCTTGACGATGTGTGGGTGCCCAGCACACTTGGGGGCCATTCCATCTCCTGATACTGTTCGCTGTCCCGCTCTGCTGCTAGGTGCTGCGGTCCGAACCCTGGTTCCCATGACCCACGAACGCCCCCGGAGCCGGTCCACACAAAGCCCCGGAAGGACCCAGTTCTCTGCCCAGCGGCTCCCCCTGCGGGTCCTGTCGACCACACCGGGCATCGGCCACTGACAACCCTGACTAGGGGACCGAATCTGGACCCTGACCTCCGGCAACGCAGGGGCGGGGGGGGGGGGGGGGGGGGGAGGGGGGGGTTGGGGGGGGTGGAGGGGGGGCAGGGCTGCGCATGTGCAGTGGGGCTTACCGGGCAGTGGAGGATCCGTCACCTCTAACCAGGTGTTTCCGTAAGGCATGGCGTGGTGGACTCACCGGATCCAGCTCCTGGGACTGTGCCACCAAGGCCTTGGCCAGAGTTGTGCCTGCTGCTCAGCGCTTCTGATTCTCTACCACAAGTTTAGACCAGGATCCGTGCCCAGACATGAGCCAGCCAAGTTCACGTCCCCGCTACCCCGAGCCCAGATGCCACCCTTCCCCGCAAGCACCAGGCTGGGCTCCGCACCCCGGTGCCGCCAGTGTGCAAGCAAGAGCACGATGGTGTGAGGCTTTATTCACTACAGGTCCATGCAACCTGCGGGATCCCAGGCTTTTCAGCGAATCGGCTTCTCCTTGGGTCAGTAGATGCGGCTTGGTCGCACAGATTGGCTCACCGGGAATGCAGACCCAGATGTGAGGGAATGCAGGGCCCAATCACCATGGAGACCAGAACCCGCGAGCATTACCATTGAATGGAATCCCTGGGCTTCAGGAACTAGTGTTGAAGGAAATACACAAAAGCCCCACCGGGGCCTCAGTTTATGTATAGCCAGCTTGTTATTCATGCAGCATTTATACCACCTACTGAAGTTTGGAAAAATTGTAAGGTAATTTTTAATGTGATTCTGTGTTTCAGAGAAAATCTAAGCTTTTGTGGTGGTGGTGGTGGTGGTGCAATATAACTTCCTGGTATATTTAAGTTTGGGATATATAGGAAATAAAAATTAGGTTGCCTAGTGCCCGGTCAGATAGTACATGTTGTCATTCTTCACGCTGACAAATAGATTCATTTTTGGACAGGAACATGAAAGGGCACATGTTAAAATATGTATTTTTCATAAATCTGCATGGATTGTGTAGAACATCAAAGCTGTTTTTAAAGGAGAGATTCGTGGATGTATTTGTGCTGTGCTTTCATTTCTTTGTAAATGAAGTAATGACTGATAATACACTTGTTGACCTTTTCATGCCTTCATATATATGTACACATATATAGAAATAGATGTCTGGTTTTTTGGTTTTCCAGTGTTTGGAAAGGAACTGATGGCAAAATTAATATTAAGTATACTTTGCCAGATAACCATGCAGACAGCAAGGTACAGAGAACAAAGAAAGGTTTATTGGTGGGGAAAGAGTGCCTGCAAGACTCCTTCTCCCAAGGGAGGAATGAGAAGAAGCACCGGTTATTTTTTGGGGTGACCTATATAACCTAGGAGGTGTAGGAGGTGCTAGAAGGTGCTAGGAGGTGGAGACCCTGGTGTCCACATGTGGGCCAGGGACTTCATCATGTCAGACTAGGATTTATGCCTCCTATCCACCTAGTAGATAAGGGTCCTGCAACTGCCCAAACCTGAAGTTCACCCTAAGGGTTCTTGTTGCCTTATATGGTGGTATCGGTCCCAGAGAAGTGCCATCCCAAGGTAAAGGGGGTTGGAAGTTGATTATGTACTGCCTTTACTATGTGGGCCTAGCGTTGCTTAGGAAGGGAGCATGTTAAGCTGTGGAGAAGGGAGGGAATGGACTAAAGCTATGGGAAGGGACTCATTTTGCTAACAGGACCTTAGTTAGATTCTCTACTGATGAGCTATACCTCCACCTTAAAAACAATTATAATTGTAGACATCCCATACTTCAAGGTCAACCTAAAGCATGAGTGGCAAAGCCAAGCACAAGCATGTCAATTAAATAAAAACAGATTTTGGTTTGCTTTGTCATAACTCATGAACTACTAAGTATTGTATCACTATATTTAGAAATTTTTTACTATCTTATTGGCACTTGAAATTTATCTAAGTAGTCATTGATTTTGAAAATCACAGCATGCTTAGTATGGGTCAATTAATGGTCCTGTTGAGGAGGTCATGTTGAGGAAAGACCCACAGCCTTTTCAGTGTGCTCTTGCAGCTGGTCCTTGACAGGGAGAAAAGGACTGTAGCTAGAGCCAGGAGAAGGCATGTAAGGCCCTTTCACAGTGAAAAGGAATGAGACAAAAGCAAGGTGGGATTCAGATTTCTCTACCTGTCTGTCTTCTTGTGACCTGATGTCAGAGTCTGCACTAGCATGGATCCTCTGGCCTGTGTTTTATTGCAAAGGAAATGAGTGAAGAAAAGTCATGTGATTTGAAGTTAAGAGGGAATTTGGGTCAGCCTTACTCAGACTTATGTACTATTGTTGATCAGGTGTGATGTAATGGCGGGCTGACTTTTTCTCTTTTTTTTGGGGGGGGGGCCGGTTGTGGGGCCTGAACTCTGGGCCTGGGCGCTGTCCCTCAGCTCTTCAGCTCAAGGCTAGCGCTCTAACACTTTAGCCACAGCGCCACTTCCGTCTTTTTTCATTTTGCTTATGTGGTGCTGAGGAATGGAACCCAGGGCCTCAGGCATGCAAGGCAAGCGCTCTACCACTGAGCCATCTTCCCAGCCCTTATTTGTTCTATTTATTTCTCTCCTTCCTCATCAATCCCCAAACCATGTCTGTGGCAGTATTTGTTGTATATATTTTGATATCCTATTATTAGGTGTATACAGTTTGTGTATACAAACTGTATGTGTAACATTTCATTAGTATGTCTTTATCTCAAACCTAGGCATCATGCATGCATTACTAATGCTGTGCATTCAATGATGCCATATCTTCAACTTATAGTGTAATTCTTTCTCTGTTGGAAATGTACTGTATTTTCTAGTAATTCCTTTCCAGAACATGTTAAATGTTTATGCCAGAAGCGATAAGGTTAGAGAGATTTTCCTTATCCTTACCTTTTCTCTCCATCGGTATTCTCAAGAGATAAAATTTCACGAAATCATATGACAATAAATTAATTTGAAATCATATGTCACCACTATGTGAAGATCATTGCTATTATTTAGGCATATGAAATGTCAGTTTTTAGGTAACTGAAGTGGCTTTTCATACCTCAATCTATAACCCATATTGCCCCCTCTTTCCCTTTATTTCCTCCATTTCTTATTCTCTGTGAAGTGTGAGGGGAGGTTTGCTAAGGGGGAGAGGGAACTGCTTATTTTCTGGCTCTGCTACCTAGCTTGGTACCAATACCACTGCTTTGAATAATCTGTGGAGAGTGTCAGGCAGCCCAGAAGACAAATCAAATCTTGGACTGAGTTCTGTGGTTGCACCTCTGTGGAACTCTGTTGCATTCCTACAGTGCCCTGCCTTTTACCCCACCTTTGGACCCACAAGAATTCTCTGGCTTATTTCCTGTCAGACAACTGGAATTCCTAACCTGGGTAGTTGCAGAAAATGGACAGTAGGTGGCGAGTGCTCACCATAACATTGCCTAGAGAGGGAGAAGAACGTTGGTGATGGCTGGACTCTGGCATATCAGTGATTATCCTGGCACCATACCTTGGTTGCACCGTGTTCTGCCTGACTGAAGCACACAGGACAGTACTGATATCTGCCAGTTTTCACTCTTGCATAATATAATACTAATTCACCCTGAGGAAATCTGTAGTAGAGCTGCGACCTCAATCATTTAGATACTGTAGCTTCTCAGTTCCAAATGTACATTTTGCTGTAAACATAATTAGTCTCTGAGCTGGGTGCTTATGGCTTAAGCCTATAATCCTAGGTACTGAGATGGCTGAGAGACATCGGAGGATCATGATTCAAAGCCACCATTGGCGGGAGACACCCATAATTGGTGCTGTGGCTCAAAACTGGTAGAAAACTAGTCGTATATAAATAAAACGTTCTTTGATAGTGCCCCAGACGCTTAGGTGTAGCCACACAGTAAAGAAAGAGATAAAGACAGATTGTCCCTTGGAGGAATTAACAATGTGTCCTTTATGAGGGTTAGCATCTGTTTGTAATTTTTACAGAAGCATAAGTTAAAAGATTTACAAGCCGGGCGCTGCTGGCTCAGGCCTATAATCCTAGCTACTCAGGATGCTGAGATCTGAGGATCGCAGTTCAAAGCCAGCCCGGGCAGGAGAGACCTTGAGACGCCTATATCCAATAAACCACCAGAAAACCGGAAGTGGCGCTGTAGCTCAAGTGGTAGAGCGCTCGCCTTGAGCTGAAGAGCTGAGGGACAGCTCCCAGGCCCAGAGTTCAAGTCCCACGACCGACACAAAAAAAAAGATTTACAATACAATAGTTTAGCTGGAGTTAAAATGGAGTATTGGCCTTCACCATTCAAAATAGAATTAACCAATCACATTCAAAACTCAAACCAATATTTTCTCATTTTCTCTCCTGTTTAGTCACAGATTGCATTTTCTTTTCTATTTCTAATTCCTTGAGCCAAAACTCTTGTCTTTCTCATACAATACCTTAGAATCTTATAATTCAAACTTTGGTCTCATGGTGCCTGCAATGATTATTTTTAATCTCAATTCCTACAGTGCCCCACCCCCACCCTTCCTTGATTCATTCATTTCATGAGAGGAAACTGGAATTCACAACCATGGTATTTTCAGAAAGTGGACACTAGATGGAGTTTGCTCACTGTCGTTCTATTGTTCTGAGCGAGGGCAGGGAAAGGAAGGAATACCCATCACACTTGGCGGGTAGTGAGAGCTTCTTGATTTTACTGGCACCATAAAGTGCCGCCTCATGTGATTCTGCCCGCCTTGTGGTTGGTCCTGCATTACACAGTACTAATCAGCCCTGAGGAAACCTTCAACAGACCTGAAACTACAGTTGTTATAGATACATAGCACAGCTTTCCAGTTCCAAATCAAAGACAATTTCCCCTGTACAAAATGAGCCCCATTAGCCTTATGCTGCTGGCTCATCTCTGTAACCCACAGCTACTTAGAAGGCTGAGAGAAATCTAAGGGTCGTTTCCAAGCTGGCCTAACAGGGTAGTCTTTTAGTCTAATGTGAGATTAAGGATTCCCCAGGAAACCACATGTGGAGCTGTTGCATAAAATAGTGAAAATGTAAATATCAACACCCAGGAACTGAGCTCAATCCTCACATCCAAAAAAAAAAAGGTAAGGAAGAAAAGAAGAAATAAAGAATTCATTTCAATTTTTTGTTTTGTATGAATCATTTCCTTGTGATATTTCTTGTATTTTTCAAGTCTATTAATATATTCTGTATAGAACACTACCTTAAGATTGCTTTCTTGCAGTGTTCTTATCTTACACACTCATTAACTTAGGCCTTGGCCTTTGCAAAAGGTAGTTCTCTGAGAGGCTTCCTGCCTAGATTTCCTGATAACAGTCCTTCTCTTCTTGGAATTTCAGTTTCTTCTAAAAGGTCCTAAGCAACACTGCAACTAAGTCGTTGCCATGACTACATTTACAAAACAAAAGTTATCTCAGTTACTTGTGGAACTCTGCCTCCCTACTAGGCCAACACCCACCCTCTATCTTCCCTTCTGGGTGTGGGTGGAGCAAGCTGACTAAATGGCTCCTGTATTTCCTGGGAGGCTATTTTTTTTTTTGTAGGGGGGAGGTTCCGGTCATGGGACCTGAACTCTGGGCCTGGATGCTGTCCCTCAGCTCTTCAACTCAAGGCTAGCACTGTACCACTTGAGCCACAGCGCCACTCCAAGCTTTTTTCTTTTTGCTTATGTGGTGCTGAGGAATCGAACCCAGGGCCTCAGGCATGCAAGGCAAGAGCTCTACCAATGAGCCGCCTTCCCAGCCCATGGAAGGCTATTTTTTTAATGTGGCTCCCCAGTTATCTGTTATTATGGCATTGAGAAGCTGGGTTGTGAAAAGATGCGCAAGACTACAATTAGTACGGAAAGTCTAGTGCCAGTGGAAGCTTACATGTATGCTTTCTAGAGTGGCTGGAGCACCAGTACTGAAAAGAAGATTACAACCTGTCTGGAGAACTAGGACAATGATTACATGATTGGTGAGTAAACTTGCTTCCCATTCCATTTTCACCACGGTTTTTCACTCTAATAATCCAATCTGTGGCCTTCTTATTCCCTTATTTTCTCCACCCCACCCCACACCCAACAGCAAGGGACAATCCCCCTCTGTTCTCTTTTCTCTGTCTTCTCTAGAATCACTTGCAATATAAACAAATGTCCTCACCTACTCAGGTAAACTTTTTATATAGGTATCAGAATAAAATTTCTTGAACTATATAGACTTTTATTCACTTGATTTCCCTTAAGTAAATTAAAATAACTGGCTGTTGACAGGGCACATCTGGATATTTCTATCGGTCCCATAGAGATAATCTGTTACATTTTAGGACATGGTAGATTATATTTGCTATTTCCCCAAATGGACTTTACAAAAGCCATCCGTGGCCCCAAAGATGTTTCTGGACCTCTCATCATGTGTGACTAAATAGGCCTCAGTGAATTAAGCTGAGAAAGCTGCAAAACAAAGCAGATCACTTCAGTTATGGAATATTAAGAGAATAAAAGTAGTTTATACCACTGGATCTTTAGTGAGAAGATAGAATAAAAAGAAGAAAAAAATATTGGAGGATGCAATATAAACCAATTGAAACGTATCCAACCGATGATCTGGCTTTGAAGTGGCTATTTACTAGCGTGGTCATAGACCATCGTGTCCAGAAGGAAAAATCAATGTGTTTTGAAAGATCCTAAACCAAATATACTTGTAATAATGACCAAAAGCGTTAGGACAGGTACGTTTCTGTCCTCCTAATTCCAGCTTTAATCCTAACATGTCCGGTTGTTATAATACCTTCACAGTCATGCCACTTATGGATATTACATCTTATGTCTTCTCTGGAATATCTTAAATGCTCAGAGAAGTTACACCTTCTGACAAAAGGACAGTATGTGTGTCACACACATGGGGGCACACACACTCTGTTTGCCCGGAGTGCTGTGTAGCTTACCATGTCCAGTTATAGTTTAGGTCTAGCATCCACATAGGAGGGAAAACACGTGCCGTGCCGTTGGTCGGTCGGTCAGTCGGTCGGTCTGTCTGTCTTTCCACCGGTCTGTCTTCCCCTGGCATCACCTGTTCTAGGTCCTTCTCCGCCGCCGGTAGCCAACCCCCGCCCCCCCCCCCCCCCCCCCCCCCGCGCGCTCCTAGTCCATCGATCTACTTCCCTGTAACTGACATAATCTTATTCTTATTCTTTGGGGAACAGATGAATAAACTTTTACCTTGTGGATATTGTACACACACCATAACGTGTGTGTGTGTGTGTGTGTGTGTGGGTGTGTGTGTGTGTGTGTGTGTGTTGACGGAATAGAGTGTTTGCCATGCCTGACTCCCTGGCTCTGCCTCTCTACCCGTCTGTGATGCGATGTGTGTGCTGGGGCACTTGTGCCTGCGTATGTTCCCAGTGCGAACTCCAAAGAGAAGTACGCCCGCCGGGCCTGTGGGTTCTAACCGTGCTTCGCCCCCGGGAGATAGGATCGCCCCTCTGATGCCTCCACTCTGTTTGGGCCGGGGCCCCTCTTCTCTCCCTGTCTTTCCTCCTAGGGTTCCCTACCTGCCCTCCCCCCAGCCCCGCACACACACACTGTGCACCGCCACGCTCAGGTCCAGGTCCTCCATCACAGGCATGTGAGTGATGATGCCTCTACCCTCCAACGCCTGTGTGTAGGGTTTAGATTCATCGCCTCATGCCCCGAATCCTGCTTCAGAGAGAGTGGCAGAGCCTATTAGAAAAGGCTAGCTGTCTGGACAGGCTAGAGTACGAACCGGTGAGAAGGTCGTTCCGTCCTGTGTGGTGCCCGGGGATAAGCGACACACGGGTGCCACCTCCCCTTCCTTCCCCAACCAGCCAGCGGCTCTCGTTTGGCTTTCCTGTCATTCAGTGATGGATGAGTGGACTCACGCTTCCCATTGCACTGTCACCGTGGTTTTCCAGACCTGTGTGCGTGACGTACCTACTCTCTGTGTGTTAGAAGAAACCTCTCTCTGGTCTTCCCCCTGCCCTTTCCCTGCCTGTGAAGGGTGGTGGGTGGGGGCGGGGGGAGGGAGTGTTTTGTGGGGAGGGCGAGTGGTGGACTTTCACAATTGAGCGGGGTGCCTCCCGAGGGCTCCTCTCTTGCTGGAGCCGACCCATCTTTGGGAGTTTTTTTTTTTTTCCTTTCTGGTTTCCACCTGGGGGAAAAGAAAACAAAACGTGCAAACAACCCCCCCCCCCAAAAAAAAAGACGGACAGGCAGATGGTGGGACCGGGGCGGCTGTTCTGTCGGACTTTGCGCCCGCAGGCGAGCGCGGGGTAGGGCCATGCATTGCCGCTCTCTCTTCCGTGTCTGGTCTGTGCGGGGGTGGCAGCTTTGTCGGGTCGACCAGTAGTTTTGTCTGGGCCCTAGGCCTTGTCCTCCTCCCCTCCCTGGACTCTGGTCTTTGAGGGCGAAAAAAGGAGAGTATGAGGGAGGTCTCGGGAGTCAGGGGAGAGGGTCCCTGGGTGAGCGGATAGGTGGTGGGGCCGGTCCCGGCCCGGACTCTGACCCCCCCCCCTCCCAGGAGTCACCTCCGAGTGAGCGCTTGGCGCATGCCGGGTGCGAGGGCCTGGGTCGCCGGCCCTGTGTGGCCTCCCTCCACGGCCCCGGCGGCCGGAGGACAGACCTCTCCGGTGGGAGGAGCCGTGGGCACGGCCGAGGCGAGCCTCGGGGCCGGGACCTACCTACCATCTGCAGGGACTTGCCCGGTGGGCCCTGCGTAGGGGAAAACTCGAGGCGGAGGGAGCACCTCGGGAGTCGGGGACCCGAGCCGGGGAGTCCCGGGTGTGTGCGTGCTGGCTCTGTTGGGGACGTGTTGGGGACCTGGTTTTGGCATGGAGACATGAGGATTTTGTACCTGCAGGAGGGTGCTGGCATGCAGTGTCCCGGTGGCTGTCAGCAGGTCTTTGGGGGCTCTCTCGGATGCTGTGTGCCGGGCCTTTCCCGTCTCTTCCCGGTCTGGGTCCCCCTGTCCTTCCCCCTGCACCCTGGGCTCCCGCTGCCCTGAGCAGGCCCTGTGCCCCTGTGGTGGCTTGTGGGTGTGGTGGTGGTTGGTTGGTGGTTGGCAGCTGAGTGAGTCCCGTCATCCTTGATCTCTCCCCCGCTCCCGGTGCCGGATTCTGGCCCTTGCCTCGGCACGCCGAGGAGGAGAGTGGTTGGTTGCCTGGGGTGCGTAGGTAGGCCCGCGCGGTGTGCTTCCCTCGCCGTGGCTGGCTTGAGGAAGAAAAGGGAGGGGGGCGAGTCCTGCCTTGCCTGGGCATGTGCGGCATCCCCGTTCTGCCGTTGGGCACGCCCGACCTCCGTGGCTCCTTTTCTTTTTTCTTTCTCCTATTGCCCCTAGCTCTCCAACTCCCCCGACCTGCCGCTTCCCGATGGCAGGCCTGGTCGGCCGCTGAGCTGCGCTACTCCCAAGCGCTGTCCGTGGCTTTTTTTTTCTTTTTTTTCTTTTCTCCCTTTCTAGCTTCTTCGGTCCTGTGCCCAGCAGAGGTGTCCTGGTTATCCCGAGTGCCAGGGACGTTTAAGCCCGTGGTATTTTTTCATTTCTTTTTTTCGTTTTTTTTTTCTTTTTTCTTTTTACCTCACTCGTTACTCACGAAAGGGTGTCTGTCCTGCTACGCTTTTATCCCAGGCTGTTGGCCCCTCTCAGGAGCCAAGCTTCCTGGGCCACCGCCTCCAGAGTGCCGTGTGGCTGTCTTCTCCACCCCCTCGGTGTGATTGATGTGGTGATGTTGCGATCTCCTTCGGGCCCGGGTCTAAGCTGCGCCAGGCGAGGGACGGACATTCATGGTGAATGGGAACGCTCTTCTCATTCTGCCCGTGGGCCCCTGCCCTCACTGTCCCACCGTGCAGGCGCCGGTGGTATGCAGGGAGGCAGGGGTGCGGCAACCGGGTCCGGCTGCGCTCTCCCTGCCCTCGCCGTGAGGTCGGGGACTTGTACACGCTGGAGGAGGGGGTCGCCCTGATCTTGCTCCTCTCTTCCCGTGACTCGTTATCGGCACGGGGGTCGGCTCTCTCCGCAGAGAGGGAGGGTCGGTGCTCCGTGCTTGCCCATGCTGTGTGGTGTGAAAAGCCGCGCCTCGCGCTCTGCCCTCTTGCGGTGCTCCCGGAATGCTCCCGGTCAGTTCTCTCAGGTGCCTGAGGCTGAGTGGCTGTGTCGTTCCAGATCCTGGCATTGTCCGCTGCCTTGTGCCAGCCTGCTGCCCGTGGTGTGTTCCGGCCGTCCTTGGGTTCGTGGGGCTTGTGTGAGTGAGAAGTTACCATTGAGGTTGACATCTCTGCTGGGGGTGTCGAGGCGGTTCCCCAGAGGAGCGCTCTTCCCTTTTTGCGCTGGGTGGTGGCTTCCCAGCATGAGCTGCCGCCCTGGTCCTGGCTTGTCTTCCCTGCCGTGTCACCTGGCTTTTATTGCACCGGGGGACCTTAGATGTTGCAGTGGGAGGTGAGCCGGGCCTGTGCGGGCTTTCCGCCCGTGTGCGCGACTTTGCTCTGGCCCCGCACGGCAAGGCCGACTGACCAGGGTTGGTGTTGCTGCTGCCGCAGAACCCCCCTGCCACACCCTTCCCTGCCCCCGTGGTGGGAAGGATGGACGCCTCTGATGTGTGCTGGTCCCGGCGGGGTTCCTGTCAGGGTTGGGTGCGGGCCACCCTCAGAGTGAGGAGAGGTTCTCTAGCGATCCTCGTTCGGGAAGCGGCGTGCGCTGCTGGGTTGGAGGGGGCCCACACCCGATGGGCTCCCGTGGCCCTGCCGCTCCCTGTCCCGCTTTTGAGCGTTAGTGGGTGCCCACGTCAGTAACTGCGTGCCTGCGCCTCCCCCTCCGAGCTGGGGGAGGGTCCCGCGGGGCCTCTCCCTGGCCGTCGTCTGGTGTGGTGAGTGGAGGACGTTCCCGATCCGTCCCCGCCCCTGCCTCGCGTGCGGTGTGTTGAATGGCAGAGCCTGGAGCCCATGCCGGGTCACGATGCGAGGGCGTGTGGTGTGTGGCTTCCTGGCCTCGTGCTTGGGGTGCCGTGGGGTTTTTGGGGGTCTCGTCCCCCTCCCCTTCCGGCCCCTGGCAACGCTGTTCCCGAGCGTCTGTGTGGGCCGCCGCCCGTTGGTGATGATGGTGCTGTGCGGGCGCTGGGCCCCTCGGTGTTCCGGGGCCGCTGTGCCCGTGGTGGTTTGCTGCTCAGGGGGGTTCTGGCCCTCCGGAGCCAAGGATCCCAGTGTGTATGGGCCCTTGCTCACGCGGCCGAAAAAGAGGCGGTCGATGATGGGTGCTGTGCCTGGCAATGTGGATGGATGCGGTGGGGCCCTGCTGGCACAGGCAGCTCCGCGGGCGTTCACGGGGTCTTTGAGGTGTGTGCGAGCTGCCTGTTCCCTCTCGGGCCTCTTTTGGGGGGGCCCGCCACTGCCACGGTGGGGGTTTCCGGTCCGCTGGTGGGCCGGCTCGGTGTCCCAGGCATTGTGCAGGGCCGCCCCGGAGTTGGGGGTGGTGAGATCCCGCGTTCGTTTACCTGGCGTGTTGGCTGTGCCCGGAAAGGTCTCACCTCCCCGTTGGTCTGCGGCTGTGCCACTCGCCCGTGTGAGGGGGTGGCCGCTTGCTCACTCGCCTCTCACCCCGGTTACCCGACCCGGTGACCCTCCCACTGCTCTTCTTGTTGTGCTTCCGGCATGCCCTCCTCACCCGCATCAGCCTTCCGCTATCCTCACAGGTTTGGCCTGGTGGCCGGCCACCGGCAGACGGTCGAGTTGGACATTGTGTGGTGTTCTCTTGGTGGGGGAGACGGCGCTCAGCTCGTGAGGCTGCTCTCCCGGTGTGGGGGAGGCACGTCGTCGCGGCGGTGGTGGCTTTTGAAGGGTCTTCCCGGATCGGTTTTGCTCATGACGTGAGGGCTCCTGCCAGCGGGACTACCAGTACGCCACGGGGGCGATGGTGGTGAGATTCCCGCGTGAGTCCCTCGCTCGGGAGTTGGCCGTCCGAGGGCCTGAAGCCGGCGTCACGTGCCTCCTCCCGCTGGGCGCCGCCTCGCGTGCCTGCACGGTTGTCCCAGGTTCCCGCGCCTCCCTCCTGCTTCGCCCTGCGTAGGCTTGCCCTCATCGTTTCTTCCGTCTCGAGCCATGTGGTTTCGTCCCCGCCCCTGTCCCGGATCCGGGGTGTTGTGCTCTCTCTTGGCGTGTCTCTGCCGCGTGCCCGGCGCAACCCTGGTTCCCGTGCCTGGCCCTGTCTGCTCTGTGCCGGCGGTGTCTGCGTGTGAGTGTGCTCGCGTGCGTTGGGTTTGGTGTCGCCCACCTCCCGGGGACCCTGCTGCCGCCTCCGGCTGCCGTCG